>NC_138745.1:23096967-23767800 GCF_965113295.1 Leuciscus leuciscus | reverse complement strand
GTACTTCATTGAACCATATGGCGCCAATAAAGAACCATTATTTTAAAGAGTGTGTCCTTGATCCACACACATGAACATCTATCAATTTCATTCAGCCTGTATATTTTTGTTTGATCAATTCTCTCAGGTTTCCTCGACTCCCAGAAGCAGTTGATAGGAAGTGTGTGCCTGTTCAGTGTTTAAATATTTATCCCTTATATGGTCATTTGTGTATTTTGGCGCTACACATTTGTTTGCGGCCAACAGTATCATGGTCTTGTGGGATACAGAGGCCTGGATCGGAATGTTCCTGTAGCATAATTGTTATGTCATTAAAAACAAGTTAATTTTCTGTATCTCCTGCCATTTCTTTTGGTTTGCTTGAACATTCTTAAACTCCCATAAGTAAGGGTGATTAATCATATGCATAAGGTGCAATGATAATGTAAATTTGCTGTTCATTCTTTTACATTTATACATATAGTAAATATTGCTGAATAATATTATGCTGCATAAAGGTCTGATAAACATCAATTTATTACCGTTTTCCCCAATATACTTTAAAATCACTAATTTAATACTATAGTTACTCATACTGTATCTACACTCACCTAAAGGATTATTAGGAACACCATACTAATACTGTGTTTGACCCCCTTTCGCCTTCAGAACTGCCTTAATTCTACATGGCATTGATTCAACAAGGTGCTGAAAGCATTCTTTAGAAATGTTGGCCCATATTGATAGGATAGCATCTTGCAGTTGATTGAGATTTGTGGGATGCACATCCAGGGCACGAAGCTCCCGTTCCACCACATCCCAAAGATGCTCTATTGGGTTGAGATCTGGTGACTGTGGGGGCCATTTTAGTACAGTGAACTCATTGTCATGTTCAAGAAACCAATTTGAAATGATTCGAGCTTTGTGACATGGTGCATTATCCTGCTGGAAGTAGCCATCAGAGGATGGGTACATGGTGGTCATAAAGGGATGGACATGGTCAGAAACAATGCTCAGGTAGGCCGTGGCATTTAAACGATGCCCAATTGGCACTAAGGGGCCTAAAGTGTGCCAAGAAAACATCCCCCACACCATTACACCACCACCACCAGCCTGCACAGTGGTAACAAGGCATGATGGATCCATGTTCTCATTCTGTTTACGCCAAATTCTGACTCTACCATCTGAATGTCTCAACAGAAATCGAGACTCATCAGACCAGGCAACATTTTTCCAGTCTTCAACTGTCCAATTTTGGTGAGCTCGTGCAAATTGTAGCCTCTTTTTCCTATTTGTAGTGGAGATGAGTGGTACCCGGTGGGGTCTTCTGCTGTTGTAGCCCATCCGCCTCAAGGTTGTGCGTGTTGTGGCTTCACAAATGCTTTGTTGCATACCTCGGTTGTAACGAGTGGTTATTTCAGTCAAAGTTGCTCTTCTATCAGCTTGAATCAATCGGCCCATTCTCCTCTGACCTCTAGCATCAACCAGGCATTTTCGCCCACAGGACTGCCGCATACTGGATGTTTTTCCCTTTTCACACCATTCTTTGTAAACCCTAGAAATGGTTGTGCGTGAAAATCCCAGTAACTGAGCAGATTGTGAAATACTCAGACCGGCCCGTCTGGCACCAACAACCATGCCACGCTCAAAATTGCTTAAATCACCTTTCTTTCCCATTCTGACATTCAGTTTGGAGTTCAGGAGATTGTCGTGACCAGGACCACACCCCTAAATGCATTGAAGCAACTGCCATGTGATTGGTTGATTAGATAATTGCATTAATGAGAAATTGAACAGGTGTTCCTAATAATCCTTTAGGTGAGTGTATATGAGGCTCACTGACCAGGGTGTCATTTCCCCATCATAAGCCTATAGATATTAGCATTATGAATTCATCAACCATCGTAATCATTGGACTCTACGATCAATTTAGCTCACAATACTTTTGAGTTTCACGCAGCCCAGGTCCATAATCCAGCTCTGAATGCAGATGTTCATTTGTATGAACGCGCGCGCGCGTGTGTGTGTGTGTGTGTGTGTGTGTGTGTGTGGTCAGTCAGAGGAAGTCTATAAGAACTGCAGCAGTGGGAAGATTGAGCAGATACTGTATCTCTCAAAATGTATATAAATAAAAGCCATACAATAATAACAATAGAATTTGGCAAACTAGGAGATTATTGAAACAATAAAGCAAAGTGATAAACATATTTTTAGTAATCAAATTAGGTATCATTTGAAAGCTTAAACACTCCAATTTCATCCTGTAATTTAACACTGCTTTGCATATAAACAGTAGGCCTACTTTAAATTTGGAACACAACTTGGTTAGATATATGGCTTTGATTTTCTAGCAATTTTAGAGTTCAAATAATTTTTTATAGATGTATATTTTGTATGAAAAAAAAAATCTTTAGTTAAATTTGTTTTACAGTAAATTTTGCAGCTGCTTCCACTTCAGTGTCTTCTTTAAAGAGACCAACCTTAGGTCTGTATCGCAAAGCATTAATGAATTACAACCATTTAAGTTCAGATCTGTGCTCATAAAAGAAGGGTGACAGGTGAGGATGGAAATAAGCTGAGAATGATATGCAAGTAGCACCATTTACGTTTTAATTTGCTTTAGACAATGCAATCTTTCATATCTTTTAATGCTACAAAGAAAGACTGGAATACAAATGCTTGTTACTTTAAATGACTATCCTGAGAACAAACAATCACAGACTCTCTCGAAAACTATAAGATAAAATTAGCTTTATATATTTGGTTAAGAAACACACAGAAACCCCAATGCATCACAAGAAGGTGATACACAATACAAAATCGAATAACCGTATATATTAGATATGTACTGTAAATGAGAAAGCTATAGATTCATCTCTGTCTACTGATAGGTAGACAAGACCAAGTACCAAGGCACTTCTGAACACCAAATACAAACATTTTTTCACGTGTTACAGAGATCCGGAGCATAGAACTCTAACCTCATCTAATGTAGACACAATATATGTTTGTATAAGAAAATAATATTTTGAATTTACAATTCAGTTATTAAAGAAAAAAGATATTATAGAGTAGGGTTAGTGTTTGGTGGGCCTGAGAAGATGGCCAAGACATACCACTATACTGGGGCTTTTTCATTTTGGTCTTCCATTTGCATCTTTTAAAATAAAGTGCTTTAAATGACGGAAACTATACATTTATTACAGCATTTTTCTCATTATGATTGTGTTGACGGGATAGTTGAGGCATAAGATTCCACTGATAATGTTCTAAACAGACACATTTCCGAGAGACACGGTTTTAAGCCACATTTGTTGCTGGTACAAATTCGAAGCAAATATTTAAGGCAATAGTTTTTGCAAAACATTTAACTCTCTTTGACTTATATAAACACAGTATTTGTATACCAAGCTGAATGAATAAGTTACAAATTAAACTACCATTATTTTATACTATATATAATATTATATTTTGTATATGCTCTAGTAAGTTGTTATTCATATCCATAGCAAAATCTGCAACAGTGAATCTGGTAAATCTGACCATAAACATTAAGAACACTTAGCATCTGAAGGCACAAGACAATATTAGAGTCTGAGATAGTAGCACAGAACGTGGTACGTCCGAACACATTCTAAACAAGTAACAATCAGATTTTTCAAATATATATTAAAATATCACACAGATGTTAAAGGAAAATGTACAAATAGGTCTAAATAAAGGCTGATAATACATGCATACAAGACAACAGCATATACAGACAAAGATTGGATGAAAAAGCATTGGGTGAATGGATCGCTGAAGAAGCTCTGGGTCTACTTGATCTGGTCCAAGGCTCTCAGAAGGTCACTGCCCTGAAGCAAATGCAAGTTTCCCTGTAGAGGCACGTTTACCTCGCAGTCGTATCGTGTCAGCTCTGGCAGACAGTACGAGTCAAAGGATGGGCCCAACAGTTGACTTATCATGCCTGTCAAAAATAAAAGAGACCTGTAACTCAAATGTCACATAGATAACGAAACAATTGGTCCAATTCGGGTCTGGTCTTCACAAATCTATTGTATGACTACCGAAATCTGGAATATTTACACAAGGATTTTCAACAAGGACCCATTAAACCGGTCAAAAGTGACAGTAAAGACAGTAATGATACAAAAGATTTATAAGGTCGCTTTGGATAAAAGCGTCTGCTAAATGATTAAATGTAAATGCATTTCAAATAAATGCTTTTTTATTTCTATTTCATACATCAAAATACATTTTGTTTCCACAACATTTTTTCAACATTGATAATAAGAAGCATTGTTACTTGAGCAGCAAATCAGCATATCAGAATGATTACTGAGGGATCATTTGACATTGAAAACTGGAGTAATGGCTGCTTAAAATTCAGCTTTGCCATCACAGGAATAAATTTTTAAACTTAATAAAATGGAACAAAGGTATTTTGAATTGTAATGATATTTCACAATATTACTGTTTTTGCTGTATTTTTCATCAAATAAATGCAGCCTTGGTGAGCAGAACAGACGTCTTTCGAAAACATTTAAGAAATGTACCAACCCCAAACTATTGAACGGTTTGGCGTGAACATTCTCCTAAACATCTCTTTTTGTGTTTTACAGAAGAAACATGTCATACGGGTTCAGGATGATATGAGGGTGCGTAAATAATAAAATGGGTGGTGGTGGCGCAATGGATAAGACACATGCCTTTGGTGTGAGAGACCCGGGTTCGAATCCACTGTGAGACACCAATGTGTCCCTGAGCAAGACACTTAACCCCTAGTTGCTCCAGAGGCGTGCGACCTCTGACATATATAACAATTGTAAGTCGCTTTGTATAAAAGCGTCAGCTAAATGAATAAATGTAAATGTAAAATGTAAAATTATTTAACTGTTATTTTATTTAAATGATCCCTTCGATGCTGCCAAGATATTAATCACGTTGTTAATATTTGTCACTGTTGAAGTGTTGGTAATATTTTGGTTTGTGCTGTAAGGGCTGGTGACTGACCTGAGTGTTTGTGTGAAGGCATCATGTGGTATTGTCTGTTACTGGGAGAGCAGAATGACTCAGTGAAATGCTGTTTGAGATCCTCTGAGGTCCCTTTGAGAGACTGACTGCAGCCGTGACAAGCAACCAATCCACTTTGCATGCATGGAAATTTGTCTATGAAGAAGGACCAACGGAGTGTGTAAATTTGGGTATTGAAACACTGGAAAACAACTAAAGATAGAAAGAGAGAGACAGCTGATGTACCTGTGAGCACACTGGTGCTGAGAGACTTTCTGACAGAGAAGGCACAGCTGTCGACGTTCATCGTCTTCATCCTTTTTCGCATTCCATCTGTAGACTTGTGAGGCGGTACCACCTGCTGAACACGCATGTTAAGTTGATATTCCGTCTTTGGTATCACTATATAAACTTCACTCATTTACATTAGTCTATATTGAGATCTGAGAGCTTACCTTCGGGATGTCGGAGAAAGAGCATGACAAACCGAACTCTGACGGCCGCTTCCGTTTGAAGTTGTTGTGGAGAGCGATCTGTCCCATGCTCATGCCTTTCTGTACAGGGGCAAAGCTCTCAAAAAACCTAAAAATAGTAAGAAGAAAATAAATCCATCAATGAACATTATGACCATATTTATAGTGCAATACTGCCTAATAGTTTGGGGTCATTAAAGTTTTTTTTTTTTTTTTAAGAAAAAGAAAATAATAGTTTTAATAGTTAATAGTTGCATTAAATCAAAGACTTTAGATTTACACAGACAGTGTACTCATATTACTATGAATGGCAGACAGCTTTGTCAAATAATGAAAATTCAGCTTTGTCATCACAGTAATAAATCTAATTTTAAAATATATTCAAATAGAAAACAGTTATTTAAATTGTAATAATATTTCACAATAGCTGTTTTTACGTTTTTTTTTTTTTTTTTTTTTATCAAATAAATGCAGCCTTGGTGAGCAAAAGAGACTTTCAAAAATGTTTGAACATTAGTGTATGTACAGGGCAGGAATGCATTGAAATTCCTTAAAATTTTCTGATTAGGTGTTTGTTCTAAAGCAGGGGTTTTCAAACTAGGGTCCACAGGTTAGAAAAAATTATTAATCTTCATCAAAACAGTATTCTCTGTAAGGCTTTGGAACAATGTTTTAATTGTGGAAATTGCTATACAAAGTAATTTTAACTGAACTCAAAAGTCTCTTTTGTTGTATATCGAACAATGCAATTTAAAACAAAGTATATTTTCCAGATAATATTTTTTATTCTTTTGGCTTAAGTGCTATGAAAATATATTAAAACAAATTAAATTGCAAACAACAATTTTCTCACAGAGTATAAATGGGTCTTTATGCATAAAAATATATAGCTGCCTTTATATTTGGTTGCACTTTCATCAAAAAGTTTTAAAACCCCATTCAGCTGTCTGCTTGACTTGCACTAAATCCTAATCTAGTTAATCATTGATGCCTAGTTCATGTGTTGCAAAATAAAATGCATGTGCTAGGGAATGATGAACTCTATTCACCTTTGCTGTGGCAGTACAGCAGTGAAATTGCATGTTTGTCCTGGATCTGTTGTGTTTCTGTCATCCATGCATCTAATATCTGTGCGTTGATATTGTGAGGGTGTGTCAGGGGGCCACTGAAGACTCTGTCTACCCTCCTCAGAAGAGAGTGGGACGTTTGGTGCGGTTTGGAAAGGCTGCACATGAGCCGTGTCTGGACACGTGTGAGGACTGCTCTTGTTGTCAGGAGGGAATGGACTCAGGGGCTGGAAGAGGTCAGCTACACTGCTGAAGCTGTTCTGGAGGGCTTTGCTCAGGCCTGGACTTGTGTCAGGCGCCGGCTCTTCCAGACAAACGGGGTGCAGCTGGAAGTCCTCATCGTCCATTGGGATATATGGAGCAAGAGTCTCCAGGTCCAGATCGCTCAGGTCCAACTGCACACAGTTAGATATCATGTCAACCAAATATTCATTTAAAACACTTGATGTGAAAAAAAATTCTTGCAATGCAAAAAGAAAAATTCTGAACAAATCAGTAATAAGTATGCCAGGAATTGGGGTGAAAGAGCTGATATATCATTATATATTATTATATAATAATTTTTTAATATTGTCAAATATTATTACAATTTAAAATAGCCTAACTGTTTTCTGTTTTAATATATTTTAAAATGCAATTTATTCCGGTAATGGCAAATGTATTTTTTAGCAGCCATTACTCCAGTCTTCTGTGTCACATGATCCTTCAGAAATCATTCTAATATGCTCAAGAAATATTTCTTATTATTATCAATGTTGAAAACAGTTGTGCTGCTCAATATTTTTGTGAAATCATTGACACATTTTTTTCAGGATTCTTTGATGAATAGAAAGTTCAAAAGAAAATTTTTTAAACATTGTAAACTTCTTTACTGTCACTTTTGACCCATTTAATGTGCCCTTGCTGAATAAAAGTATGAATTTCCTTTTAATTAAATATGTAGTAGTGTATATGCAACTAATCAGCCATCTCCACAAACACTGTAAAAAAAAATGACATCCCCAAGTCAAAAATTTCTAGTGACTGGTCACATCTAAATTTTTCAATTAGTCTGACGTATTATTTCTCATTGAGCCAATGTTAACAGACTATTGCTACAAGAATTGCACTTGGGCCAATTAAAAAATTTAGATGTGACCAGTCACTAGAAAATTTTGACTTGGAGAGGTTAGAATTTTTTTACAGTGAAGTAAATGTAATATTACTGTACGTCTTGCATCTGCACAGGCATTGAAGTGAATGAACAGCTGAACTTGAACTTACAAGCAAGTCATAATGTGCAACTCACATTGTTAAAGAATGGTCTGTTACAGTTTTTTGTTTACTTCACGAGTTCACATGTTAATGAAATCTGATGTAATATTATAATGCGTATTTGGCTTGCTGTCCGGGGGGAGGGCTCCGAGCTCGGAATTCGGCCCGACCCCAGAGTACTCCCCCCTATGAATGTATAGCTCATAGGTATCTATGAGTAGACCCAGCCGAAAGTGAGGTGATGGGGTGGTGGCGGGATGCTGACAAATTAGTCATGAGACAGGAGGTAAGGGAAGGCTTTATTTATACTGGCTTCTTCTTGTGCTGATTGGATGATTACCTGAACATGCTCCTCCTGAACTTTGTTACATAAAACTTCATTTAAGTTATATTTCATTGTAATCAAATAGAGTCAAATTGTCTAAATGAATGAATATGACAAAAAATGTACTCAATTTAAAGGATATATCAAAAGACAAAGACTATGACTGAAACTGTGTAGAATCTGGATGTCATCTGAACTATTAAGGATGAAATGCCTCACTCACCTGAGAGTCTGTGGGATTTGTTGCTACAGATTCAGGAGCAAATAGCTTCTCTGTCAGTTCCACCTTCAGATCACTCTCTCCACTGCCACAGTAATCTACTGGACTGCTAGGCTGCAGACACACACATTAAACCACTTAAACACCAACATGTAAAACAAATCATAATTACATCACTATTTAAAGAGGTCATGTTAAGAGGAAACCAATTTTCCTTGATCTTTTGAGATTTCAATGTTCTATAAAAACATACTGTTTAACATTTTTAATTGTTAGAATTTAGAAATCTTAAAGGTAAAGCAACATAAATGACCATGAAAACTAAATGACTGTTTTTGAAAAACAGGATGATAATGTCCTGATGGGGTCACAAATGGGGATGGGACGTACTGTAGAACTACTGCTGCAGCCACTCAAGCAGGGTGTGGTACAGGGCGTGCAATTGCCCGCAGGAGGCGCCTGGGGTACGGTGAAGGTGGATGGAATGCTGGGCAGGTTTCTATCAGGACTGCCATCAGGTGGCGTGTCCACAACCCATGACGGTCCCACCACAGGAAGCTTGGTGGACTTGGAGAAGTAAGAAGGTTCTTCAAACTCTGGCCTTTCTGCAAATGCATTGGACGCGACACAAGTCAAAACAATGCCTCTGACGTCACAGTTCAACATGTGGGATAAAAATAACTGAAATGAGATGCAGTATCATAGAATTACTACATATAGGCCTAGAGCAATGGAAGATCAACTAACAGTGGATATACACACCTTAAACAACACAATGTGCAAAAGTTTAGTGCTGACTATGATCTGGCTCATTTTCAGAGTGCGAGTTACATGAGAATAAATGGTAACATAATTAATTAGGATGTTAAAAACAACCTCAGCCATCACCAAAAACAATTAAAACTGTTGAAAGGGTCACTAGGTGGTTATTTCCATTACATGCAGTGGTTTTACTTGTAAAGACATGCATTGTGATGAAAAGTGAAATTAGTAAACCCATTATAGCCCCGTGGTGAGGGTAATAAACACACAAACACTGCCAGCTGTCATTGGTAAACCTTCAAAAACACAGGTGATGTTGAAATATCATTTACTTTTATTATTAAAAAAACTAACAAACAAAAACTGTATTTAATAATACAAAATTGTTTATGCTAAAGCAAACGCTAAGCCATAAGATGCTTATGTTCTGTGGAGCAGAAAGATTAAGCTTCCTTTTATTTTCGTCACATATTGCGTACCCTGCAGCAAAGCCAAGCTACAGTGCCACTGAGCTACAGTACAACAACGTCTGCCGCAACTTATGACCTGGGCAGTGTATGTGTGTGGTTGTGATTGTGAGGTAGAATAAGGAGAACCAAGGGAAGGAGTAAGAGTTCATGCATGCAGGATGGGAGTAGTTTTGTAATCGGGGGTTGAGGATGTGAAGAGGGTGAAGGTATTGTAGGGGTAATGGTTAAAGTAGTGCCGGGTGGCGCTCTGACCAAAGTCCAGGGCGATGATGGCGTCTCCTGGCATGGGCGCTAACTGAGCTAACTCCTCAGGCTCCTCCTTTAGCTTAGTGAAAAGAATGTCCTGAGCTTCTGAAACGGAGGAAGCTCCACCCTGGCTGAACAGTTCTCCCATGCTACGCATGTGGTAAGGCTTGAAAAGAGCCTCCGTCTGATCCAGGGAGAAGATGAGGGACTGCTCCTCAACAGAACTGAAATACAACAACAGCGTGAGAACAGTACCATAAGTATCAATATCATCATTTAATATCATCGTTTAATACAGTACCTCAGGACGTAATTGATGCAGATGATGCACTGTGGTTGGGAGTTGCGGTTGTTGTAGATGACGGTTGCCTGGGTCTCCACCCAAACGTAGCCCCCTTGCTTCGCTAGCATTCTGTACTGGCCACTCACCACTTGACCCTTATTACAAACTGAAGAAGAACACAGAAAAAGAGGGAATGGCCTAAATTGTTAAATGTAACTAATAATAAATGGATACACTATATATTTATGCCAAATATATTTTTTCATCAGTTGATAATCAAGTTAAAAATTCCATTGGACAGGCATCTAATAATAAGTTATTATTTCATTTTTAAATGTAACAAACATTTTAAATAATTGTACACAATTTTTATTAAATAGTTTCATATAGTATATATATGTGTGTGTGTTGTGTTTAGACATCTTAAACATGTAGTTAATTAAATAAAAAATAAAGTGTAAATAAAACGCACACTCATAATCCTCCATAAAATGAAGATATTAAAGGTCATGAAAAAGTTCAACATCTCCATTTAGGTTCAATAGCCAGGACATTTACGTACATGCATTCAACTAATATGACTATTGACAATACTCAGAATAAGCACTGCAATTGAACAACATGATTGCATTAATTTCAATGGCCATATTCAGACCTGGAGTAATAGATGGATTATTAAAGTAAATCTAACCATAATACAACTCTGTGTTTTCACACAATTAATTATTTCCTTGTTAGACATTATTTGGGATAGGCTCCGCATCATGTAAAGAATACTTCTTACAGTATTTATTAATCTTAGTTCATGTTAATCTCAGCATTTACTTATACATCTTTAAGATCAAAAGTTAGACATATATGTTAACATTAGCTAATGTACTATGAACGAACATGAACATTTTAATTAACTAACATTAACAAAGTTTAATAAATGCTGCAAGAATATATTGCTCACTGTTAGTTCATGTTAGTTAATGTTCACAGAGGAGATCTTATTGTAAAGTGTTACTGAATAGTTTTAAAATGTAACACCATGTAAATGGCTTACACCTAATACAGCCTTTGAATAAGGTCCATTACTGCAGATCATGTAAGTGTAGTCATTTTTCAAATCAAAAGATCTTACTATTAGGTAATACTCCAGGTACTTATCACTGGAAGAGGCTAGTGAAGAATACCAGAGCACTGATCTGGATTAAAGACATCAGAGGAACCAGAACAGAGGTGCTGCACACTTCAAAGGCTTGTTAGCCGCTAATGCACTAGCTAATCATGTGGGCCATCCTAAAGGAGCAAATCTGAGAGCTTTTGGGTTGTTATAGATGAAGTCAAAGGACATATAATGGGATTCAGGCCATCTACTCAGCCTCAATGTGGCAACAACAATCAAATCAGTGTCCTCTAAATATACAAAAAGAAAATCACATTCAAAACAGATTTGACAGGAGCATTTGTAAACAGTGGATTCGTTTTGTGGTTTAGGATGAAACTGCAAGCTATTGTATGTGAGGGAACTAATCTCATTGCACCTGTAAAATAAAAAGTTGATGCACTGCTTATGCCTGAGATAATACATAAAAAATATAAATAATGTAAATAAATCAATATGTAATCAATAAAACATAGCTATGGATTTACATAACTATGAAAGTCCATTTCCATCACATAAGAAAATAAATTATGCTTTGGTAAATCATAGTTATGAGATTAAAATGCATAATTATAAGATAAAAAGTCGGAATTTATATAAAAAGTCAAAATTATGGGATAAAGCCATAAATATGATATACTAAGTTATGACTTTTAAAGTTTTTATGTTATAAATTCAACTTTTTATCTCGTAATTAGGTCATGTGACTTTTTATATCAAAATTATGATTTACCAAAGCACGTTTTTTCTTACGAACGAAAATGGGCTTCCATATATAAAAATCCACTACAAAATGTAGTTTTTTTCCCAAATAGTCTTTAAGGTTAGAACTATATGGTAGGTTTAAGATAGGAGGCCAAAGTAAAGTGGCCGAAAACATTAAACGTAGTCTACGGCATCTGCTAAGCAAATAAATAATGCAATGCAACAACCATTCAGTTTATAAATATCCCTCAACAATTCCTGGAGCCCGGCGGGACATCTGTTTCCCTCAGTCATCAAGCCCATGGGAACACCACAGGTCTTCAAGGTTTTGAACTCACGTAGTTTACCCATGGACAGAGATGAGAGGCATGGTTCTGTTCCAGACTGTGAGTCATTTCAGGACGAAGTCAAGATTGCTTAAAAGATATAGGTAAATTAGCCAAAACGGTATTCACACAATAAGCTACTGCGTTGTTTCTGGTGTGTTTGATCCAGTGCAGGAAATGGAGGTAAAGAGAATGGATCAAACACTTTGTTTGCTGTATGGCTTTGTTCAGACTGGCATCTCCAATTCAAATCTGTTTAGCTGTTTCATGTATAAACAGAAAAGGACCACACAAAATCCGACTTTTAATGTTTTTGTGTTTCCTGGCTTTGTTTTAGTTGGATATAGACAGGTACTCACGATTTTGGTGGCTCTTTGTCATGCTTTCAGAATCCAAAGCATGGCAAAACTCATACATCGAACGGCCAAGAAGTTCCTCTGGTCGGTATCCAATCAAGCTGCTGATTCTGAAACACAAAGAGAAGTCAAGAATAAAACTAATGGAACCGTCAAAACAAAGTGTGATTGAATTAAAGCACTGAAGCCATCATTAACCAAGATTCATGACTGTTGATTACATCTAGTGAAAGCAATCAAACTTGTGCTGCTGGAAGCCAATGTAAACTCTCTGCTTAGCTTAGTGAGAACAAATGATTACAAGCAGGACCCTTATTTATTGGAGCTATAAATCTCTCGTGCAAAAGAGTCGTACTTGGTCTGTCTGATCATTATCTTTGATGTCTGTTTGCTGGATTAAAAGACAGAACAGAACAGCACACACGTATCAACACAGTGCCTCCAAAAGACAAAGGCCACATCCTCTTTTGTGTTTGAAGCACTGTAGCAAATGCTAGATTGAAAGCAGATGTGGGCTTGTCTATTAATCACAAACGCATTTGTTGCAATGCTCAATATCTTCACCACATCATTTTTTGTGATGTTGAATACTCCATTCAAACTCACGCAATTGTTATTTTCTTTCTATTTGAACCTCCAGTTTTTCTCAGGAGTAGCCTCCTCTCATTTCCTTTTCTAGTATGGGCTTTTAATGAACTCCGTGCGGTCAATAATAAGCTCCATTAAATGGAAGCATGCAAATATCTGACCTCAGATGTTAACCTTCTCCACAACACACCCACTGCAGTGTACAGATGGGTGACCAGGCACTCAGAGCAGCCCCGGCCCCATATTGCCAGGGGACAAATTAACTCCACTGGTTTGTTATGCAAGATTTGTTAGAGAAGTCAATAGTGCCCCTTAGGAGCTTTCAAGAAATGTAGCAAGAAAACAAGAAAAGCTCATTATCACTCTCCCTTACCACACACTGATAACAATGCAGGTAGTAGCACAACAGGATAAGAGTTCCCAATAGTGACCTTTGAAACACACACATATTAGCTCACTAATGTTGCTTACATGCACTCAACACAAGCGCAAAAACGAAAAACAGCACTGTTTACCAAAGATACAGTGATCTTCAATGAAATCTAAATGAGAGCTTTGATAGTCCATGTGTGGCGATCCATATGCTACTGTACTCCTAAATGTTCACAAAATTACATTACCTTTCAAAGGTTTGTGGTCAGTAAGATTATATTTTTGAAAGAAGTCTTTTATCCTCACCAAGACTGCATTTATTTGATTGAAAATTCGAATGCATTCTTGCTGAATAAAAAAGTATTAACAAAAAAATAATAAAAATAAAATAAAACTGACCCCAAACTTTTGAATGGTAGCATAAGCAGATACACACATATAATATTTCAGAAAATAAATACAGTATGACTCATCCTGAACTACATTGATATTTGTCCAATCAAATGCTCTCTAGAATGAATATGTCCCTCCCTCTAAAACCAACTGCAAATCATGATCAATGGCTGTAAACGAATGTAAAAAAATGTCTGTGGCTAATAAATTAATGTCAATAAAATAAAAAATGATTAAAATATCACTGTCCTTTTGATATATTCTACACAAAAGTCCTGTCTCAATAGGAAATACATCAGACACTGTGTATTGTGTTCAGAGCTTCAGATATATTTTGGGCCCACCACACACATATACACAAACACACATTCACATGTGCATTCACACTCAAATTAGTGAACAGTCTCTTGCCTCTCATCGCAGTAGATAAACTTCATGTCCATACTGTGTTTGCTCATGAATGTCTTGCTGTCAAGAGGTGTGTCGATAGTAGAGGGGTGTGGGATCGGCGCACACAGCAAAGTGACGCATGTGAGGGGTGGCTCCGAAAACCCACACAGGACTTGAGGGGGTCGGCTGCTGCACACTTGCAGATGCCCCGTGCAATGCAGCACCTGAAAGACAGAGCGGCGACACAATGTTTTACCTGACAGCACATGCATGTGTACGCATGCATTAAGCTTTATGATATGCTTATGCATTCTTACCTTCCAGCTGGCTGATTTAAGGTTCACAGTGCGACCTCTGTTGGTGACCGTACACTTCATCCTCATAAAGAAATCTCTGCCCGTGCTCATGTCTTTACCTCTTCTGCCATACACAGGTCCTGCCAATTAAACACCTCTTAAGATATATACTTAAAAATCTTTTTTGTATTTATAATTGACCATTGTGTTGGCCATAAAGCTTTTTTTCTAGCACATTCAGAGGACTTTGCTCTGTCAGTGGGTCGTGGATGCCAGGTGCAAAGTTCAACCGAAGCTGAATCAGTCTGTCGAAACCTTAACTACAGTATATTGAGCTCTATGGGCTATTGCATAGGAATTATCTCCAAGCGGCCAATGAAATGGCAAGAAAATTACATAATTTGCTCAAGAGCTCTAAACAGGTCAGGTGACAGGCTCATGAAAGATTAGAGGAAGAGACAGTGAGAGACAGATAAAACAAGAGGAGGGACATTTGCTGTGGGAAAGGCCCACTTACTGTCATTATGAGTGTGTGTCTGTGTGCAAACAGAAATGGTAATTTACAGAAACTTGGGCCAGAGTTCACACAAAGTTTGGTGCCAATAAATGACATGAAAGTATAAAATTCACAAAGCTATGTTTAGCACTGAAACTATTCAAATCAAGTCTGCTGAGTTCCTGTCATCGTCTAAAATAATTACGGATACTGAATAATTCTTGTCCTGCATGGCTATAGTCCCGAATTATTTTTAAAGCCAAACATCTTTTTTATATTTGCAATTAAACTGTAAGTAATTGAATTAAACAAAATGAACGAATGAAAATAATAAAACTGAGTAAAACAATTGCCCTTGTTTATGACTATGGATTAGTCCAGCTCGTATCAGTCGTGCTGTAAAATCGAATTATTATTATTTTATTTGACAGTGAAATAATATTACTACAAAATATTAAATTAGTTCTTATTTAATTTAATAATATTATTTATTACTAATAATTCATTAATAATATATATATTTATTTAATTTTTATTAATAATAATAATAATTTATAAGTAATAATAATAATTTGTTATTAATACAATAATAATAATTATTATTATTATTGAATTATATTCAAATTGATATATCATTTGAATTATTATTTTTTTTGTCCAAATTGTGCAGTCCTACAAACAAACACAGAAAACATGTTCTTTAAAAAAAAAGATAAATAAATGTATACAAAAATAATATATACTGTATAGATACTGTAGATAGGAAAAAATATAGCCCTCAAGTCTTTACAGAAGAGACTACAGGCTGGACTGTACAAAAACAAAAAAAGTGGATTTGTCTTCACACGAACCATCACAGGAATGTACAAAATGTAACATCCTGACTGCGATAAGTGCAATCAGAAAAGGACATCTTCATGGCAAATTACACCCAGAGATAGAGGACTAGGAGATTCAGCCATTTTGGTTTTAAAGGTAACAGTGTATCCAAAAAATGCTCACCTGATTTGACACTGAGATTCTCTCGAATTTCTTCATGATCGCAGGGGTGAGTGAAGTCAAAGATGCTTTGGCCTGTCAGTTCCACCTGATAATGTTTTGTGAGGCAAGTAAAATGAAATGCTCAGCCTTTATAAATGAAGTAACAGAAGGCTTTTACAGGTTTTCTCTTTAAGAATAAAGAATTTAAGCTTTTCTTCTAAGAATAAAGGAAATGAGGTGAGACTCACCTGCGTAAGGCCCATACATTTACTGACGTTTTCTGAAAGGAATATCATGTCCCCATCTGATGTTACCACAGCAACAAAGCCTTCCAGAGACTTCAGATATAGACTGTCCATCTGGCTGTCATCCTGGTACCGGGTTTGTTGCACTGTGCGGCCTGGGACAAAAGACAAGACAACTTAGTATGTGTGTCTGTGCAGTGTAAAATCGGGTCTTTTTTTGTAATTTACACTGGCAAATTATCAAAACAAATCCAAATCCAATGTCAAGGCACAATCACACACTTAGACTCATATCCTGTACCATTTTGCTTCACAAAAAAAGTCAACATCCCAAATTCAATTAAAAAGTAATTCACACAGTAACATGGAATAAAAACGAGCTATTCAGCTGATCAGTAAAGAGGGGATGTTTGAGGTACACAATGCCATGAAAAGAATCAACAACTTGAGAAAATAATTAAAGTGAGGCTCCATGCTGTGAGTTTCATGTCTGCTTCCCTGCAGATAAGACCTCCTCCCATACTCATTCAGATCAGGCACTGAGGTCCTGAGCGCTGAGGCTTTGACCCTGCTCAGACATCAGCACTGTGTGTCCGCATTGTGCGTTTAGGTATCAGCAGGTGGTCCATGTCTGCGCTCCCACCTCAAGCCCCGCTGTATTCGTTCTGCTGCTATAAATACTTCACAGTTATGACTCTCAGCCAAACCCAAGAACTCAGAATTTTCAGCCTCTGTCCATCTCCATAAGAATAATTTATGCCTCTGGTTGTAAACAAGGTTCTCTGATAGGCTTTCCTGTAGCTCAGTGGTAAGAGCATTGCGTTAACAACGCAAGGTTGTGGGTTCGATCCCAGGGGATTGCACATACCTATGTATAAATGTATAGGATAATGCAATGTAAGTCGCTTTGGATAAAAGCATCTGCCAAATGCATAAATGTAAATGTAAATAGGCTTGCTCTTTCATGTCTCAGGAAGTTACAGTATGTTTAGTTTGAGGTCAGTTTGTCCTTTTTTTTTTAACTAATGGTTTTCAACATTGATCATAATAATAAGGAATGTTTCTTGAGCAACAAATCAGCATATTGGAATGATTTCTGAAGAATCATGTGACACTGAAGAATGGAGTAATGATGCTGAAAATTAAGCTTTGCTATCACACAATAAATATCATTTTAAAATATATTAAAATAGAAAACAGTTATTTCACAGTAAATTGCAATAATATTTCACAATAATACTCTTTTAGTGATAATAAATAAATGCAGCATTGATGAAAATAAGAAACATTTAAAAAAAATTGTTTTACTAACCCCCAACTTTTGAGTGATCGTAATAAGTAATACGATTATTTACAGTAAGAGCATGGGGCAATACATTTAATCTGGCTAGCTCATATCAATTGGTCTCGGAAGAATTCGATTTTAAATGTTTAAGCTCATTAAAAATTGAGAACAATGTGTGCAATTTTTCTTTAGCTCAAAAATGAGAAAATCTGATTAGCAGGAGACTTGACAAAAGTGTCCATTTGCTCTTCATTTAAACTCATTGCGATCTAGGAGACACAATTGACATGTTTACCACTGTCATTTGTGAATCTCCCTATAAGAGACAATCCTCTTCTATTACTATTTTAATACTGTTGAATTGTCCTTTACAGAACTTTCTATTGAAAACTGAGCCGTTTGAAAATGAGACACAAAAGAGAAGCTGGAAATTTGATTACAAGTCTCCATTTGCTCCCAATTTCATCTTGGTCAATCAGTTATTAAAGAGATATGAGTTGTGATTTTTCATTTTGACAGGAGATTATCCTCTTTGGCTTTTCTGTCCTGGGCCATTTGCTAATGAGGGTTCAAAGATTCACATCTTCAGAAGGACTTTGCTAGTAATTCAGGATATAATATAATGCCCCAATGACTCCTTTTGAGGAAAGTTCATTATGGCAGAAAGATTACGACTGAGATATGGTTTAGATGAGAATCATAACAGCCCTGTCCCAAACGGAACCCTAAGCCCTCACAATCTTCCTCTAAGTCTAAGTCCACACGTTTTGACGTAATGTCACTTTGACTGTCGGGTATAAGTCTGCAGGGGAGCTTGCATGCTCAGGCTAAAGTGCGCATCGAGCACCCTTCTGAAACCTACAATGACAAATGGGACACAAATGGGAGACGGCCTACGGTTTTGTGGACTTAAGGGACACACACACGCAGCAGCCATTGTAAGTCCACAATATGCAAGTGCATATGAAGTGTGCCATTTAGGACAGGGCCAACCTCTTTAACACCTATAAGTGATACTATAATTTTATGACAATGCATCCTCACACCTCAACAATGAACATATCAGTTTATACAGCTTCTAGTTTTATAATCTGGTGACCTACAGTATCAAGAGTCAAAGAATAAAACAGAACATCCACGGACATACTGTACAGCACGTCAAATATCACAGGCAGACCTGCAAGGCGCCAACACATAGATTATTGTGGCTAAGAAAAGAGTGTGAGAAGAATTCACTGTACAGTGTTCATAGAAAACAATACCATAGCAGCCCCTAATTACTCCACATCTCGCTATCTCTCTCTTTCCCTGTTTCTCCACACACATCGATCTTCCCCACCCACTTCCACATCACACACCAGATTCCATCTCTTCCCTTTTCATTGTTTAATCCCCCTCTCTCAGAGACATGCACACATAACTGTACACATGTATGTGCGTCAGGACAGGAGTCTGGAAACAATGTGCAGTGCTCTTTGTCTGTCTTCCTGCATTTTTTATTGTATATATTAAGGAGTACAGGACATATCATAGACCTACCCACCCCAACTTCACTGACACAAACATGTTTACTTAGCTGTCTAAATGAGGACACACCAAAGACCTCTACAGTGTTTATGAAAAGCTAATTATAATAACTACAAACTAACCTGAACCCATTTCTTAGTATAAAACAACATTATTTTATTTCTAAATATCTTTCCAAATGAAGACATCCCCAAATGCAGGTTTGGACAGACATGAACTACAGCTCAAAAGTTTGGGGTTACTTTTATTCAGCATGGATGCATTAAATTGATTAAAAGTGAAAAACATTTATAATATTAACAAAGATAACATGTTAGAAGAAAGAAAATGTATTACTGTTTTCACAAAAATACTAAACAGCACAACTGTTTTCAACATTGATAATGTTTCTTAAGCACCGGATCAGAGTGATTTCTGAAGGATCATGTGACACTGAAATGAGTAATGATGCTGAAAATTCAGCTTTGCCATCACAGAAATAAATTATACATTTTTAAATAAATGACAATGAAACCGACAATAAATTGTCGTAATATTTCACTATTTTTCTGTATTTTTGATCAAATAAATGCAGCCTTAATGAGCAGAAGAAACTTCTTTCCAAAAAATTAAAAAATCTTACAGAACCCAAACTTTTGAACAGCAGCTACTGTAAATTTGGAAATAATAAATACAACCATTTTTTGTTTTTTGTAAAGCAGCAACCAAGGTGACAACATACAGAACTTCCTATTCAACATCCTCACCAGCCCGTTTGTTAATGTTTTTCAAAATCACAATGTCGACCATCAAAAACATAAGCCAAAATTTGGAAAAATAACAAAAGCAATAACAACAATACGCAAATCCAATGAAAATCCAACAGATAGAATATGCACAAAAATATTTGTGTAGCTGTGTACCTGAGTTGAAGAGTTTGTGTGTGCGCAGAAAGCTGATAGCTAGTCTCATGATGGAGGCTTTGTCCAGGTGAGAGCTGATGCTGTGGGGTAACGGCAGCTGATGGGCCAGCTCATAGAACACCTCCGTCTCTTTACTGCGCCTGCTGCGTGCTGCATCACGAGACTTTTCCTTGCGCCTTTCTGAAGGATGCCTGGAAAACAGAGGAGGCTGATGAAAACAACATAGCCTATAGGCTGAGCTTCAGCTTAGATACTGTGTGCAGTCAATGTTTTTAAACTGGTGATTAGATACTCACATACATTAATTGTACATTACATTATTTATAGTTCTTAATACATTTTTTATGTGGGAAGGACAGTAAAACAATGAACTTTAACTTTGATTGAAGATTGTCTTTTTGTTGGCGCAGTCACAGTAGGGAAACTTTGTGGGAAAAGAAAGTCTTGTCTATTAACAAAAAATGAAGCACTGGTCATGCAGGGGTCACTTCTAAACCAGGCAGCTTTTTATTGGTCAACATGGCAAATTCGTGTGCCAAAGTTCACCAAACTTGAACCTGATGCAAAATCTGTGAGGTAAAAATGTTTCCGTCCTCTTGAAATACCAGATTGCACGGATTACGATTGAAATGATTGGATTTCACCCGTGAAATTTCGCTGTGCAAAGGTAAATCTTCATAAAAATTAAAAATTACTTTTAGACCAAACAAAAACTGGCGGAAGTGCTTCTTAATCTCAGCCCAGGTTTACAAACTGCCAGATTTTGGGACAAGTTTGGGTCCATTTTAATAAAAATAAACTATTATTCAAAATATTTTGTTTTATTTTGAGCATACTTTTTTTGAAACTACAGACGTCCTCTTTGAGTCAAAGCAAAAGCATTGCAAAAACCACACCTGTGAGAATCAATGCAGAGGGTTTATTTTACTCACTTGCAAAAAAAAAAAAAAAAAAAAAAAAAAAACTGAGTCATTGCAGGTTCAAGAATAGTTTGTTCTTAAAAGTTGACACAATAAATGAAATACAGTACCAGTCAAATCGGGCTGGGTCAGGTCAGGTCAGGTCACAGGGCCAGGCTCATGCAGATGTCTATCTTGAGCTTGTTTGAGCATGTTATAACGTTTAACCTGACAGTCAAGTACACTACAGTTCAAAAGTTTGGGGTCGGTAAGATTTTTTAAATAGTTTTGAAAGAAGTCTCTTCTGCTTACCTAGCCTGCATTTATTTCATCACAAATACAGTAAAAACAGTAATATTGTGAATTATTCTTACAATTTAAAGTAACAGTTTTCTACTTTAATATTAATTCCTGTGATGCAAAGCTGAATTTTCAGCATCATTACTCTAGGTTTCAATGTCACATGATCTTGCAGGAATCATTCTAATATGCTAATTTGATGCTAAACTATTTTTTTTATTTATTATTAATTCTGAAAACAGTGGTGCTACTTAATACTTTGTGGAAACCATGATAAAAAAAAAAAAAAATCATGATTCTTTGATGAACAGAAAGTTTAAAAGAACAGCGTTTATTTGAAATAGAAATCTTTAGTAGATTGTAGACTTTGTAGATATTTTGTAAACTTTTCAATGGTAGTGTATATAGCATTCTATCTATAACTGTACAACTTAAAGGAATAGTTCACCTAAAGTTGAAAATGTAAAAATGAGAGTGAAAGGAAAACAAAAATGCACGAACATTTATCTTGCCAGGTGAAAGATTTCTGCGGTTTGTGGCTTGCCAGTGTGTGAAAGAGAGCGTGGCATAGAAAAGTGAACTCTCAATGGCCTCTGAGTGTGGTGTGCCACAGTGCACTGTGCCCTCAAAACAAAACCCAAGCCACAGCACTGTTTGTTGGCGAAACACCACAAGTGCTCTAATGCGTCACTTAACAACACACTAACACAGATACCAACACATGACGCATGGCCTGTATGCAGCACTAAGTTTCAGTGTCTGTGGGAGACCAGGATCTAGCGGTGTAATTCCAGTAGCTGCCTCCCAGTGTGGGTCCCCCATTCCCCGGCTCAGGTCAACCCGGCTCTGGGAGTGTTTGTAAAATGTGCACAGCACAGTGCGGGGGTGCAGGAATGCGATAATCAGCCCTCTATTATACAGCAGCATATTTGGCAACCACAACATGCCCCCTTTATGCCCTTCCACTACCCCCATTTTCAGAAAAAAATTTGTCATTGTAATAGTAACTATGGATACTTCTCACAGAAAATGGCTGATTGTTTTTACTCAGATGTCAAACCAATGGGAATTAAACATGAATTTTCTGTCTGCTTTTTCTCAGGGCTAAATGAGGAATGGCAACTTCCAATTCAACCCAAACAGTTACTGCCTTCTGTCTCCAACCATATATGAAACCTCGTCAGGTTTTGACGAGCAGAAATCAAGTGCAGCTCTAAAAATACAGACACAATGGTTAAATAAATGGGGAAAGATAATGCAGACTCATACAGAGTTCACATGTTCAATACATTCATTTGTGGGGGGGAAAGGAGAAACTGTTTTCCTTGACATTCTGCATGATGTCCTTCCAAAGCTCGAGCGCTTATACAATAAATTATATAATTAATTTACAGCTATAGAGAACTACACTGCAAAACACTATAATGAAATGATTTTATGTAATCTAGAGCTACCAGACAATCTCTAACAGCATATGGCCTTTTACAAATGCTCTAATCTCTTATCATTTCCTGGAAACTATCCAAATCTTAAATTCATGCAAGTGTCAATCATATGTCAAGGACATTTTTTTAATAGCAGGCCATTTTAATTTAACTGTAGCACAAGAGATAACAGACAAACTGCACGATATTGTACATGTAAAAAAATTATTTGCTTTATATTTAAAAATGCAGTTCACTACAAAATTTGCTAAATGCATCAGTTTGCTTGCACATTGCTCATTGTTCCCTAATTCTGATATGCATGGAAAATCATGAACCCACCGGTCACAAATTGCTTTGAGACAAGAAGGTTGAGGATCCAAATGCAGTATTTATTGAACAGGGTAATCCAAACACGTAATCCAAATAACAGGCAAGGGTCATACACAAACAAACAATCCAAGCAAGCAATAAAAGATCAAGGCTGAGGCAAAGTGAGAAAAGGCAGAGAATCAAGAGGACCAGGACATGAGAGAAACAGGATACAAAAATACTGCAGTGAGACACACATACAAGACTTTGCAGAGACTAACAGATTGAATCAGGCTTTTATAGTGTGAGCTAAACAGGATAATGAGACGCAGGTGAATGTGATAATGGATGATGGTCTGGGCAAAGGATTATGGGGAATGGAGTATGTGGATGTGTGGTGATTGTCCGGGTTGGAGTGCCCTCTGATGGTTAACCCGGGCACTCTCACTGGTGATCGTTACACCACCAGACAACATTATAAACTAAAATAGAAACTATTTTTTTTTTTCCAAAGAACCCAAGTGGATCTCTTGAGTTTGAAAGCAGTTACACCTACCAATGCCAGAAATGTCACTTGATTCACATTTCATAACTGAACAAATCTATAATAATATAGTAATCAATATTACACAAGCAAGAGCAAGTTCAACAAACTAGAAGTTTGTAGTAACTTACATTTTAGAGACAAGTTGCCAGTTACCTTGCCTATTTTTGTTATACATCAACGAAAATAGTAATTTACTAACGAAGTCAAAACAGAATAAACTCCTGCACATCTGCAAGAAGACACCATAGCGAAGTTTAGTTCTAAAGAAATCGGTATTTTAAACTAATTGGTTGAGTAAACGATTCAGTGACTCGCTCATAAAGACAGTAGTCATAAGCTATTTGTTTTATTCCTGAATAAATAAGTGTTCCGAATGAATCTGTTGAGTGAATGATATAGATTGACTGAATAATATAGATTGACTGATAGAGATTGCTCAATATGGGTTTGATAACATTGACTAAGACTGTCACTTGTCGCCACCTTTACTGGCATATCGATGTAACCTACCTTTTGAGAGTTAACATGCTTAAAAAACCCATCAGCATTATGCATATTGCCCATAACATGTTAGACTTGATTTATGATAACAAAAACATATCTGACCATTCCAGTGGTTTTTGTTTTAAACCATATAGAAACATTTCTCTCACAGCCAGCTGAAATCAGAAACCATCACCTAATGTGTGAACTCCGAGTCCTAACTTATTTTTTCAGTAAAACAATCCAGATCTACACTGCCCAAACAGCCCTTGGATGTGAGCTGAGCGTAAAGGTTTATCTCTCTGCTGAGATGTAGTTATTACAAACCCTTTGGCCTCATTCAGACTGGATTCAATCTTTCAAATGAAGGGGAGTTGTGTCCTCTGCCCTCTACTAGGCTACTGAGTTCTGTTCCCACACAGTCCAGCTGCTGACCTCAACCCCCAGTTACGCTGCAAACGCTTTCGACATTAGCTGGCTAAATAACTTCTGAATTAGAGATGCGCTACAGGTCAATGTATAGCCTGAAGACAGAGGCCTGCTGGCCGTTTTCACTTCTTTGTCCCCTCTTTTACAATCTTTTCACCTTTTGTGGAATTACTAGAACAAAATAACAAGACCGACAGCTATGTAGCTCATCCCGCCTGTTCTCAACATGCAGTGTTCTTTACATTAAAAGTGTCAATCAGACTCTCAACAGGTTTGACACAAAAATAGTCTGTATTTCAGCAAAGGATCTAAAGAACTGTCACGACTCCTAACGACCTTGCAAACACAATGGCAAGACAGCTGTAACTATCACCTATTGCCTCGGGCGTCTTCACGTACAACCAAGGCAAAACCTGTCAAAGGGAGCAGATCATGTGATTAGCAAGCCGACGTGAACCCATTCCTCCCTTTATCTCTCTCTCTGCAACCAGATTAGGCCAGAGTTCACAGAAAGCCAAAAGCCAGACTGTACAGAGCAGCCATTCACTACAGATAATCCTATTTTCCCAAACCTCAAAGAGATGGCCAACCTTTAGTTTCCCAACTAATAAACCAATGAAAGAATCAGTGTTAAACACAATATGATAACTGAACCCATGGGTGTCAGAATAATCCTATTGTGTATGTACTATATTGCAATTTGCTTCTGTGCAGCCAAGCTGTGATGTATGTCATTAAAACAGAGTTAAATGATTACATTACCCCACTGGCACCAATTACAAAACACATCACAGTAAATCACAGTGCTAATGAAACTCGTAGAGCAAGTTAAACAAACCAGATAAGAGATAAGAATCGGATAAAGTGATGGAAGCAACCAGAGCAGGGACACATCATGGCCTGTTCGCGCTGTCCATATTAAAAAGAGAGGTGAGCCCTGATCTGATCAACTCAGCTTCAATTGGAACATTACCTTCCTGTTAACAAGCCAGCAAGAAACACATGGAGGAACATATAACCATCTTCAATATGCCTTAGCATCAGAGAGCCGGTGCTGGTTTATTTTACTATCTGGCAATATCTGAATTTAGAATGTCATCCAAGCAGATCACCAAGTCACAATTTACACCGAGCAACAAATGCAAATTTTTAACAACTGATATTCTTATATGGGTTTGTATCTTGGAGGATAAAGACGTGTGACCGGAGGATGGGACAGTGAAAGAGAGGGTTCAGTGTCTGAGTAGAATATTGAAATGGGATATAATTATAGGTCATGTGAATTTGATCCCAAATGTGTTTGGAAAACAGCAATAAATACATGTATTATTTATTGCTAATTATGTATTATTAAATTATGTATTAGTATGTATTAGTGTAATAGTTAAGATCAAACTGATAAAGATATTATCAGAAGTAGTTGGTGAATTACAGACAAAAAAAGACAAAACACTTTTTCATAATGTTTGCACTACTTCATATTGACCTTTTCGTCTAAATTTAGCATGATTGTCCAAACGGATTGTACTGTAAACAATATATTGCAAAAGAACAAACACAATAAAGATTTTTAAAATTGTTAATTATGTTACTCAGGTTAGAGAAAATATCACAATAGCTACAATTCTGAAATAAATCTGAATATGTAAAAAATATTGTAAAATTTTGTTTAATTGCTGCCTTAATTTTTTAAGTTCAGTGCACTCTTTTTACCACTTTGAATTGAATTACTAAATAAGAAAAAAGAGCTCTAGAAATTCATGAAATGAGCAGAAATTACAGAAAAGATGATGGATGAAAACAAAAAAACGTATGCTTATTATAAAATATTTTTCAGAGTATGATATTTAAATTCAACAGGTAGTTATTTATTATTAGTTATTTTTATTCTCAGTCTGACAGTCTCTGAGGATCAATTTGTTTAATAAACTGTTTTGTTTTATATAATGAATGTATTTTGAACATGTCCAATCATGATTGCAACATAATTATTTGTATCTAATCTTTTTTAACCCGTAGAATTATTGAGATACAGCGAGTGTGTCATTCGTTGTTATTTCTTAGTAGCAATGCAACTCTGGTGATGACATTTTAATAACTTTTCAAGCCATTTATACGAGTCCATTAACAAAAGCGAGCCAAAAATAGGTTCCGCGCGGACCTCTCCACTAATATCAAAGTCTTGAGAAACTAAAATTAAGGGGGAGATTATGTTAAAATATATATAAAGGAGGGGGAATATCAGTTCAAATACAACACCAGTGAGATTAGGAATCCTTTAATTCAATATGTGGCTAAAACAGTAGTTTGTTTCGCTGTGGAGCCAGTATTATTGCAAATCTCAGCTGAGAATCTCAAATTAAGGTAAACAACAAAAGTAAATTCATAACTGATAGTTCAAGCAGTAATAAAATGATTTCTTGCGACTTACCTTTTTTTCTCTCTCTCGGCTGTCATGATGCGCCAATGCTGAAGACAACCTTGTCCTGCGTATAATGAATTCACTTAACTTTTCCGAAAGAAGAAAAACGCGTATAATTCTCACAAATGCCTTTATTTAGTTTTCGTAATGTCCATTCTCATGAAATTTCCAGTAATGACCGGAGTAGTTAGTGCAGTCTCAGAACACTGCCGAGGATCGCACTAGCTCTCCAGTGACACTGACTGACCGGACGCTGGTAAAGAGCTCGTGAGCGCCACTCCTGTGTTGCGCGTGCTATCAGCTCTATTGCGCGAACTGATTGGTGCACTTATCATCCACCGGCTGCCTTCCAGCGCGCGATCCCGAGACTCTGGTTTCCCAGTCACACGTCATGCGCGCTCCGCGAGTTCTGTGCGCATTTGGCCGTGAAAAAGTTCAGTTTCAAAGTCGCGTATTAAACAGACATCGGCAATCCAATGTTAAGTGCTCAAGATGGATCCAAAATGAGCGAAAATTCACCAGGGCTGAATATTAATCTTTAAACGTGGATAAACAAGCAAACATGACCGTCGACCATGGAAAAATAATGTAGAGCGTCTTTTCCAGGAGTAGGACTTAATTGGATCAAATTTGACTTTAGTTCAACTCTGTCCTGGAGCCATTCCCTTTTAATAAGACAGGCTTCTACCAGTATGTAAACAAACATGTAATCGATCCCCTTTAACCCTGTTATGACTTAAACCACGTAGGAACCAGTTAATGGAAAACAGTCATACACTCAAAAATGAATGTGCCAAAAGGGGGTTTCACAGCACATAGAACCATTTAGAGCCCCGCTAAAGAACTTTTCAGTTATCAGTTCTAAAAAGACATTTTGTTGTCTTTGTGTGAAGAACCTTTTAATAATCTAAAGAACCATGGAACCATCAATGCCAATAAAGAACCTTTATTTTTAAGAGGGTATCAAAATGTTTTATTTTTAAGAACGTATCAGACCGGTTAGAAAAAGCCACATATTTGGAAAAGTCTGCATCTCTAAATGACTATTGAACTGCTTACATCACACCTATTGCAAAAATGCACACATACGCATGTTGGTTTCACCATATTAGCGAGAACATCTCATTGACACTGTTTTTGGTGAGAACTGTTGAACTCAAAACCCCATGAGAAACCTGTTGGTTTCAGCAGATTTAAAGCAACACATGACTTGGCTGATTTGTGAATCATTCAAAAAAATTTTTTTTTAAAAAGTAATAATAATAATAATAATAATAAAACACTTAAAATGTCCTTACAAGTCATTTTTTTTATGTTTCACTATATTTGTGAGGACAGACTTACAAGTAATCTCTACTCACATATTTTTCTTTTGCAATTTGATGTTCTGTTTCCTTGGTACGGGTGTGAGCACATAATACTCTTTCAACACATCACAACAAAACACATTTTTCATACATCTTAGGGTTTAATAGGTTAAACAAAACATTCACATCCTTTAGATGACAGTACATTTGGCACATAGTAAAATGCTTACAATGAGATAACGCTAGTGTATCCAGAAAAGAAATACCTCTGTGCACATGAAGCTTCACCATACAGAAACTAAAGTCCAATACCAGATGTATGTAATACAGAACTATCATACATATGAAACATTTATGTATTTTAATACTGTATGCGCAAATATTCAATATTCAGCCAGAGAAATCTTTGCACTTATTTTAAGAGGTAATTCTTAGTTTATTTATTGTTTTGACTTTGAAGACAGACCATGGATGCATCCTATACATCAAGTTAACTCCTTTACACTTTAAAAGGAAATGACGGGAGAAAATAAAGCTGAACGAGACATTTGGCATGATACAGTGAGGGCGACAGACAGGAAGGTGCCTGCGAGAGAAAAGGCTTCAAAGACAATCGGCAACATTGACCTAGCTACCATAATCAACCCACAGACACGGTTAAAAAAAGCAATGGAACATTTTGAAACAAAAATAAACTTCAGACGGAAATAAACATTTAAAGTCAGCAACCACTTTTAAAAGAATAAAACACATCTTCAGATCGCCATTGAATTGCTAAAGCAAAAGTCATCACATTCCAGAAGGTTTTAATTAGTACGCCTGAAATGTACCCTTTTCGTTTAGTTCACCTCTTCTTTAGAGCCTTTCACATTGCACAAGTAAATGATTCAAATACAGGGGGTTCACAAAATTTTTAAACAAGACTTAATAGTTTGAAAGATCTACGGAGGTGTGTAACCAGGCTTAATTGCCTGAAATAAAGTAACAAAAATAGACGATTGAATTGTTGACACAAAAAGGAAGCGTAGCTACATGTAAATTGAATAAATTAAGAGCGTACACATTTTCCACTACATTCCACAGCTTATGTAATTCAGAAAACTATGTACACGAGAATGGCAGAGAGTAGCATGAGAGAGAGAGAGCAAGAAAGCCTTTGGTGAAGCTCTAACCTATGGAACACGAGAAAATCAGCACACACGAGAAAAAAAACAACAGAAAAATTCAAAAAGAATTGAGGGGAAATGTGTTCAGGGTATTGCACATAGATATCAAAAACATGTTTGTCTTTCCATAAACTGATGCTACTTAATAACGACACAATTTGCAAGACCATGCAAACAATTGCCTATTCTAAGAAGCTTTCACAGGCTTTTGGAGCGAATACTATGTACATGTTACGTTCTGTACAAAACGTTTGTCTTCCCACAACTATACCATCTTATGCATAGCGGTGGGACACGGCACACACACACACACACACACACACACACACACGCACACACACACACACACGCACACACACCACAGTCTTTACAAATGAAAAGCAATTGCAAAACAACATGAAAACACCTGTAGAGCTTCAGGAGGGCAAAGGCCTCTCGCTCTCACTCATGCAAACACATGCACACGGACACATACATGTCATGCACACACCTACTCAGGCCGACACTTCGTAACACAACCCATATACAGCAGGTTATCATTCCTAATGAACCTTGAAAACACTGTGATGGAATATATATATACTACAAATGTCTTTGTATATTTTATAAAATTGCTCCCAAAATGTCACCTGAATACACAAAAAGGCATTTGACTGCACAGCACAGAATGTCTCATTGTCACGTATGCAGGGTAAATTCTTCCTCAAGGGCACAACCTTTCCATCAGGGGATTACCAAAACCCAACCAGAGTCCGAAATGGTAGTACAATCATTGGTATGGTCAATTTTGGTTTAAGGTAGTGCGTTCCAACCCTTCCTTCTTGGGCTCTGGAGAACATTCGTTTTCTGATTGGTTGTCAAACTCGTTGAGGCCTGGGATGAGATCCATATGCAGTACTTTTTTTTCTTTTTTGGAGATATAGAGAAGAATAAAAGAGCAAAAACAGCAGTAAAGGGGAAGTGAACCACAGGGACTGGCCGTTCTGCTCTGGTCTGGTATGAGCCCCATCTTTAGCGCATCTGTGGATTGTGTGTTCATGTATTGCGATGCGATGTGGGTTTTTGAGTGTTTGTGGGTGTGTTTAACTTCTATTTAAGCTGACAGATGCCAGGTTGGGCTTTAAGACAAAGCTTCCTCTCCGAAGTAGGAGAAGCCCTTGAATTCATCCTGGTTGATTTGTTTGATGATTGCATCGTCAACTGGCGTGAGCACTGGATCCTCGCGAGTGAAGTCCTGGTCGAAGTTATTCACATCGCGCTTGGTTTTCTATAGCAAAAGAGAGATAGATACATGGTTGTATGAAGGTTTTCTGAGGTTCAACTTTAAAGGCATTGCTCACTTAATTTTTTTTATTCAGTCATCATTTACTCATCCTCATGTCGTTCAAAACCCACAAGAGTTCTGTTCATCTTCGAAACACAAAAAATACTTTTCTGTCCCTCCATTGAAAGTCCATTCCACTAAAACTTTGATGCTTCAAAAAGATCATAAAAATAATCCATATTAATTGCAGTTTAATCCAATTTTTCTGAAGAAACACTATAACTTTATATAAGGAGCAGTTTTAATTTAGGCGATCTATGCACATACATTGAGCAGATCAAATACTGTAAACGAAAGTTCAACCGTACTCGTTATTGGCCAACTCCTGCGTCAGCATCACACGCATGCGTCGTGATGCTCACGTGAACAGCGTCGGCCAATAATGAGCCAGCGTTCTGACGTAGAACCCAGAAGCACTGCACTGTATTTACAATGTGAACAGCGTAGGAGAATGACGTAGAAGAGAAGAAATTGTTGAATAAAGTTGTTTTTTTTACACACAAAAAGCATTCTCGTCGCTTCATAACATGAAGGTTGAACCACAGAAGTCACATGGACTATTTTAACAATGTCTTTACTAGCTTTATGGGCCTTAAAAGTTGCAATGACGTTGTTGCCTATGGCTGGTTCAGAAATTTTATTTCATGAAAAATATATTAATTTGTGTTCCGAAGTTGAACGAAGGTCTTACGGGTTTGGAACGACCAAAATGACTGTTTGAAATGAGTAATTAATGACAGAAATTTCTTTTTCGAGTGAACTAACTCTTTAAGAATCATATTTTGACCCAGGTGCTGTTCTAAGAAATTGTGTAGACTTTCAGTTAAAAGCCACAGGCGCGTATATAAATGTAGAGAGTTGCTTGTAAGCCTATGTGGTGACAGAACACCAGCTCAAAGTTACTCAGAGGGCAAGAGAGCAAGTGGCGGTCGCGTTTTTTCTCAACCTTTCTGTGACCTTTCGATCTAAAGCACCCTCTTGTGTACATATACACATGCGCGCATACACACAACACCATCAGCCCTCCCCCCCCCCATGGGAAAGCAGAAGTCGAGAAGTGCCGTTGTGGCATCCGACTTTCAGTCTAGACCACAGACAGTAAAGACAGAGGAACATGAGAGATAAAGTCAATGTGCACATGCTGTATCGCAACATTTAGCAGAAAAAAAAGTCGTGTTGTGGCGCCGTGTCATAAAAAGCATTTTGTGATTTATATTTACATTTTACATAAATTGAGTAGCCACAGATACTTTTATCCAAAGTGACTTACATTACATTCAAGGTATATAAAGAACATTTCTATCAGTCCTTGCTTTCCCTGGGAATCGAACCCATAACCTTGCCATTGCAAGTGTCATGCTCTATAGAAATGTGTGAGCTTACAGGATTGAGTTCAATGTATGAGAAAGCATGTATGCTTACAATGCGAGGTTTAAAGGGGGGCTTGACCCTCCTCTGCTCCAGCAGGACCCAGTCGATCTCTCTGAAGAAGGGATGGACTTTGATGGCTTCCTCCAGCCCCTGGGTCACCACACAGCCCAGACGCTTACCCGGGTTCTTTGTCATGAACTGAGGAAAGGGAATAAATGTCATTTTACATAATTCATAAAGAAGTGGTAAATATGAACAGTGTGTGTAAGGAGCTGTAAACGATTTTTGTGAAATTCCACACATGCAATTCAAAGCAGACATCACTGACAAAAGTCCTGAAGAAATCACTTGTCTTTCTAACAGCAAAAATGGAAAAATAAAAATGGAAACAACAACCTTTTTAGCAAAATACAAAAAAAAGTAACGCTTTACAATAAGGTGCATCAACTAATAACATCTCTGAATTTCATATCATATTTTACCAAAGAATAATTTTTTCATAATATTAATTTTAAACGATTTTTATACATACTAATACATTTGAACAATATATCATATTTAATAACCACATTTGAACAATATATAATATATTACAGTATTCAAATAAAAATTAACACATAAAAAAAATATAAAAAAATTATACATTTATATATATATATATATATTAACTTGTTTATTGTTAGTTCATGTATCAACTTTATTATAAAGTGTTACTCAAAAACCTAGCCAATCAGAAACACTCTCTGCCTGTCAATCATTATGCATGTTAGCTGACATCGGGTTGGAGGACATGTCTTTGGAGGGCGGGGTTTTGCTGAGAGGCCATGCGGTTTTTCTTTGAATGGTCTAATTCAGTCTGGTGGAAATTAGCAAAGCGGCTAAAACAGCTTACAACACCTTTCAGGTTATGTTGCTGAAGCCTTTCCTGGCAATTCGTGAATTTTTGGTGCAATCACATAATATCCAGTCAAAGTTTTTCAAATATGCCACAAAATTTGTGTATTTGTAAGTCAGAGGTAAATGTACCAGAACAGAGGGATGAATGAGGAACAAAAGGGAGGAAAATGAACAGAGGAAGGTTGGAGAGGTCTGAGGGAAACTGCAGCCAGGTGCATGACCATATAGTGGAGCTCAATGCACTGCAGGAAGAGAAAAGATTCTGAACAGACGTTGAATAAGAAATGATAAATGGGCCAACCACAAACCACATACACAAACAAATGAATAGATTTCAAGAAATGGGCCACTTACAGATTTCAGAATGCTGACGGCTTCTTTACTGAGCCACACGGGGTAAAGCACGTCATCGTGGAGGATGGACTCAAAAAGGTCGTCCTCGTTGTCAGCTTCAAACGGAGGCTGACCGGCCATCATTTCGTACATGAGGACACCCAGAGCCCACCAATCCACAGATGGGCCGTACTCCAACTCCTGCAGGATCTGAATGAGAAGAACGCAATAATGAGGTTAAAAATAATGTCAAACACCTCAGCTGCTGGTTTTGTCTATTATGATTACTAGTTGTACCTCAGGTGCGATGTAGTCAGGGGTCCCGCAGAAGGTGGTGGTCGTGACCCCGTTCAGAATTCCCTCTTTGCACATGCCAAAGTCAGCCAGTTTACAGTGGCCTTCAGCGTCCAAAAGAATGTTATCCAGCTTCAGATCTCTGGAGTGATGGAGGGGTAAAAAAAACAATTAGACCATATTTCACATTTTTTGTATGCTTTTAAACTCTTTTATAAATTGCCAGGCTGTTTAAAATGGTGGTGTGAAGGGGTCAACACGCCTGTTAGACAGTAAGCTGATAACTGATCTATGGGACCTTGAGGGCCTGACCTTTCTGTAGACCTTTACAACAATAATATATAGCACTGGGCCGCATTTATAGCTCAAGCTGCTTTCTGCTCCATTCCTGAGATGGCTGCATATAAGTCTAGGTGTTGGGAGTGTTCAGGGCAGAACATTTGTCTAAGTAAATATGACAGCAGCCTCCGGTGAACTGTTAAAAGCTGCCCCTTCACAACATGCACATCAACATTCTGAGCCCTTATTCACACACACACACACACACACACACACACACACACACACACACACACACACACACACACACACACACACACACACACACACACACACACACACACACACACACACACACACACACACACACACACACACACACACACACACACACACACACACACACACACACACACACACACACACACACACACACACACACACACACACACACACACACACACAGGGGTTGGACAATGAAACCGAAACACCTGGTTTTAGACCACAATCATTTATTAAAATGGTGTAGGGCCTCTTTTTGATAGCCTGGCCCTACCAGACTCTCGTACATTTCATTTGTGCAGAGCGTCTGGCCACTCTCCATTGACAAGCATTAACTTCCTTGAAGGCGAGTACTCTGTTGAAGTTTAAAACTATTGGATCTGCCCAGAGCCACTCTGGATTTGCCATAATCAATCGCTAACGTCTGGTCGTGACGTAACCCCACTACTCAAACTAGCGCACAACCTCAACGTCATCGTTCTCAGCCACTCCCTCTGTTCGCTGATTGGACCAGTAAAAATTTGGCAGAGAAAACCCAAGAATATACCGCAAACCCAGACGGAGTACTAAAGGAAAATGAAAATTGAGAGGAAGTACGTAGGAGGGCGGAGCCAGGCTTTCTTTTTGAGGCCAATACAGCATCAATTAATCTTGGGAATGACAGATACAAGTCCTGCACAGTGACCAGAGGGATTTTGAGCCATTCCTCTTTCAGAGCAGTGGCCAGGTTACTAGGTGATGCTGGTGGAGGAAAATGTTTTCTGACTGGTTCCTCCAAAATACCCCAAAGTGACAAAAAAATATTTAGATCTGGTGACTGTGCAGGCTATGGGAGATGTTCAACTTCACTTTCATGTTCATCAAACCATTCTGTCACAAATCTTGCTGTGTGTATTGGTGCATTATCATGCTGATACACGGCACCATGTTTGAACCATTAGGTGCACATGGTCCTCCATTATGGTTTGGTAGTCCTTGGCGGTTATGCGCCCAACAAGCACAATAGGGAATGCCATGATGTTGCAGCCCCAAACCATCACTGATCCACCCCTGTGATTCACTCTGGGCATGCAACGGCCAGGGTGGTAAGCTTCTTTGGGGCTTAACTGTAACTCTCCCGGATGTGGGAAACACATAGAAGGTGGACTCATCAGAGAACAATACATGTTTCAAATTTTCCTTAGCCCAAGATTTCCTCACCTGGCACCACTGAAATCGACATCTGGCATTGGCATGAGCGACTAAATGTTTTTCTATAGCAGCCTGACCACGAATAATGACCCTGTGAAGCTCCTGACTAACAGTTTTGGTCAAAACAGGAGAGTCGAGGTGTGCATTTAATTCTGAAGTGATTTCACATAAATGCATAAATATGGCATAAAAAAAAAAAGGGAGTCTGTAAAGGGGAGATTCTTGGGTATCACCACAACATATATTCATCTGATATATTGAGGGCCAAGGTCAAGGGACCCCCATTTGACCACCCATTTCCCCATTGCTAAAATTGAGCCAAACTGGGAGCATTATTTATTCCACTTCCCGACAAGTTAGCATGGCATGGCTGATATCTGTTATATTAGCTAATTTAATATCTCCCCAATTCACATTAGATAATGCAAAAATATCTAATTTCTGTAATGCAGAATATCATTTAACAAATTTATTGCAAAACAGAAAAAAATGCTGTTACAATAATGAGAATCAAACAACCATCACCCCTGAAAATAATGGGAATTATTATGATTATTTAAAATTTGAATGGAAATTCATCCCCATACTTTCTTTTACTTTAACCATTCATGAACATGGACAATACTGTTCAAAACTTTGGGGTCTGTAAAACTGTTTAATGATTTTGACTCTTATGCTCCTTACAAAAGCTGCATTTATTTGACCAAAAATTTAGTAAAAACTAATTCTGTGAAATACTATGTTAAAATAACAGTTTTCTATTAATATATTTCAAAATGTAAATTATTCCTGTAATGACCAAACAGAATTTTGAGCAGTCATTACTCATGTCACAAGAAATCATTCTAATTTGCTGATTTCTGTACGTAACAAGCCAGAGGACATGATAACTCTGCCGAGTGTTACAGTAGACTCTAGAGATGTGCCAAGCACCTCAGGATGAGCACACACACAATGATGATATCTGAATCGCAGCGATTGCAGAGACTTGTCCCGGCACAGGTAGTTTGTTTTGGACAGGGGGAAGTTGTGCTCCGTGCTGCAGAGTGGAAACAAACTACACATAGAGAGGGGTGTAGATTTTGTAATGCCATTTTAAAGGTTAAAGGATGAGACCCTTGTACATGTCAGCCAGGACACAGTCACTGGAATCTGGATGAGGGCATTCAGTGTCAAAGGACATTTCAAACATGTAGAAACATTAAATACACTGTATGGGGGGGTCACATGACATTTTGACATGTCATTTGAGACATGCCGACCATGTCAGTCAAGTGAATAAAAGCATTGACTGCATAGTTTCAGATGGTCAAATCTGCACTATTACAGGTTTGCTGATGATCAAAATATGTGAAGTGATTTGCATATCTCACAACATGCATGTACAGTAAATGCAGGACAACAGAGTGTTCCTCTTCATGTACACATATGTATGTGTGTTACAGTACACCTGAACAAACTAGCTGGAACCTGAAATCATGCTGGAATGTTCAGAGGAACTAATCTGATTGTCATGCCTGATAAATCCTGTTTTCTCAGTGTGTCAGAGCAAAATAAAGACAAGAACTAACAATACAGAAAAAGACACAGTCGAGCCTGGTGACTGCATGCTCAAGTCAATCCCACGAATGAAACGACTCCATTGTGGTCCACAAAGACACTGATGCGCCGGCAGGGACGCAAAGAAAATATTTGTACTCCTTCCTTACAATTCCATTTAGCCCTTAAAAATACATATTTTCAGCTTAGCATGACTAAATATATTTCTATGTAAAATGCCTCAGCTATGGCCATTCATCTTTTGAACAGATTGCAACAATTATCACAACATTTACCTAAAACAATAATTCTAACCATCATTGAAACTAACTTGACATGGCTGGTGTTCAGTCTATATCCAACCTATATACTACCTGCACACCACACCTAAAGTCAAACAACAATAAAATCAGTTGCTACTGAATTGAAAGTTTAACAATGTCAGTTAACAGGCTCCAGGATAGACCCTTCAGTTTACCACCTGGTGTGTCCTAGAGCCTTGCAAAGTCTAATAGACTAATAGACTGCTTCTTGTGGAAGCATTTACATTATGCATTTTATTATGGAAGTTTAAATAAAGGATAAAAAAGGCAATTGCGACTTATCTCACAATTCAGATTTTTTCCCCTCACAATTACATGTTTATATCTCACAAGATATAAACTCACAAAGCTGGCTTGACACTTGAGTTCAGTACAATTTTGACACAGTAACTTAAATATATCTCGCTCTACTTTTTACACCCCATAATTCTAGCATCTGGGTAGATTGCACTGATAAAGAATGCTGCAATACATCTGAATACGTCTCTTCAGACGGATCAGAGCGTGGTTCATGATCTCTCTGTGATATGTGCCTTCCTCAGATTGCAGTTAATGAGCCATAGAGGAGTCTTATATCAGTGTACTATTCACCTGAGAATAGTCCACTCTAGCTTGGGTAAGAATGTGTAGAGACATTGTTATTTTAGCCTTGCCAATGCATCTGTCCTTTCTTCACAGGTAGCATGGCTTCAAAAGGTGAGTGACTGAGACTGAGGGGATGTGTACAGCCAATAAGCTCCTGCCATGCTCTATCTAATAGATACCTTTAATGAGGGAGGTGGAGCAGGAGAGAAATGTGGGTGCCAGAGCATACAATGACCTCTCGATGACACTGTGTTTATATGTGTATGTGGTTATATTGAGGAATACAGAAGCCAGGGTGTAGATCAACACACATCAGTTGTGCATAAATTTAAACACTGCGAAGATAAGGATTCACATACTCCCATAAAACATGTCTATCATACTGAAATATGAGCTATTGTATTTTATGATACCAGTCAAGTAAAGAGAATAAAGACATGCATTCGTAAGGAAGCTCAAGTTAATTTAAAAGTGTGCTCAGTAATTGCTCAGTCGTGTGCAATGTAAGTACACTTATATGATATGAATAATATATTTAAGAATATGTTTCAAAATAGAACTGCTTTTACTTTATTTTACGCCGTATCAAATAAATTGAGTTCATAAGTGCGTTTTGTGTGTCAACAGTTCAATAAAGCTTTACAGGACGAGAGCCAAACAGGCCTGGTCTTTGATGGTTGATTGGCAAAAAAATGTCAACATTTCTTTGCTGGCATCATTCAAGCACAAATCTTTTTGTGAGGCAATGTTCCGACATGAGGGCGGACAGCCCAGGTTTATGTAACTGTTCTATTTTTGACAGCAACCATTAAGGTTGGAGTGATTTTAGAGATAGGCACTTAACATGACAATAGCCAATAGCAATTAGCGGATTGGACCCTAGCTTCTTTAAAGCCAGGAGCTCCAACAAATGCTTCAGTGTTCAATGGACTCAACAATGGCTCTTCAATGGACACAACACAGATAATCAATTTCTCTTTTACACATACATAAATCATTAGGGGCCAAATTGAGATAAGTCTGAGACCAAATTGAAAAAAATAAAAATAATACTTTATTATTTTTTACAACTAAGAAATATATATTTCTTAATGTTAAATGAGTGCCTTGTGGAAGTATTCATACCTCTTAATTTTATTTTTTATTTTTTATTTTGTTATATTGCTGCCTTATTATAAACTACTTTAAACTGTTTTTTTCCCCCACATCAAGTAGATGTCACTACATTTTGAGTGGAGTTAACCTGTGCAAATTCAATTGATTGGGTATGATTTGGAAAGGCACACGCCTCTCATTAAAAGGTCTAACAGCTGAAAATGCATATCAGTGCAAAAACCAAGCCACGAGGTCAAAAGAACTGCCGGCGGACTCAGAGAAAGGATTCTGTCAAGACACAGATCTGAGGAAGAACTCTGCTGCATTGAAGGTTCACAGAATCATGTAGCCTCCTTAACCCTTAATGAAAGAAGATGTGGACAAGTAGGACTCTTCTTAGAGCTGGCCTCCTTGCCAAACTGAGGAATCAGTGGAGAAGGGACTTGGTTAAAGTGGTGACCAAGAAGCTGATGGTCACTCTAATTGAGCTCCATGATCATATATGGAGATGGGAGAAACTCAAACATTGCTGCAACAATCCACTTATCTGGGCTTTATGGCAGAGTGGCCAGACTCAAGCCTCTCCTCGGTGAAGACACATGAAACCACTTGGAATTTGCAAAAAGGCAACTAAAGGACTCTCTCAAACTCTCTGGTCTGATGAACCTCAGTTCCAAGCCTCATGTATGGAGGAAACCAGGCACTGCTCATCATCTGCACAATACCATCTCAACAGTAAAGTGTGTGGTAGAAGCATCATGCTGTGGGGGTGTTTTTCTGCGGCAGAGACTAGGGGACTCGTCAGGGTAGAAGGAAAACTCAATGCAGCAAAAATAGCCTTAATGAAAACCTTGTCTGGAGCATTCAGAACCTCAGACAGGGCAGAAGGTTCACCTCCCAACAGGACAGTGACCCTAAGCACACAGCTAAGACAATGCAAGAGTGGCTTATGGACAACTCTGTAAATGTCCTTGAGTGGCCCAGACAGAACCTAGGCTTAAACCCAATCGAACATCTCTGGAGAAACCTGAAAATGGCTGTCCACCAATGGTTCCCATCCAACCTGACAGAGCTTGAGAGGATCTGAGGAGAAGAATGGCATAAAATCGCCAAATGCTGATGTGCAAAGTTTGCTGCATCATACCCAAAAATAGGTACTAAGGGTACAAATACTTAATACGTACTTACAATGTACTCATTTCAGTTTTTCATTTCAAAATTTGCAATGTTGTCACAAATCAGTTTTTTTGCTTTGTCATTATGGTGTATGGAGTGTAGATTGATGTGAGAGAAAAAAAAAGTTATTTAAAGTAGTTTAACATAGGGCAGCAACATAAAATGTGAAAATTTTTGAGGGGGTACAAATTCTTTTGCAAGGTACTAATCTAATCATAAGTCTTAAAAAATACAACTATTATAATAAATAGATAAGGAATATAGACAAAATATTATAAAACAATGAAATTCTATTTCTAGCTCGCTAATTTAATAAGTGGACTTTTGGATTTGACTTCCACACTTCCTTTGAGCTCCAGTAGACAATTGCACACACACACACGTACACATGCCATAATGCATTGACTCCCGCACATACACACATGTACATGTACACATATAATTAGGCCCTATTGAAATGCCTTCCTGTGTTCCCTTTGTTTGTGGAGTGATTTTTCCATAGAGTCCCTCATCACTTCAACATGAGGCTCTGCAACTGATCAACATTCAGTCAAAAAAGAAATCTCCGATAAACATTCATGAACAGAGAGAGAAAGTAAAGTGAGTTGAAGCTGAGAAACTGAATGGTTTACGGGCTTAATCAGACCGCAAGTCTGGACGGAGGACAAGCATTGACCTGCACAACAGATATAGCCAACCACTTCTTGGCTTTGGCTTTCTCATTCACACCGTTTTGCTCCCGTGTCTAAAAGAAGAGAATTAGGTTTAAAAAAAATCGAATTTGCTCAAACAGCCAGCAAAAGTTGTCTTTTGTAGTGGCTATCGGTCTTTCCGTCCGTCCGTCAGTCTTCAGTGTCACATGATCCTTCAGAAATCATTCTAATATGCTGATTTCATTCTCAAGAAACATTTCATAATATCAATGTTGAAAACAGTTGTGCTGCTTAATATTTTTGTGGAAACGAGAATACTTTTTTTCTTTCAGGATTCTTTGATGAATAGAAATTTCAAAAGAAAAGCATTTACTTTTACTGTACTTTAAATCTTTTCTAACAGTATAAATGTCTTTACGTAAAAAAAACAATCTACTGTTTTGCTTTTGAACGGTAGCCAATATACTGTATAAGCATAAGCTCAGCCTCTCTGAGAAATGGGATAGAAAATAAGTCATATAACAGGATCTTCTTGACACATTTGATCTTATACACATCTCACACATCAACCTGATATCCTAGAAGTGTACAATCAGTGCTTATACAAATTAGAAGTGTACAGTATATATTTTTTGATTTTCTCCCCAATTTTACTTTTACTTTTAAAAGGTGGAGAGAATTTAGTGTTGCTGGGGGATAAAGAGACCTCGAATTCATCAGAAAGGTGCTCTAATCCACTAATTCATCCAACCTCCACTTACTGTACATTCCTCAGCGCTTCCCCGAGGCCAGATCTATCATGTAAAACCATCTACACATTTACAGTGACACTTACAAAACCTAATAAATTACAATCCACAAATATGGAAACATTCGATCATCATATTATGTTTAAATCAGGTACTGAACTATTAATATAATACTTTGGGGAACATACTGCTATTATTGTAACCTATGTTTGGATAACTACTGTTAACAAAACCTGCAGAAGGAGATGGACATTGACAGCTCACTTACATTTATGAACTTAAAACACTTGACTAGACTAGAATAATCAATACAAGCATCAGCACACTGATATGGCAAGCACTTTTGACAGGATAACATAGTTAAGAAGTGGAGATAGGGGGTTTAGTACTGCAAAAATGATGACTGTCTCAAAGGGGGTCGTGTGTAGTTTGACCTCTTTTTGCAAGAGTCAGCAGTAGGATTATCACAGTACTACACTGTCTACCCAAGCTGAGGATAAGAAATATTGCTTTTTGTGCTTTTCTCGTGTCATGTGATCCATCGCAGCCTATCTATTCAGTTTCCACAGTGTATCTTTTTGCTTGTAAGTCTGATTGCGTGATAAACAGACAGAAAGACAGCGAGATTTTGCACATACATGCATACAAGTTTGTCCCTGGGAAAGAATTTATGTGTTTGGCTACATTCACAACTTCACACAGTCAATGTTTGGGATTGACAACAGTATTTATCAACAGGTGTGACTCTCAAATTGTCCTGTGCATATGAGAGCAGACAGAAGCGTATTGAATAATGTATTCGGTTCACTTTGTGAACTGTATTTTGCCATATTTATCACTCTAAACAAGACTGACAACTGTATTTTGCCATATTTATCTCTCTAAACAAGACTAACAACTGTACTTTGCCATATTTATCACTCTAAACAAGACTAACAACTGTTTTGCCATTGTATCACTCTAAACAAGACTTACAACTGTATTTTACCATTTTTATCCCTTTAAACAAGACTTACAACTGTATTTGTTGCTTTATGAACGTAGTGTTTGTGTTTGTGTGTGTGTTGCGAATGTTAGAATGGGTGAGTGTGTATGAATAAAGAAATGCTAAGAAAATGAGGGGGCTTCTCTTGTAGATTTGTGCAGACCCTGACAAAAGGTTGTGGATTAGTCCTTTGAGACTTTTCACAGTTGTTTCATCTTATCAGCCTCTATTCAAAAAATCTGAACTGTATCAAGAGCTCAGAGATGAAGTCAGCCCACAGTATACACAGTATCTTCGGCTGTCCCTGGGGAGCATGAAAGCTGCTCTGGCCTGAATGGTGACTCTATTTCATTGAGGGAGGTTAGCCGATACTAAATGCTACAGAGACAATGGCGTGATCTTTTTCTAACTCTCCAGGGTCAAATGGGATTAGCATCTACCTCAGAGTTGGAACAAAAACAAGCATTTAAAGTCTTTGAGTGCCAGTTAGCATGATGCCTGGGTAGGATTGGCATCATTTGTGGGAGCTGAAGTCACACTGCAGTCTCATGGTATGACTAGTGTGTGTCTTTAAAGTGTGCCATTTGTACACAGCTAGTGTCACCAAAAAATGTAACATGAAATAATATAGTCAATTTTGTCAATATTGTATACAGTAAGATCAGGAATATAAATGGCCATTAAGAACATACAAAGGGTCAATTGTGATTCATGTTAACGTTTAAGGTGAAGTGTGCACTTTTTGTGCACTTTTGTTTTGTCAAAATGGCTGTTCATACCATAGCTTAATATGCAGAGACAGCCATATATAAGCAACAACAACAACAACAATGTATTATTGCTGTTATTATTATTATTAAATATTAATGTTTATTACACATTTATTTATTTTTTGGTCACACTTTAGTTTAGGGTCCAATTCTCACTATTAACAAACTATTAACTACAACGTTTGCCTCAATAAACTCCTAATTACTGCTTATTAATAGTTAGTAAGGTAGTTGTTAAGTTTAGGTATTGGGTAGGATTAAGGGATGTAGAATATGGTCATGCAAAATAAGGACTAATAAACAGCTTAAATCCTAGTAATATGCATGCAAATAAAAAACTAGTTAACAAAGAGAATGGGACCCTAGACTAAAGTGTTACCAATTTTTTTCCAATCAAAATGTCTAAACCACCTGGCTCCATTTTGGTATGCAATACCTATACTTTTCACAATCCAGTAGTTTTTTGATTGATCAAATTAAGTCCTGCCCTATATTTTTTCCCATTGAAAATCTATCTCATAAAACTCATCAATCATTCATAAAAATGACACATTATGAAAGTAAAACAGACTCTGAATAACATTTCCTGTTGACTTCTACTCTGTGTGAGTATACCTGTAGATGACGCCGTGTTGGTGCAGGAACATAAGAGCTGATGTGACCTCAGCTGCGTAGAAACGGGAACGAGCTTCATCAAACTTTCGTGAGCGCTGGATCTGAAACATCAGGTCTCCTCCGTTTACATACTCCATAACAAAGAACAACCGATCCTGCAGAGATAGAGAGAGAATGAGAAAGAAGACAAAAAAGATAGTTCATTTTCATAGAACAGGACTAGAAGATGACGTAAAATCATCTACACTGTTCACTGTTAATCCTGTTGCAGTTTCTCATTTAGCTGTCCGGATAACAGTTAAGCACTGCACAGTGCACACGCCAACAGACAACAAAGCAATATATGCTTATATAATTACCAGAAAACACAATAAACATAAAATAATTCCAGCACAGGCACTTGGATGATAATGAAACTCACATTCTGACTCACAGTAGGAAACATTTATTGTAATGTAACTCTGATAAGGAAACATGAAAAGAAAGTTTGGGATTCTCGTGTTCCCTTCCAATAAATTAGGAAATAGGCTGATCAATATAAAAACCGTATAAACTTCTTATCATAATCCATTGATCTATTTATCCACGTAGTTTATTATCAGGAAGTTGAGATACATATTTTATATTGCCCTTACAATAAAACAACACAAGTCCCCAATTCAAAGAAATGCATTTCCAGTAAAGCTACATGAAATCATGCAGTTCAAAGTTTAACCGGCTATCAACTGTCCATGGCGACTTTTAATAGACTTTTATGTTGTTAAAAATATTATAATAAATATGATATAAAATTACCATATTTTAGCAGTTATTTACCACTTATTCAACATCCCCCAAAAAGTTGTCAAATTTCAAATTACTCAACACCCCTGACCAGAAAAACGTTCTGCTGTTGTAAAGTAAATCAAAGTCCCTTTCAAGGAATGTCCGTTCACTCAGCAGCCGTATGTGCAAAGCCTCTGGGCAGCTATTTCGGGCACCCAAGAACAAGTCCTATCTATTTGAATGGGGGAATACTGAAAACTCAAAAACTGCTTGCCGAACTCACATTTAAATAACATATTTCAAATCAGCAACAAAATCTGAAATGAAATGTGCTATAAATGTTGTTTCCTACGCGCTAATATCGCTAAAAAAGCGTAGTTTTGTCCATGTCCATGTGCAGTCCTAAGCGCGAGTCTCTGGATTACATGGGAACCGGAGCTTCTAACGGCAGCTGCAGTGATGCAATGACTTTGCCAATTAGAGATTGGCTCTTTTATTTAGAAGGCGGGACTTATTTTGCCATATTGTGCGTTGCAGTTTCTCCCATTCATAAGTAATAGAAGTGCACTGCACCGTCTTTGTATATCTATAGTCTTTGAATACATTTTTATGAAAACACTTCAACTAAGGTATCAGTAAACTATCATAGAACGTTTATTAATACACATTTGTGTCATTCTGAGAATGTCAAGTTACTCAGTTAGAAAATGTCTCTAAACAACCTCAAAACATCAAACTTTGTAGCAAATCATTTACTTTTTATAACCTCCAATAAATGTTGCCTCTAAGTGCATAGCTTCTGTCACCTCTCTAGTGGAATCTTAGCCCATACCTCATGCGCAAAAGCTTTCAGATCACTGATAATCTTTGGTTTCCATGTTGCCACTGCTCTCTTAGAATCCCACCAAAGATTTTCAGTGAGATTTAAATCTGGAGACTTAGCATGCCATTTAAGAACATTGTAGGACCGAGCCCTGAACCAGGTTTGGGTAGATTTGGATATACTTGGGATCATTGACCTGCTGGAAAGTCCACTGATCATCAATTCAATCTATGCACAGAAGGCACCATACACTCTGCCAACTTCAAAGAATCCATTATGTCCTTCATACTGTCAAGATTTCCACTTCCTGCAGAAGCAAACACCCCCATAACGAGACTGGTCCAGCTCAATCTTTGACCGTGGTGATGGTGTTCTTGTGGGCATAAGCCCTGATTTTTTTTTGCACCAATCATAGCGCTGATTCATGGGTCCAAAAAGTTTCACACACACACCCTCACACTTAGCTTTGCTAAGCAAAGGTCAATGGATTATAAGGAAACAAAAAATAAAAACAAACAAACACACACACACAACACAATTACTGTAAGTCTTTGTTTAAGGTAAAATACATCATTATCAAATCATATATCTTATTCTTTGCTAAATTATCACTTAGGGCCAGATTTACTAAACAGGGCAAATTAGCGTGAGACCGCGATCCCATAAAAGCGCAGATGGGAGTGGAGAATTAAAGAGCACAGATGCTGTAGCTCATTTCCATTTTGACCAACGCAATCTACCAAGAGCAGCGCAAATTAGCGTAGAGTCGCAAACAAACAAGAGCCAATGATAATCAGGTGAGGGTAATTAACACATTCAGCAAATAAAAAATAATGTGGCTTGACAAACAATATGTTTGTCTTGCTCTGGCATTCCAAAAAATGAAACAAGTGAGAAAATTCTCCCTTCTATCACATGCTCTCTCTGTTCACTGCGGTTCCTCCTCCTACAGCAAATATCAGTCATGTCAAGCACAAAAATGGTATAAAACATGCTTTATTTGGGCGTTAAATAACGGCACAAATACCAGTAAATCAATCTCATAAACAACCACAAACCTAAGTAAATCACATTGCATGACATTTAAATACTCTCCCTCCCATACATTTTGCGTCAGAAAGGGAAACTCCTACAAATGTATATGCAATAAGGTCAGTCGCCTTATCATTGCAAATTTTTCACTGCGTGCCTACAGTAAATCCTGACAGTAGTTTTTTAACGCCAAAAGAGGGTTTGTGCAGACGCAAGCTGTCAGTTAATCTGGCCTTTAATCTCTTATCTGTAACGTGTATGTCCTGTTTCTGTTCAGTTTCTGTTTGCCTATATTCTCCGTCATTAGTTCACTAGTTTGTTCTCATAGTTACTGATTTCGTTCACCTGTTGTTTAATTAGTTTCCTCATTACATATGTATTTAAGCCCTGAGTTCTCCTTAGTTCTTTGTCCTGTACCGTCTTTGAGTCAATTGGTTGTAATAACTGATTCTCCTTAGTCCTGAATCACTATAGAATCACTATATTTTATTTACAGTATTCAACAATTGCACAGTACAGAAGTGATGCTTGCCAGTGCAAAAGTCAACAACATCATTCTAGACTGTTGTAGGTGGTATTCATATGCAAAAGTGTAGGATTTGAGATTGAAGAGGGTTTCAATGTAGTTTCTTATTTGCTCAAGTTAAAAGCTCCGACCTTCAAGTGTCTATACTTTAGATATAAATAAGGTCCCTCACACTTTGTTGATTAATTTTGTTCGATTTTTTTAACATTTTATTGTTGTTTTGAAGTCTTATAAATGTAAAAGCATATATCACATAGTATGCCACATGATTTGAGGTATATATAATTCATATCCGTAGCACAGTGCGGGACAAACATTAGGTTTGAATTTGAAGAAATTTGAACGAATCAGAGTTTTAAAGTACTTTCATGAAAGGACCTAATTATTTTGTGCCAATATTACTGTAGCCATACTTCTTAAGCATTATCCAGGGAGGTTAATGACAATACTAAATCAATCAGAATATAGATATATTAAATGAACCTTAATAGTGAAGTGGTGGTTGGTATTTAATTCAGAATACATAATGAAGTGCCGCCAGAAATATCACACTGACATACTCAACATTGCCTGACTGACACAAATTGTTTTAAGCCATGACTTTTGATGAATAACGTTATCTTATGTAAGTGTACAAAAGCCCACTTGTGTATTTTGTTCATTCAGAGAGGAGGAATTTAAACAGGATGCTTAAATAGTTTGTGTAAATGTGCCAAGAAATCTGAAGGAGGCCCACCCAATCCAATATGAACAAACATTTCCTGCCCCTAATTAGAAATGAACAAATAGTTTCTTCCGTTTGGGTTGGACCACAAGACAGCAGCCCCGATTGGAAGATAGTGGACGCAGCACAGCCCCGTTTGGGTTAGTCAAAACTGGCTCTGTTTTGTTAGCTTAAAACGGGACACAAGACGACTTTTCAATATTGTGTTATGACTCATGAATGTAGAAAAGAACAGTGTATCGCTGCATCTGAAATGATGGCGCGTGTGTGTTATGCAGGGCAGTTCTGTCATGCTGCAATAGACGGGTGGTGTAAGGAAACGTCTGTTTAGTCTCATCCATGCTTATATAACATGTTATGAAAGACATTTTCAATGGCTTATTTTCTAAAGACTGCAGGTGCAGGACGCTTCTGACAAACCGGTGCTGAAAACACAAAACAGACATACAGTACACAAACATGATAAGACCTGTAATCTGCATTATTGAAAGCCTATAGAAGCCAATAGACACATACACAACTCAACAACTTCAACAAATCCGTGTCGGAATACAGCTGTAGTGTGCGTTCTGCAGTGCTACTGAATGCGGCAATAGCTTGTAGTTAAATGAGCGGTAATTCTAAAATGTTCATCATTATTACACTACCGTTTTATTCAGCAAGGATGCATTCAATTGATCTAAAGTTACAGTAAAGATTTTATAATGTGACAAAAGATTTCAATTTCAAATAAATGCATACAAGTATCCTGAAAAAAAATATTAATCAGCTAACTGTTTTCAACATTGATCATTTGAAGAAATATTTTTTGAGCACCAAATTAGCATATTAGAATGATTTCTGGAGGAAGTTAAACTTTGCCATGACAGGAATAAATGACTTTTTAAAGGGATAGTTCACTTTGAAATAAATTTTTGGTATGTTTTAGCTTACCTCAAGGGCATCCAAGATGTAGGTGTCTTTTTTTCCGCAGTAGTTTCAATTTTGATATTTTTAGGTCAAACCGTTCTTGTCTGTCAGTCATATAATGCAGGTCTATGGTCACTGTCTCAAAGAGCATGCACAGAGTCCAAATTAAAACAATTCCCCGTCGTCCAAATTAAACAATTCCCCATCGTAAGTACACATTGATGGCCTAAGACACGAAACGAGCGGTTTGTGTGAGAAAACGAACAGTATTTATATTGTTTTTACCTCTTATACACAGCCATGTCCAAGTGATCGGATCTGACGTGTACGCAGACTGGTGTATAGATATATACACACTAGATGTCGCCTTGTCTACGGCAGTTCATTGGAACGAATGTCTTTAAGGCGACATCTAGTGTATATATCTATGCACCAGTCTGCGTACAAGATCAGATCACTTGGACATGGCTGTGTATAAGAGGTAAAAACTATATAAATACTGTTCGTTTTCTCACACAAACCGCTCGTTTCGTGTCTTAGGCCATCAATGTCTACTTACGATGGGGAATTGTTTAATTTGGACGACGGGGAATTGTTTTAATTTGGACTCTGTGCATGCTCTTTGAGACAGTGACCATAGACCTGCATTATATGACTGACAGACAAGAACGGTTTGACCTAAAAATATCAAAATTGAAACTACTGCGGAAAAAAAGACACCTACATCTTGGATGCCCTTGAGGTAAGCTAAAACATACCAAAAATTTATTTCAAAGTGAACTATCCCTTTAAAATATATATCTAAAAAATGTTATCACACATGTAATTAGATAATTAATTACAGCTATACTTACATGCAGGTATTTTTAAAAATATAACTACATGTATGTGCAAAATAAATACCAGTTATCACCTGATGAATTTAAACATTAAACCATAGTAGTTAAAGACAACTAATATAAAGTGGGACCAAAAAACATTAAAAAAAATCCTGGGAATCAGCCCCAGAATTTTAATGGTATTGTGTGTATAGAAATTGTTTGAATTGTACAAAACAAGCATTTCCCTAGTAAGCCATTAGGGTGTGACAGTAATTTATGACTGTTATGGAATCCTGTTACCACCCAGAAAAAAGTAATTATGCCCCAATGTGTGTAATGTTCCTGTAACTGTGACTTCATTTCTCAATTTCACTTTGACTTTCTTGTAATTCCAACATTGTTGCAACTTAATATCTCATATTGTGACTTTGTATCTCATTTTTAATTTGATCTTACAATTAGTGTCGGGTAAGTTAAAGAGTAATTAATTACTATAGCTTCTTCAACAATGTAATTAGATTACTGTGCGAATTACTCTCTCTAAAAAGTACTGCATTACTAATTAATTTTCTAATATCAACCAGTTGAACAATACAAGGATAGACATAAAACTGCTCTTTAATTTTTTTTTAAAATAAAGATCAAGACGTTTGAAAAAAATTTTTTGTCATACATTGACAATTTACAGAAATAAAGATGTTCAGAGCCCACATTCTAACAGATAGGTGTAAAAAAATGAAATAGGTTAGAACGCAGAGCAATGCAGACAAAGAGACGGACTAAGAAAAAGCAAAAGATGGAAGGAAAGATGTTTTCGTGCAGGAGAAATATGAGCTCAGGTCTGGCTGCAATACAACATTGCTCAGAGTTTTGAGAGCGAATTCAACTCATCAATTTACTCTGGAAAAAGAGGAAGAGGGAGAGAGAAAGAGAGAAGCAAGAGGGTTGAAAGAAAGAAAATGTGCTCAAATCACCCATTTATATTGCAGAGAGAACACATGAGACCAGAAACACGGCGTATAATGTAATGAGACAAATCTGAAATTTGACAAAAAGAGAGTGATCTGAAACTGCATGTCTCTAGAAATATAGTTCACATTTTGTCCTAATAAAGACAACTTTGAAATTAAAGAGAGAGAGAATAAGAGCAAAAGATCTTAAAAGCATTGAAAGTGACGTAATCTAGATCTTGGGTCTTCATCCCAGTAATTGTTTGCAATGCATCTGTATTTAAAAGTATCTGCAGTTTCACTACTGTTTAGACACAAAGAGCAAGACTACATGTTCTAAATCTTCTAAATCATCAGGGCACAGGTTCACTGAAATCACTTGAGTCACTGTAGCGGAGGGAAGCACATGAGGGTTTCTGGGTTATGCCAGTGCTAGAGATAGTGAGCTGTGAGCTGTTTTAATGACCTCATCTGTGTCTGTCCTTAGCTGGGAATGAAGTCACACTAACACACTGTCCATAACCATAACAAAACACAAGTCAAGACTGATCTAATTCTTCTAACTCACTTATCTTTAGAAGTTATAGCTGTACACTATTTCTAAATGTTGGGAAGTTATGCAAAATGATTAATTAAAATGAACCTAGCAATATAAGAATACTCACTCACATCATCACTTACATAATAGTTTTAAGCTATATCATGTCATAACCCAATCCTACATGAGCATAGGCAAAATATTTTGTAATATTTATGTGAGTAATCTGTGACAGAATTTTAATATAATATATATTAATATTTTCATATAATATATATTGATATTTTAATATAATATTTTAATATAATATAATATAATATAATAATTGTTAATAATCAGTAGGCTGAACATTTCAGTTGTGGCATAATTAGTGATACTGATAACAAATCACTTCACTGGTTTTACATATAAGTCTGTCCTCTCTTCTCTCTTGACTTATACCCACAGGCATGAATAAATAAAATTATGAATATCTACGTTTAATGAGTCTAGTGTAGTGTTTATTGGATTGTTTCACCAAAGCTTGCGTGTTATTAGGCCACCACAAACATGTTCCTCCACATTTCTGGTGGTTGAATTTGGTGAGACAAGACACAGAGAAATGTGCGTGAGAATGGAAAGGGTGTTTTAAAAGCAGCAGACCCTTTGTTTGTGTAAAACACACAAACTAACACAACTATGAGCCACGAGTCGAGCCATGCAAATGTATTTGCATTAAAAATCCCCTGTTAGGTAAAAAAAAAAAAAAAAGGAAAATGAGATGAAAAAGGATCTGTAGAGTGCATTTTCATAAAATATTTAGGCCTAAAAAAGAAGAAAGTAGTTTAGATGGAAAGTAGTTTAGATGTCACTGCCCGCATGTGACTCTGAAATTGTCCTGTTCACACAACAGCTTACATACAGTATTCGAGTCAGTACTGTATGAATGAGTATAGCCAATGTCAATCCCCTTTCTTGTGCTATAGTAGAAATTCTGGAAGCATTTTTTCTATTCTATTCTATTCCATTTTTTTTTTTTTTTACTTAGAGAAAAGTTAAAGAGTTATAAACCATGAACCAAACCAACCAGCTAGGTGAATCGCAACACAACAAACTTTGATTTGAAACAAAAAGTATTTGAAAATCAGACAGCTTTAATGAGGGAAAGAACTACACATATATGTACAGTACAGGCCAAAAGTTTGGAAACATTACTATTTTTAATGTTTTTGAAAGAAGTTTATTCTGCTCATCTAGCCTGCATTTATTTGATCAAAAATACAGAAAAAAAAAAAAGTAATATTGTGATATATTATTACAATTTAAAATAATTGGTTTTCAATTTATTATACTTTAAATTATCATTTATTTCTGTGATGCAAAGCTGAATTTTCAGGATCATTACTCCAGTCCTCAGTGTCATTACTCCAGTCCTCAGTGTCACATGTGACATCCAGTCTATCACATGATCCTTTAGAAATCATTCTAATATTCTGATTTATTATGAGTGTTGGAAACAGTTCTGCTGCCAAATATATTTGATGAATAAAAGGTTAAAAAGAACTGCATTTACTCAAAATCAAAAAATATTTTCTAATAAAATAAATCTTCTTTACTATCACTTTTTATCAATTTAACACATCCTTGCTGAATAAAAGTATTGATTTATTTCAAAAAAAAGAAAGAAAAAAATTACTGACCCCAAATTACTGACCAGTAGTGTATATTGTTGTTACAAAATATTTCTATTTTTAAAAAATGTGCTTCTTTTTTTAATTTTAATTTACATTTTTTTAATTTTTATTAATCAAAGTATCCTAAAAAAGTATCACAGGTTATGAAAAAATATGAAGCAGCAGAACTGTTTCCAACTTTGATAATGAATCATCATATTAGAATGATTTCTAAAGGATCATGTGATAGACTGGAGTAATGATCCTGAAAATTTAGCTTTGCATCACAGAAATAAATGATAATTTAAAGTATAATAAATTGAAAACCAATTATTTTCAATTGTAATAATATATCACAATATTAAAAAAAAATTCTGTATTTTTTATCAAATAAATGCAGGCTTGATGAGCAGAATAAACTTCTTTCAAAAACATTAAAAATAGTAATGTTTCCAAACTTTTGGCCTGTACTGTATATATATATATATATATAAAATGTATGTTAGATTCGATTATTCGTGATTAATCGATTCGACAGCACTAAACAATAACATGGCATAATATGATTATTCATATTTGTTAATAATCAAAAGGCTAGAATTTCTTATTTTATTTTTTCACTGAAAGTTCAGTTAAATTTGAATATAATAAATATTAGACATCATATGTAACACTTATGCGACATAGGGGTAAATCAGGCTAGAATTATTTATTTCATTTAATTTTTTATTAGAACTTAAGTTAAGATCGTAATATGATATAATGTCATTATTCATATGTGTTAATAATCAATAGGCAAGAATTCTTTATTTTATTTTATAAGTCTTAGAACTTAAGTTTTTATAATATAATATAATATAATAGTCATTATTCATATTTATTAATCAGTAGGCTAGAATCCTTTAAAAAATATATTTTTATATTAAAACTGATGTTAAGTTTTAAATAAAATAATATATTATAATATAATATAATAGTCATTCATATTTATTAATCAGTAGGCTAGAATCCTTTAAAAAATATTTTTTTAATTAAAACTGATGATAAGTTTTAAATAATATAATATATTACGTTGAATAATATAACATAATATAATATAATACAGTATAATATAATATAATACAGTATAATATAATATAATATTATATTAAATTATATTATATTATAGTCCCAGTTAATTCTCCAGCATAAGCTAACTATCTTCCCCTCCATCTTTCTTTTTCACAGGCAATCATTTAGACTTTCCATGTTCCAAAAATCCTCCTCACTGTCTTTCTACAGGGCCCCTTCTTTTGGCTATTTTCTCTGTGCAGGAGCATGTCTACCCATGGTCCCAACAGGCCTCATCAGAAACAGTTGTGTAATGTTATTTACATTTCTGCAGCGTAATTACAGTTGATAAGAATATGGCTGCGATCCCAAAGCTGATTAAAACCAGAGGCAGCAGTTCAAAAAGAGTACACGACTCCTCTTCCCTCCCAAATCATGTCTTCCTTCTTCTTTCTGCCCCTTTCCCGCACTACTACCGCCTCCAACCCTTCTTTCTTTGCGTTTCTTGCTTTTTGCCCTCCGTCAGTTTGTCCTGTGTTCTCAGATGCGGGCGAATGAGAAGGGAGATACAGTGGGTGGTAGTCGAAGAGTGAAAAAGAGAAACGAGGACACTAGATATCACTGTGAGTGTAACTGGGGCATGGGAGGGGAAGCTGAACAAGAGACGGAAAGAAGTGAAAGTGCAAAATAGAGAAGAGACCGATGATGAGACCGATAAAAGCCCTAGTGAAAAGGATGTCAGAGTCTTTAATGGGCACAGTTCATTGATAGAACCATACCACTTCTACTTGCCTTCCCTATCCGCAAATACAATCGTGTGCAGAAGTTTGGGAACCCTGGGTGATTAAACAAAATTAAAAGTAGTAACCAGCATTGTGAACTTATTGGACGGCCATTTTTCAACTATTTTCACTCACATGCTGTTTTTTTTGTGTGTTTTTTTTACTTAGAAAATAAAACGTGTATTTTATCATAAACGACTTATAATTGCTAAACTTGTTACAATTTTCATAACCTCATCTGACTTCTCAAGTTCTTTTTATACTGGACTGTCACCCTCAAACCACATTGTGATACACGGGTGTCAGAAAGAGGTTACACTGCCCCCTCCTGGACAACTCCTGTTATTCTAAATCCTGATCAATACTGTGTGGCTCTGCCATCTGCTGGACTGTGAGAATAGTTTGAGATTTTTCACATGATATTTCACAATATGTTTCAATTTCACAATATGTTTCAATTTGAGATCATTCGTTAATGCATTAGGTGTCATGAACTTGAAATGTTAAAATATTTAGTATGCACTATTGTTATATATTTATATCAGCATATTAGAATGATTTCTGAAGGATCATGTGACTTCGAAGATTTGAGGAATGGCTGCTGAAATTTCAGCTTTTGCTACCACAGGAATTAAAATAGAAATATTAAAATAAAAATTTAATCTAAACTATAATAATATTGCACAATATTACTGTATTTTTGATCGAATTAATGCAGCCTTGGTGAGCAGAAGAGACAAAAACACTCAAAAATCTTTCCGACCTCAAAAGTTTGAATGGTGAATATACAAATTAACATTAACCTAGACTAATAAAAGCTATTATGTATTGTTAGTTCATGACAAATTCAACGTTTTTTTTAATTAATTTTTTTAAGAAATAGCTCACCATTTGTCATCATTTACTTGGTCTGCTCTTCACACATACTGTAGCTATCGTATAGCTTGGAATGTATCATGCAAGTCAAATGAAGCTACAATGAATCATTGTATAAAGCTCTATTTTAGAGATTGACAGTGTGAATCCATCCACTTTCATTCTATGGACAACAGGTGGACATTAAGTCAGAAATCTCAAAAAAAATTTGTTTCACAGTAGAAAGAAAGTAATACTGGGTTTGGAACATCATGAAGGTGACATTAGGAAGACTGCAGTACGTAAGTGTTTAATCTGATCAGAAGAAATAAATGACTTGAAATGTCTAGATTAGAGAGAATCAGGGTTTTGATTTAGTTTTACCTTCGTCTGGAAGCAGCAGAAAAGCTGAGTCAGATAGGGATGTTTTCTAGCCAGGGCCAGAATGCGTTTCTCTGTCAAAGTGCAGTCCACATCATCATCTTGAAGGATGACGTCTTTTTTCAAAACTTTCACAGCATAAACTTCATCTGAGCCTTTCAGCTCAGCCAGCATCACCTACAGCACGGAGAGGGCAATGTGAAGATGTTGATTTGTTTTCATACGCTAAAACTGAAAAGCACCGATTCGTGACCCTCACCTTGCCGAAGCTGCCTTTGCCCAGCACTTTGATGAACGAGAAGTCCGTGAGACTCATTCTCTTCGTCTGTACGGTCTTCACGTCTCCATTCTCCCGGCTCTCGGTCGCTGTGCTCTGAACGCCGCTGCTCGAGGAAGAGGAGGAAGACTTGTGCTCCTGGCCAAATGACAGGGCCTTGCGGATACTCTCCAGTTCTGCAAGCTCTGCTACAGACAGACGAACACAACATTAGACTTAAAGGAATAATTCTTTCAAAAATGACAAATCTGTTATCATTTACTCGCACTCTAAACCTGTATGAGTTTCTTCCTTCCATAAAACACATGGAAACATTTCAAAGTGCCCCTATTATGCTCCTAATTTTGTTCTGAAGGTCTCCTACAATAGGTTTACACGCATCCTTTAATTTTCTCATAATATACATTGCATCATCACCTCTTTTCTCACAGTGTCTGAAACAGTTCGATCAAAGACTTGTTCTCTCTAAAAAAACCCACCTTTCCGGAAGCCTACTCTGCTCTGATTGGTCAGATGGCCCAGTCGGTTGTGATTGGTCTACAGCTTTACAGCATGCGTCAGAAACAAACCCCCCATTACCTGAATTTCAGCCAAAGACTTTAAATTTCAGTTTTACTTCAGACTTTAGATTTCAGGTTAAAGGAGAACTCTGTAACTCTAGCGAACTCTAGTCACTTCTTCGCTGATTTTCCCTTTTGTTGTCGCATGTTTTCCCCACGAGCTCCCCCTACAGCTGTGGGGGGGCGTATATTTCACAACACAGTCGTAAAAAACTCACTTGCGGCGGCCTCCTCCCCCTCTCTACCGCTGCTCATGTGCGTTTGTTTTGATCGGAGCAAGCCAACTGTATCGCGTGGAGCTATGTCTACCGAGGTGAGTAATCTGGTAATACATCATACATGCGTGTGTGTTTATGTCGAATTGCCGTAAAGCAATTTGTGTTTCGCGCTCGTTCTCGTTCTAGTTCTCGCTTCTCACGAGACTTCCAATTTCACTTTGCCGGGACGGCAGTGCGCAAGTTGCAAGGTTGGTTTTCCGCCTGGGAACGCTGGGGGGAGCGGGGAAAGTCACCAATATCACCAGAACAGGTTGTTTAACCATCCAAATGATTTCTAGACAGTTTTATTAAGTTAAAAAAGTTACCAAGTTCTCCTTTAATATACGACTTGTGAAGTGAAGCGATGGGGTTTTGTAAGAAAAATATCCATGTTTAAAATGTATAAACTATAATCACTGGCTTCTGGCAACAGCCGTACATGTGTTACTGAGAAAGTCGAGTTCTGGCGGAACTATGACATAGGATGTAGCTCCTCTTCTCTTATATTGTAATCCTCTGATATTTTTCTTTAAAACGTCTCTTTTAGACTTCTAATTCATGACCGGCGTTTTGTTTCACTCTATCCTCTGTGCTTCCACGTTTCTCAATTCTCACCTAAGCTTACAAAAACCAAGCGAATGCTTCGCTTCAGAAGGCATTTATTAACACACTCAGCGTCGTATGGATTACTTTTATGATGGATGGATGCACTTTTGGAGTTTCAAAAACTCAGGCTCTATTCAATGCCATTACAAAGCTGAGAAGATATTTTTTAATATAACACTGATTGTGTTCAGCTGAAAGAAGAAAGTCATGTACACATAAGAAGGCTTGAGGGATAATACAATTTTTTGGGTGACCTATTCCTTTAAGTCACTTTTGAAGCTTGAAAGCTCCAGTTTCCATTCATTGTAATCAGAAAATAATAGAAATAATTGAACAATTGAAGGGCATCCAGCACATTCCTAAAAATGTCTCCTTTTGTATTCCACAGTGGAGGGATCATACAGGTTCAGAAAAACATGAGGGAGAAAAAATATTCAGTTAATTTATAAAATATTCATTTTTGGGTGAACTAACCATTTAATAATGCAAATAAATGAAGAACGTGTAATAGTGAAAGAGTAAGATTGCAGAGTATGTGCAAGAGAGTTTGTGTAATTCTGTACCCTGGTCGCAGGGTGAAGTTGGAGCTGATTTGCATCGGTCAGACTCCTCTGATGAAGGGGCTTCTGTCGTGGATTGCTGAGGGTCCTGCCCTGGAGTCAACTGAAGAGAAAACATTTTTTAATATTACTGCTAATGGTTTTTAATATTTTAATGTCCTAATCCTTTACATCACTGTAACAATCATCACTGGCCTCATTTTACTGCATCATTATTTAAAGTGGTCATACTTTCATTCATTTTATTCCTCTGCTTATAAAGTCATCATTTAGTTTTTGCATCGACCCATGTTCCATCTGGCCACCCCACATCCTGCAGATATTTTATTCTACTCACCTTTTTCCTGCGTTGGGTACTGTTGGAGATTTTGTCTGGTGTCACCCCAAGATCAGCAAGCACTTTAGCAATTTTTCTGGCATCGACACCACAGCTAGGAGCTACATTACTTTCACAACGCCGATGGACATTCATTTTACAGGCTGAAAACAGACAGGAAGATAAATGAATATATGCCAACAAAAGCAGATGTTTGATCACAAATCATTCATCACTGGTATCTGCAACGCTTGCCTTTGCACTGCAGGCCTTGCCGCATCAGTCCCCAAAGTAAGGAGCCGCAGTGGTCACAGAAGGTGGGGACTTTGTAATTGTGAATGCTGAACATGTGTGGAATGTTTACACTGAAGCGCTGGGAGCCAACCTGTAAAAACAAAACATCATTCATGCCACGATACCCACAATTCAACTGATCTCTCTGCTGAGGAAATCCTGTATTGTTAACTAAAACATACAACTATTAATGGTAACACTCTACAAAAAGTTCTCATTTGTTAACATTAGTTTATGCATTAACTTACACAAACTAACAGTGAGCAATATATATTTACAGCATTTATTAACTTTTGTTAATGTTAGTTAATAAAAAATGTCATGTTAGTGTATTAACTAATGTTAACAGATACAAAGTTAGATTTTAATAATATATTAGTAAATGTTGAGATTAGCATCAAATAAGATCGATAAATGCTGCAGAAGTATTGTTCACTGTTAGTTTATATCAACTAACGTAGTTAACTAATGTTAACAAATTAAACCTTATTGTAAAGTGTTACCTTAATAACAATGTGGTTTTAATAATAAGCCGAGTTTTCGCACCATTGGTGCCTGGGCCTTAAATAATAATTTATGTTAATTTAAATAAAGCTGAAATAAAAGAATATTTGTATTATTATATTTAAAAATGAGAATGAATTGAAACCTTAAATAAAATAAGTTTAAGCTGAAGGACTATAATTACTAAAACTAAAACTGGAATAAAAATAAATTAAAAACAAAAAAATTACTAAACCTTAAACTAAAATTAGAAAGAAAACTTCAAATATAAATTTAAAATAAAAATAAAATAAAAATAAATACTACAATAGTATAAAAATGATACTAAAACAGCACTACATGGGCTGTGTTTAGAAAACTAGCATACACTGTACAGTGTGCTTCCTACAATTGAAAAAATGATATGTGTATCATTACATATTATGCATCAATCTTTAACATTTAAAACAATCATCATGACCTTGCTACAGTACAGTTATCTCATTATGTTATGTGTGATGCAATCACCTTGGAAATAAATAATTTTCATTGAAACAAATTGTAAATATTACAAGAAAGAGAGAATTGTGGCTGATATTATTTGTCACACTGTAAAATGAAGGTCAAGTTAGCCATCTGTTGTGATAATTGTCAACATTTTGGCAAATGTAGTAAGTCATAAAATGATCTTCAGTATACATACTGCAAAAACTAGTAGTACGCTAACTCAAACATAGCTCAGTCTTTTGAGAGAAATGTAGAACTGACCTCTTCAGGAGTGTCTTCCTGTTTCTTCAAGCCAGCACATTTTGTTATGATGAGCTCATGGCATCTCTTATGGACCACGCAGGTACACACTGAGAGATTTAAGGAATAGGCAAAAAGTTTACTTCGGTAACACTTTACAATAAGGTTACATTAGTTGAAAAATAACCATAAAAAATACTTCAAAAGAATTGATCATAATCTAAATTTCAACATTTACTAATACATTATTAAAGGGTTAGTTCAACCAAAATGAAAAATTATATCATTAATTGCTCACCCTCACGTAGTTCCAAACCCGTAAGACTTTCGTTCATCTTCAGAACACAAATGAAGATATTTTTGATGAAATCTGAGAGCTTTCTGTCCCTTCAAAAAGTTAATAAAAAGATAGTAAAGCTAATCCATATGAATTGAGCTGATTATTCAAAATATTCTGTAGAGACATGATCGCTTTATATGATAAACAGATATTGATCAGCGAAAATGAACAGAAGCTCAACCAAACCGGCTTGACATGCGAGAAGAAGCTTGAGCCTAAATTCAATCTGTTCATCATATAAAGCAACCGAGTCTCTTCAGAAAATTTAGACTAAAACGCTCAACTCAATTTTACAATCTCTTTATGAACTGGTTTGAAGCATCAAAGTGGTAGTTGCGTAGACTGTCAATGGAGGGACAGAAATCTCTTAGATTTAATTAAAAAAGTTTGATAAAAAAAAAAAAAACGAAAGTCCTACGGGCTTGGAATGACATGAGCGTGAGGAATTAATGACATAATTTTCATTTTTGGGTTAATGAACCATTTAAAATCAAAAGTCATCTTTGTTAATATTATTTAATGGACCTGAGCTAACATGAACTAACTATGGAAAGTTGTATTTTTATTACCTAACATTGACAAAGATTAATAAATACTTAAACAAATGTATTGCTCATTGTTATTTAATGTTAAATAATGCATTAACAGAAATTTAACTAATGGGACCTTATTGTAAAGTGTTACCACCTTTTTCCATGATAATTAGATATTTAAAAATAAAGACTCATCAAACCAGGAAATATTATAATTGATTTTACTATCACTGTACATAAGAGAAGGGCGTCTTACTCACCCTGACACTGATACCCCTGTTTCCCCAACACACCCCTGCAGAACCACAGAGAAATAAATGTGTTAAACAACTCTGACACACAGCAGGATTGAGCAGTTCTGTTTCCGACCAGCAGAGGGTGGGTTGTGCTACAACACAAATCTCTATAGCGGATTCTATCAGTGACAACAAGCAGCATAGCCACAGGGATGCACTAGGTATGCAAATAGTTAGACTGAACAGTTATTACTACTGGGAGGAACTGTTTGCAGAGCTAAAAATAAACATCTGTCTAATCTATAAAATGCCCTCCGCACTGGCACAAAAGACAGTGGCACTAATTTGCTTTCAATATTAATATTCATTACACAAACTCCTTTGTTGTAATCAGGAGGAGGAGTGCCTGTGATTAGCATCAGGTTTCGCCTTTGAAAATGACATAAACCTTTTATATATCTGAAAAGGACCTTATAATAAAGGTAGTCCTGTATAGAAGTAGCTATTGTGGATGACATAGAGGGCTACAGGTGAGGAGAAATACGCATCTTCTCTTACCAGATGAAATCTCTGCAGTGGGAGCAGTAGGTGGGCTGTCTCAGGTAGGTGGCCATAAACTTGTGACCGTTAACCTGATGGACACGCCTCCGAACCGCCCCCTGACGTTTTCGTGGACGCATCCGCTCACGGAACACTCTCTCCTCATTTTCATTGGATGATGCAGCTGCAAAATAAAATGACATTTAACAATAAGTTAGTTGAATATACGTGTGTTGGACGCTGGTGAATTTTATTTTGTGTTTAGTTTATCATCACTCATAACACATTCTTCAGAATATTGCACAATTTCTAGTTCTCCTTCTATACTAAATTTGTATGGATTATAAAGATATCTAAAGAAATAAAAAAAATGGCTACACCACCATTCAAAAGTTGGAGTCTTTGGAGAAGACTTTTGGAGAATTTTTATTAATTAATGAATACTTTTTTTCAGCAAGAACACATTAACTGATAAAAGGATACAATAAAGACAATTACAAAAGATTTCTATTTCAAACAAATGCTGTTCTTTTGAACTTTCTAATTGTCAAAGAATCCTTAAAAAAATATAAAGCAGCACAACTGTTTTCCACATTGATAATAATTCATAATTTAGCTTGATAACCCAGTCAGCATTAGAATGATTTCGGAAGGATCACACAACACAAGTTGAAGTAACGGCTGCTTTCAATAGCAGAAAAAAAACTACATTAACATAATATATTAAATATATAAAAATACATATAACCATTATTTTAAATTGTAATAATTTTACAGTATACTTTATTGTATTTTTGACCAAATAAATGCAGCTTTGGCGAGCATAAGAGACTTCTATTGAATTGAATTTTTCAATGAAATTAAATTATACTTCCACTGTCTATGCCATTTTTTCATACATCACCACCAGCCTGACATAGTAAAATTGGTTCAACCAATGGTGTGAGCATGGGGCGGAGCTACCTGTTAGTTCAACCAATAGCAAACATGTGGGAGTGTTTAAGGGAACCTGTTTGAGAACAATCATTATTTTTGCGTCATTATTCCATCAAAGATAAATCACACACACTAGAACCCTGGCCACCACCAAACAGAATGCTCCTCAAGAAGCCTCATGATCTAAGGTTAACCCAGCCAGCAGAGAAAGTGAACAAACACATCATTGATTCTCAAGCAACTCTTCCCCTCACTTTGCCCCATTTGAGGGCTGCAGTAATTGTGTAAGTGTGTTGATCATGAGAGAAACCGGCGGCCGAGGACCACCTGACCAACCATGTGACCCACCACCACGGCTCCATGCATTCCAGCAGTCAGGTGATGCCTTTGAGGGGTACAGCGTTCCTTCATCAGACAAACAACTGTGAAATTACATTCACATCACTACGTGTGTTGTGGCGGTGTCCATAATGTGCCCTGTGTCCATCAATGAGTGTGAGAGAGAGAGTGGTTTCCTTGAAAGAGAGTAGTTTCTCCCTGTTGTTTGGTTCCAATAAACTTGTCATCCAACTCCTCCCACACTTCTTGTCTTTCAGTACAGCAGCGTATGTGTGGGCTGCATTATTTTAACGCTGTCTGTAAGAGGAGCTACTGCAGAGGTGTGATTACAGCTAAGAATCCCCATAGGGTGGCAAGCAGCCCCCATAGAGACACTAGGCTCAGCACAATTACCATTGCAAGCATCCTGGGGGACAAATCGGTAAGAGTGTGCGTGAACGTCTGTGTGTATCCGAGTTCTGTCTCATGTCAGGGTGCTCCTGAGGCAAGTTGTGTGCTTGTTTTGTCTGATATCAGAGAGCGTCCTGTCTTCTGGAGCGGGCAGCTGCTCAGGAGAACAGCGTGGCAGCTAAAAGGGCCATTAGTGGGATAGATGTGCTTACATAATACATTATCCATCTGCTCAAAAAGCAGGGCTTAACCAGAACACACCTATACCTCCCAGCACAACACTGTTCACCTTAGTATACCACACACAGACACGCTGAAAGAGAAGACATGATAACAGTGGAGTTCATACTCTTTGTATTCACTTTATAGATCTAGTCACCGTATTTAATTTGACATGAACAAGAGGCAGGGAGGAAATCAATAGTTCTGTTTTAAAACCTAGCGTGCACTGCTGACTAACTAGACAGCATTTTAAGGCATCATAGGCCCAACATGAAGGCAGTTATGCAGCAAAATTATGCTTTCTTTAGAGATTTTGACCAAGGCAGCATCACTTGTATCTTTCACAGAGAAGGCACACCTAGAATAGACAGTGGCAAGCTCAGTGAAAAAGTTCACCCAAAACAATGGACAAAGTGACAGATTTTTATTTAAGTAGAACTTCTATTTTATGTCATGTTAGCTTAGCAACATGTAATAATTATATTCTGTATATATATATATATATATATATATATATATATATATTATATTTATTTATTTATTTGGGGTTATATTCTTCACTCACGGTTTGGCACACACTTTCACCGCAATTAATTTTCAAATGTGATGATGCATCTATAATATGGCGTCATCATAATGTATATATAGTTCCATAGACATAATGATTTTTATACTGTACAAACTGTATATTCTGTCCCCTAACCATAAACCTACCATCACAGAAAACGTAAAAAAAAAAATTATTTTGTGTCATTTAGTATGATTTAAAAGCTGTTTTCCTCATTGGTACCAACAAATTTCCATTGCCGTCTTTATGGGGACATTTTGTAGGAAGTTCAGATCAGAAACATGTAAAAGAGATGTGATGAAGGTGTACAGTAGACATACACCTTTACAATCATTATCTCTCTCATTCAGGTCTCATGACATGCAGCAGGTGAGAATGCATGAACACTTTCCCTGGTGACTGTGTCCATGGTGATCAGGGACGATGCGCACGTGCGCTCCACTAAAACACGGCCTCTTCTTTTCATCCACACTATATTCATCCTTCCACAACTCTGTGTTCCTCTTTTTTAATTTGTGTATATTTCACCACTATTCTCCTGATTGGCTTGTGGAAGGCTGAGCTGATGAGAGTTTGAGCCGAATGGTTGTATTCGCCCACGGTCAGACAGCCAAGAGGAGCTTGGGGCAGCCTCCACCCACGCCAATGCCACTTCAGCCCCAGACACGCCACCCACAAGCACTCTCCAATCCAGCCAGAGCACAGCATGGGACCAATTAAAATGGCATCAATCAGAAAAAGAGAGGGATAGAGAGAGAGAGAGAGAGAGAGAGAGAGAGAGAGAGAGAGAGAGATTCCAAATCTGCTTATAACTCAATGACAGTCAGTCAGTCAATACCTTCAGATTGATCAATGAGTGGCAGATGAGCCACACAACTTTCAATTTAATCATCCCAGGTAAAGTTTAAAGGGGTCATATAATGGTACATGCACTTTTACAAGTAGATTGTACTGAAATGTGTGTTGGCAGTGCCTGTACACAACCATCATAAAATGATAAAAATCCATCCAGTGTTTTTTTTTTTTTTCTTATATGTTTTCCCCCATCTCAAATCAAGCCATTTCACCGTGTGACGTCACACGGTCGGACGCCCCTCCCACGATTGTTGATTGACAGCAGCGTTTCAACACAGACCCGCCCCCACTCGTGAGCGAGCTGTCAATCATACTCCGTGCGGACCGGCGCGGTCATTGTTGATACGCTGGACTAGAGCACTGTCTATGAGCAGAATGGCGTCTAAGCGATTGTGGTGTTCTGTTCTTGGGTGCAATAAGGAACACAGCAGTCATTTTGATGTTTCTAAATCCGAACCGCTGAAGACGCAGTGGCTGAGTTTGTTTTCGAAGGAAATATTCCCCACAATCAACGTCAATGCTTTCATGTTTGCGCAAATCCTTTCACACACCAGACTGCTTTACAAACGAGGGTCAGTAAAGCTGGTTTTGCTAAGAAGCTGCTCCTGAAAAAAGGATCGGTACCAACTATTCGTGTTCCTGCTGCACCTCCAGAAGAAGTGAGTGTAACGTTTTATTAACCTTTATATTAATATTTATATTAATCTTTGGAAATCGCTTGCACGCTTCACGATGAATGCGGCTGTTTACACTCAGGGTACATTACGGCATGTTTTCTATGTACGACGTTCTCAATATAATTCATAATCGCACGTTTATAATGAACAACGCGTTATGGTTATTATGTTATGGTTATAACAAACGGTGAACAGAGGGGCGGGGTGAGCAAAGCTCATTATCATTTAAAGACACATGCACTTAAACGGCGTGCTGAAAACAGAGCTGTTTTTGACCAGGTAAAACGAGTGTTTTCTTACAATACTAATGAGAATTTTTAATTAAAGTATATTACAAACTTTTAATTTAGACCCTAAAGAATCATAGCTTGTACAAAAATGGCATTATATGACCCCTTTAAAGAGTTTAGAGCTGGACAAATAGTGCAGATTGATAGCAACCACCGGAAAAGAGCATGCTGGTACAAACTGGTTAGTGCTACTTTTGTGTTAGTCTATCTGGTGGGCCACCGTAACCTTCTTTCTATTGAAACTGGCTGACCAAGGAAAGTTTGCTGCACTATAAACCGTAATAAGTTGGCAAAACATTCTGCCAAAATTAACTTTAAATGTTGATTTTGTACTACATAAACATGCTCATTGCAATTTAATTGAACTATTGTCCAAGCTAACTCATACAATTTGAATGCTTCAACATCATGTTCACTAAAATCTTTTGCAGTTAACTATATGTGACCCTGGACCACCAAACCAGTCACATGGGTCAATTTTTTTAAATTGAGATTTATACATCATCTGAAAGCTAAATAAATTTCCATTGATGTATGGTTTATAAGGATCAAGGTTGTAAGGTTTGTAAGGAAAATCTGGAATCTGAGGGTGCAAAGGTTTCTTTTTTATATATATATATATATATATATATTTACGGTAGGAAATTTACTAAATATCTTCATGGAACATGATCTTTAGTTAATATCCTAATGATTTTTGACGAAAAAGAAAAATCGATAATTTTGACCCATACAATGTATTGTTGGCTATTGCCACAAATATACCCGTGCGACATGTGACTGGTTTTGTGATCCAGGGTCACATATGTGCTATTGTATAAAAGATACTATCACTATAGACTTGCATGTACACAGTTAAGCAACATAAAGCATAAATAGTCTTTTAAAAGTTTTACAGCCAATCCTTGACCTAATAACAGGCTCTACTCTTTTACCACAATGGTAATCCATTCAAAACTGCAAAATAACAGAAACCCCTATAAATCCCAACATAAAAGTAACATTAAACACTAACGCATCTCTCCCTGAGCAAAAACACACAAAATAACACTTAAAGTGCCCCTATTATGCTATTTTAAAGTTTCCTTATGTTGTTTTGGAGTCTCCTACAACAGGTTTACATGCATCAAAGGTAAAAAAACTGTTTCATTTCCACATAATATACATTTGCACATCACCACTTTTTCAATGATTCTCAAACGACTCGTCAGATGAATCAATCTCTTTAAATCCCTCCTTTCCGTGAGCTACTCTGCTCTGATTGGCCAGACAGCTCAGTCTGTTGTGACTGGTTTACCGCGTAAAAAAAGAAAAAAGCCCATTGCCATAGCAACGTCAGCTCTGCGTGAAGTGTCCTGAGGCTTCCTACACCGTAAACTAAAGACAGTAAAGAACAATGAGGAGACCTACACAACATAAAACTCAAAACTAAGTATTTTGAACACCATCTTTCAAGAGCAAGTGGTTTGTGAATCCTGCATTGAACTGCATTCAGTAAAATAAAGGGAACACAGCAAAAGTTTAGGATTATACTGCTGTAATATTGTGGTTCATTTTAACCACTGATTCTTCACATGCTCGTCCTTGGGCAGTAAAAAAAAAAAAAAAAACGGGCTTTACTTTCACATTGTAGACACAGCATCATCTCGACATGGTGCTATCCAGTATCCACAGGAATCAGCTGCAGGTTTGAGGTTCAAGTTTTCCATGGTGTCTGCGCACGCAATAAGTGGGCGGGCAATATGCTAATGTTTGACGTCACAACGAAACGGCTTATGACTCGTTTAAAAAACGATTCATTTCATTGACTCAGAGTCGACTCTTACTTTTGAAAGAAAATAACTTTATATACGGTGAACTTTCAGATTTAAAACTTTGCAGGATGTTTTCATTCACTTAGATATATGTTACACACTACATGAAAGGTAAAATTAAAAAAATCCATAATAGGGGCCCTTTAATTCAATTATGCTCCTTATTCAGTCTGATTCAAAACACGCTGGGAACTAGACATCTGTTGCAACTCACTCAGTTTAGTTGAATAAAATTAGATATTACATTCATGTATTCTTTTCTCTCAAGTATAATGAACTTTCATTATAATATTCGAGTAATGAATATACATAGAGAAATATAAAATACCTTTAAATATATAGTACGAAACATTGCATATTAAAGCTATTATGTGATTCAGCAAGCTCGAGTGATATGCGATATTTTTCATTTTTTGGTTTCAGTAAAATTTGAGTGAAAGAACATTTCAGTTTCATTTCATTCGGTTTTAAAGTGTGGTTAAACTGTTCAGAAGGCTTTACAACAGCATACCAGCAACCCATGATGCAGAACAAAACACAACACACTGTATGTTGGCGATGCTGGTCTTTTCAACAGGAGTGTTAGAGACTCAAGCTATTTAGGTTATTAGGTAACATGCATTTCATGTATGATTTATAGCAGTTATTAAAAGAAATACATGAGAACTTGGTCATTCAGAGTTATTACAAATTGATTGTTGCGAAATGTAATTTACATGAGATGGCGAACCAAACGCACAGTAATTAATCAACACAGAATGGAACTAAACCTCAAATTGCAAAAGCTATAATCTGTTATAAAATCATCTGGACTCAGTCAGATTAACTGAAGAGAAACTGCTCTTTGTGCTTGTCAATGTGCACGTAACCTGTATTGAGTGTGAGCAGTTCACTCTAGTACTTTATGTTGCTTTATAAAAGCATATGTAGTAAAAGATTGTTAATGAATAGGTTAAGAGTGTATTTTCAATTATTAGTTCAGCGCACAACGGACAGCAAAAATAGGCTCAACTATAGCTCAAGTGTACTTGCAGCTACTCTCCTGCTGTTTGAATAGAGTTAATATAGTCGGCAAAATAAATATGCTTAGAAATGCTTAAAACTTGAGTCGTGTGTAATTTTCACAATAAGTGGCTGCAACGTACACAAAGAGCACATCATCCAATTAAATAAGGAATACAGAATATACTACTGTTCAAAAGTTTGGAGTCAGACCTTTATTTTATAAAAAAAAAAGAAAAAAAAAGAAAAGATTAATAGCCTACTTTTATTGAGTAAGGATGCCTTAAATTGATCAAAAGTGACAGTAACGACTTTTATACTGTTACAAAAGATTTCCATTTCAAAAAATTCTGTTCTTTTGAATTTTCTATCCATCTAGGAATCCTGAAAATGTTATAATAACGGTTATGTTATATATTATCAACACTGAAACTGACCCCAAATTTTTGAAAGGTGGATGCATGAAAGATTCCTTCAGTCATGTATTTGAGTCACAAGAGTGTTGTATCTGGTAAGCTTGGCAGGTGATATCACAGTCCTACAGTATTACTGAGCCGCAGTGACGTAGTAATCTGAGATGTTATCTAACTAACCATCTGTCACATGACTCTCTATCTCTCTAACAAAATGATTGCGGATTATTCCGTTAAGGGTCCTTGATCGCAGGAAGGGAAATACATTAAGATCACCAGTGAGTCAGAGCCCCAACACCTAGAACAGATATTATCGAACATAATATCGAGTTTTCATAATGCCGCACATACCGAGCTGGATTTGAATGACAAACATCTGTGCGAGGTTATGCTAACTAATCCGAAAACTCTTCACAACGGCAATGTCATTGCTCAGATTATGACCTTGTCCACTCTTTCACCCTTTACTCCATCTCTCTTTCTTTCTCTCCTGCTCTCAGACCTCTCACCCACTCTATCCATCTATAAGTGTGAGCGCACAGGCTCGTTTCCATGGCAACCCCTTTAATCTAAACCATCTCAGAGCCTGGGCCGCCCCGCTGAACAAACACACGCAGCGACCGCAGAAGATCCCCTCAACATGCAGATAGACAGATTTGGATTTTAAGGGAGGAGTGGGGAAGTTGACGAGAGAAGGAGACAACATGGAAGAGAACATTTAGTGCACTGAAGCCTCAGACACAGAAACTCATTAAGAAAAATATATAAATAGCCAATACCACCTCTCCTAGCAGCCCTGCATACATTTGCATGGTAAGCAGCCAAATGCTGACACTCACTGAGAGGTGAACACATGAACCCTGGGAGAAAGTTCAAGTGTAGGACGAACAGGAAGTGGATGGGGACAGCCAATCAGGAAGAAGATGGACAGAAATGGGGTTAAAGGGTTTGTTAGAGGACAGCTGTGGCAATATTTGGTCTCTTTCGTATTGCTATGAATGCACATCACTGTGAAGAGATGACTCAAACTCTGTCAAGGACTTTACATGATGCAAACTTTGCTACATTTTCTATGTATTGTAATCATTATGTTCACAACTTGTAATAATTACTTCAATGAGCTCATTGTTTCTGCCTTAAATTACTACATTGTTAGTTAACTGCACGATTTGTATGTACATTTCTGGAATACATCGACACAGTCACTTCTGATAACAGATTACTCTAAATTGTAATGTGGACTCATGCATTTTGTGTAAAGCTGCTTTGAAACTAAATGTATTGTGAAAAGCACTATACAAATAAATGTGACGAACTAAATAGAATAGTTTTTTGTGTGTTTATAAAGTGTACTCAAGACAAGGGTTTTCAGAGTGTTCAGCCTTTTAAACTAGGGATACACAATATATAAGTAGCATATTGGTTATCTGAAATATTTTTAATTTATCAGTACCACTCAATATTGGATACATATTGGTGTATATAGATTTTTTTTTGGGTCATTTCACCTTTTTTACATTTAGGTTACTATTGCCATAATCTAACACAACAGATCAGGGTAAAATATTTTATGTTCTTGAAAGAAGTCTCTTATGCTCACCAAGGCATATGATCATAAAATACAGTAAAAACAGTAATATTGTGAAATAGAAAACCATTATTTTAAATAGAAAAAATTATTATATATTTTAACATTTATTTAAAATGTATTTATTCCAATTTATTCCTTTGATGGAAAAGATGAATTTTCAGCATCATTACTCCATTCTTGCTGATTCATTGCTAAAGAACATGTTGAAAACAGTTGAGACGATTAATATTTTTGAGGGAAATTGTGATAATTTTTTTCAGGATTGAACAAAGTTCTAAAGAACAGCATTTAAAATAAAAATCTTTTGTAACATTATAAATGCCTTGCTGTCACTTTTGATCAATTTAAGGCATCTTTGCGAAAAAAAAAAAATGTATTCCTTTAAAAACAATCTTACAGACCAAAACGTTGAACAGTAGTGTATAAATATGTTTTATATAAACTTTTTCACATGCCGCCATTGTTTTGTCTCACCTATAAGGTGTGTGTATGTCTGTCTGTCTGTCTGTTAATCCATGGCTCAAGTCCCACCTGCTATTTTCAGACAGTAAATCCTGAACAACTGACATGCTGCACCTGACAAAAACGTTTCCACTCCGTAGGGGTAAACACACACACACACACACACACACACACACACACACACACACACACACACACACACACACACACACACACACACACACACACACACACACACACACACACACACACACACACACACACACACACACACACACACACACACACACACACACACACACACACACACACACACACACACTTCATGTTTTATGAGGACTTTCCATAGACAATGATTTTGATACTGTACAAACACTAACCCTACCCATCACAGAAAACTTTCTGCATTTCTACATTTTCAAACAACATCACTTAGTATGATTTATAAGCTTTTTTTCCCTTAATGGGGACCAAACAATGTCCCCACAATGTAGGGTTTACCAGGCCACATCCACACACAGACACACACACACACACACACTCCCTACTTATTCCTTTTATCAACCTGTGTTGGTTATCCTTTAATATGGTTAAATGTATTGAACGGTGGGATGAGTCAGAATCCTGAGAAAGGAGGAATACATTTGGCTGATGAGAGGATCACTATAAATAGAGGAGGGTAAAGATAGAAGCACAGCGTCTGTCACCTCACATCAGAAGGGTGAGCTGATAACGGCAAAAGGGACAAACTTACGCAAAGCAGGTGGGAGTCGGGATACTTTATTGCTCCAATTTTCTTTTCAATATCTCAAGATTTATGTGTATATAAATGCACTCAGGCAGTGGAACAGACAGAAATATATTTCATTTATCCAAATGAAACATCTGTGACCAGCGCAGTCTGTAAACAGCAATGAAAATTCGTGTTCTGAATTGGTCATAACACACCCTAGTGGGACGTGGGTCAGGCAGGTAGGAACGTGGGTAATTTTACAGAAAGCAAGGACGATGCAGTGCCTGAGCTATTCTGGTCTGCGTAGCTTGAGGTACCACTGAAAATAGCTCAACTGCCCTTCACATCTAAAGAGTATCTTTCCTGTGTGTGAGTTTGTGTGTAATACTCATTGATTGGATCAGTTTGTGGATACAAGACAACACTCTCCCACATCTAGGTACCAAAAACTGCTCTCCATAGCAGCAAAGATCAAAGGTCATGAGGAGGGATTTGTACAAAATCTGGTTCTTTAAAATTCCATTCCATTAATTATTCTTTTGAATTTGATGAAGAAAATTTTGAAAAACAGAAATGCAATTGTGTTGCCAAATGCTGGGATCATTTCAAGTTTGTTCTTTGTTCAAATCAACAAAGAAACCAAATGTGGTAGCATACTTCAATCCTTTATCCTTATATAACACCACTGATAAAACTCTATAAACTGTATCTTAGTTTACACGCCATAAAATACACCGATTTAGGTCTCAAGAGCCTCAAGAACAATATACAATATACCTTCTGTGAGAATAGGGAGGTCCACATCACAGCTGCAACGATAAAGACACAGAGGAACAATAACAGTCGAATCCCTTTCAGAATAATATTTTCCAGCTGATGAACGATGAAAACAAGGCAGACAATCAGAATTTAAAGAGATTAAAGATTGAGATTGATGATTGAGAAACCGCTCCAACTTATTCACAAGTATGTGTGATTCATTAAAAAGAAACGTTCAGAAGAGTCTTTCACTTAAAGACCCCCTGAAATCAAAATTGTATTTTTTAGCTTTTAGTATTAATCTGTTAAATGTTAATCTGAGGTTATGAATAAGATGGTTTGTTCCAAAAATGTCGCATTTAGGAGATATAAGCATTCAAAACTTACAGTCTCTCACTTCCACTAAAATGGATCACGGATTTTTATGACATCACCGCGGACTTCAGCTTCTCATCACATCTTCTGTCCAATCAAATGCTCTCTAGAATATAAAGCGTCCCACTCCCTATGCTATAAATACCACCTGGCCAAAGCGACCACTGACACGTCACGGAGCAATATGGGTTGGAGATGTGTGTTCGGTTGCTCAAACGCTCGAGTTTTAATCCGTTTTCCAACAGTACATTAGTTAGGAGTGAAATGGCTAGACTTTATTCACACCTCTACTATTGAATCCAACATATCACCAGCGCTCGGATTCGCTTCCATGGTGCTGTCAAGTACAACTTGCAGTCTGTGAGGTAAACTAAATGCTATTGGCTATTTGAAAAGGGGGAGGAGCCATTCAATACATCCCGCCTTAGCTTCCTGTTTCAGTGGAAATTACGTCAACGCATCATACAAAGCTGCGCGTTCCAACTTCCAAGGCACTTCCGAACCATTACCAGAAGAGAACATGAAAATAATGTGCTTCTTTAAATGTTCTTAATTAGAACTGGTTCTTGGGTGTCTCGCAGCAGGGAGTGCTCACCCTGTTGTCTTTGTGGGTCCTAACACCCCATTATAGTCATGAGGACACTATACTGTCAAAAAGTGCAGTCCTTCGAATGAGACGTTAAACCAAGGTCTTGACTCTCTGTGGTCTTTTGAAAAAGAGTAGGGGTGTAACCCTAGCCTGGTAATACCAGACTCTGGTACTTTGCTTCGTAGAGAGAGTCTGGAGTTCCGTAATAGAAAAACGTTTTCTTTACCGCCTGGGGGCGCTAGTCTGAAGCTTAAAATCATTGGTTACCCGTAAGCCAATCACATAACGTTTGGTTATGGCGTGTGTTATGCGCATGCTCAGCCGCATCTAACTTCCACTGTAAACACATGTATGATGCAAAAACAAAACCATCGAGCGAAATACCGGAGTGAACATGGCTGTGAACGACTTTTGCAGATTATGTGAAGTAAATCTACGCATCCACGGTACAATCAGCGTCTACGTCACGGTTCTCAGCCCGCCCTCTGTTCGTTGATTGGCCGGCTGTTTTCAGGCCGGAGGAAAACGGAAAGCTATGACGCGGTCTCAGACTGAGTACAGAAGCGAAATGAAATTGAGCGGAAGTACGAAGTCTGACATAGTCAGGCTAGTGTAACCCCGGCATTCAGGCCAAATATGCCCAGTGGCCTCTGTCCATCATCATGGCCTCCTAATCATCCCCATATATACTGACTGGCTTCATCACTCTGTCTCCTCTCCACCAATAAGCCGGTGTGTGGTGGGCGTTCTGGCGCACTATGGCTGCCGTTGCATCATCCAGGTGGAGATGTAAAGTGCTTTGAGTGATGAGAAAAGCACTATATAAATGTAAATTAGTATTACTATTGGTTCCCAACCCAACTCATGATCTAATAGGGAGCTTTTTAAAAAGGTTTTTTTTTTTTTTTTTTGCAAGTGCTTTTTGATACATTCTGGGAGTTCTTTAGAGTGTGCACATCTATTGATATTTTGTCAGTCTCTACTAATATACTGGACTGACCTGATCTTTCTTTTTGTTGTTGGGATTCTCATGCATGTCAACTCACCCCACCCCACCCAGGCAGGTCAGAACAAGCAGTGCTTTGGATCGATATGAAAGATCAACTAGAGATCAATAGATGTATGTACAATAATACAGAACAAGGCTTTGCTCAGACCACTGGATATAAACTGGAGGGATGCTGAGCTCTCATTTATGCCCAGAGCAAAGTCACACATTAGCACTAACTGACTGTTTGCACGGAGACGCTAGAATTAAGTGATCTCCAGCCAAGCTCATCCTCAGTTTACTGACACCTTTGAAAAGAGGCCTGTGATTAACGCAACATCCAGACAACACAACTATTATTTAGACACAGAGCTTGAATGTGTGCATTTTATTGTCTGTTGAGACTGTGTGGATGTGCCTTTGTGTGGGCGCTGTGTTGTTGTTTGTTGCTCCTTACATTTGTGCGTAAACGTACACATTTGCAGGTCTATTATCACAGCTCATTGATGAAGCCTATGTGTCGAAACACCAATAATCTGTCAAATGAAAAGAATGATTCATGCTTTAATAGAGCTAGCTAAATCTAAAACAAATATGTGGTCATCATTTACTCACCCTTATGTCATTCCAAATCTGTATGGTTTACTTTTTCTTTCTTTTTTTAGCAAATTTAGCAGACTATTATTATTTGTCATAAAAGTACCGTTAAGCTAAAAAAAAATATATATATATATATCATAACAGTATCATGTCCATATATGACTCCTTTGTTCAAAGTTTTCTGAAACCATACAATACAGTAACTTTGTGTTAAAAACAGACTGTAAAAGGCAGAGACGGTTCACTCTCATACATATGAATGGGAAAAAAATGGTGACTGTAGTCTTGACCATAAATTGAACAAAAGAGCTAAGAAATTCTGGATACAGGCGTTGCACTGTTCAACTATAGCTAAAACAGCACAAATTATGATACCATTATCAAATTCGCATAGCATGACTTGACTTCAAAATCCTGATTTCCTGAAATGTATGCATCTCATTTGCTTTTGATATCCTTGACGTCAAACCTTGTGCAACATGGACTGATCTGCCAAGTTGGTATACACGTGTCAAAATGTGATTTGCAGTTGCTCAATAGGATAAAAAAAAAAAGTCAGTGACACTTTACAATAAGGTTTCATTAGTTAACATAAGTTAAGTACTTAACATGAATTAAGAATGAACAATCCTTCTAAAGCATTTATTAATCTAAATTAATGTTAATTTCAACAATTACTAATACATTATTAAAATCAAAAGTTGTATTTGTTACCATTAGCTAATGCACAGTGAACTAACATAAACAAGCAATGAACAACTGTATTTTTTTATTAACTAACATTAACAAAGATGAATAAATACTGTATCAAATATTGTATTAATTGTTAGTTAATACATTATGTTAACTTATGAAACCTAATTGTAAAGTGTTACCAAAAGTCATAAGGTTTTGGAATGGCGTGAGTAAATGATAACAGAATTTTCATTTTTGGGTGAACTATCCCCTTTAAAACACAGGAACACTCCTTTGTCAGATTGTTATTCAATGAAGATTATCTGTCATGATCATCTCAATTAATGCATCCAGTCAGTTATAACCGGAGTGGGGAATCAAAGCTATTTCTGAATCACAGTCCAGCATTTCTGATTCGAGTCTGCATCATTAGTTAACCTCAACTGGAGAAAGGCATCTCCCAGCACCAGCCTCAGGTCTGTGAGTGGGCTCTCAGAACATATGCTTGATACACACCCAGGAAAGAACAGCTTCAGCCCCCGCACACACACACACACACACACACACACACACACACACACACGCACACACACGAGTTAAAGAGTGGGATTTCCCTAATGGACACTGCTTCTTTCCACACACACACACACACACACACACACACACACACACACACACACACACACACACACACACACACACACACACTTCATCTCATAAGTATCTTGGCACAGGCCTTTCTCTTGATGCACTAATGATGTATAACAAAACCAAGAGGATTTCATGAATCTATCAAACACCCACCATCAGGACAGACAAACCAGTTCTCAGATCATTACTATTCAGTTGTCAATGATAGCACAAAAGAAATGTTCATTTTTGTTCAAATTGAGTAAATACTTGTTTCATATTAATTCATTTTAGTCCGTTTTACTTAACATTAGTCTGTTTAACATAAAATTAAACTTAATATTCAAGCATTTTATATATTACCTTCAGATTTCTTTTGAGTCTTTTATGCTCACCAAGGCTACATTCATTTATTTATTTATTTATTTAGTAATATTGTGAAATATGAATGCAATTTAAAATAAATTCAGTTGAATTAAATTAAACTAATTTCTATTTTAATATATTTTAATTAATAATTTATTTCTGTGATGGCAAAGCTGAATTTTCAGCATCATTACTCCAGTGTCACATGTTCCTTTAGAAATCATTCTGATATGCTGATATAATTCTGATATTGCACTGAATAAATGTTATTTTATCAAGAAAAATGTCTTATTATTATCAATTTAAAAATAGTTGCACTTAATAATTTTGTAGAAACTGTGATACATTTTTTTTATTAACATTAAAAATGTCAGTTTTGATCAATTTAATGTGTTCTTGTGGAATAAAAGGATTAATTTCCAATGAACGACCCCAAACTTTTGAATGTTATTGTATAATTATAAAAATAAAATAAAAACATTTTGTAAGCAATTTCCTTGTGTGCCTGACGTCACACATACAATTCTGTCAACTTCTTGTGTTAATTTGCTGTGGACTCAAGAGTCTCACCTTCACTGGAGGATCCCGACAGATCAATGATGACGTAAACTTTCCCCTCAGGCTCCAAGTCGATCTGTAGAGAGGAAACACAAAAGAAACCAATCAGAGGACAGCATCTCAGCACGAAAGGAAGACGAATTCATCCAGAAGCACATTATCCACTGACTTTGTGAACACGTTCCGTAAACATCTCAATTCAACATCACCTTTACTTTTATCAGCTGATGCCAAAGTTCACGATCCCAGTAATAGATTCCCTCTGTGAATCTCTCTCTACAGGGATGGGCCCCTCGCACACGCGCTCACTAACTTCCTGCTCTCTGCCTCTTTTTGTTGTCTCTAAGGATGGAGGGTGGCAGAGAGTTGGCAGGGAAACTGCTTCGGTTTTATAATTCCTTTTCAAACAATTTCCTGCCAGTGCAGCACATCCCCGAGCGACCCACGCAGACCCCACATGGGCCCGATGCCTAGCCGAGATTCGACGCCCACTCTCCATCAACTCCGCGTGGGGGAGAGGAGCTGGGAGAGGCACCAGATCCACAATGTCAGGAAACCACTGCTTAAGCTTATTATGCAGAGAGAGAGAGAGAGAGAGAGAGAGAGAGAGAGAGAGCGAAAATACGGGCCCTGCGGTGCATATGTGGAGGTGGATGGAGGTGTCGGAGAGAGAGAGAGATATCGAGCTGCATTCATAGAGCGTCTCAAAATAGGAGGCCTGTTTTATTTTTCTCTTCACAGTGATCTAGATCGTCAGGGACACTGCGGACCCGGTGCCAGATCAGCACTACCGGTCCTCTTCCTGAATACAGGAATTAGGACATGAAGAACAGCACAAGCTTTGCAGCAGAACAGATTTCGTTTGCCCAGATTTCAGTCACAGTTTGTGCCGTGGAGGTTGCGCTTCTGTCGTTTTGCCCTGAGTTTAACCTGCTCTCTACCCTGGAAATCCAGAGTTCTCGTGAGAGCACAAACTGAATTTGCTCAGCGAGTTACTCTGGTGTCGAGTAATGATGCTCATTAAATATGCCCTTGTATCCGAGCTGCACCAATCACATCGGGTTATCTGATATAGGCGGGCCAGAGGCGAGCTAAACAGATGACGACAGCGCTGTGACGTCAAAGTCATTAGTAAACATTGCAAGATGGCTATGGATGAACACCAGTTGTTTGAAACGGCTTTGGCCGCTATAATGAACGAGTTAGACTTGGGCTTTTTATCTAATAGAGGAACAGACGACGGCGCTCGAATCCTTCCTTTGCAAGAAGGACGTTTTTGCTGTTTTGCAAGAGTCTAATCTACCAGTTAGCTCCGCTGGTAGCTAAGCGTATATAGGGCTTATTGTTGTGATTGGTCGTAGTGTTATCCAATTGCGTGCAGTGAGATTATCAAATGCATGCTTGGTGCCGCCCCTCGAGCTGGGCGATTTTCATTAGTCGACCCTTAATCTTTCAGATTTGGTTCTGGATTTCCAGGCTACCTGCTCTCTAAGCTAAGGGGAAAAACCTGATTTATCCCTTTAATTCCTGATGAAATCATCAAAATTTGCTGCACTTTCGAAAACCGAGCCTGTCGTGTCGCACTCTCAAAACTGCCCTCTCGAACACATCAGACCTGCAGTCATCTGATGAAATTATAATCAATAGCTTTTAAGGGATAGTTCAACCAAAAATAAAAATCCAGTCATTATCAAGACTTTGGTTAATCTTCGAAAAAGTCATTTTGTGAAGAGCTAAAATCACTTTATATGATGAACAGATTTAATTTAGGCTTTTATTTACATCTAAACAATGATCGACACACATACATAAGAGCACAATCACATTTGGCAAACATGGAAGCTTGTGTGTCCATATGTAAATAAAAACATAAATTAAAGGGACAGTTCACCCACAAATGAAAATTAGCCCACCCTTGGAAACGTTTGTAAGAGCCAGGACATTTTTCAATATAACTCTGATTGTATTTGTCTGAAAGAAGAATGTCATATTCACCTAGGATAGAGATAGGACTAGAGAGTGAGTAAATCATGGGCTAATTGTCATTTTTGGGTGAACTATCCCTTTAAGTCTGTTCATCATATAAAGCGATTGTATCTCTTCACAAGACTTGGATTAAATCAATCGATTCATATTGATTCGTTTTACGACACCTTTATATATCTTAGGTTTTTGTTACCTGGACTTTCAGTGGAGGGACAGAAACTCTCAAACTTCATTAAAAATATCTAAATTTGTGTTTGGAAGATTAACCAAAGGCTTATGGGTTTGGGATGACATGGGGGTAAGTAAATGACATCAGAATTTTCTTTTTTGAGTGAACTATCCCTTTAAATCACTGTAAGACGAAAGTTACGACTGCAGAACCACTGGTGATGTCATCTGAAATGCTAACAGGGTGATGACATGTCGGTTATTCAGTCCCCCCACCCCCCTTCCTGTGATGTCATGAGATTCCATTCAACGCAACAGCAGCCTCCTTGAGTGTGTTTGTCTCTGAGGTGCAACGGCCACTAAATTTAGCAGAGGAAGGAAAGGCCACTGCATGTGTGTGAGTGTGAACGTGCAAGGATAGAGCGGTGTGTTCTAGTCTCCCCGATGACACTCTCCAGGAAACCAGTATCATGCTTTGCTAAACAATGTTGGCAAGTTGCTGGTCGTGTATGTATGTATGAAAGCTCTTTCCAAAGCTGCTGTCAGTACAGCCTGCAGACGGCATTCTAGTTAAAGTCATCAAGGCGCACATTTTCTTTAAAAGGATTTTTGTCTAGTTTTCCAGCAAACAATGTCTAAACATCCTTCAAAGACTTTTTCAACTTTTTCCCTAAACTTTATTTTTCTTGTTCCATTTGCAAATAGTTGTTCTTGATTTAAGTATAAACGTTACTAATTATGTTAGATTTATGCTTAAAACAATGTTTTTCAATATTAAATCAATATTTTTTGTCTTTTTCTCCAGTAAAATATTTAAATAAGATTTTAACTTAAAATTTTAAATTTAAGTTAAGATTTACTTTAAGGGGTCATCGAATGCAAAATTCACTTTTATATGGTGTTTGCATATAGTGTATCTTTGCAGTGTGTGGACACAACCACCATACAATGAAAAAAATCCATTCACTCCTTTTTTTCAACACTCTCAATAATCAAGCCATTGGGATTTTCTGAGCAGTATGATGTAATATTGCTCATGCCCCGCCCACAACCACTGACGGACTGTCCCGTATTAGCATATTTCCGCCCTCAGCCATTTGTATAAAGTCAGCCAAGGCAGCACTTTACTTGTGTCAACACACACGGCCTACGGAAGAGAGAGGTGTAATGAGCAGTTGCTCATTATCATTTAAAGAGACATGCACCGAAACGGGTCGCTGTGAACAGAGCTATTTTTTTTTTAACCTATAGGTAAAAAGGGTGTTGTTTTACACAACCATTGAGGAATTTTAACCAAAATATGTTACAAACTGTACATGAAGACCCTAAAGAATCATACCAACTTGTGGGCATCCGATGACCCCTTTAATGATTTTTTTTTTTTTACCACACTGTAAATCTAATAAAATATTATGATATTTATGCATAAAACCAATTTGCATAAGGAACAAAAAGAGAAAAAAATCTTTATTAAAAAATAAATACTTAATAAAATACATTTTGTTTTAAAGACACACATGCATACATAATATATACATATATAATTTTTTTTTATTTTTTTTTACTGGGGGCAAAGACAAAACATTGGTTAAGGAAATCATTTTTGGCTCTATCTGCAGAGATACAGGGTTGCTTATAAGCATAAACTGAATCCTAAAATGACAAATGAAAAACTATTTTGTTGTCTTTACTTGCATGTGCAAATGCAGGCAAGCAAAGTCTATGTCACATACATAATTTGAGACGAGGCCAAATATGACAAGAGAAGAACTCATGTGAAAGAAAACAGAGCCTGTGGCATGATACCAGTCTCTCTTATATGGCTCAAAAGATGCTGCTATTAAATATCTTTCTCAGTAAAACTGGAGCAAATTAAGTCTAAAAAGTTGCATTAACTGCATTTTAATGACATCTGAATTGTAAAAATATAATGGGGCCCAAAAGTTTGAGATAACTAGTGAACCTGCAGTTATAAAATATGTAATACAATTATATCACCAACCATTTTTTTTCCAGCATTACAACAAATAAAAGTTCCCTTTATTATTTAATAAGTGACCCAGAAATAGAACAGAATGTTACATTTTTCTAAATAATTTTAAGTCATAACATTTCTTTGTTTTACTTTTCTTTTCTTTTTTACTTTCATTTCTAGGTTTAAATGAGATTAATTTTAAACGTGGTCTCAGACTTCCTCACCCCACAGTGCATTAGTGCATTACTTTAAAACCTCTTGCTTACTGAGACTGGACAAACTGATGTAGTTAATCTGTCTGTTGAATTTGTGTCAGAAGGTTGTCAAATGCATACATGCCAACCATGTATATTATACTGATAACATTTAAGAAATATAGCTTTTATACAATGAACAAGTGAAGAAAACACACAGACAGACACAGACACACACAGACACAGACACAGAGTGCAGACAGATGTACAACAGTCTGTCAATCAATACTGATTTGTCCCTTTTGAATAATGCACAGCAGCACTGCTACAGAGTGTTAGATCACATTACTTGCAAAGAGAAACTGTTTCTTACTGCCTTTATCTTTTTCTGTGCTGTTTCTTTCTTCCTCTGTGGCATCTCTGAGGCTTTCTCTCTCTTTCTGTCCTTTTTGCTCCCCCTTTTTCACACACGGATCTCATACGTACCACTGTAACTGACTGTTCACACCTACACAGAATGCATAGAATACACACAACTTTGCTTTTGAAAATTTATTCTAATTCATCAATTCTAAAAAAGCCAAAATCTGCTTTTATAACTACTAAAATATTTGCATAAACATATTTTGAGTAATCTTCATTTATCATTACAAAAATAGTGCTTTAATAATTATAAATTACATACTAAGCTCACTATAGGTCAATAGTTTTATTATTTTGCACTGTTGTTTCTGATTGGAGTACCATTTGCAATGCTTCATGGGATGTGTAGTTCATTTCCTCATATTTAAGTACACCGTCTCAAACTTTCGCACAAGTCACTGTAGCATGCACAAAACCAATTAAAACAGTGGATGCTACTGGGGGTCAAACTAAAGGCATCATATGGATATCATGAGAACGTAACTGGGAAGTAAAAGAGAAAAATTCAGAGAGAGAGAGAGAGAGAGAGAATGGGGAGAAAGGGAGGATAAACCCAGAGATAAGCTGTGGGACATAATCAGCTCCTCTTATGTAACACCCTGTGGCTCAACCTCGTCCACACCCACAGCTCAAGAGGCTCACTGTCTCACTGTCCCTCCCCTTAGAAAAGAGATATCACATATGAGATCGCTTTAATATCTCAATTGTTTCTCCTAGACAGACATTAAAAGAAATAGAGAACAAACAGATACTGAGAAGAGTCTCCTGCCTCACAGACTTTCTAAAAAAAACAGATTTGCCAAGATACCAAATCCTACAAATTTCAATATGAACTTTTCTCAAATTCATTCAAAAGACCAAATTATTTGAGAAATACTATCCACAACGATTACAAAGATCAGTTGTCTTACTGAATGTAAACAGTTGTCTCATTTGTGTCTAGTTTAATTTCTCCTGTATGGAATGTGAGGAGAATTATCAGAGACAAGGTTGTACTCACAAGTATACCTTTCAATGTTTGTAAAGCACAACATTTCAAAATAACACATACAACTATTGTTCAAAGTTGCAACAAGAAGTATTTGTACAGTTTCTGGAAAGTATCTGGGATGTTAGTGGAACATCTTCAATAGTTAATGTGATGACACCTGTGGTTAGTCTGTTAGGACACCTGTGAGAACTTGAGGAGAACTGACTTCATACATCCGCTAAAAATCACTTCGGGACCAGTTGCTTCACACATGTGCATATGCCAGTGTGGTCTGTGGTGTGTATGCGGAAAGGATATCAAGTACAACACAAAGAAAACAAACTCTTGCTCTGGTTACTGTCCTCCAGTGCCTGAATTTGCACCCCTCATTGGCCTTAACTCGCCCTCTCTCGGTTCTAATCACCGCTGTGCAAACAGATACCCACAAGCCACAGAGAACACATGCCGCTAACGCTCTCCCGAATGCGCGTCTCCATGGAAAAATGCTTAGCACTGCTCAGTGATCAAAAAACAAAATGAGGTTTTTGAAACAACAGGTTTCAGATTTTTTTATATATTTTTTTATTATTAATTTAAGGCCAGTCCACACCAAGAACGATGAATATAAAGAGAACTATAACGACAACTACATTAGCATCAACAGAAGATAATGTCCTGTTTATTATAAGCATGCACTTATTCTCTCATTAAAGGGATACTCCCCTTTTTTGGGAAATAGGCTCATTACGCCTGCTGCACCCATGGTATGGCAGCAAAGTTTCTTGATTATTACGCAGGAATGAGAGTATAGTTCCAAGCCATATCAGCCTAGAAAATCACAACTTTACATTTTCCGTCGGTCTTAGTACACGATGTAACTACAGAAGAGTCAAGTTTTAAATAGGAAAAATATCGAAACTCTTTGGTCATTTTTTTGAGAAAGATGCTAATGGTCTTGTCCGATTCAATGATCTATGCTAAGCTATGCTAAAAGTGCTACCGCCAGACCCGGAGATCGGCTGAATGGATTCGAAAACGGTAAGAAACTGTTTAACTCTGGGGGAGTTGTAAAATAAGCCTTTCCAAAAAAAGTGGAGTATCCCTTTAATTACTCACCCTCATGTCGTTCCGAACCCATAAGACTTTTATTCATCTTCGGAACACAAAAGAAGATATTTTTGATGAAATCTGAGAGCTTTCTGTCCCTCCGTTGACAGCTACGCAACTGAGACTTTGATGCTTCAAAAAGTTCATAAAGAGATCGTAAATTAATCCATAGGAATTGAGAGGTTTAGACAAAATTTTCTGAAGACACTCGATTTCTTTATATGATGAAAAGATTGAATTTAGGCTTTTATTCACATTTAAACACTGATCAGTGAACATAAACAGAAGCTCAATCAAACCTTATCTGCTTGACGCGTGAGAACAAACCTCTTGCAGAAGCTCAAACATGCTGCGTAACACGAGAATGAACCTCATTGGTTCTCGCACTTCAAGCAAATATGCTTGAGCTCCTGTTTACCACAACTGATGTGTGAGTTGATGAATCAATGTTTATATGTGAATAAAAGCCTCAATTCAATCTGTTCACCATATAAAGCGATCAAGTCTCTTCAGAAAATTGATACTAAAACGCTCAATTCATATGGATTAGTTTTTAAGCGTCAAAGTGGTAGTTGTGTAGCTGTCTATGGAGGGACAGAAAGCTCTCAGATTTCATCAAAAAGATCTTCATTTGTGTTTCCGAAGAAGAATAACATGAGGGTGAGTAATTAATGACAGAATTTTCATTTTTGGGTGAACTATCCCTTTAAATCATCTGCGGTTTTAAATGCTTAAGGTATTTTAAGAAAGATGGATTCTGATTGGCTGTGAATTTTTGATCATTGATCAGTTGGAACAAAAATCATTCTGAAATGACTGCAATGATATTTTTCCTCTGTGTTGATATCGTTATAGTTGTGGTGTGGACTGTTCTCATAGAATTAGAACGATTATTAAAAACGTATTGTTATAGTTCTCATCATTGGTGTGAACGGACATTTACTCACCCTCAGGTTGTTCCAAATCCATATATGACAGGGGAAGAAAATCACTAGAAAATCATCAAATTTCACTTCATAAAAAAAAAAAAAAAAAGAGAAATTTTTTAAATATATTATTTTATGTTTCACAAAGTCAGGTTTGGAACAACATGAGGGTGAGTAAATAATGTCGGATTTTTTATTTCTTGGTAAACTAACCCTTCAATATAAACATGAAGTTTGAATTAGTTTGTATGACGCACTGGGAAGACAGCTTATGCTGCATTTCTATCTTGTACATTCAGTATACACGGAGGAGGTAGCGATTTATGGATCCGCATCTCAGGACTAAATATAAAAAGTAATGCGTCAATCCATTCCCGACTATACAAAAAAAAAACAGCCTGTTTCTTTAAAAACTAAATATGAAAGGATGAGACTGTGGTCAAGTATATCACATTAAGCTGTTAGTCCTATTAGGACTGTTGATTTGACTATAGCAGAGCCCACTGTAGGGATGCGGGAGAGAGAGACAGAAATACCGTGTGCGACTGAAAACACTTCTCCAAACTGTGCACTTGGGAAATCAAAACTAGGTCTAAGAAGTTTTAAACACATGTGCCACTGATTTCTAAATGAATCTCTCTGCTAGGATTAAACAGAGGAACACTTTCTTTCCACTCCTCCTCAATTTCACCCTCTCCTCCTTTATACTCTCCTCATCCTTTCCCTCTCTTTAAGACAGTTTGAGCTCAGCAACAGTCCTCCTACGTCCATCTGTCAACAGCAGAGCCTCAGCATGACGGCTGAGCGGCACGCACGGCTCCCATTCACACTCAAAAATCACACACAAATGTGGCCATACGAGTACATTCAGCTCCGTGAACACACCGCTCTGAGTGAAACCTTCAGAGCTCCATGAATTACTAATAAGACACCACACCAGGGCTAATTGTGCATTATTCATGATACAGACTAATAATGAGAACCTTTGAAGGTCTGATTGGAATTCACTTTGTATAAACACTGGGTTCTGAGAGGGCTTCGCGGCTTTAATTTAGTAAATAGCGCAAAAAGAGACCAGACAAAATGAAAACAGCCATCTGGAGATAAAACGTTCATGTAACTGCGAGCACAGGAACAGACTACAAGCCTTTGTGTCTCAAACATCATGAGGTGTGAATTACTTTGATTTAATCTCAGGCATAAAGCGAGCATGCTCACACACGCTGATGGTTGTGGTACACTGGTATGTGTGTGTGTGTGTGCACATGCAGAGTGTGAACAGGGTGCTGAGAGGATTCAAGTCTGTTGCGGGCTCCTGCAGTGAAGATGACAGCAGATATGATGATGGTGATGATGGGAGACTTTGGCCCCTCTGTGGGCCATATGAGCACTTTAGTTCTTTAATTTTTTCAGCAGAAATGTATGCTAATACATTTAAAGCTGCAGACTGTGGTTTTTCCTCTTTGTCGCCATCTCTGTTCGAAATCTGCAATTGCAGTTATTCGCGGAATTATCAACTTTGCGTGGGTTGTGCCTCGGCACGGCACAGTGCGGATGAATCCAATGTTTTGAGGAGAATGTGCGTCTGTCAGTCACCGCGCCGGTGTGGATACTGTCATTCGGAATCACAGATTCTACTTTGTGGAAGTATGACCAACATAAGAATTTTCACCGGAAAATGTCATCTGAACAAGTAAGTAACATTCACTTTTGTTCTGACCAACTAAGGAAAAAAAAACCCATTGCAGTAAATCGCACTGATTAAATCTAACGATCGCTTATCATATCACGTCAAACCGTGCAAATTATACTTTGTTCTCAAATTGTTAATATTAACAACATCAGCATAGCGTGACTACATTTAAAGGTTGTATCAGTGATTTCAGGCCCAAAAAAAATAAAATAAAAAATCACATTCATCTAACAACACCGTCCCCCTGTCGGTTATTGGTTGGAACACTATTTGTTTTGGTTTTGAGTGGTTGGTGAAACCAATTGTTTTTGTGTGCAGATCTCAGAGCCTAGGCTGCCTACAGAGACGCGGTTTTTTGACGGCATGTTTATGGGGCGGGCAGCTAGTGGATCGTTAGGAAAGATTAGATGAATGTGATCTTTTTTGGGGGGGGCCTGAAATCACTGATACAACCTTTAATGCCCTTAATATTATCCTTGTTTTCGCATGGGCCCGGTTGCAGTCTCTTTTTTTCTGTAGCCACTCCGAAGTCTGAATGAAATCTTTTGCATTTTACAACGGGTGAATCTCCAGTTGTCACTGGTGATTGTCGTTTGAACCTTTCTGGATCCGCCATCAAATTGATAAGTTTAATTATATCAAGTGCTGTGAGAAAAGGCTATAAATCTCCACCTCCAACATCCTAACACGCAATATCGCCTACTAGCCGAGACACCTTCTTTATGTGTACAGATGTGACGTCATGACGCAAAGACATGCTCGAATTTCCCGCGGAAATCCACCAGTACCACTGGAATTAAAAACATTATTACAAGCTTACCGTTTTGAATCGAGCTAAGGCAAGAAATAGTTTTGAACACTGGCTGGTTATGTACTTGCTCAAAAATTTATTTTGGATAATTTTTAACCCAAAAAAGTTACGGAATGCAGCTTCAATTTGTAACATTAACAAGCATAATATGCTCCTATAGTGCCTAAAAGATCATTAGAAATTCATTTTGAAATATATACACTACCGTTCAAAAGCCTATTACAATTATTTATTTATTTTTTCCTATTTTAATATATATTAAAATATAAATTATTCCTGTAATGGCAAAGTTGAATTACTCCAGTCTTCAGTGTCACATGATCATACAGAAATCATTCTAATATGCTGATTTGGTGCTCAAGAAACATTTTGTTAGTATCTTGCTGTTTAATATTTTTGTGGAAACTTTGATGAATAGGAAGTTCAAAAGAACAGCATTTATTCAAAACAACAGTGTCCTTGCTGAATAAAAGTACTAATTTCAAAAAAACAATCTTGACCCCATGAAGGACCTTAAATTATACCCAAAAAGTAAAAACGTAAAACTATGCCAACACTGGAACCAAGAGAAATGGCCTCAAAGCTCCAAGATCAATGTGAAATCCATCACATTGGAATTGATCCCATTTTCCATCACTAATTTTTGTACTACATTAACTTCCCCCTGAATCCACACTAAAGATCAACAAGTCAGAAGTTTAAAACCCATTAGCACTAGCTACAAAGAGAAGATAGATATTCACACATGTGCTGTATTTAGCTGTGGACCTGAGAGTATGAGTGTGAGTGTAACTGGGTCATGTAGATAGCGGTGCAGATCAGGCATATTTGCCAGAGTATCTCATATGTCACCTGTATTGTTCCCTTTCACTGTAAGCATGCTCAATGTGCCCCAGGCGAGAGCTCAACGCAGCATGTGAAAGCTAGACAACCGCCGGCGACACACAAAACTGTAAAGCACACTCACACACAAGCCAAACTACACAAGATGAACGAATGAGGACAGACATAACAAACATATAAAGACATTTCACCGGTCTCTCATCGAGTCCTTTCATGAAATTAATTAGTGCTGCTGGATGGACTGATCCCTGCTTACCCACAATTCCCCCTTCCCCCTCAAATCCCGAGATTTGAGAACTGATGAAAAACACTGAACCGATGTGCAACAAACAGATTGACGTGAGAAGGTTTCTGTCTGTGCAAGTTGACATGTTGCCACCTTAGTCTAGAAGCATAAATACGCTGATGGGAAAGAACTCAATCAACACCCAGCTCTGATGCGCTTTGGCTTGGCAAAAGGATGATATGGGTTCTTCTGGCAACGGTATGCCAAGTAGGGGGAGCAGTTGGTGTTTTAGCCTCAGCCTGGCCTATTTGCGCAAATGGCCAGGAAGAAGTGAGGGAAGATGATGTCAATGTCAAGGAAGAACTGTATAGCTAACACCAACATTTAAGAAGACACAATGGAAAGAGAGCTGCTGGGCATAAACCTGTAAAATACTGAGTGCAATCGATAACTGTAATGTAAGCTGAAATGCAGTGGAAAGACATTAAGGAAACTGCAGGCCTTTAAAGCTCATTATCTGTGGCTAAAGCAACACTCCGAGTGAAATGTATTTTAAGCATTTGGAGCTGGTTTGTAATGGACTGGACATAATCTCAGGAGCATAAATATCTATGAAATTAACAAGGATAGTTCGGACAACAAGATGGAAGGGAAGGAAACCCAGTAGAGAGAAAATGAAGGAAGCAGAGGGATAGCAGGAGGAGGACAATATGAGGAAGCAGAATGAATGAACCCGAAAAAGACAAGAGCGAATGAATGGCTACAAGATCAACAGAAGTTCTCCCTCTTTCTCCAATTCTCCACAGACGACCCCTCAGTAAAAGGCTGGTAACTGAAGGCAGAGATATCCCTAAAGATAAGGGCCACTTTCGCTGGTGATAATGGGATTGTTGCTAACTTGAGCTAGGGGTGTTGTGGGTGATCTCTGCAGGGTCAGACATTCCATAAAGAGGCTGATGGAAGGGTTGTAAATTATTCAGTCTGTTCCTGCCCTTACACAACAAAGACGGGAGGCTGTGTCTTAGTAGTGTCTGAGAACCATCCACAAAGACCAGGCTCCAATTACCTCTTCTGCTAAAAGCTACACAAACAGCTAACACGTCTACTCAAACCCAACTAACCATCAGCTTAAGAGGTGTGTGTGCACCCAAAAGTGGTGCAATTTCTGAAAAATTTGTTGCATCATACCAGGCCACCGCAACATGATTGGGGAACGATTACAGGCCAGAAACCCAACAGAGAAGTGGTAAAGCAACAAACATGACACAATAGCGTCTTCTTTAGGGTTATAGGTCCTGTTCGGTTACTTTTTTCCCTAAACAGTTTTGTAACACTGCTGCTACTGTTTCTCTGTGTGTTTGTATGTGTTTGTTGAAGCAGAGGTGGTTATCCAAATTAGTAGGCATGCTCTCCTTGTTCCAAGCAGAATAAAGCTCCACCTGTGTGGGTAACAGTGGGAGTAAATGTACAGATGAAACTCATTGGATGTGAGTCCACTGCGTGAACAGTGTGGGTTTCTCGGGAGACGTCTGGCTCCGACCTCTGCTGCTCAAATGACGAGCCAAGAAACAACTGTCTTCCTAAAAATGGCCTCATTTGGTTACTTTTTCAGACATATTGACCCTCTATTCATTCGAGAGAACACCAAAAACTTCAGGAAGTTTCCATCCTAAGGCTCATTACATCATACGCCATGTATTCTAATAGGAAAAAAACGAAACAATGCTCCAACAAATTAAATATCACATCACCAACAAGTTTGTGTAAAATCCAGAATTAAAGAACTGACTTCCTTTCAATTCATGAGCTGGAATTTTAATTGAATTGACCATATCCTACAGGAAGTTTAATTAAAATTGGAATTGGAATGACAGGAAGAGGAATTTACTGAATTACAGTTAAAAGAAAAGTCCACAAAAGTTAATTAAATTAATATTATTAACTACTGTATATTATCTATCTAGATGTTATTCTCGATCTCTGCAAAGCCTGAAAACCTACATTTCCAGGCTTTCAAAGCTTTTTACATTTCAAACACTTTAAAACAAGGATTTATCAAACCACTAGTTTGTTTTAAGTTGCTTTTCTAGAAAAAACAAATACTGTTACATTAATTTCTTTGCATTGTACTTCTTAATATTTCAATTAAAATGTATGTCAACTCAACTCAAATTCTGTTTCAGCTCAGGAATTGATTTTCAAACATTCTCAATTCAAATTTGAATGGCGCACAACCCTGATTACCCTCCGTCTCCGGTCACTTGTCTCTTGAAAGCAAACTCTTGCTTTATTAATTTGCATAAACAAGACATGGCAGATGAAGATTGTACATCTCTGACTCTCTGGAAAATTAGACATACCAGAGCTTCTGTCTGAATCGTTGTTATCAAGCGTATCTGTAGCTATGAAGTCTGACAAAACGTTCAGCTTCAATTACGTCAGATGCATTTGCCATAATTAACATATGCCCTTTTTGTTGAGCCATGTTATTTTTAATGATTGGCATTGGCATAGTGAATGCAATGCATTCCCCTTTCAACAGTCAAAACCAGACTAACAGTCTAACAGAAAAAACAACAACAATAACTTATACATTTGTGACAATGCATTTGGAAGGTTTGCATTTGGAAAGAAGCAATATTTGCAAAAGCGGAAAAATTAGTTTAGCATATATAACTGGGATGGGTTAACAATTTTTTACTTGTCAAATCTCTTTAGTACACAGGTGAAATAAAGAGCTGACGGTGAGACAGAGGGCTCAGGGTGTGTTATGATTAGGCAGGTCATCAAAGCCGTGATGGGGGAATGCAGAGATTAAATTGATTTCCTTCTCACTCTCTCGCCTAACACATTTACAGTGCGAGTTGCCAACAGGAGGGGAAGATTGACCAATGCAGCGACATAATCGATATATCCTGACCTTTCCCTGGGTGTCTAACGACCAAACATACAAAGCACTCCCCACTGCAGCCCCTCAGCTGGACAAAGATTATATAACAGACCAACTCATAATTCCAGGCATGATTAGAATGCTAAATTAATCTCTGGCTATTTTTCCATGACACTGAAACACATTATAACACAGCAGCATCAAAACATTCAACTTTTAGACTATTGTAAAACAATAATGACAAGTTTTTATGTGTGTTATACACCCTATAAAAACACACAATAGCATGTAATTGCAAACAATATTACAGTCTATAATGCACATAGCCTTTCTTTTCATTAGAAAAGAAACACTCAAAAGAGAAGACACAAAAGAGCCCAATACTATTAAAACTCTAATGAAAGCCAGTGAATTGAGCTCTAAATGGGCCTATTTCTACCAAGTGGTCAGAATCCAAAATAAGGTGACTGGCAAGGTGAGACACTCAGGTCTATATGGCAGTGCTATCCTACAGGTACCATCATTTTTCAGAAAACATGGCCAGATAAATGACAGGTTGTAACATATACATCTAGCAAACTGTGTCAAACTTGTTTTACAGCTTGCATAATGGGCATTGATTATTTCCTTCTCTGGCATGGGAGCGTTACATCTCATGAAGGCAATTTGCAAAACAGCTTCACTTGACGGAAATGGTAAATGTAGGTCTGGATTCAACAGCAGCAGAACATGTTTTGTCAAAAAATGGGAAAACCCCCAGAGCGTGAGAACCCGAGGAAGGCTGGGAAACAAGGGGCTTTGCTGAGGAGAATCCAAAACCGACCAGTCCCTGTGAAAATTATGGCCTAGACAACAGATGAAAATTATGGCCTAGACAACAGATCAGTGTTTTTTGTTTTTTTAAGTCAGCAAGACCGCAGAATTGCACATTTTGGATGTCTCCACACCAGCTTTAGGTCTTTGTGCAGCAATATGAGCGGATTATATCAATCAGGTGTGATAAATAAAGGTAGACATCCATTATGTCCAGTGCTGGCTACTTCAGGACCGGGATTGAGAACCACTGGACTAGATTACACCAGTGTTTCTCAATCATGTCTCATTAGAAGTGCTCCATAACCTTGGATGTGAGAGAATAGTAAGACACCCAAAATGTGTAGTGTTGAGGGGCCCCCAGGAGCCAGATTGAAGTGATTACACATCATGCAATAAATTGTGAGATAAACATACCCAATCTTCAAAGTGCCTACTGCCATTCTGCAGCAGGTCCTCAAACTGAATAGTGCAGTTGGCCACAAAGTCATCATAGCCAATTGGTGCGTCGTGAAAGACGGACAGTTCAATTCTCTTCCCATCATATACCTCCGTTACAAACTCATCATTCCAAGCTGGACTATTCGTCTTTTGCTTGGTAGAAGTTTGGCCCACACGTGAATCGTCCACGTTGAGGGCAATGTACGTGTCCAGTAGGAAGGTCTGGGTCTTTGGTCCAACTGCATGTCGGAGCGACCATGGAGTGGGCTTCAGGTCCAGTGCCTCACAAACTTTGATCTTCAACACTCCATTAAAAACCACCATGATGACGCTCAAGTGAGATGCAGCTGGCTTCTTTGCAGGAACAGACGGTTTTAGGTTTTGATTCAGGGGGTCGCTATACCCATAGATGTCATCACGTCATCAGTATACATGCACATATAGATGGATGCTGTGATGATTAAATTCCTCAAACCACTACACGGATCAACCTGATTCTCTCATTTGAGCTGAACAATCAAATAGGATGCAAAAACGCGATATGCAAACCCAGAGGCTCCTGTGTTTGTTTACGATCCGTCTCTACTCGTAATGGGAAAGCATACGTAAACAATCGGATTCCCTACGTGTGGAATAGCGCTGAGTAGAGGAACAGAGTCCAGCAGGCAAAATATCGGCAATAATATAGAGGAAAATATCCCAAATGTGATGGTCTTCTGAAGGGTTTGTCTTGTACTATTCGTTTCCCCGTATGCGTTGAGTGGGAGAGGCGTTTGGGATACCTCCTTCTCCCAGTCTGCTGACGAACCGCTCGGAGACTATTGCCATCCACTCGCCGAGATATTCAGCTGCTTCTTTTCTTTGTTGATTTGAGAAGGCGAAAGCATTTGAGCTACACGCTCATGTAGTCTTCTGCGCTGCAGCCTTTCTCCCTGTTCGCCCTCTCTCTGTCTTTCTCCCTCTCCCTCTCCCTCTCCCTCTCACTCACTCCCTCTCTCCCTCCCTGCGCTCAAGCGCCAGTTCAGGAAATGCGCAAAACACGTCAGATGATTTAAGCCGCGCCGCGTCGCGTCCACTCTGCACCGGATGGGGGAGCGTGTGTGTACAGACAGAGGAGCAGCAGCGTGGGGAAACAGAGGGTTGGATTAGAAGAGCCTGGTTCATATATGGACCAAAAATGTCTAGACTGTGTCTGTTAAAGGAAGGGTATATGGTAGGTTGTAATTAAGTCTATTTTAATTACACTCGTTTTTATGTTTTTTTGTTGTTGTTTTTATTATTATATTATTGGGTAGGCTTGGGGGTAGGTTTGGTGAAGGGGGATAGAATATACGGTTTGTAGTATACAAATCATATGTGTGTGTTCATTTGAGATTCTAAATTCTAAAATGCCTAAAGTTAATCAGAAAAAAGGTCTTTTGTCAGTTGTGTAAAAAGTGTTTGAACTTTGAAATGAACTTTGTTCATTTTATTTAAACAATATTAAATAAAAAATAAACGTAATAATCTATAATAAATAAAGGGTTTTCAGTGTGAGTCAAATTTTACATGAGGATCACAGGTGAATATGTGTTTGCACTTTTTCTGGCAATATGAGGATTATAAGAACCATTGAAGTGTGTGTGTGTGTGTGTGTGTGTGTGTGTGTGTGTGTGTGTGTGTGTGTGTGTGTGTGTGTGTGTGTGTGTGTGTGTGTGTGTGTGTGTCTGAATGCACACAGACTCATGGGGATGGAGGCCCCATGAGTCTTTTTTTTTTTTTCTTTTTTTTTTTGAAAATGTAAAAATACAGAAAGTTTTCTGTGCCAAGTAGGTTTAGGGGTAGGGTGTAAGGATAGAATATTCAGTTTGTACAGTATAAAAGTCATTATGTCTAGAGTCCCCACGAAGATAGTGAACCAGACATCACTTGCATTTCCAAAATGTCACATGCTACTTGACTTTTATAAGACAAATTACAACATCTGGGACTTACTCCAAATCAAAACATTTCGGTTGCATATCTGTCCCTTATGACAAAATGATATTCAGGAATTATATCACACAGCAACACTGAGTTATTTGAAACTACAGCTGCTCTGTGTCATGTGGCCACAATGTCTTTCATTTAAGCTACTCCAAGAGATAGTTACAAGTTGTTTGAAACAGAAAGTATTCTAATTATGTAATTTAGTGAACTCTAGTGGTGGAAATTAAAGCTACACATGTAGCGTTACATTAATTATTCATGCACGCAAACAGAAATCAGAACAGGATTTTCAAATTGACAGATGACAGGGGAAAAAAAACCACACCCAATAACAACAAAGAATTTAAAGGGAAACCTATATTGAGTTATAGCAAAGAGATCAGATATGATATGATTTAGACATGCATGAGAATATTATTCCAATAGGTGGCACTATAGATTCAGGCTACAGTTTACCAAGTGGAACATCAGGACCTCTAAAGCAGGGATGGGAAACTCTGGCCCTCGAGGTCCACTTTCCTGCATGCAGAGATTACCTCGAACCCTAAACAAACTCACATGCCAGTAGCTTTCTAGTAATCCTGAAGATTTTGATTAGCTTGTTCAGGGAGGCTATGTTTAATTAGGGTTTGAACTAAATTCAGCAGGAAAGCGGATCTCGAGAGCCAGAGTTTCCCCACCCCTCCTCTAAAGCCAAAATTATACTTCGGTTTACACGTATGCTATATGAAATGCATACATTTCTATGTGACGTATATTTTCGCAGCCTGGATTTTTGAAGGGTCATGTTGCCAAGTCAGCATTTACCCATTCCTGCCAAAGTATTTCTCTTTTTCTGAACTCGGAACCGCATAGGCCTATACTACTCTTACAATTTTTTTGTCATATCTTTCTATGGAAGAAATAGTAAGAGGAATACGTTTGAATGGTCATCAATGGAGAAAAAAAAAATCTTCTGGATGGAGAGAAATTTTGCTTACCAAATGTGTACTGTCCACATTTTCCACTATTTTCCTTTACAACCGTTTGATCAGACCGCCACACCTTTATTTAAATAATTGTTTTCCATGCCAGTCTATTATTGTGGTATGGGGATGGCACACATAAACAAACTGTGATTGTTTGCTTTACATGTAGGTCAGAGAGTTTCTTCCTGACTAAGCAGGCAGTTAGACTGACTATGTCAGAATAGCCAAACCCCCTTGGGTGGCTCACCCTGCCCTCACCATATGGCTGCAGTACCATGCCAGCCATCCAGGGGGTAGTGCTGTGTTTATTTAGGCTCAGACTCCAGAAGGGAGATTAGAAATGAGTATTGGACTTTATTCATCACAAATGCATAGATAAATGGATGATACTCAGCCAAGTAAGATTTGCATTAACATGGGAACATGCAATCAATTCCTCAATAATCTGATAACAATTTTCAAACGATTTAAGAGTTTGTGAATTGTGCATCAATATATCATTATGAAAACAGAACATAAAATCAGTCTAAAATTTAATTATTAAAGCATTGAATGGCTTTTGAAAAATAGAGATATATTTTTCCAGTACAAAGCACTGTTTCCAGGGTGAAGCTAAAAAGAACAAGTTTCCATTTCATCTTTCAGACATTCAGCTTTCTGCAGTTTGAAGTTTTCTGCTAAAATACACAAATGTTCCAGAAGACAGAGAGAATCTTGCTTTAATCACATATTCTGCTATAATCATACTCATATCACACTGATTAGCAAATCAGTGCACCAACAGAACTTCACTGCTGCTTTCGTCCACAGTTCTGTTTTGGGTTAGCAACATACATATACTCATGACTTTGTATCCATGAAACTAATTCTATCCTTTGTTGTCGTGGGATCAAGATGCACCAGTGTATTGAGTCTCAGACTGTAAAAGGAATATGTTTGATCAAAGGGAATTATTGTCTTTGAAAGCTTGATTAACATTTCAATCTGACATGTTATATTACTATATTATAATTCCAGCCACAGATTTATTAAAATGTGCAAGATCTTGCTCTTTAAAGCTTTCAAATAAAGTCTGAGACCTCGACTGGCATTAGTTCCTCTCTGCTTAAGGTGCACAAAGGTGTATTGATTTGGATAATTCCAGCCATTGTGAGGGGAAAGCTGGCCTCGCTGCACAGGAGTGTGTGGTTCTTTCACAACACACTCCTTGCTCCTCCTCAGGTGAACAAACCTGCTATCTGCCCACACAGGTGTCCACTGTGGAAAGGTCAAGGGAACCCAAGGCCAAGAGAAAGGTCCCGCACTTGGGTTACCACACGTGTCCACTCAATTAAATGCAATTTTAGCATGCATGTACTTTTTTTGTGGGCAGCAAAACATGTAAAACATGTGCAGATTATTTGAATGGTTATCATCAGATACTGTAAGGAGCCTGTTTCCGGCTTTACACCATATAAATCTGCTTCTGAAACTGCGGAGGCACAGACTGTACTTACTGTAAATACAAATACAAATAATATAAAAATAACTGTTTACTTGCACAGAAAGGCTGCAGCACAGATGAGGCATAAATACATTGACAGAGAAATAATGTTAGGAAATTATGACCATAAAACATGAAATGATTAATAAATAAATGACAAACTATTAAATTACTACACACACAAATACATTGCATAAACAATGTTATGAAATTAATGTTTAAAATATCGAAATGTGTCAAACTATGAAATATAAACATTTTAATTAAAATGATTAATTGAAAACAGCAAGTATACATAAAAAAGAAATAATACATATAATAAATAATACATCATTTGTTAACAAACAAGTATTCATTGGTTTAATGAGCTCATTGTTTCTGCCTTAAATTATTACATTGTTTAAATTAATACAATTTTAGCTAACTGTGATTTGTATATGTACATTTCTGAAATACATATCTTAGAGAGAGATAACAGATCACTCTAAATTATGTGGACTCATGCATTTTCTGTAAAGCTGCTTTGAAACAATGTGTATTGTGAAAAGCGCTATACAATTAAATGTGAATTGAATTGAATTGAATTGAATTGAATTGAATATACACTGTACGACAGTTAATGTGTTGTTTTGCTTACTGTTTGAAACCACATTATCAGTGTGCGCAAAAGAGAGCTATAGTGTCCTTTAGAAAGTTTTATGTTTTAGCCAAATCAAGTTGGTTTAAGAGGGGTGTGGGGCTGTGTGGAGCCTGTAAGTTGATGTTCATGCCCTTAAGGGAAGTGTCATTTTCTGGATCTGAACAATAGTGGTATAACATTGCATTGTAACATTAGTGAGAGGATGTGCCTGCGGCATACACTGTAAACCTATACACCCCAAACTCTTCCCGTGTATTACAGAGGACTCATTTTAGTTCAGCCGACTGGGCCAAAAATACCTTCTTTATGTGTTCATGAATGTATGAGTGTATATTGCTATGTGTGAGTATATACGAATTCATTTGATTTAAATGAACGTTTCAGTTGTGGCATAATGAGTGATACTGATAACAAATCACTTCACTGGTTTTACACGTACAAGTCTGTCCTCTCTTCTCTCTTGACTTATACCCACAGGCATGAATAAATAATATTATGAATATATACATTTAATGAGTCTAGTGTAGTGTTTATAGGATTTATCTTGTTTCACCAAAGCTTGCGTGTTATTAGGCCACCACAAACATGCTCCTCCACATTTCTGGTGGTCGAATAACACACAAGATTTGGTGAGACAAGACACAGAGAAATGTGCGTGAGAATGGAAAGGGTGTTTTAAAAGCAGCAGACCCTTTGCTTGTGTAAAACACACAAACTAACACAACTATGAGCCATGAGTCGAGCCATGCAAATGTATTTGCATTAAAAATCCCCTGTTAGGTAAAGAATGGGACAAAAAAGGATCCGCAGAGTGCATTTTCATAAAATATGTAGGCCTAAAGAAAGTAGTAAGTTTAGATGGATAGATGTCACTGCCCTCATGTGACTCTGAAATTGTCCTGTTCACACAACAGCTTACATACAGTATTCGAGTCAGTACTGTGTGAACTATAGCAGATACATTCTGGAAGCATTTTATCTATTCTATACTATTCCGTTTTTTTCCCCATAGGGATTTAAAAATTAAATTAAATAAATTGTTAAAGAGTTTCAGAGTTATAAACCATGAACCAAACCAACCAGCTAGGTGAATCACAACACTACAAACTTTGATTTGAAGCAAAAAGTATTTGAAAATCAGACAGCTTTAATGAGGGAAAGAACATATATATATATATACAACATTTTACATTTATCGCAAATTATGCATATACAAATATTTAAGTATTTTGAGAGCATAGGGAGATTGATTCTATTATATCATTTGCAGGGCTTCATCTGATTGGTGGAGATTTCTTTGCAGAATCATGGGTAATGTAGTATTTCACCAAGAATTACACTGTAAAATGTGATTTGTTTTTAAATATGTTGCAATAATATGGACTGATGGTTTCAACAAAAGCATATACCATCGGTTCACAATCTCATAGCTCTCAATATCTCTTTCTTTAAAGATTTATAGATTAGGCTATATAGTGAAAATCAATTCCCAGATGCAGAAAATGAATAGGATTTTCACATCTGAAACCTGCAGTTCATCTATTAATTATCAATAGCATTTGAGTAACGCGCAGACCATAAAGCTTACTAAAACTGCACTTGAAAACATGCAACAAAATGCAGAAAATACGGTTGTGAGTCCTTTACAGCAGTGAGTTTGGTTTCAGAATGCGGTTGAAACTCTTTTAAATAACCATGTGTGAACGTAAACATATTAAGCACTAAAATACAGGACTTTTATTTTGTACTTTTTATTTGTTGCTTTTTTGATGCTCATTTACATTACTCAAATAAATAACTGACAACCGTATTCTGCTGCTGCAGAAGCCTTTAGGAAACTCAGCGACATTGACAATGAGCACACATACAAACCAGCAAACATCAGACACACATACGTACACGCACCGCCCCGAACACAGTGTCAAATCCTACCATTTGTCCATTGGGAATAGCACAGGTTTAGAGTGTCAATATCAACCCAACCCTCCATTAACACATCATCATTAGCACACATTTAGACCTATCAGCACAAGCCTAACAACCTTGTTTAGACTTACAAACTTCAAACATACACGCACACAGACATGCATCGCATGAAGACCTAATCTTACAAAGCTCTGTGCACTCAGTCTACACTGCCAGACTCCAAAAACAGGCCCCCGCTGGTGATTTATATGCCTCCATGACCAAGTTTGATGGAGCCAATTTGTGGGGCTTTGCAAATGCTGCTGGTATTTGAATTAGCAGTTAGAGTGTCACTGCGGAAAGGTCAGATGGCACGAAAAGCGTCATGTACAGATTTCCCCAAAAGCCTCTCTCTGCTTATTCCTCGAATTGCTCTCATAACTTCATGGTTAAATGTGTTGACCCCTGTTTAGCATGGGGAAAGCGGCTTGCGAGCGGGACAGCTGCCTTAGAACAGGTCAGATGACCCAGTCAACTGGACTGATTCCTGTCGCTGAGTTCCAAGATCTGCTTTCAGTCTCTGGCAAGCAGAAGACGAGTATGTAGTCAGAATGTTTTCCACATTGTAGCAAGTGTATGGTTTCACTGGCACGGTAGACGGTTACAAAATATTTACAGAACACTTCATAACACAAGAACAAGCTCTTTGAGAGTACAATCCCAAACAACAAGAGATATCACACAGGGAGGCTCCGGTCACTTTAAACAGGTTATCTTTGGGTTTGGACTGGTCATTAATGGTCCAATGGGGATCAAGAACAGAACGGAGAGTGACATCAATCACTTCTTCCATTCCATCTTATTCTAGTCGGGTTAGTATGTTTTCTTGACAGCTTTATTGAGAGACAGAGCGTATGGTAACAATTTGTTGATTTTGGGCTCTGACTGGTCTTTTGAAATATTAAACTTTTCATAAAACAAACTTCGTATTTGTGGTTATGAAATATGTTTCCCGTAATCACTGTATGCGAAAGATCTATTGCTTGAATAATTTGATGGAATTTTAGTGGAATGATGACAGCCACACACCATACACTGTATGTATCCTTGTCCAACTGTACACATATTAAAAGTATTAAAAAGGAATTAGTCAGGCAAATAAACAAATAGCATTACCAGTTAAATAGATAAAGAAATGGAAAATCGAAAAAAAAAAAGAAAAAAAATTTAAAACACATGTGCCAAGTTCTTAGATCTGCATGCTGTTTGCATTCATGTTGTTTTCGTGTGATTTTATACCAAAACCTTTATTCCATTTTCAAGAAAAGTTTAAATGTAATGACCCTAAAAATATCATAAATTAAAAATACACTGCCCGGCCAAATAAAAAAAAGTCGCTGTTTGGATTTAAATAGGCAAATGCATAAGAGTCTTTTGGATCATTATTGCAGTGTTTATAATGTTTCTAGCATGTTATACATATGTTTGGCAACAGTTTTTCTAACCCTAACAGATGGAGTGTGTAGCTTTTCATTTCTTAAACAACCATGTAGGAAGAAACATCATGGCCATATTCCAGGATAACAATGTCAAGATTCATTAGGCTCAAATTGTGAAAGAATGGTTTGGAGGGAGCATGAAGAATCATTTTCATACATGAATTGGCACCTCTGAGTTCTGACCTTAAATTCAGTGAATGTCTTTGGGATGTGTTGGAGACTTTACAGAGTGCTTGACTCATGCATTGCCAATACAAGATCTTGACTAAAAATTGATGCACCCCTTGATGGAAATAACATTTGTTTTCATCAAGAGGTGCATACATTTTTGGTCAAGATCTTATTTATTATTTGCATGTTGGTTCGACAAAATGAGTTTGATGGTCGTACCCATTTCATTTGGAATCTAAAAGCCTTAAATAGATTAAAAAGCAGATTTTGTGCTTTGTTAAATTATATTTGTTAAAGTCACCATGAAATAAAAATGGACAAATCTTATTTTAATGGAATATTGCAGCATTTATTATAAATGATTTATCCCTGAACATAATGTTTTTTAGTGATGTGTCCTTGTAATCTTAAACACATGAATGTCCCCTTTCCCTCACAATGACACCTCTTCTTTGATGATGTGTGTGCCGACACAAGGGCTTGACAACAAGGTTGTCCGACAGCCAGACAAGTTTCAATCCCTCCCCTCCAGCAACCTGTCACTCACATGAAACGATCGCAGCAATTAGCAAATGACAACGATCCTATCAATTCCCAATGGACAAAAAAGTCTCAACCTTTTTCTGGTTCAAGAAGCCGTTTCACATTTCTGAAAATATAAACAAAAGATAACTACTTAATAAGGTTTTCTTTTCAAGAATGTATTTTTTTAATGAGGCTTTTCCTTCACTCTAATATCAGGGCAGTTTTATCACAATTGCAAAAAAAATAAATAAAAAAATCAAGCACCAACTGCTCATAGAGACCATACTGTGATACAGTCTTTAAATGCATCTTTATGAAACTATTATTCAAGGCCTATATTAAAATAGACATATATGTGACTCTGGACCACAAAAACAATCACAAGGGTCAATTTTTTTCATTTGAGATGTATACATCATCTGAAACTGAATAAATAAGCTTTCCATTGATGTATGGTTTGTTAGTATAGGACAATATTTGGCAGAGATACAACTATCTGAAAATCTGGAATCTGAAGGTGCAAAAAAATCGAAACATTGAGAAAATAGCCTTTAAAGTTGTCCATTTATGTTCGGGATTTTGCTGCATCCACTCACAAAAATATATTGTTTATATATTTACGGTAGGAAATTTACAAAATATCTTCATGAAACATGATCTTTATTAAATATCCTAATGATTTTTGGCATAAAAGAAAAATCTGTAATTTTGACCCATACAATGTATTGTTGGCTGTTGCCACAAATATACCCGTACGACTTGTGACTGGTTTTGTGGTCCAGGGTCACATATTATATATTAAAATTAAATAGACTTAATTGTGTCTCTTTATTTTTAATTAGAGAATAATGCATTCAATACATAGCAATATGTTTTCAATATCATTAGGACAAATTAAATGTAAGATTACAATTAATGATCTATAAGTATTTTTGAGATCAAAGATTTCATGTCAAATTGCATTATTTCAGACTTTATTAAACTGTATGAAACTATTTCCATTCCATTTTTTTGTTTGTTTTTGTTTTACTACAAGTCAATCCACAGATTTTGAACTGTTTTGATTTTTAAAGCATGTGTTATGATTTGTTATGGTGGACAACATTATTATTATGACCTTCATTTCTTATTCCCATTTGTATTAAATGACTGATTTTGTAAAAAATAAAATTGCTGTTAGCAATAATATGCTGACAAGATATAGGCCAATTAGTTTTTATAGGCCACACCCACAAACATATCTGCCATTCAGATTTCACATTATAAGCTGCCTAATTTGATTGGCTGCTGGCGGCCATGTCTGTTTGGTTAACCCAGTAATATTTGAAGAATCTAAATGCTTAATCATGTCAGTGCTTTTTCTCTTTCTCTCCCTCTCTCTCTCACACTCTCCTTCATACACATTTTCATACCCATTTTTAACTTAATTTGCCCCATATGAGTAGAATTTGAAGCAACTTGGTGTGTGTCCTCAGAATTTTGCTGAATTTGGAACAGCATACTAGCATTGTACTCCTACTATTTCTGCAATAGATAGATATGGTTAAAGTACACTAGTATGCGGTTCCGAATTCAGCGTAGGCCAGTGTGTATCAAGTTTCCTTAAACTTTGACTTTGTGTACACAAGATAGTCCATTTGTCAAAATGCATAATGTAACAATTTAATTTATTAATATCCTTGCAATGCTCCATCAAAATTGTTTCCACTACTTTTCTCAAACATAGTCTATACTGTAACTGCTTTGTGCAAAGTTTGGTAAAGATCGGACGAACAGCCTAGAAATAGTTAGAAAAATGTTTTGGGAAAATTGTAAGTACATCGAATTAATAAATAAATATTAATTAATTAATTAATTAATTAATAAATAATACATTTTATAGACAGAAATGAAACAGCAGGTATGCTTAATTTGGAACCACATACTAGTATACTATACTCGTACCTTTATCATATCTTAATGGCAGAAAAAGTAAGAGTAGTATGCTAGCATGCGGTTGTGCGGCAATACATTTTGTAGGACTTGACCTATGAACCAAAACTCAATTGACTTTATAAGGGGGGAAAATAAAATAAATAAAAGGATAAGTAATTAAAAGATGTTATGGGGTGTCCTGTCATCAACCCATTTACAGATAATTTTACAGTGACACTTGTACAGGACTCAGTTTGCTGTACTGGAAAATGTACAATGCTCACTCTATACCACACATATGGATGCATTCCTCAAATGTATATGAAATATTAGGGGAGTCATTTCCTGACCAGGCTACTCATCTGCTATAAGCCAACATTCCCAATAAAACACTTGGGAATGTGGAGGATCAGCTGTTAATAAGATCTGTGACAGCATTAGATTTATATGTCACAGGTGTTTCAACACATTAAACACCATAACAACATTACTGTAACTGGTATGAATTAGCAAATATACTTACACCAGGGATTACATCTTTCGACAAAGACATTTTTTTATTGGATAAATTGCTAATAATCTTTCATAGTTCAGAAAATTATCCAAAACAAGCATATAAAAGAGTATGAAAAATATAAGAGTGAGTAAATGAGACAGAGAGAGGGAGAATGAAAGATAGTGCTTTGATTACAGTCTGAGAAGCATGTTCCTGCCCAGACACTGGTGGTGTCACTTCCCTATGCATGAACATTTAATCCCTCTGCCTGCCAGGAGGACAGAGGGCTGAAACTTGATCACCCAGGGGGCCAACACACAAGAGGACAAGAGAAGGAGAGTGTGTGTGAGAGAGAAAGAGAACAAGCACTGACATGATTTAGCATCTTAGATAATGGCGCAATACTCTGATTATGTGTTAAAGCTTGAAATGATGCATGTGTTGGTGGAACATATAAACTGTAAAGCAAATATTGCTTCTAGCCGGTCATCATCTTCTACAAAATTGTCACTGGTAGACTACTGTGAATTATCTCTGTGTCAACCACCATACAACACTGATGAAACTTATGGCCCTACACGTCTTCTCCTAGAGCTCTACACACACACACACACACACATGCGCGCGGCTGAGCGCAGCCTCTCCCGGCACTATCAGGTTTCGCGTCCCTCCTGAGAGGGAAGGTGAGCCAGCTTCATTAATCATTTAGAGTGTGCGCTGTGAGTGGAGGACAGTGTGATTGCCGGGTGTTGGGTGTCTCTGCCCATGGCCCCCTATACACAACTGCCTTGATTTGAATAAAGAAAAAAGCTTAGGCCACTGCATGGTCAGCAACGGGCCTCCTGGAAAAACGAACGCTGCCCAGCCGCGTGGGCAGATTAGCAGACCTCTTTCTCACTCATGGCCCATGAAACATTAGACAGGTGCAGGTGTGTGCAGAGAGCTGCTTGGATTGCCCTTTCTTCCTCTTTCGGTTCAGGTGGGGATGTGCATTTCCTTGGATGGCAAATCACAGAGTAAAATGCTTTTACTGTAACGCAAAAAGATTTTTTTTTTTTAAAGAAGAAAAGTTTGAAAGTTTAATACAGTAATTTTTTTTCATAAAAAATAAAGGAAGATGATCAAAAGGTGCATATATCAGAGAATGTCAGCTGGTTTCACTGTAACAGATAAACATATGGAAAAGTGAAATTCAATGGATAGTTCACCCCTAAAATTCTGACATCATGTGTTCATGTTTTTTTCTTCCAAATCTGCATAACTTTCTTTCCTCTGCGGAATATACAAGAAGATGTTTTGAGAGAAATGGAATACAATGGAAGACATGGTAATCAAAATGGTTTAGTCCATACAGGGAAATCAGTGGCATCCATTGTAATTCTTCATTCTTCAAAGTAGGCTATCTTCTTTTCTTTCTTTCTTTTTTTTTTTTTTTGCTGACAAAAAGGATGTGATACAAGTTTGCAATAACATTAGGATGAGTAATTGATGACACATTTTTATTTTTGGTTTAATCTCTTTAAAGGGATAGTTCACCCAAAAATGAAAATTTTTTCAGACGAATACAATCGGAGTTATACAAAAAAAATTGTCCTGGCTCTACCAAGTTTTATAATGGCAGTGAATGGCTGTTTCTGTTTTGAAGTTCATAAAAGTGCATCTATCCATCATAAAAGTGCTCCACATGGCTTCTGGGAGTTAATAAAGGCCTTCTGAAGTGAAGCAATGCGTTTGTGTAAGAAAAATATCCATATTTAAAACTTAACAAACTGTAATCTCTAACTTCCTCGAACTGTCGTACGTGCGTTCACGAGAGACTGGCATTCCAGGGTATGACGAAGGACGCAGGCGTAGCGTAAGTTCCGTTGACGAAAGCGCATAGGATAGAGCAAAACAAAACACTGGTCGCGAAGTTAGAGATTAGTTTGTAAAGTTTTAAATACAGATATTTTTCTTACACAAACGCATCGCTTCACTACAGAAGGCCTTTATTAACTCCCCGGAGCCGCGTGGAGCACTTTTATGATGGATAGATGCACTTTTATGATGGATAGATTAACTTTTATTGACTTCAAAACAGAAACCCCGAAACACTGCCATTATAAAGCTTGGAAGAGCCAGGACATTTTTTAATATAACTCAGATTGTATTAGTCTGAAAGAAGAATGTCATATAGACATAGGATGACTTAAGGGTGAGTAAATCATGGGCTTATTTTCATTTTTGGGTGAACTATCCCTTTAAGTACAATGATCCACCTTTAAAGGGATAGTCCACCCAAAAATGGGAAGTTTATCATTATTTACTCTCCTTCATGTTGTTCCAAACCTGTAAGAAGGTTAAGAACATTTTTATTTTGTCCATAAGTCACTGTAGTTTTGTCCGTAAGTCACCATTGTAGTTTTGGACCCCATTTACTTTCACTGTATGGACAGAAACAGTTGAAACATTATTCAAAATGTCTTCTTTTGTGTTCTGCAGAATAAATAAAGTCATACAGGTTTGGAACGACTTGATGATGAGGCAGATGACAGAAGTTTCATTTTTGGGTAAACTATCCTTATAGGAGAAACCGGCAATCTGTGCACAGTAATTCGTTCATTAAAGAGCTAGTCCTTTAAGAGCAGGCAAACATCATCTCCATCATCTCCTCACTTCTCCATCATCAAGGTCAGAGGCTGGAGCCCCAGACAGCAGCCAAGCTCGGCTCACTGTCTCTGATGCAGGGTTTAGAATGACACAGCAAAGCTAGCGTGAAGCAGCTCGCCTGAATAAAGAATGGCTTTCAAAATGGACTTGAACTGACTCCTTCTGTCGTGCTGTGAGCTGAAGGCACTTACTTGAACGTCCTCCATCGTCCATCTCTGCTGCTGTGGCGGTCTCAGACTGGCTAACGGCTGCTCAGACACCTCCTCCCCTTCACTGGAAAAATGATCCCATCCATGTATAATCAATCAGGTCCTTTTACTGAAAACTCAACCCTTTACGTCTGTGTGTACACGTGTGTGTATGAGCATGTGTGTCGGCAGGCTGTTGAGATGGGTGTGGACTTTTTTTTTTTTTTTTTGACAAAAAGACATGTAAAATACGTAATACAATAGCCTATGCCACAATGTAAACCTGAAACATGCCATGCAAATTTAAAGGTAGCTTACTTATGGGAAATACGTGACCACTGTTCTGAATGCATAAAGATATGTGAGATATATGGTTACTGGTACTTTTTCTGCTTCTTAAAAAAGATTTCTGATTTACTTCTGATTAAAAAAAATAATAATTATAATTATAATTAAGGTTATAAAAAAGAAACCCTTTATTCTAACACTGATCTGAAGAACCTGTATAATGTAACGTCAAAAACTCTTTTTAATCTCAATAGAACCAAAGAATAAAATGAATAAAATTGTGCTTGATTTTTTTGCTGAACCTTAAAATAACCAGTGGAGAACCATTATATTTTAAGATGTGAATTCCATTTAAAATGCATTAATAGTTACAGTAATAGTTTTATGACTACTATATTTTGTAATGCAATAAAATATATTAATACCACTGAGCAGCATATTCGATCTAAAAAGGCCTAATATGTTTTGCTTTCATATGCAAACTAACATCAAATTATTTTCATGACTCGGTGAGAGCTGAATATATTAGCTCCCCATAAAACGATTTAGCCAAATATCTGTGTCCCTCTGGAACCAAATGCTAGAATTACAATGTCCATATGAAAAAGTACGCTGGAGTCGCGTTACATTCCAAAATAACTCGTCAGATACACGACACCAGAGACTTCTCGTCACAAACATCAATCCAGCAAACCTCTGGTGCCAGCCATCCATTACTAATAAAATAATTAATTTGAAGAGATATTTAAATGGTTTTCTCCGATTTACTTTGTTTCCCAAATTCACTCTATGTTTATATTTGCAAATTTGCACAAATCTTTTAATATATTTATGATTCCGTATTAGTTTAGAAAATGACGTAAATGCAGTATTAATGTCTCGCCTGATGGTGAAATGAAACTACCGTATATCAAAAGGGCAGTTGTTTCCCCACAAAACTTTTTGTTAATGATAACAAAAACATGTCACTGTAGCTATAGCTCGATTTCCCCTTATTTTGTGATTATAATAGAGCACGGCAGTGTCTGTTTTTGGAGTGTGTTGCGCGCACTCCTTCCCCCGAGGTGCATGTCATCCAAGTGCCACTCTATATCCAAGAGGCAGGGTCAGTTTGTGCTACACAACTTCTCTCCACACTTGCCCGTATGATTCCCCAGGAGGATGCGCTAGCCGTCCTTACACACTATTGAGTCTGTAAGAGATATGATAACCAGAGGGCGGGCTGATAGCTAAGGACAGTCGAGGAAACAATCTATTGCGCACAACGAGAGCGCGTAAGAATGATTAGCGCGTCATGATACTGCAACTAATGTGATTGAGCAATGCAACACGCTCACTCAAACTGCTAGTTTTTTCTTTTGTGCGGTTTTACTTTGGACTTTTTTTCATGGAACATGTACATCAAGAACTGAAACTCTTCAGTTGGAGGAACTTCATTGCTTGAGTTTCCAAAGTGGATATCACCTTAAAAAAACAACATTAAGAGTGGGTGAGATACGCACAGGACATCAAGTATCCCATTGCCCTCCACTATGTCTTTGCCACCAACTTTTGGATTTACCCAAGAGCAGGTTGCCTGCGTTTGCGAGGTCCTTCAGCAAGGTGGGAGTATCGAACGTCTCGGACGCTTTCTGTGGTCCTTACCTGCTTGTGAGCACCTCCACAAAAACGAGAGCGTATTGAAAGCGAAAGCCGTGGTCGCTTTCCATCGAGGCAACTTCAGGGAGCTCTACAAAGTATTAGAGAGCACCCAGTTTTCTCCGCACAACCACCCTAAACTGCAACAGCTCTGGCTGAAAGCTCACTACGTCGAAGCGGAGAAATTGCGCGGTCGTCCTCTGGGCGCAGTGGGAAAGTACCGAGTGCGCAGAAAGTTCCCGCTGCCTCGCAGCATTTGGGATGGAGAGGAGACGAGCTACTGTTTTAAGGAGAAGAGCCGATGTGTGCTTAAAGAGTGGTACACTCACAACCCGTATCCTTCTCCGAGAGAGAAGCGAGAACTGGCCGAGGCCACGGGCCTCACCACGACGCAGGTCAGCAACTGGTTCAAGAACAGAAGGCAGAGGGATCGTGCCGCAGAAGCAAAGGAAAGGTAGGAAGAACACCGTTACGCTCAAGATTTTAAACAAGCTGTTATCTTCCCGATCAATATGCAAAATTACAATGGCCATATAAAATATGTAAAACATGTGAAGAAATTACATTCATTAGAGTCCTTGGTGGTAATAATAAAAAAGGCAAATAAAGACAATCAATTAACAATTTGACTTTTAGAAATTATGTAGGCATATAACCGCAAATAGAACATTCTATAAAGTTCTTAATTGTATGACATCAGTGCACGAAAATTTATGTTTTTTCACCTGTCAATGAGTGACGCAAAAGTGATTATTTGACCACACAATATGCCTACAAAATAATAAAAAATAAAGTAAAACTAAATAAAAATAATAGCCTATTCATATTATCTATTTTATAGCCTATTATTCAAATATGGATAAGGATATTTAATATTAGGTTATTAGTCTTTTAAAATCTTCTGATTTAAATGTGTAATTTGAAAATCTCAACTCAGTAAAAGTATTGAGAAACGGAGCAAAAGAAGGTGCTTAAGACGGACTTGTTGTCACAATCATATAATTAGCCTACTAATTGTTAAATATAGTTCATATAATTAATTTAGCCTAAATAGAGCCTTTGCTTAAAAATTAAAAATGCCTATAATGTCCTCCTAATGCTGAAAAATAAAAGTATCATACATTTTATGTGCTACATTTAATTATGCCCAATCAGGTGTTTGTATGTGCAAGCGTAAGCGGTTATTTTTGTGTCTGCCGTCCTGCTAACGAATTTGAATGATTTGCTCCAACAGAGAAAACGATGGTGCAAACCCAAGCGGCCACAACCAACTCACCTCTCACGAAAACAAATCTCTATGTGAAAGTTCAGAGGATGACAAATCTCCCGCGGCGACTCCGGATCACAGCTCCATGAGCCCAGCCATCCTCATGGGTCCCGGTTCTGGTCTGCCCCCCCTGCACAGCTTTGCTCCTCCGCCCGGGCCCAGCGCCTCCATCATCCCCGTCAGCGGCTCAGACTCCCAGAGCCACCATCACTTCTCCATGCACGACGGCCTCCTCCACACCATGACGGCCAGCCTGGTGGAACTTGGATCATAAGGAATAAAACACAACTTCTTTGACTCTCCCACCAATTACTAGCTTCGTTATCATACCAAACATTAGTCAAGAGTAGAGGACATTAGCCAAACAAATTCCCAGAACTACCAGACGATTATGGTCCTATACGTCAAGAACAATGTTTCCATCAGAAATTATTGTAACAATTCAGTGTAATCAAGGGATAGTTTTTGATATGTCTAGCTATAAAATGACCTAATAAAATATATATTTAATAAAGTCAAAATGTGTTGTGTCCTTGCGGTTGAACAATATGTTCGTGGTCTAATTTATGGTCACTGCACTTTATTTGTCAATATTAATAGCCTCGAGGAAAATCTCTTCTGCTCATTCATTAATGCAATTAAATAAATGCAACCATCATAACATTAATACAGTAGCCTATAGAAGCATACCTGAAATATTATAGTAGAAAACAAACAAATAAAACGCTTTAACTTGGATGGTCTTTTATAACGCATGACGTTTTGTCACGTTTGGTTAAATAAACCTATTCTTTTCTTTCTTGTTTGCATTTAACTTATCGCTGCAGAATGTAACTTTATCACAACTTTGACTTTAAAAACGAAGGCAGCAATAAAGCCGTTTATAATAGACAATCTGTATATAGCAGATAAATAGACTTTGACTTTTTTTATAGAGAACATGCTATTTTTGCAACTTTACGTTTTTCACTTTTCACTATTTTGTTAGGCCTATAGTTTTGTTGAAGCAGAAATTATGGACATATACTGCCGCCTATTGGTGACGGTATGACATTATAAGCAGCCTAAACCTGCTAAGTTCCATCAAGTTAAAATTCACTACTGAGATCATCTTCTTAACTATTGTCGGACGTTTTTATAGAAAGGAATAACGATTCCCCAAACCAGCACAACATTTGTGCACACCGCGTCTAAAAGTTTGTCTCCTCAGTAACTTGAAATAGCCCTCACTCTAAAAATGTTGGGTTGTTTCAACCCATGTTTGGGTCAAATATGGACAAACCCAACGGTTGGGTTTAAACAGTTTAATTAAAAAATTAAATAAACCAAGGGTTGTGTTTGTCCATATTTGACCCAAACATGGTTTGAAACAACCCAGCATTTTTTAGTGTGCTATAATAAAATTAAATTATTTGTGTGCTATTTCTGGAATGTAATAAAATAAATGATTATAACTTTGGAAAAACAGGGTTTTATAAATATTAATGCTCAAATACATTCTGAAAGTGGTGAAAGAAAAAAGTACACAGAGTACTGCAGATTTAAGCACTGTATATTATCAACATTCAACATGTCAGGTTAGCCTATTGAAGATAGAACCTGCCCAGAAGAGAGGAGGGGAGGAGGAATGAGAGGAGGGGAGGAGGAATGAGAGAAAAAAAGAATGTGAGGCACACAACACTCACATACAAATGTATTTATTCACTGTTATAAATTTGTTTGTGAAATAATAATATTAGCCTAAATATCACAAGGTCACATGTTTTCCTGTGAAGGCACTGCACTATAAAGAAAATCTCATCTATAATTAGTTACTATTATTAGCATCAAAGTAAGCATAAATTATGCAGAGGTGAAAACGAGGGGGAAATATGTATATATTTTATTTAAATAACTTTAAAGTGTTTCTTAAAACATCTTAAATGAGAATAAATCAAGATAAATATTTTTCCTTAAAAAAGGAATCAGCATTACAAACAATAGGCTACATTTCATTTTTTCTATCGACTTCACAGTTTCACTAATTTCAACCTCCTAAAACAAAAAACAAAATTATGTTTTAAGTGAAATAACTGTGGTGTCAAAGTTACAACGTGGTTTGTTATATTACACAAAGTGTAAATATTACTATAGTCAGTCACCTTTATTTATATAGCACATTATACAATAGAGATTGTTTCAAAGCAGCTATATCTACAAAATAGATTATTATTCCGTTTTTTGTGTTTATTTACATGATTAATAAAGACTGTACGCTATATGTATTTAATATGCTATAGCCTACATTAATAGGCTATACATATGCTACTTGTATAATAATGTACTAGCTATAGCATAGATGGGCTATATTAAATATGTATATAGCCTACAGTCTTTATTAATCATGTAAATAAACACAGAAACTAACATTTCTACAGCTTCCTTTAGATTGTTTTATCTAATATTCACCACATGATGGCGCCATAAGCACACGAATGTAAAGGCTTTCTGCTGGAAGACAAGTTCACATGTCTATCGATTTATAGCCTACTCTTAGTAAAGCTTTACATCTCGTTTAAACAGTTCTTTTCTATTTTACTAACAAATTCCCAGTCTAATAAATTTGTTTCATTCGACAGTTTTAATTGTTTAAAATGTCTTGAGCCGTGTAGCGTGTGTTCAGTTGAGAATGTTTGGGCTGAAGAGCTGAGTAAACATTTACTTAATGTCAAAGAATATTCATATCACTCCATAAAACACATGTGCTTTATCGAGGTACATGCAAAACTGTCACAAAAAGTAGTAGCTTATTTCTTGTTTATCAGCATGAAACGTTATTTTGCCTAGCAGCTGTGCGGATAGGCCGCGGTCCCATTTGCATTTGCAAATTTAAAGGGATAGTTCACCCCAAAATTAAAATGTTGTCACCATTTAATCACCCTCATGTTGTTCCAAACCTGAATGACTTTCTTTCTTCTGTTGGACACAAAAGAAGATATTTTAAAGAATGTTGGTAACCAGACAGTTGACGATAGCCATTGACCTCCATAGTGTTTTTCAACATTCTTTATATAAATATCTTCTTTTGTGTTCAACAGAAGAAAGAAAAAAAAAACTCAACTTGAGGTTGAGTAGGCTAAGTAACAACATTTTTGGGTGAACTATCCATTTAAGGTCCGACATCTTATTACTGGCGTTCACCCTCATGTCACGCGCATGATAAAATGTGTTGTTATGTTTAGTTTTTCATCTTTAGTTTGTTGAGGTTCCTCAGTCAGGCGCAAACATTATTCTGCTGTCGCCCCATGTTTTCCAACTCTCAAAGAGAATGTAGGCCCAAACAAACACTTCAGTTTTATTTATTACATGTGTTGTGGTAGGTATGTAAACCTATAATAAGTGATAATGACAAGGGCTACTTAAGTTTTGTAGACTTACCGTCTGATAATGATCTAAACGGAAGTAGCTCGATTGGTGTAGCCTACTGTTGCTATAGTTGCTTCCTCAGGCTAAAGTAACTTCTGTTGGCGAGCTTGTGATTTGGGTGGTTGCTGAAAGGTTGTTTACGCATAGACTTACACAGATGTATTACATGTCATCAAATTACCCTTAATTGGTTGGTTGGTTGGTTCATTAATTGATTAATATAACAGGCTATTAAATCAAGTTAACAAAACATTGTTAAGCAGATTTAGGTTACACTGTAAACAAATATTTTCATGATTTGCTATCTCAACTTTTTTTCTTTCGTTAAATCAACTTAGATAATTAATGTTTCAGATAACAACTATTTTGAGTTCTGTTGATTAAACCAGTCTCCTTCATTGCATTATCTCAAATTAATTTTAATGAACCCAAAATTTTAAGGCAAGCAGATTTAAACTTCTTCTTTTTTTTGAAGTTAAACCAACAATTGTTTTTTATTATTATTTTTATTTTATTTTTATTGCAGTGAGGTAGGCCTAACACTGCAACAAAATACTAGTAAATTTTCACAACATTTACTTCACTATTAACATTTTAAGTTTATACTTAATAGCCTAAGTGTAACCTTGAAATTGCACTAAATTGCACTTCTGGTGTCCTAAAGAGGTGCGTCGCGTTCATTTTATAGCGCAGCTCTATGAAGCACAATGAATCCAGGTCAAGGGGAACTGCCGCGTGAATAAACACGAATAAAAAGTTGTGCTCAGTTAAGCGATCAAATCAAAGGGGAGAAGAGGGAACAGAAATCCTCTCACAGTAAACGACACATTCTTTCTCTTATATGGAATGCTATTAGGAAACTACAAACAAACCATCCTCTTGTTATTTACCCTCATGGTCGTAGTAAGAGAGAAGACTGAAATTGAATGATGGCACTATTAGGCAGATAAATGACGTTTGAACATTGAGGTGATAAGTGACAAGTTCCTTGGAATAATGTGTAAGTAATGTGGTTTTAGTAGACTTAAGATGGCCTGATGAATAGCCTATTTGTTTTGTTTTTATTAATTTTATTTAATTTTATTTTAAAAACAATGATACAAAATAAAGTCTCCGCTTTTTCAATTTATTTAGGCTGTACACTACTATAAAACAAACCTACATCACCAGTAAGAAGCGGGCGTAAATTAGCCATCAGAAATTTGTTATGATTTAGGCATACTATTATATGATTTGTATTGCTCTCTACCTAAACATTTCCGACAATTATCGATTATCAAAAACGCACAATCACTGGCAACACGAAAGCTGTAAGCTCTCCCATTCGATTTACTACTGGAAATAAAATTCATGTTATTTCAACCGTTTGCGCCAATGTGCAATTCTACAATAATAACGTAATAATAATAATAATAATAATAATAATAGACTAATAAGAAAAATGCGGGAACATTTTTAAAATTAAACAAATAAAAAAAGAACCCTTATTCTTCACCTCTTTCTCTTTTGAGTGCGATTTGTATGGAATTATGTTCTCGCTCAGGCTACGTACAAACATTCACACTCCTGAAAAAACAAAACAAACAAAAAAACGAACAAGACACTAATGTACAGAATATAATTTTTCTGTATTTTCTGACATAATACTACAATGCCAACTTGTTAAATAAACAAATAATATTCTGATAGTCGTTATATTAAATTATATTTATTTGCATAAAAGTGACCCATAACACTGTGTTTTCAGCGCCATTAACCAATTTACAGTATAAAAACGAGCATAATGAATAGACACTTAAAATCTCCAAGCACTTAACAGACAGTTACTCACGCTTTATGGACACAACATAAAGAAATTTGCAGGAAAGAGAGTGGCGTAATTGCGATATCATACAAGCATACCTATCTAGACAAGCCTAGACCTAAGGAAAACTTTGAATCAGACATGGACAATTCAATATAAATCTCGAGATAAAATTAGTATGAACATCTGCTGCCGAGTAAAAGACGATGGGGAATAAAGGTGCTTTTGACTTGAACGATTGTCTGATAAACACAAAATAACAAAATTGCCTCTCCGGTTCACTCATTTCTTTGAGCATCGAGTTCTACTTTCTCCGACTCCACTTCATAAATGCCTTTTAAAAATGCAAAATATTCACAAATGAACATGCAAAATGGTCGCGTAGGCCTTGGAAATGAAAGGAAAGGGCGTCAGTCCGTTGAAGCGCTGGAAAAACAGCATGCTTTTGTCAAACACAAGGTGGCAAAATGGCCGGTCCTCATGTTGCCCACATTTTCTCACTAGTTCATTTTTCTCTGGGCAAAAATGTTCCATATTTGTCTGACGGTGCATCATACATCGAAATCAGAGTCACTGTCTGTAACTGAGAGGATGGTCCCGCCGTCGCCTCGTTCATTCATACTGGAGACGCTGGTGGTGGGACTGGCGGCCGCGCACGGGGACTCGGCCGAGCTGTGAGGTGTGCACCCGGACTCCGACATGGAGCGCAGACCGCTTTGACCCAGTCCGTGATGCTGAAGCCTAAAAAACACAAGTGTTTAGAAACTAAGATTATTTATGCAACATCATTTTCAGTACATACATCACAGACTGAAGTAGCCTATTCGACGTGTTACACTCTCTAATAATAACAAACCCGAATTTTGATCAATGAAATGTGAGAGGATCACACCAATAAGAGTCTAAATAAATGTAAGTCTCTGATTATATAAGGTGGTTTATATTTGTAGACAAGCGTTTGTGTTTATGAAGTAGTCATTTATATTTATTAAAAAATACATATATTTAAAATGTGTTATTTGTGAACAGAACTGCTTATTATGAGCTCTAGACATCCTTAATTATATTTTATACATGAAGTTGATATATGAAGCCTGTTTGATAATACCAGTTTACACTACATGACAATTTCTGTTTGTATTTGGTCAATTTGTTTTGCAACATTAAAAAAAAATGCTGGGTTGTTTTAACCCAAATTTGGGTCAAATATGGACAAACTCAACTATTGGGTTAAAATTGTATTAATAAATTTAACCCAATGGCAAGGTTTGTCCATATTTGACCCAAATTTGTGTTACAACCCAGCATTTTTTAGAGTGAATTAAATAAAACATTATATATAGGCTAGCAATACGCTGCCAAGTATACATCAAAAAACTGTATGGCCTATATATATATATATATATATATATATATATATATATATATATATATATATATATATATATATATAGGCCTTTATTAACAATATTTATATTATATGTATATTAACTTGTATTTTAATATTTCTATGAAATATGTTTATTCACAAATAAGGTGAAGAAATGAAATGTGTCTGGGGGAAAATAAAAACATAATAATCATAACGAAATGTGAAATATTTTTTGTTGCTTTATATATCACTGATTAATTCCTTTTTCTTATTTAGCAAAGAGCTACACATTTACTTTTATTCTTCTATTTTAAAAACGCCTTAAAATTCTTTCTAAAGATTTAACAATTCAGTCTTAGAGATTGGCTGAACTTCTTATATGCTAAAAAAAAAAACAAGAGCAAACAGCTGCTTTTATTTATTTATATCGCCTAAATGGAAAAAAAAAATGTGCTCGATTTCTTTTAGCCAAGATCGAGCTCATCATTCAGACTCGGTGACAGCTTGTGCCGTCTATTTCTTTATATCAACACAAGTATTAGTTTTTATTTCCTCCCCGATTTCAGTCGAAACCATTAAACTGACCTGTTTTTGGCAGCTGCCGCCCTGTCTCTTTGCCTCCGATTTTTAAACCAATTGCCCACTTGAGTGGGAGTCAGTCCAGTGGCTTGTGCCAGTTCCCTTTTCTTGCTCGGATTGGGGTAAGGATCCTGTAGGTACCACTCCCTCAACAAGCCGCGCGTTCGTTCCTTGAAACAGTGCGTCTTCTGTTCGCCATCCCAGATGGTCCGTGGCAAGGGGAACTTCTTGCGGACCCGGTATTTATCAACGGGTCCGAGGGGACGACCGCGCAGCTTCTCTGCCTCTTGGTAGTGCGCCTCGAGCCACATCGCTTGGAGCTTTCCATGAGAGTCTTTAGTGAACTTGTGGGTTTCCAGAATGTGATACAATTCACGGAAGCTTCCAGTGTGATATGCGACCACCGCTCGGGCTCGCTGGATGGACTCGTGCTTGTTGATGGCATCGCAGGCTCCGGGTGCCACGGGCAAGGACCAAAGGAAACGTCCGAGTCTCTCGATGTCCCCCGTTTCCTCCAGCGTCTCGCACACGCTGGCCACCTGTTCCGCCGAGAAGTTTAGGGTGGGCAGTTGAAACATCGGTAAGTCCTCCGGGGACCTCGCTCTGGGAATGCTGCCCGCTAGAAGCAGAGGGCGATCCGCGAAATTGGGCAGGAAAATATGTGAGGGATAAAGCTCTAAAGGAGACCTGAACACCATGGAGTCGCCGGACAGACACAAACAGACGGGGGAAATACGGCAAAACTGACGTGGTGTTTGCGCTGCTATCGCTGCAGTGCCACCGAACGCGTAATATCTACCCTTAATCAACTTCGAGTGCAACGGTGAAACATTTTGTTTCGCTTTTCTATTGGTCTTCCCTGAGTCGTGCTGTGGTTGTCATGGCAGCCCTGCCAATCACTGTCAAGCTTGCCCGTCATTAGCCAGTGCGCGCTGCCCTTCTTGCACATTCGCTTTGCGCGCAGGGTTTTATCGTCGCTCCAATCAGAACTGGCCACTCACTGCGGGATGTTTTCAAGCAGGCGAATGGCGCGCCAGTTCACTCGACGGTAGGAGGATTAATAGGTAGAATATTGCTATATTAGTGCGAGTATGCTTCCGCGAATGGGTGTGAAAGTTGGCGAGCTAGTCAACAAATAAATAGGCTAACACATCGTTTAATTACTTACCAAATATTTATATAACGTAGAAGGAGTGATGTAATTATTTAATTAAATTTGTGAAAAAAATATTATAATAATTATAGCCTAAATTAAATTTAAATACAAAAAATGAGCTTACAGTTGTTAGTGCACGTGCAACTTTTTTTCTTCTTCTAGACAATACTACGATTACAAAGGCGTTAACATAATAGGATAGGCTAGAATTAATCCATTGAAGACAAAAAAAAAAAAAAAAAAAAAACCCGCACCATTTTGCAATCCTCTAGAAACTTTGCACTTATTTGTACAATGTTTAAAATATTTAGCCTTTTACAGAAGCATCTACGCTCTTTGTTCAATCTGTAACTGTTAACTTTTTCTATTTTATTTTTAAATATATTTTAACGCGTTTTATTAGCATGCCATAATGCGTATTCCGTGTAATTATTAGGCTATTAGTTATTTTGTCTCCTTATCAATTTAAACGGCACATATGAGGAGGAAACAAGATCAGCTTGTTAGGCCTGAGTCAAATAACATTCTTTCACAAGGCTTTTTGTTTGCACAAAGCGTGTAATTAATGCCACAAACAAGTTAATTCATTTGGCCTAATTGTCTGTTTATCCTGGGGTTTAGCGCTTAATGGCCTTCTCTCCAGTGGGCACACCACAGTCTTACATTAAAGATGAATGTGTACAGTTAAAGGGGGTGATGTTTGCAAAGTTATAATTTGTGATTAATTGGCTATTAGTAAAAAATAAATAAAATAAAAACTGGCGCTATAATAATAGGCCTATGCGTTTTGAACGATTTTAAAAACGGCATTGCTCCAAGGCAAGATTTAAACATTATCTTCTAGGCTATAGGTGTTGGCATAATAATAACTGCAAACAAAAGCACTAATCTCGCGCCCCGTAGACAAGTAACGAGACGTCTTTGTTCATCAGGATTAGTTAATTGGTTGAATATCGTGTTCACTGCAAATATGAACCTCTATTTACACACGAACTGAGCACAAAATTGAGCAAAGCGCTTTAAGGAGCACGTTTTGTAAAGTCGCAAGAGACTGAAAGATGTACATATAGGATTAGTATATTATGGTCAATGCAGTCCTGCAATAGCTACTAGCGGAGCACAACTTAAAAAAAACAGAATACCAACATTTTAATGCAGAATTTTTTTTTTGATGTTTCAACAGTTTCTTAAATGTGAATAATAATTTAAAAAAATCTGGATAATAAATATTGAAAGTTTTATTTGATTGGTTGTTTTCCAATTGAGCTTACAAACACTAACAGACAAAATATACTAACAAAATATTAAGGTATAGCCATATTTTGAAATGACATTGAAATGATACGGTCAAGGGGAAGGTCACATCCAAAAACAAACACTTGCAAACACTCATTAGGTCGACAGTCAAAGCCATTTAATAAAGTTACAGATAACAGGATACAAAATTAATCTGCGATTACTTTTGGATTTTCGTCGGTGGAGAAGTCTTAATAATCCACGCGGTAAAGCTTAAGGCAGCTTATCAGTGTGGGTTGGCTTAACAACACTTACAAATCTGTGGCAGAATTACAAAATAAACACGAAACGTAAATTTGCCTGGTGAACTTGTTCTTCGTGAAATGAGTTCCGTTGTAGCGTAATTATTCCGTGCTGTGCGTCAATACGGCAAGGTATCAACATATGCAACAAGTCGCCCTTCACCTTCACAGAGTGCTGTGCTTCTAGCTCTGACGCCGGGAGGAGTCATTCTACCATAATCTGCAGACCAACAGTTAAACAAACACCCATCCACGGTTAAACTGGGAATAGATAGCTGGCCTTCAGACATTTAAATGAATAAGGCTTTTAATTCAATTGATTTTAAACCTATCTCTTTTTTTCTTCTGGTTTTGCCTGAATAAATTATAATGGAGTCACCTATTTGAAGTTCAGCCTCTGTTGGTTTTTAATTTCTTAATTTTTCACTTCAATAGAGGTAGCTTTGTGTACCAAAGATGTAATCAAATGAGCTGAATATTCTTAATACCTTAGTCTGACAACTAATGGCCCTTGAAAACATCTCACATGACATACACATGATAAATGCTGTGAATGAAAAATTGAGAAAAACTGTGTATGCAGATTGCAAGAGCGTGCATTAACACTGAAGAGAATGAGAAGTGAGTTATAGATGGGATATCAAAATTGACAGGTTATTTGCATGGCATATTTTAGATATCCCATACATATTTAATTAAAGACTGCCTTGTGTTAATACTCTCCCACAGAGCAGATGTTGAGCCATCTGAATGTTTGAATGTGACTTGCTTTGCTGGATGAGAAGACATTACCTGGGCACTAAATTAATCATTCATATTGGACAGCTGTCTACAGCCACCAACCATATTCATCAGTTCATATTTAAAATATTTATTGCATATAATTATATCTGCCCTGCTTGTTTCACCAGCCAATCCTCTAGTCTGAAGCACACTAGGCACATGCACATTAAACCATGACCAAAAAGCAAACACTTACTATATAAAGTCAACAGAGTAAGACGATGCTTTTTATTTCTCAGAAACTATAAGTTAGGCTGGAACTGAACGGAGATAAAATACCAGTTTACAGTAATTCTGAGATTAATCTGCCATTGTCATTTCACACTGATCCATGTAGCATATGGCTCACACGCATGTGTTTTAGTGAGAATGAGGTAAAATGATATTGAATAAATCCTCCTTTGTCAAAGCTATTCTATTAATCAAAGCTATTAATCCAAACCTCTCATCAGAAGTGACTATGATAATCTTATTTTGTTTAAAAATGCTGTTCTGGCCTGAACATGGCTGGCCGGCCCATTGCAAATGTAAATTGTGGCTGCCTACTTAGAGAAACATAAGCTCATCCTGTCTGAAGTGAGATTTTCTGCAACAGTGGCCCATAAACCAGTGTTTAACAGTATTGTCATTGGGACAAGCTGCTTAATGGTACTGTGCAGTTTACCTTGATCCATGTGGCCAAGGTTCAGAGCATAATTTGTTTAATAGCGGTAATGGCCATATGACAATGGATTTCACCAACGAGATGTATTCTGTGTGCGTCAAGAGGTTTTTCCATGCTAAAATCGGTCTTATAAATGGGTAAAGGCAATGCCATGCAATTAGTTTTTTATATATATATATATTTTTTTTATCTGCACCTGAAACTGAAACTTCAGGCATGTTTATTGCTCAGTCATGAGTAAGAGCCAAAGGCCTGCCTGTCCTTGCAATGTAGTACAGCCTCTCTCTCTCTCTCTCTCTCTCTCTCTCTCTCATTCATTTTCTCATTTCCTTAATTTCCTTTAAAGTTCTTCATAAGAGCAATAATTCTCACACACTGAAGAATGTAAATTCACATGCACTTTGAGGTAATATAAGCGTTTATAAGCTTTCTCTTTTAACAAATAAAGACATTAAAGTATTTTGATTATTGTAAAATTAATGCAAAACCAATTATATCCAAGATTAAAAAATGTTTTTGTTAAAATCAGTAACATAATTGATAAACCTTCTGCAACACTCCTCATCCTCTTCTGTTTCCAATAGCATGTTTAAATTTACTCTTGGTACACTGTAAAAAAGAAAATGAAAAAAAGTTTTAACTTTAAAAAGTAAGTGTTTGTTCTTCCTTAAAATTTTAAGTTTAGTCAACTCAAATATCCAATTTTAAGGAAGCCCGAATACGTGTTTAAGTTGAAACAATACTTTATTTTTACTGTGTACTGTAGTATGAGCATTTTTAACACCTTGTCAAAGGCCTTTTTTTATTTTACTGTTTTGTAATATATAAAACATAATTGACCTATTCTCATGTTTTTTCAAACCTGTATGACTTTCTTCTTAAGCATAATACAAAAGGTGAACGTTTAAAAAAAGACTGAAGCAAAGCACCATAAAAGCATCATAAAGGGAATTCTAATGACTACACTAGCATTGTATGAGGAGCAGATTTCAGTACATTTTAAACCCAAATTTAAAGTCAAAATGTAAAATCTCACCCAGTGAGCTGTAAATTCTGGCGATCATTTAGTTTTTCAGTTGGACTTGCAAATCGGATCAGTTTGATTTGTGAATGAAACATTCAGTCCATTTTGTGAACCGAATCAACTGATTCCTTGAACAGATGTGACTCAAGAGAAAGATTTGTTCATAAATCGACATTGCTACTACTTCTCATGAACTCTCAAGATTACCACTGACTGAGTAATGAATAATGTGCATCTTTCACGCAAAGCTATATTATTCCTTCAGAAGGAGCAGGATTGACCACCTTCATTATACTTTTACAGTGGTGTTTTTTCATTTTTTTTCATTTTGAAATGAATGGCCAGAATATTCTTCAAAAAATTTTACACGGTATAAAGTCACAAGGACCAATATGATAATAAGTAATAAAAAAAACCACAACATTTTCATTTTGAAATATGAAATATTTATATGATTACAATGATATATGCCTATGTTTACCAATCTGCTCTGAAATAGTTAATTATTCCTATGATTTCTGAGAGATTAATAAACTTGCTGAGTATGAACCTTTTTGCATTTTTATAATGGAGATGAAACCAAGCATTTCTCAAAATGAAAAGAATGGAGAAAAAAGTGAGAGACAAAAGCTTCACAGAGGAATAAGAACTGAATTTGTCAAGGCATTCAACACAAAACTAGTGTATAATAGATGTACGCAGTGGAATGCCAACATGGATGCTATAACTGAGTGTGAAGAATGACCTCAGAGCTCAAGACTGATGTAATAAAAAACAACATAAATGAACAAAAAAACACTGCCACTAACCAGGAAACACATCAAACAGAGGTGGCACAACAGCTGGGCGAGATTTCAGGGGTGTTAATGCCAATTTATGCTGGTAGCAGATGTCGTATTGCGCAAAGCACTAAATCCATTCACATCATAATTAAAGATGAGATGTTTACATGATGACTTTAATAATGACGATGTTTCAAAGAGCCTCCAGCTGTTTCACAAAGCAAAGCCAATGACATCATTGCATTTACTGTCTCTCTATTAATATACAGTTAAGTGAATATGTCCAAGCTTCATTATGGTTGCTTTAAGTCAATAATGTGCCTGATGTGCTTGGTCCATATATCGAGGTGAACTCATAAACCACTCCACAGGTGGAAAAACCGCACGTATGCTAATACACAGAGCTCAGGATTGACAGAACGCACCAATCCCTGCTTTCAGGACGAGCGCCACTCCACAAGAGGTCAGCGTGTAGGCTTAAACAAGAAAGTCGAAAAGGAGACTAAAAACGGAGTCATGAGCAGAGAGTATGGAGGAGAGAGAGGACGAACGCAATTCATTCTCAATTCAGCTAACACCGAGAGATCAGAGCAAGGGCTGGGCTCATTAAGTGTCACGTGCGAAATTAAATGCTAAACAGTCACTAAACGGCAAAAACATTCAATTCCACCTCGACAGGCAGTCCCCCTGCATGATTTCTTTGAAAGCTCAGCCCCCTCTTCCTTCCACTAACCGATTCCTCCCCCCTTCAATTCGTTCGTCTGCTTCTTGTAATCAAATGACAGAGGCATGTTATAGTATTTAACACAAGTGGTGCTTTACCTCGTTCAGTCTATATTGGGGCTGTAATTAATATTATGCAAGTTGATTAATGTCCCCTTCAGTCTTATAAATCACAAAAGGTCAGAATTCGGATGCAAAAGAGATACAGTAGTGTATCAGTGGCTCTTTGATTCAGACTCCCCCATTAGGACTCTGTTAAAATATGTATTTAAAGACCTGACAGACTGCTCACCGTTCAGTCGGTGTGTATTCCTGGAGAAGCCTTGAGACGACGAGAGGACGGCTGGCTCAGGTCAGGCAGGCCGGTGGAGTGCTGAGGGAAACCACAGCCTGGATCTACATGGAAATGCACTCTTCAGACAAGCTGATTTTGGAGAGCTAAGGACAAATGCACCCCAATACCACAAACCCTGTCCCAGGCCTTATAAAATAATGATAGGTCAAGGTCTGTCCCAATTCTAACTCAGGAGCTGACTTAAAATTATCGTGTCTTTAGTGAACATGATGCACGTACTGCTTATAGTCTGTTTGAGGACCTCCTCATGGAGTCTCGTCCGATTAACAGCGTATACGGTAATCCTTCTGATTCCTCCTTGTGGGGTCTCTGAGGACAAGCAGAAGCGAGACTAAAGCCTGCCGAGTCAGGACAAAAGGGGGCTGCGATATACACAGCCTGGGGTGGAGATTGTAGGTTTTAGCCCCTCATCTTCAGATCCAGGCATGCTGTGTAGATCAATATGGAATATGGAATGCTAACATAATCATTATGGCTTTTAACGTATGCATGTCTGTGAAATTTTTCTGTGATCTTCCTCGTTTAACATGCTTGGCAGGCTTCCACACTCAGTCCTTTGTTGAAATGCAGTGCTGAAGCCACCAAAGGTCACGCTGTAATGAGAGTCACACAAGAGCTGACTTATTGTCTTGAAAAAAGAAATAATTTATTATATAAATGATGCTGAGATAGTATTAGCCAAGTTTTATAATGGGAACCCAATGACTCTTTCAGAGTTTCAAACTGGCTTTTATGTATTTTGCACTAAAGCCAAAATACTAAATTGTAAAATTATATGATTAACTTAGTATGTTGACAGTTACGTCTTTCTATACTATATTTGAGTCTGTTACTGCTTTGCTACTCCTGTTTAACTACTTTATATTTGAATCTGATACTGTTTTGCCACTCCTGTATTTACATTTGAGTCTGATACTGCTTTGTTGCTCCTGTTTTTTCAATTTTTTTTAATCATTCTATATTTGAGTCTGACACTGCTTTGCTACTACTCTTTTACTATTTTATATTTGAGTCTGATACTGTTTTGTCATTCCAGTTTTAAGGTTTCGCTTAGATTTGCTGCTCTTATTTGTGTTTTATGTGTTGTTATGCAGGTCTTACTATCTTTTAATCTGAATGTTCTGTAAAGCACTTTGGTCAGCCTAGTGGCTGCTGTAAATGTGCTATACAAAAAAAGTGAATTTGAACTTTAATTTGTTACCATTTAAAAGTTTTGAGTCTGAAAGATTTGTTTAATAAAGTTAAATATATAGTTAATACTTCTACTCAGCAAGGATGCATGAAATTGCGCAAAAATCACAGTAAAAACATTTATAATGTTACAAAAGTTTTCTATGTAAATAAATGCGGTTCTTTTGAACTTTCTATCCGTCAAAGAACACTGCAAAAAATGTATCATAGTTTCCACAAAAAATATTAAACAGCACAACTGTTTTCAATTTTCACAATAGAGATGTTTCTTGAGCACAAATTACGCATATTAGAAGGATTTCTGAAAGATCATGTGACAATGAAGACAGGAATTATGGCTGCTGGATATTCAATTATTTTAAATTGTAATAATATTTCACAATATTACTGTTTTACTATACTGTATAATTTATACTATACTGGATAAGTGAGTTCTTTCAAAAACCTTTTTTTTTTCAAAGACCCAAACTCATGAACAGTAGTGTCTTTTTTTCTACAATATTAAAGTAATAGGTCACCGTGTTTCTATGGCTGTAAATAGGATAAAATAATCATGATTAATCTCATGACTTCCAATCAGTCTTCAGAAAGCACAATAAAACAATGGACCTACTTTATATTCAGTGTCTTTAAAGTCCAACTGAAATCAAAATTGACCCTATTTACTTTGTTAGCGCATACTAGTCTTGTGGTGAAAAATGTATCCGTGCAAGTTAATACACAGAAAAAAATTGTTTGCCGTCGTAATCTTTAATCAAAGTCTGAAAAGTTACTTCCGGTCTGGAATGGCGTTCCTTCTCTGATGATGTAGGTTTGACGGCTTGGGTTGGGAAACGCTTAACCACTCCCCTCAAACCGTTAGTCTGTTATGAGCAGAGATGGAGAGGAGGAGCGCTAGAGTAATACCCTGCCCTCTGTTCAATATTCCTTTTCACTGGGAAATACGTCACAACACTGGAGAAAAGCCGTTTGCAACTTCCGGTTCACGCGGACTTTAAGTACTATGCACAAATGTTAAACAGCATTTTAACATGCTTTTACATTTATATTTATATTTACACAATGCATGTAATTACAGCTGTAATTATTTTCTGCAATTACATCTATAATTACATGATTATCACACCCTTAAACTTAACTATACTACCACACCTCTCCCTAACCTTACTCATATTTTTGGGGGTATCTTTTGGGGTGTAGGGAGCTCTGGGTAGAGGTAGTACCTTTGTTTTCTGATAGCTGCACTCAACTTTTGAGTGGATGGAAGCACTGGTCCTCATCCATCTCTTAAATCTCTTACGTCTGGCTCCTAGTGCCACACCCTGGTACGCCGCTTCAGCTGGTGGGCTAAATGGCGTGAGGGGGTGATGTCTACACTGCATCACTGGGCAAATGAACTCCCACGACGGAGTCACTGGCCACCAACCAGCTATGGTTTGAAATAGCAGGGAAGGCAGATCTCTTCAGCCTTAGCAGGCCATCTGCCTAGGAGAGGGAGACTCTGATGTAAAACCTACAGCCCAAGGACCTCATTGTCACTGTCTCAGCTTGCTAGGCCATGGCAGATGAACGCTGGGTTTAAAGGGTGGGGTCAGTTCTGCGCACACTGCACTCCACTTGAAAGCTCCTCCGTGCAGGCAAGAAGGAAATACCCACGAAACAGTGGCGTATCCCACTCACCTTAAAAGGTGGGAAAGGACTCAAACTCGCATACTGGAATATCAGAACCATGCTAGACTCAGCTGACAGCACTCGACCTGAGTGACGATCTGCTTTAATTGCCCACGAACTTGCTAGGCTGAGTGTAAGCTTCGAGAGATTCAGAATGAGTGGTGGACCAACCTCACAGTAAGGACTCATCTTTGATACTGGTGACTACAGGGGATTCTACAAAGCTCTAAAAGCGGTATATGGTCCCTCGTACCAAATTTCCGAAAAGGACTCGATCCTGAACCGCTGGTCTGAACACTTCTACACCCTTTTCAATGCTAGCCGCTCAGTCCAAGAACCAGCAATTGACCGCATTCCACAACAACCAGTGAAAACTGAACTGGATGTGGCACCAACATTATAAGAGACTGAGGAAGTCATTAAACAGCTGAAGAGTGGAAAAGTTGCAGGAGTTGATGCCATCCCTCCTGAGGTATGGAAGAACGGAGGCCCAGCGCTGCACACCAAACTCCATAAATTCTTCGTCTGCTGCTGGGAGCAGGGAAAACTCCCTCAAGACCTCTGTGATGCAGTCATCATCACTCTGTACAGAACAAAGGGGAGAAGTCAGACTGCTCCAATTATCGTGGCATAACACTTCTGTCTTTCACCGGCAAAATCCTTGCAAGTGTACTGCTGAATGTACTGGTACCCGTGATAGCAGAAGATCACCTTCCAGAGACACAGTGTGGCTTCAGAGCCAACCGGGGAACCACATACATGGTGTACAAGTCAGACATAGCAACGACCTATCGCCGCCCTTCCCTATTGCAAACGGTGTGAAACAGGGCTGTGTTCTTGCTCCCACACTGTTCACCATTTTGTTCAGCATGATGCTCCAGCAGACCACATAGGACCTTGATGACCTCCTTGCTCACACAGAGGCAGCTATGTAGCGAATCACGTCCTGTTTCGCAAAAACTGCTCAGATCCTTGGCCTTAAAGTCAGCTTGAAGAAGACTGAAGTTCTGCAACAGCCACAAAAAGAGTACCATCCACCAAGCATCTCCATCGAACAAACAGAACTGAAGGCTGTCCACCATTTCAGCTACTTGGAGTGCGTGATGTCGTCTGACGTCAAGATCAACAAAGAAGTTGACAACAGGCTGGTCAAGGCAAACAGTGCATTCAGCAGACGGATGTGTCTGGAACAACAACAACCTCAAAAAAGACACGAAGGTCAGTGTATACAAATCACGTACCGTCATCACCTGAGACTCCTCGAGTGTTTCCGTCAGCGCTGCCTCCGCACAATCCTCAACATTCGTTGGAGTGACTTTGTCGCCAACACTGAAGTCCTCGAGTCAGCGGAGGTCACTAGCATCGAGGCCATGGTCCTCAAGGTACAGCTTCGCTGGGCAGGGCACGTCTCCAGGATGGAGAACCACCACCTACCTAAGATCGTGCTGTACAGGGAACTGTCCTCTGGCTTCCGCAACATCGGGGCATCACGAAAGCAGTGCAAAGACTCCCTGAAGAAGTCCCTCACTGCTTGCTGCATCGATCACCGTAAGTGGGCAACATAAGCACCTGATAGCGACTCCTGGTGGTGCACAGTCCATCAGGCCACCTCCCTCTTTGAAGATACCTGCAGGGCCAGTATGGAGGACATAAGGAGAAGAAGGAAGAACCGTGTCCCCTGAACACCCATCCTGGACCAGACCTTTACCTGCAGTCATTGTGGCAGGACCTGCCTGTCCCACATAGGCCTCGTTAGCCACCAGCGTGCCTGTAGAAGATGTGGATGACCTTCCTGAATCTTTGTTCGTTCGTTCACGAAGCCAAGCCATGACTACCACACCTGTCCCTAACCTTACCCGTATCCCACCTCAATAGCAGCACAATTGTTTTGCAATACAACATAAACACAATAAGTACATTTGTTGTAGGATGGTCAGTGCGTTGGCTAAACAAGCAGCAAAAAAACCTGGAAAAACTTCAGAAAAGTACATGGAAAATTCTCATTTATTCAGGATGCCACAAATCCCCAAAAAGTGCAACACAGTCCAAAGCAAAATGTCCATTGCAAGTCCAAGTTTAACTCAGAAATTCTGCAGGAAAACATACTAACAAAAGGAATTTGTTCAAAGTACAACACAAAACAACAAACAAACAAACAAACAAACAAACAAACTCAAGGGAAAAATAAGTTACACAGTTGGTTACTGATCCAACCAAACACCCCTTTTTTTTTTCAAAACATTTCATCTGTTCTTTTACAGTTTTAATCTCCTCCTTCATTTTCAAACTGACCAATCATAACTCTTCATCAGTTATTAACTATACATTTCATAGTTCACAAAGTATTGGCAACCTTACCAACTATACATTGATAATGTCTATCTTTACCAGTTACATTACCACTTAGAAAACAATACAAACACATAAACATTCATGAGCTTTGGGTCTAAATATTCTTAATAGACCAACTCCTCCCCTTCAGGATGACACATAATCAGTTTCCTGTTCGCGGCCCCTCCTACTAGGCATTTCCAGGAACCGCTAAGACAAAGAGACATGCACATTAATATTAAAACATTGTTTGTTTAACTTCACATTGTATGTTCCACTTTGATAACAGTCACCATGGAATGTGCCCCTTTCATGTGACTGCCACTAGAGTAAAACAAACACAAAATAAAGATCTCACAAAACTGTTTAGTGTGGTTCTTTAAGTTTGGCACATTTGTTCCACATCACAACATTGTACCTAACAATTATTATTTTATTTTATTTCTTTCTTAAGTACATAGTAGTAAAAGACACCTAATATAAACTGAGACCACAGAAACGACATAAAACTCTCTAAATGTAAGCTTTTTTTCTATTTTTTTGCAGACACCTTAGTGGCCCCCAGTTTGAAAACACCTGGTACTTGTCCTAAATTGGGTTGTAACATACCTTGGCATGGGGATGTGACACGATACATAGCTGAACACCGTTGATCACAGGAGAAAAGTCCTGAACTCAACTCATGAAAAGTCAAATCAAAGTCAAATCAAAAGAACACAACATCACTTTTTATAATGAATAATCTATGAGCAACAGATCTGTGAGAAAAGGTTAAAAATAAACATTGCAAGTCAAAAACAATATGCATCAGCCCAAGACCTGCAAGATGCTTGTACAGACATTGTTAACAAACATAAGTGCTTGTCTAGACTCAGAGAACAGGGCTGCAATCTAAATCAATTCTAAAGAAGAAAATTGACAATTTTCTTAATCACACATAAGGAATTTGAATAAAAATGGAGGATTATTAGTATATTTCAGAAGTGTTTTGGACTATTTCAATATGTGAGATTGCCTCTTCCTCTCTTCGAGGCTGATTTGTGATGGTCAGGGCATTTAAAATTAATACTTGGGGTACTCTGTTGTGTCTGTTTCTTCTGCTTTACCAATGACAACTCCTTCCTTGCCACTCGTGGAGGTCACAGGAAGCGGCACCGGGAGTGCTGCCGGCAGCCATAGTGATAGGCCGGGAGAAAGAAGCAGAGTCATGAAACATTCATAAGGCCTCTGTGTGGTGGGGGAGGGCAGAGCTAAGACTGGTGAGGGGGTTTAATTTGCCCAAGGAAGAGTGCTGCCATGTCCTGCGCTCCAGCACTGTTGTAATTAAAGGGACGAGGCCTGCGGAAATTGGCTCGGACCCCGCTGTAGAGCAGCGTCAACCCCGCCTGCCCGCGCTCTTGTCGGTCTATTCCAAAATCAATTATCTCCACGAAACAGCTGTAAGGCCCTCACCGCAGCCTCTTGCTCCTGAAGTGAGGGAGACATTTGAAATTCATTACCATATAAAGCAAAAGGTCCTTTACGTATTAAACAGCACTCGCCTTTTTATAAATTGTTTTTCCCCCCTCGAACCTGATGACAATTTGACCACTTTCAGTCTCCTGGTGTGAAAGCCAAGCAGCGAGGGTTGATTGCATCATTTATAAGAAAACAAAGAGAGGGAGTGTTGCATGTCAAGTTTAGACTGAAGGCTGTCATCCGGTTTATCAATTTCATACCACTTTCATGCTTTACAGTATTGTAAAAGTTTACTGACCTTGCCGTGCCAGAGAGCTCAACCTTCACTCTGCGTTCCTCTGACAGATCCTTGGATAGCAGGAGGCAGATTGGACATTCATAGTGAGGAACCTGAATCCACCGCTATCCTGCCACATCTGAGTGTGAGCTTGACAAGGGAGCAAAAACAAGTTGGAGAAATGACATAGAAGAGGCCACAGTAGGGGGAAAAAAAGGTGATGAAATATTAAACTTCATGGTGAGGTTATGTCCGAAGCTAAAATAAAATAGGAAAATATCAGATTGGTGTTCATCTCTCACACTTTTATCCTCCAACCCCCTCGCCCTCCCATGCTAGACACTTCTAACAAGCATTTTAATTACCGCCTCTTACACCAGCTTCTAGGTCACTATGTTCTGCTTGGCTAATGTAAATAATTCACCAGCAACCAACTGGGTACATTTCTGGACTGAAAAGAGCTGCCTGCCACACGTGTCTATTCTCCTAGATCATACTGGCGTTGACTCAACGGGCCAAACACAGAGGCATGAACAGCCAGCAGTCTCAGTGAGAACATTGGCCATGGAGTGCAGTGTGAGGGAATTCATTGAGAGGTGTGCAATGTCAGGGAGTGACTCATCTTGTCTGACTATTCCAGGACAAAGAGACGATAACAGACGACTCACCGGGAGCTGTCTTCTCCCACTATTCACAGTCCACCGCACTCTCTGTACTCTAAAGTTGGTCAGAGGGGGTAGAGAGTTCGAGTCAGTGAATCACAATACTGATGTAAACCTCTTGAAAGTGTCACGGGGAAGGGGGGAATGGACGCGGATGGGCGTTGAGTAGGTTTGTTGACGCCAAAAGGGGCCAAGTCAAGCTTGTTGGCGGTAAGCGACGTAAATATGAGGTGAGAATTCCACCATACTCCGGTGGGATACGGATAATGCTACAACATATCACTGGTACTGGGACTCATGCACTTGTTCATGTGGAAGGCAGGAGCGAGGTGTACATGTGGTGCCCTTGAGACCAGGATGAATGTGCCGTCAAGTATATGATGTCATGAGTGTCACTGTGTCAACGATCACACACAACCTGCCTGAATTATTCAACTGCATGAATGACATTAAATATAAAGGCAAAAATCGAATTTGCTCTAGAAACTCATGCAGAAATACAAGACACAAAGACAATACGAGGGATAGGAATCATAAAGAATTTAACAATTCCAGTTCATGTTCAAATTTGGGTTCCCAAACAAACGTTTTAGTACTTTTCAGGCAAAAAAATATTTGAAATTCCATTGATAAATTATGATATATGTCTTTAATTATAGAAATTATAATACATTTTAAACAATTTTCAGAAAAGGTATGTTTACACATACTGTAAAAAAGTTGCTGCCTTAAATTTTTAAGTACAATCAACTCATTTCAACTTAAAAAACATTAAACTGACTTAAAAAATTAGTTGAATCTTGTATAACTAATAAAATAACTAATAAAATATTTTAACAGCTTATTTTGATGTAAAAAATGTTGTCAACTTATTGATCGTGTAACTTTTTACAGTGCAGTCTTTTAAATACATTACAATAACTGGCCTTAACTTTATAATTTACAATATCATATAAAATGTTAAAACACTAGTTTTGTTTATATATTATAAATGATTATTATCATTATAAAATGTTACCGACTAAATACATAATGTGTGTGTTTATACACGTTTTCACATACAACCAGTCAGTGGCCCGTGTCTCACAGTAGTTGTATGTGTTTGATTCACTAAAAAAACCTGACTCATTAGAATCATTCAAACCACACTGGTTGTGCTGTATGTTTTTGATCCACTAAAAATAACCTGTTCACAAGAGTCAATCATTCAGGAATCAGACTTGCACCGGTAAATCCTGGTTTAGTACAGCATGTTTCGCGTTCTGATTTCAGTAGCAAAGTTGTGTCAATGTTGAGTATTACAAGAAACTCTGTAGAGTAATTTAGCATGCTCCACTCCGGCGGAAGAACGAATGCATGAGAACAGTTAATGGAAATGAACTATCATTCTTTTTTGTCAGAAATTCTAGAATTCCTGCTACACAATACACACTGTTACTATTTGAGTTTAGTCTCTTTCAGCATGAGACCTGTTCTTAGCCAGCTAGCGTAAACATATCAGCAGTCAACGCCCTACAGCTGAGGCAAATAAGCCCCTGAATCAATTAGTTCTGAATGAGGCTCCTTTAGTAATGTTAATGAAGCACTGATTGACCACAGTGTTATCTGTCCTGTTAGAGGGCTGGCCCGAAGCTCTTGCCTGCAGGTGCCCTCTTGCTGAAGGAGATAGAAAGGCACAGATTCAAGTAAAACACCCTAAGTGTATTATTGGCTACCGCAGTGTGACAAACTTTTAGTTTCCTCAAGCGTTCATTCTCTGAGCATGGGAGGAAATGTAATGAGTCAATTCATTGCCATTGTTTTGTGAGTCTGCGCATATGTTTGTTGGGCTCTTTTGTCCCAGAGAATCTTGAGAGCTCTTGAGGTAAAATCCTCCACAGATGGAGCAAGAACAACTTCCCTGACAGACAGACAAAATAAGTTTGTCACAGTCACAGATACTTGAGACACACATCTTGTCAGCACACAAGGACCATATAAGAACACCGGAGTCAGCAAGTCCTTTAGCTAACCACCATTCATTTACCTGAGAATCTATAGTATATGCATCTTTGCCTTTTAAAGGAGAACTCCGGTCAATTTTAACATTGAGCTCATTTTTTTTTTTTTTGTAAATTTGGAGTGCTGTCAATACAGAGAACAACAACAAAAATCGGTGTTGCCTACACCGTGTTATCCTCTTTTTAAAATTTGCACCCTGTTGACTTCAATGGGGCATATTTTAAACCTGCTTTTACCCTCTTAACATCCTTGATGTGTCATTACAAGTGCCCAGCCAATGTGAGTGATTCCTTTAGAGTTAACACGGGTAAATCTGACTGCAGTAGATGTGAAAGATATGAAGAAAAATGAAGTTAATTCGGCCAGCGCTCATACCTGTATTTACACCCTGTTTTCGGTTGAAGTCCAAAGTAGTCGATTGTCGAGTTCACGCGCGTGATCATAGGTAACTAAACATATGCGCGTGAACTCGACAATCGACTACTTTGGACTTCAACCGAAAATAGGATGTAAATACAGGTATGAGCGCTGGCCGAATTAACTTAATTTAATTTAATTTTTGTCGTTGTTCTCTGTATTGACAGCACTCCAAATGTACAAAAAAAATGAGCTCAATGTTAAAATTTATCGGAGTTCTCCTTTAACCCCATCATGACAGCACGGAAATGTGTGCTTGTATATACAGAATAAAATAAATCCAGATCGATACTTTTATATAGATTGGACTATTGTTACAAAGGGTAAGTGATACCACAATGCGACAAAGGGAGACAAATGCAAAGTGGATCTTTCACATTATGATGTGCTACATCCATTTTCATTAAGCTTCAGCCATACAGACATGCACATAATGAGCATAAAAGTACAGTGCCTTACAAAGAGAATGTATATCTTCATGCTAGAAAGACATGTATTGAAGGTGACATACTTTTCATGCTCCTGTGTATCGCAGGAAGAATGCAGAAAAATCTCTCCCTCAGTATCATGATGTAGCAGCTGATAATGTTGAATTACAGCAGACAGCAGTCCTTAAAAACACATAGATGATGTGCAATATTAATCAGATTGCATTAGCAAGTGATCTTTTGAGCTCCTGTAGTATCTAATGGAGTTTTTATGTTCTTCAATGACATTGATCAGGGCAAGTAGGCTGAATGGGGGAGGATTCTGTAACTATAAGTCATTTCATTGTTTTTCATCTCATCAATGGTGTATTTTTCTAGCAACATCTTTTATGGACATCAACAAAAGATTTCTCCAGCAGTGAACCCTCTCAGGGCTGCAGGTCTCACCTGGGTCTGCAGTGCAAGCAGAGCTGTATATAAATAGGCAGGTATCCTGAGAGCTTTGACACATTCACATGAAAGTTTCATTCGCACAGAGGAGCTGAGGTGAAGGATGTTGTGGAAAGGAGAATTTTCTAGGGAGCCAAGATCAAGTTCCACGTAACACCAATATTTTATTATCTTGCTCTAATTTTGAAGTAAGTTTAACTTATTACAAAATAGATGCGACGAAGGACAGCATCTGTTCACATTAAACGAATGTTAAAATAAAAAACACTTTAAAATAAATGCAAAATTGAGTTTTTAATGCTTTTTTAAGGTTAAAATGATAGTTTACTCAAAACATGTATGACTGACTTTAGATTCTTCTCTGTTTTTTTGTCCAAACAGTGAAAATCACTGCTGTCCAAAACAACACCGGACAGCAGTGACTTTGATTGAATGCAATCTAAAGAAACTTAAAAAAAATGCATGGTTGCAAGTTAAAAAATCGAATTTATTGGTTTTGATGCGCTTTGTTCACAATGTTAATCATTACATAAACGTAATATAGTGTAATTTAAACATTAACTGCATTTATTGATTTAAAAAAGTTGTTGCAACTTGATATGGCCAGCGGCTTTCTAGTTCCCATGCTTTGCATATACTGGATAAGACGGACTTGTTAGTGTTTAATGCTGTTATGTTTGACATTTAAAAGGGTTTCTGTTATGTTAAAGTTTTTTAGGTACCATTTTCCTGGTAGTGTGGTTGGGTGGTTGGGTTGATGGTGGCTACATGATGGTATTGCATTGACCATAAGAGCAATGATTGAGCTAATGCCAGTGACCAATAATATCATACTTGTTTGAGATGTGGAAAGCTAGGTGGTAATTTGAACTGTTATAGATCAAATTATTTGGGTTCAGGACCACCACTTAATTATGTTGAAATTAGTTGGAACAACTTAATTTTCTTTTAGTAATAAAGTTTGTTTATTATACAGTGTCCTTGTTACATACATAATATGTTACACGTATAGTTACTATATAATAACAACACACATGCATAATTACTAGAAACTACCCCAAATTGAACCCTAATCATAAGGTACATGTACTTACAGTAATTGCATTGTAACATGCATGGACACCTTAAAATAAAGTGTAACCTTATTCTTTTCTTTGTTGGGCCAACATATTTGTTTTTAGAGTGTGGACAAAAACAGCTGAAACATTCTTCAAAATTTCAAATAGCAAGAAGAGACATTCATTCATGTCTTTTTTTACTCTCGATTGGATGCTGAACGCCCTTGTGCACACAGTTATGCAGAAGCATATCTATCAAGAATAGTGAAGTGAGATGTCACTTCCAGCCACACAAAGGTAATTCCTGTACCTCCCAATGAGAGCCGAAGAACAAGACAATAATGATATTACCAATTAGCTGCACACGTCAAATGTCACCGTCATGTTTCGTTGCTTTGTTTGTATGGTGTTAATAATGGGAGCATCTGCTCATGGTACATTTCAACCTGGGTCTTTATCTCCTGCCAACAGCAGACTGAGAGAACCCACTCTGTCTACTCACTGCCTACATTCTATTGATTCTCCTAAAACCCCCAACAATGGTATTTGTATGCCGGTTTATTCTGTAGTAACGTAGATATGCCAGGCAGAATTAAAGTGGGCCAAACAAACGCGGCGGGCACTGGCTAATTATGCTCTGAGATTGTGTGTGCGCGTGAGAGAAACAAATGAGAGGTTCAATTTGATATAACCCGCAGCTTTTCCGTCAGGCATCTTGCTAAGTACTTTCAAGTCTTTGTGAGGAAATAATTGATTTGTGGATGTGCCTCGGGGTGTGTGTGAAAAACGTATTATGATATTTGTTGAATAATAGCAAATAATCACTTGCAGGGAGGGAGGGCTGGTTAATGGATTACAGACTAATGGAGAAAAAGTGATTGACAGTTGGGTCACATTGACAAATCATGCCTGTCTGATTACTTATTCAGCGGAGGTGAAATAAAGATGCTATGCGCTCAGTGATGCTGAATATTTATAGTCTCAGCTGGATTGAAAACTGTGTGTGTTTACTTGAGCAAAGTGCCTTTGAGAAATAAATGTTTAGTCAGATTTCTTCCAAGACTTGCATCCCCTCCCCTCTCAAAACTAGCAGCAGCTCATTTCTGGAGTCATACCTACAGTAATGATGTCAGGTCTAATCTGAACAGGGAGACAGCAGAGAGGATATTGAACAGTGGAAAGGTTAATCACCACTGCCTGGTTAGCCAGGGAAGACAAGCTAATTCCTCCAAAAGGCAAATGGCACACAGCCCTATCGGAGAGCAGATAAGCAGTGTTAATACACAGGCAGAATGGGGACTCAAGGGCTGAGGCTCTGTTATCGGCCAGCCCTGAGACGGGGCGACCTGGAAACAGCCCAGCCCCTGCCCTGAGCACAAAAAAAGAAAAAAGAAAAAACCCTCAGAAAGCCTCTCAAGCAGAACTATCACGAAACCCTGACCCCCCAAAACCATCCCCCAGATCAGTCCAGACTCATTCACAGACCACAGCAGAATCCAACCCCCAATTTTTCCCACCCAAGCGCAGACCCCCAAAACTAGCCTATTAGGTGGCATAGCTAATTGGAAGATCAGGCGAAGGCATTAAAAGATAAGATACTCTGGCAGCTTGCCTGAAGTGTGGATCAGCACACCAATAGGAAACTATCAAGTTTTGTGAAGACCGCTGTGTGAATGCAGCCCTGAAATTGTCTGGTTAACATTAGCAAATACATTAAGATGCGATACTGCTGAATTCAAGGCATAAAATTAGCCACAATCTCTGATTTCCCCTCTCGCTCTCTTGAGAGCACACAAATACGCACATCGGAAACTCATCAGCCATTGTTTCTTAATGTGGTATGAAATCCCATTTTCTGGTCTATGCAAATTGCTAACCTGCCACAGGATAAGCCTGGTTTTACATTGTAGCTCTTTCATTCAGCACGTTACGGTGTCACTGTGGAGGTATAAGCCCTTCACCCCACCAAGTATCTGTTGTAAGGCGCATGCCTTTGCCGTAGTAAAAAGAAGGTTTATAAATGCCGTTTCATTCTCAAGCTACTTTGAACAAAATGGAACTTGCTGAAGGATATCTCCATTATTAAAAAGGCTTTATTTCCAGTGGAAAGTGAGAGACGAAGAAGGTCAAATAGATGGCAGTGGGAGAGTTAAACAATAAGGAGGTTGAGGATTTTGTGAATAATGGATTAATATACAATGAGCGGCTAATTAGCATTATCTGAAAAATCTCAGTGAACACTCTGAAGGCCAAACAATGTGTCAAAAGACAGATTTATCCACAGGTAGATACCTTAACAGCTGCTACTAAGAATATTCTTGCAGACATAGCAACCATGTCTGTTAAGCTTAAAAAAGGACAAATAATAATAATTATAATAATACAAAAAGTTATTATTATTTTGAATCAGATCTTTTCAGATCATTTGGCGTAGTTCACAGAACCAGTCTGAATGATTCATTCATAAATCATATGAATTTCAATTCAATTCAATTCACATTTATTTGTACAGCGCTTTTCACAATACACATCATTTCAAAGCAGCTTTACAGAAAATGCATGAGTCCACATTACAATTTAGAGTGATCTGTTATCAGAGGTAACTGTCTAAGTTATGTATTTCAGAAATGTACATTATGTTTAGATTAAATATACTAATGTACAGTTAGCTAAAAATGTATTAATTTGAACAATGTAATAATTTAAGGCAGAAACAATGAGCGCATTGAAGTAATGTTGTTACTTGTTTGTTAACAAATGATTATGACAGAAAATTGTAGCATAGGTGCATTTTGAATGTACTTATAGAACTCAAAGACTAAATTGAGTCTGGAATAATTATAAAAATTTTATTCTGTTCCTCACACAAAGCTATCATTTGACTTTAGAAAACTCAGAATAGAGTGCATGAGTCATATACACTTTTTATTGTGCTTAATCAAAAAATATATTTGGACAGTATTTAAAAAAAAACCCATTAATTAGAAAATGTTAGTTCCTATATTTAAGTAAATATATTTTAAATTCTGTATTAGCAATATATTTTAGGCTTTTTGTATATATTTTAAATATTCACTACATTTAAATTCTTCAATCTTAATTAGTGAGATTTTTTTTAAGGAAATTTATATTTTTATTTCAAGAATGCATTAAATTGATCAGAAGTTGACAGTAAAGACATTTATAATGGTACAAAATATTTAGATTGTAAATACATGCCGTTCTTTTAAAATTTCTATTAATCAGAGAATCTTGAAAATGTTTTATCACGGTTCCTCAAAAAACACAAAAAGCACTACCATAAACATTCGTGCCAGGATCTGTGTTGACATGACAGTGCCCTCCTAAACAGCTTCAATCTGTTCTCTCCTTAATTGGGGGAAGTAACTCCGGTATGTCATCGGCAGAGCTGTGTCGGGGTGAGGGAGGGGAGGCGTGGGACGTTTCGCACAATCGCAGGGTCAATGAAGTTGTACTTCTCCCCTCTGAGCACCGCTAATTTGCTGGAGGAAGTGCTGACAGGACCTTTCTTTGCTATGTTTTCCTTTCACAGCTCCACCTCTCTTTTTCTAGCAGACCTCCCGTTACAGATCTGGAGTGGTGGGAATCCAAAGGGGCCAGAGCGTAGAGAGAGAAGGCCATTGGTAATGATCCACTTCACATGGGCGTTTATGAGCCAAGGGAAAAAAGGGAAGGAGAGAGAGAGCTGGAGAGAAAGGGAGAGAGCTGATTTTGGGACCCTGAGAAAGACTTGCTCGACAAAGCCTGCTGGTAGAGAGCCGCATTTAAGGGCATTCTCCTGCAGCGAGCCGGCCCCTCGCTGCAATGGGCCACTTAACACAAGAGCACCTCTCTCACCTGCCAGGCAAACACTGCAGCCTTACTGTTTACTACCACCAACCCTCAAGCCCACTCTGGACTCATCTGCCCCAATTTAGCCAGACTGAGGTGCTGCTAAATATTTGGCTCGCTCAAACAAAAGGGTGACAAATACAAGGGGCACAAAGGAGGTATGAAGTAGGCATGAGTAATCCGCAAATGGCACGGCCGCGTGCGTGCACGTCTTAATCTATCATGACGTTTTCAACGTGATTTAAAAACAAGAAATACCAAGTCGGAAGTAAAATAAGCAATGGAATGAAAATGTGCGAATGTGTTCAAGGAAAAAGAAGACTAGATACACAACAGGTCCATGTGTGGTCAGAGGAAGCAACTAATACAAAGCAAACCACAGCTCACAAGAAAGACAACAGCGCTCTGATACACCCAGAACACAAACAAAGACAAAAAGACGCCATCTCTTTAAGATATTAAGAAATGCCCACTCCACCCTTCAGCCTCGTCTCCAACCCAGCTCTTTTTACCATTTGGACAATGACTTCCTGCTTCCAAATTAACAACCATTCTGACCCAAGAGGCCCCTGTCTCTATTGAGTGGCTCTCTAAGCCCCCGAAAAGTTACCCCAATTTCCGCTTTGCTTTTGTGCTGTGTTTGGTCAGACTGAAAAGCTCAGTTAGGGCATTGTTGCAGTGCGGGACAGAAGGAGAGAGGGACATTGTATAACATGATCTCCTTTAAGGTGGTTCTGATTGTTGGGAGCAGCATGGGTCTGAACCCCGAGGACAGAGCCCAGGATATGACCCATAACTTTCCAGGAGAGAGGGATGCACGGTAATGAGTACTTTTTTTTTTTCTTTTTTTTTTACACAGGACGTGGTTAAAACGCACATCTCTGGCTCTCCGTTCGCCCCTTCCAGTCACTGTTTAAGGAATCTGAAATCAAGTGCCTTTGTGTAAATCATAACACAATCAGTGACAATTCAATTGTGGAAGGTGTCACGCATACAATAATAAAGTTGGACTGATTGACTGATGGGGAATTTTACAGTTCATTATCCAATCAGACGCCAGCGTCGTGATGGGTGCTTGTCACTCGGGGAACTCTCCTGGCGGGGGCAGATGTCACTCTGATGCTGTTAAGATGACAAGCGCCAGAGGACAGTGCGGAGAGACTGACATTTTCTCTTCCCTCCCTCCGATGAATGGAGCGACGAAAGAAAGGGGAAAAGCGAGCGGAACAAGAGGACGCTGCTGCGTGACAAGCTCCATTCTGGCATTTGAATTAAACCTCAGACGGAGGAAAATAAGACAAAGAAAATAACACGGTCTGACAGCATTATCATCGTGTTTATACTCCTCTAGTTAGATATACGCCGAGTGGTGGCAGAATGAAAGCGTTACAGGTTTACATTATTCCCCCTATTGAAACATTCTTATCTCTGTTCTGTTACGAGAATACGAGAACGAAATGAACTTGGCAGAATAAGTAGAAGTGGCAGGTGAAAAACAAGTAGGAGGAATGCAACGGGAACGAGTTCAATCTTTCGTACCTGAAAAGCGTGTGGAAAAACAAACAAACAGGTAAAACGAGAAAAGCAGGAAAAGAGGGAAAGCACAGAGCGATCTCTATCTACTCAGAGTGAGGGCCCCATTAACTTGACCACATGCCCTTTGCACACAAAGGCTGCAGCCCTCAACTCCTCCCATCCAATTATGTGTGATTAGGCTGAGTGTGCTGTGTCAAGATGGAGGGTAACAATAAAGACATGTCACCCTCTCTTTCGGGTCCCTATACTGTTCTATTCATGTACTCCAGCTCAAAATGCACATGTCCGTGCAACTGTGGTCCCAACATGGACGTTACATCAGCCGCCACACCTTCCAGGGCGCAACGGTCACCTCCGTCACGCTTTTTTGCGGTTTCCATGGGTGCGCTGTTTAACGGAGAGGGCCCTTGTGTTGATTCATTGGTGACTCAAACTGCAGAGCTGAATGATGTTTTCAGAGGCGGCGAAGGAGGGGAGTGCGCTCAATTAGCAGCCTCGTTAGAGGTAGTGATTAGCGAGGTCTCGGCTCTGAGAGAGGCCCCCCTGGGGCACGAGCGGGGCCACTGCCACTTCAGCGCCGTCGCCGCAGGAACCCCCAGCGCGTCCCACAAACCCCAGATGATAACAGACAACTTTTGTTGTGCAACTGTTTCTGGTAATTATCAAGGCAAGGGCTGAAATGATACGCTAGCATTAGCGATGGAGAAAACACAGCCATCATAGGTTACTAGAGGGAAGAACGATTAGCAACCCAGGAAATTAGAGCCTAGAAAATCACAGATGAAAATATCCATTCATCGGGGGGAAAAAAACCACACACCCAATGAGAGTTTAAAAGAGTTTGCGACGGCGAGAAAATGTGTGTGATTCTGAACTGCCGTATAACTATGCTGAGGAAAAACGGGAGAGGGGGGCTGAAGGGAGGGCGATATTAAAATTCATGACTCTCGCCAGCATTTGTATAAGAAAAAGATTAAGAGGGGCCCGGGTGGAGAAAGAAGCAGCATTATCAGCTTCTCTCCTGCACTGAGCAGCCCGTCTCTCTGTGCTGAGACTCGGGGGTTAAGAGGATAACTGCCCTTCTGCTGGACACCACAGCTGCCTCTGCGCTCATATCCTGCTCCAGACACATCACATCATTCCCTGAGGATATAGTATTCACTCAAGAATATACATTCACACAAAACTGACAAAAAAGAGAAGGGGGAAAAAACAAACAAACAACAACAACAACAACAACAACAACACTACTACTAACATTAAAATAGGGTCATGAATGTGGCCTGATGGGCAGTGCACATAGTTTGAAAACAACAACAACAAAACAAACAAAAAATGAAACAAAATGGAACAAAACAAAAAACAAACAAAATTAAACAAAACAAAACGGAACAATACAAAACCAAACTAAATGGAACAAAGCTAAACAAAATTTGGAACAAACAACACGGGACAAGACAAAACAAAACTAAATGGAACAAAACTGAACAAAATTTGGAACAAAACAACACGAAACGAATGAAACGAAACAAAACCGTTCTTATTTCTAATACAGGTGAACTAAAAATGGTACCTATGAATGAATTTGATTATTTATCTAAAATTTACATAAGAATTTGCTTTAAAAGGAAGCTGGTCAGCTCAAGAATCCATTCGTTTTTATTTGTTTATTGGGTTTGTTTGATATTACCTTTAATAAAACACTACAAAGTCAGAGGTCAGTCAATGTTGTATATACTAATTACAATTTATGTAGAATGATGTTTTTTCCCATAGTGAACAGTTAGGGGGGTGGGTGAAGTAGTGTTAATATGTGAGGATAAAAAAAAAACAGTTCAAGCAGAGTGAGCGGTCTCAAGGTCTGGTATTAGCGACCTCTGCAAAATGGAGCTGTTAGGCAATTCTCCGGAGACTGGTGAGAGGTGCTGCTCCATTATGTGTGCATGTATTCCCAAGGCAAACAAAATCAGCTCCCATCTTAACAGGCTCAGTATTGCCGCCTGCTCTGTCTGACAGCAGATAAGAGGAACGATTCAATCAGGGGCTAATCCTCACCTCACCTGCCCGTCCCAGACCGCATGGGTTCATCTGCATACTTCACCTCAGCATCCTGGCCATGAGAGTCAAGTTTCCACTGTTTGTACATGAATGGGTGGAATGAGTGAATAAATGAACTAGGTGTGAGAAGAGTGAGAGAAAAAAAAAAACAAAGAATGAAAAAAAAACCTAACAAATAAAACAAACAAACAAATAAAACAAACACACAAAAACAAATACATAAAAACAAACAAAAAAATAGGAACAAACTCAAATAAACATGAAGCAAAAAAGAAAACAACCTAACAACAAACAAAAAAGCAAATAAAAACAAACTGAAACAAACAAACAAACGAAAACAAAGGGGGAAAAGAACAGAAACAAACAAAACAAAGGTGTGACAATATGACTACTAGCTGACCGTGGTATAACCTCACCGCTGCTTCTCAAATCTGGAAAGAGGTGCAGGTAACCTTACCAGGTACTTAATCCCAGGCTCTAATTGGAGTGAAACTCTACCTGTCTCCCTGATCCTGGGCTCAAATTGGAGGGTAACTCCACCTGACTTATTAATCCTGCATTCTAATTGGCTGGTAACCCTAGCTGGTGAACTAATGTGAATTTCTAAGTGCCACACATTGTGCCATGTGTCTCAAAAATATCTATCAGTGCACTGACTGATGGTATTCTATGTCACTCTATTCAAAGGTGCAGATTTTCCCCACACTCTCTCACACCTTTACAAGTTCATACCTGCACTATAAACTCTCTTCGTCCTGTAACTCCACTGATTTAAAAATAGGAGCCGATAGTGTTGAGAGAAGATAGGTTTGTAAATGTGTTTTAACAATTGACAACAAATTAACTTGAACTGGTTCAAAATGCATTGTCTTTATATAAAACGTGACTATCTTTTGGATCGATTCTTTTTATTCTCATTAGGCCAGTGATTCATTTAGCTGCATGAGCACATAAAACATTTTTTACAAAGGAGTAATTCTGCTTCAATGCATAAAGTGTCAATCTATGATTTCTTTTCACTTTAACAAAAGAGAATTTAAACAGTTCAGCTTTTTTATCTAAAGCATATGTGCTTCTGGAGCGATTTGAGGCAAGAGTTCATAGATGAAAGTGTGATATTCAAGTGTTGGAGAGTGATGTTGTTTCTCAGCAGAGATACTGACAGATAGAGACTGACGATTTTAAATCAAAAACATGGCATGACGACAGAGCAAAGAATCCCCCCAGGCCGGTCAACCCCAGTTACAAAAAAAACATAACGAAATAATAATAATAATAATAATAATAATAATGTAATATATTATTATCATAATCATCAGCCCACCATTTATTGATATATTGTTAGAAATATATATATATATATATAATATATATATATATATATATATATATATATATAAAAATGCTGATAATTATCATATTAAAACAAAAGTGACTAAATATAATAGAAATATAATTAATTAATACATTTCATATATTAATATTATTTTAGAGGTTAGGGTCTGTTTTTAATATGGAACAAAAATCCTATTGTTTCTTATTTATCAAATGAGATAAAACAGATTTTTGATGTTTTTCTTCTTGTATGCTCTATTAGATTAAAGAGTCAATCGTGCACTGATACATGCTGATTTTCTGTCTTTAAGAGGATTGGGCAAATGTCTAACATTTCAGGTTATTAAATAAACTTTGTTAAAAAAACGACTGTAAATTCTCTATGATATTTCACTGATGTTATTGTGGTTGTTTTTAATTAGAGGGGAGCTTAAGGTTGATAAACAAATATCCAAAAACAAAAACAGCTGTCCAGTGTGCCACACACAGCTGTTTCCTTACCAAAGAGATTAGTGTCTTCACCACACACACACACACACACACACACACACACACACACACACACACACACACACACACACACACACACACACACACACACACACACACACACACACACACACACACAAAATCATTCGATACATCATAAACTGTACCATAAACCCCAGCAATCAAAAAAACAATTATTTTATGCCAGCCAAATTCATACAGATTGCTCCTCCAAATTTCCATGTGAACGTACAGTCAAAAACACAACGGATGTAATCATTGGCAGTGAAAAAAAGCATGCACATACAGATTCAATTTGCGATCTTGCTTTTCAAGTGCAAAAATGAGAATTGAGTGAGGTAAATATGAGCACTGTCTCTCCCTCTTCCTCTTTTCCCGTCTGCGTGTGCGTGTGCCTCTAAAAAGGGTTACAAATGAGAGTCAGCCCCCAGAGAGTATTCAATTTGCTCCTTATTTTCTCAGACAAATGTGTCTCTTTATCAAAGTGAATAGTCCAACCCAGGAAAGATAAACAACAATCTCATTCAGCGCTTAATGTTTTCCCCTTGCACTGCACCCAACTCAGCCCTCTCTTATCTCACTGCCTGGGTGCCAAGGGTCTCGGCGTAGATTAGCCAAAGGCATCAGACAGATAAGGACTATAAATCCAAATTGCATATGAAAAATATTAAAGCATTATGATGTATTAATCTAGTCATTGCACCTCATCTTGTGATGGGTTTGAGAGGAATTACATCACCCGTATCAAGAGTGCCTATGCTATTAGCGCCCGCTTTCATTCCCAGCCGCAGCTGCCACAGTCTTTTAGCATTTCCAAACATATTTAAACTACTGTACATTGCATGTAAGGGATGACAAGTTGAAGAACACATCATTAAATGCATCTGTCCGTCTGAACCCCCTCCTGACCTCCACGGTTTCGCACTGAGCGATCGCACCCCTCGTCTCAGCAGGGTATGGGAGGAACTGTCAGGTCATCTCTGATGTCTGCCACGCTGGCCGCACATCTCCCCATAATCTGCCTTAATCTCTCGCCTGCTCACCTAATCAGAGCAATGAAACCTGAGTGATCAGCCGGAACAATGGGAGAGAAGAGCATTTGCTAAATTACTCAGCTAAAATCATATGGTCCTGCACACTTATTCCAGTCAGTTATGTTACCAGTTGATGGTATAACCGATTAGGTGTTTATGGGTATGTGCTCTTGTGGAACAAATGGGGTTGAAAGGTTTTATTTTATTTGATTTTTTCATTCACTTTCACTGAATGGATTATTATCATGTGATCTGCATTTCTGGTGCACCATGAGCTCTGCTTGTTTGCATATTAACCATAGTGTTTTATCCTTTCTCAAGCATATCGATTGCCATAAACTATATTAATCTGATGTGTAATTTAATTTACAACACCGTTAAAGGAATTTTCTTGATTCAGCTCAAATCAACAGCATTATAGTATAAGGTTGAACATTTTGTTTTTGACTTGTTTATTGTATTCTTTAAAATAAGTCAAGGTTACAGAGAGCTACTTACAAAGGAAGTGAATGTGAAGCTTATTTTACAAAAGCACTTACATTGATTTTAATATTATTTGTTATTATAATATTTTACGACTTAATTGTAAAAAAAAATTAAGGTCATTTGATAGTTATAGGCATTGTGTTACCATGGCAGTGAAGTTGTAAAATTAAATATAACTTTACACAGAAACAGATAGTAAGAGTTTTCTCCCCCCAAACAAAGTCACATCAACACACATGGTTTATGTCTTATGGATTTACTTTTCTTTCTTTTTCTTTTTTTTACTATTGTTTATGGATTGGCCTCATTCACTTCTATTGTAAGTGCTTGTAACCCTTTATTTATTTATTTATATAGTGCTGATGATAGAGCTTAGCTTCTATTGACCCTGAATATTTTCTTTAAGGAATTTCCTCCAAAAAAACAAAACAAAAAAAACTGCTTGCATTTACAGGCAGCTCATATGTCTAAAACGTCCAAGTTTCCCATTTTCACATGAACTTGAAGCACAATAGCCAGTTTTCACAGGAAACTCAAGACTGTGTAGTTATGTTGTGTGGAGTGTAATGTCCTTCGCATTAAATAAATAATAAATTACTCATTCGCCAGATCATAAAAAACCCTTGAACAGATGAAAGGTATAATAGTATGTGTGTATATGTGTGTGTGCGTTTGAAAAAGAAAAAAAAAACGATTTATTTTCTCCAACTCACTATCAGTGCTTCATTCTCTTTCATTTGCTGCTCTGTGTATTTTCCTCAATCGCTTATTCTCTGACTATTGATGCATGAAGATGTTTAAAACAATGAAATAATGCTGTCATATCAAACCAGAGGGGAAATGACATGAAGCAATATTCTTTGTTACATGGACCATCTGATAAGTGTCATTCTTGGGCGTTACAAGGGGGGGCAGAAATGCCCCGGGCTCAGACGGGGTGGCAAGAGTGCGCCTTAGTGGCCTTTGGCCGGCGTCACCACATGTGCCACATAATCAGAGCCTCACAGCATCAAAACCGACAGCAAGGCCTTTTTCACGCACAAACATTTACAGGCCGCCTGTCAATCATTCTACTTCTGCTCTCAATCTATACCTTGCTTACTCTAAACCATCATGGTTCCTCACTGAGTAAAGGGAATTTGAACACCAACCCTGAGCTCTCGGAGAGGAAGCTGTGATCACACTGCCGGGCTCTGATTAATAATCACTCGTTATTCACACTCACTACACTAAAATTACGCCTGGGGGAAACACTATTTCTGCCCACGGCAGGGTGCCCGGACCAGCCCCCCTTCAGCCAATCACGCTGCAAACTTACGGCCCCCTCAAACGCCATGCTCCGACGGTGCTCCTAATCTGCAAAGACAACAATGGAGACTAATTACACGTTTACGTCTTCAGTCTCTCCTCTGAGTGTAAATACATGACAAGGAGGGAGTGGAGGAAGAGGAGGAGCGCCGTCGAACAGTTCAAAGTCAAAAGCTCTCTGAAGGACACAATGAAACACTTAAACGCAGATCCTCAAGTCCAACGTATTTTTTTCTCGGCCTCAGTATCTGGCTCACTCAAATTCAGCACGGTGCAGCATGACATATTCAGATGCTCCGATAGGATTGTTCATCTGGCTTGAACTGTATCTGTGTCGGTGAGGAAAAACGGTCACAAATCCTGACAATCTAGCAGCGCTTTTCTGTCCTTATGTTCTTTTTTTCTTACATTCTAATCATTAAGTCACATCAGTCAATAGCTTTATTATCTGCTTGCCTGCGAGCCTCTATCTTGCTATCGCCCTGTAGAGTAATTGCATTGTGACAGGGGATGATGGGGACTGAAGAGCCTTTCATTTGCAGGTTAGCGTTTATCAGGCAGAGCCATCGCACGGGGCTGTCACTCTGCCATCGGCTCGCTCGGCCTGCCTGATGTCCTTCATGTAACTTTGCACGACAGCAATTTTTTCATTTTGGCCTCTTTATCCTGGTGTTTATAGAGGTGTGTGTTTGGGCAGGGGACAGACTTCAGGAAGGATCCTGGATTAATATCAACAGTTTCTGAGATTTTTGCTGACCCGTGCTAATTTTTCACTCTACATAGCAAAATACCATGTTTCAATGTCACTAAAAAGGGATAAAAATGTATTATTAATTATGAACAGACCTAAAAGATCAAATGTGTGACAATTGTATCATATTGAAAAAATCAACAGGTTTTAAAAGTCTGAGATCACTAGAGATGCATTTTTCCAATTTCATACAACATTTTTCATTACAAATTATATTATCAGCATATCAATTTCATTAAAAAGTCGAATACACTCCTTAAAGTGTAAAAAGGTTCTATAGATTATTAAAATAGTCTTCACACTAAGAAAAAAAATTTTTTTTAAGAACTGTTCACTGAAAGTTCTTGAAAATGGTTCTTCTATGGCATCACTCTGAAAAAACAACAACATCTGGAACTTTATTTTTATTTTTATATATAATGTGCATGTACTCCATAAGTTTATGCCAAAGCTGATGATCATGTTCTCCAGGATGATTTGTCAATGATGCAAAGAGCATCTTGCTCTTCATTAGAGGAAAATCAATAGTTTAGCCTAAAAGTAGTGCAGAATTTTAAACAATTCCTTCTTTATTTTACATCATAATTAAAAAACAACAAAAAAAACATCACACTTTGTCCAAGCTGAAGTGAATTTTCTGTGCTTTCAGAGATTTGGACCCCACTGCACTGCAACCTTCTTGCCTTTATAAAGCAAAATGAAAACAAAAGTCACTCACCTGGAATGGACTGAATGATTTTATGTGTACTGACACTCATGAACACTGAAAGATTAAAAAGTAAATGTGCCAATCAATAGCTCTGGCTCAATCGGTGTCACAATTCCAGACAGCCCTTCTCAGAAAAAACGTTGATATGAGTTCCTCTGAATAGAAATCATTGATTTATGGTCTTCTATCAATGTGTCCCTCTTCCCCTAGTAAATCCTCTCTACATTCCACTCTCTCCTTTGTATTCGTGCCCTTTAACGGTGCCCAGGTTCAAAAGAATTAACCTTGATTGGGATAATTGAGCCCAGGCCAAAGTGGATTGATTGTGTTTTATGAACCTGCTCTCTTCCTCTCAGTCTCTAGTCCCCCCTCCTTCCCTTCTCCTTCACTGACAATTTACCTCGCCCCTTTCTAGCTGTCATCATCACAGCCGAGATTTCATCTTTGTCCTTTTCTGTTCTTTACTATATACTATTTGAACAATTCAATGCCAAAGCAGCCACTGTATGACATTGTGAGATTGCCTATAGTGCTGGCCTTTGGGTTGAACAAGACATTCAGGACAAAAGCTGAGTGGCAGCTATCTATTTGTCCTCACTCACAGTGAAGGAATAGCCACATTTTATAAAAGCACAACATCTTTTCAGCACGGTTCATCTGAACAAATTGAATTATCAGAGCAACAATGCTGGCCTGGCCTTCAGCTGGTAGTATAGGGATGGGAAAATAAAGAAATTAATGATTCAGGTTCTTTAACAGCTCTATCAATCCTTCTTTTAGTACTTTGTAAATAGGCCTATTATGTGACCCTGGACCACAATACCAGTCACATGGGTAATTTTTTAGAAATTGAGATTTTTACATCACCTGAAAGGTGAATAAATAAACTTCGCATTGATGCATGGTTTGTTAGGATAGGACAATATTTGGCAGAAATACAACTATTTGAAAATCTGGAATCTGAGGGTGCAAAAAACCCCAAACCATTTAGAAAATCGCCTTTAAAGTTGTCCATTTATGTTCGCGATTTTGCTGCATTCACTCACAAAAATAAATGTTTTATATATTTACGGTAGGAAATAAAAAAAATATCTTCATGGACCATGATCTTTACTTAATATCCTAATGATTTTTGGCATAAAAGAAAAATCAATCATTTTGAGCCATACAATGTACTGTTGGCTATTGCCACAAATATACCTGTGCTACTTGTGACTGGTTTTGTGATCCAGGGTCACATGTGAAAAAAAGAAATGCAATTCCATTGACAAATGATGAAAGGAAGGAAAACAAGTGTACATAATTATTGCAAACGATGTTTTTACACAGCCTTAATTACTTTCTTTTGTCGTAAAGGTAAATGCAATCCAATGACTGAAAAAAACAGGCTCGTAATTTGTTCAGGAGTCAGACTAAACTAGTTGCACAATATGGGTTCGATTCATTGAAAGAACCAATTCATAATAGTCATTTGTTTGGGAATCAGTCTACATTTGTTGTCTTTATGGGTTTGATTCACAAAACTATTCATATGAATTATTGGTAACACTTTAGTCTAGGGTCCAATTCTCACTATTAACTTGCTTATTAGCTTGAATGTTATTAGGATATTAGCTGTTTATTAGTACTTATAAAGCACATATGAATTCCTTATTCTGCATGACCTTATTCTACATTCCTAATCCTACCCAATACCTAAACGTAACAACTAACTATTAATTAAGCAGTAGTTAGGAGTTTATTGAGACATAAGCCGTAGTTCATAGTTCGTTTATAGTGAGAATTGAACCCTAATCTAAAGTGTGACCAAATTATTCACTAAAATGAACAGATTCAAGTGTCATTTCTTTGGGAGTCAGACATCTTGTGAGTTATAGATTAAGAGTATTCATGGTTTTCATCCGGTCCCTTTCCACAGGTGTATAAAATCAAGCACCTAGATTATGAATGCAGACTGCATTGTGCTTGATTAATACACCTGTGGAAAGGGACCGGATGAAATCCATGAATAGTTGTGGAATTGCAATTTGCAGCATTGTTGAATAAGTAAGTGCCATTCATTCGTTTCATGTGCTTTATTATTATTATGTTTTTTTTACAGGAATCGATTCAGAATAAGAACCCATTCTCAATTCCCTATCTTAATCAATACCTAATTCAGTCCAACAGAGAAAGCAACATTCTCATAGCTTTCTCAACTTTCATACAGTTTGATGATGGACAAAATAAGAGTTTCCTCATGACGACACATGGCAGACTGTGTGAGTGTGTGTATATCCATAAGTGGCTGGGCCACACTGAAAAGGAAAGGAAGCAGGCAGTCAATATCATAAGCGGCTTACAAGCAAGCGTCCACTGCCTCTCACAACAGATAGAGAGAGTCTTGTATAGCAGCCCTCTCTGTCAGCTCAAGATTAGTGGCAGCGAGAGGGATTTCATCACCTTTATTCAGAGCGGAAAAAGGAAGGGAAGATTGCTACTCTGGAAATGTGCATGCACAAACTACTGTAACCACCACCACCACCCCCTCCTCCCCTTTTCTGAAAAAATTGCTCTATCCGTTCTCCACAGAGGCCCGTGATTGCTCCACACTTCACTGGACTTGAGGGGCAAAGCTGGAAGGACAATAAACCACAGCAGATACATTAAAGGCCCTCTAACACTGTCCAGGTTACTGACGGATGAGTTTCTGATAGCGGAGAGAGGGAACAGGTGAGGAGCTCCGCTCTGAATGTGTGCGATTACAGAACCTCATGAACCCGCACAGCCACACACAAAGCTCAGAGAGGTCTGTAGCGTCCCTGATTATGGAGGAGCAATATACAGTATCTCCAGCACGCCGTATTCAAATGAGGGGGTTTAATAGAGCAAAAAAAAAAAAAAAGTGGGTGGGAAGCGGTTAAGAAATAAATAAGTGATGCAGGTGTTGGGAATGTAAATGCATAGAGGAAAAAAGTAAGCTGAGCTTCAGCCAGTCTGCTTGGCAAAGCACATCCTTACATAGAGGTAGGCTAAAATCATTTCAGCTTCAATAAACTAACCACCCCAACCCCCCCTTCACCGTCGCACACGCGCTCTCTCGGAGGAGCCGAGGGGAGATCGTTCACATCAGCTTAGGTTAAGGTTTTTAAAGCTGTGTGGAGTGTCAGAGACCTCAGGGGCTCAATCAAGGAACATATCCCTGAGACGGACGGACAGGCCCATCTACACTTCCTGTAGAGTCAAAGTGGACTTCACTTAACTTCATTTTACTAGTTGACCTACCAGACCTGCAAGGTTTGAATCAGAACATCTCCGAGCACTCGTTTAACGGGGCTAATCTTCTTAAAAAGGTCAGACAAAGAATCGTTTCTCAAAGTGTTTTGAGATGACACAGTGCACATTCACCGACTACCGGAAGGAACGCACTAAAGCAAATCAGCCGAAAGTGCAGGTGTACTCGCCTCTTCAAACATCAGAGTAAACAGAAATTTCCGTCCCTTTCTGACTTGACCTTGTCTAGATTTTTCTGAGCCGGCCTTTGGCTGACAGGGGAGGCAAAGATCAGAATACTGAAAGGAAATGTGTTACTCTAGTTGGACTCATCATGCATTGTCTCCGCTATTCTCTTGATCTTTTACATTCTCTACTGTTTCTTTCAGGTTAATTGCCTGTTAACCCTCCACTTACAGTAATTACTGGCCCCAATTACCATTTGACAGAAGCGCAGGGCAACTGGGAGAGAATATTACTCTTTTTTTCGCCACTTATTTTTGACTACTTTTGTCTAATTTCTCTAGTTTGTACTGTCATGTACTTAGAAGAATTACATGGAAATTTTGAGGGAATGAAAGCTAATCTATTTCATACAAAAATGACAAATATCTTCCGAGATGAAAAAAAAACAACCCATATTAGCCAAAACGTAATCATGGATCTTAACAATAATATTCTTAAAAATAAACATTCTTAAAACGGTTCTTTGTCAAGGTTCCATTAAAAACCTTGAAGACTTTCACCATTGCACAAAGGGTTCTTAGTAGTCTTTAAAATAAAGGTTCCAAAAGGGCTTTTTCACAGTGATGCCATTGAATCCCTATTGTTGGTTCCCCAAAGAACCTTTCAGTGAACAGTTCTTAAAAGAAAATATAATTTCATTTATTAGTCTGAACTTTTTATCCACTCTAAATAACCTCTACAATGGGAAATACTAGTGAATGTTCAACACAGATGCCAGTAAATATTCCTTTATTTTTAATAGAGAAAAATGGTTCTTTTACCATTCCATGAAAAGTTATTTGGACCAAGTGTGTATTTTCTCTTTCTTTTTTTTTCTGGCACCTTTATGTTTAAGAGTGTACAGCATCACACACTTCCTGTACACTATGCATTCTAAAAACAGGATTTTGTAACTCTTCAAATGAGAGCATTCATCTAAACACTATATAACACAAACTGAGCAGGAGGCGGCACAATTTTGCCTTGATCCATATGCTGTTAAACAGTACATAAACTATAAGTGCATGGAACCAAACAAGAGCTGAAGAGCTATCAATATTATTATTTTTTTTCAGCTGTTAAAATGGACAGTGAACAAGCGGCTACAAAAACACAGCTAAAGTCGGAGATAAACCCAAGTGCTTGGTTTGACATTAAATAGAACTTACAGAGGACATGATGTTTTAAATGAAAACATAACTGCTTTTTTGAATATTTTATCTGCAGAAATGATTTTGTGAGAGTGCTGAAATGGCTCCCAGGGACCCTCGAGCACTTTGCATTTTCCTGCCTTTTCTTTCCAGCTATTCCCCACAGACGCTTCTTCATCACTGCCTGGCAGATCCAACATTCACAATTTTCCACCTCCGTACACCCCTAATTACAGGAGACACAATTGGCACAGAAACTTGCATGACTGTAAGTGTAGCTAACTTGTAGCGTAACAGTTGTCATTGATGCAAAAAAAGATGTCTTTAAACAATCACATCGTTTGGTGGCATGTGGCTACTGAGAAACACTTTACAATAAGTTTCAATTCATTAACGTTAGATAATCCATTAGTCTCATGAACAATTTTTTTTTTTTTTCTTGTTGCAGCATTTCATGTAGTTAATGTTCATTTATTTATACACATATTTTTCATTGGTAATTAATGTTCATATTGTTGTTATATCATTTGAGATGTTAAAAATGTATATGTAGAACTGAACATCATTATCCTATTAATTAATGTGTTTGTATTGTAACTTCACAAATGCATTAACTAATGTTAAAGGAGTGATCCTACTGTGGTTTGTTAAAAATCATGAACAATTAAGTGTGAATGCAAATATTGTTTAGACTGTGTTAAGAGAAATACACTAAACCTAATTTCAATAAAAAAATAAATTAAAAAAATCCAAAGCAAGAGCTAAATTAGTTAGCAAATACAGTTTTAGAATAAAATAAATGTTTAATGTTTCCAACATCAAGGTTTACTTCCCAATAGCCAGAAGGCATTACACAGTTGAGAAGTCTAAACCTGCTTTCCCAGGATTCATGCTTCTTTTGGCATCAGCATGTCAAAACTGGACTCTTACTTTTTCAAGATGAGTAAAGGGAACAGAACAGGATTCCTTAGTCCGTTTACAACTACAAATGATTAGACTTTTGCAAAGCCACTCAAATCAAGGTCCTGGGCACTGACATGTGGAAATACCTCCGCAACCCAAAATATGATCTTATGAAACGTTTGCACATCTGATTCTTTCACAATCTGTGGGTGATCGAACAAAATAAGAATGTCATTTTTAGATCTGCAACCCTTTCCCCGTGATTTCACAGCTCTATATTCACTCACATTTTCTCTCTTACAACTTTGATTTGGCTTCCCAACCAGAAAGCTCAGAGAACGGTCATGTGTTCCACTCAAGGTTAATGGATCTGCAGCCGTACAGGTAATCTACAGAGAGAAAGATGACCCCTTGTATTATTAAAGGTTTATTGCTTTGCGAGATCTGACGTTGCCTATTTGGTTCAGTCTATACTGGTATTCACCTTTTGGCCTATTGTGACATGCAGCTACATGAAAGGACAGTGTCTTTCAACATGTTCAGTCAATTGCAATGAAAAGCCTGTTATCAAATGCTTTACATGGATATTCTTTTACCCTCTTTGCGGAGTATTTCCGATTTCAATATCTTTTGCACAGAACGCATCTTTTATCCTCTTTGCTGAGTATTTCCGATTTCAAAATCGTTTGCACAAAAAGCGTCATACTTCACATTTACTACTTTATTCAGATTTGAATGCAGTGCAAAAGTCCATAAGCTTTTCCTGTACGGTTGTGATGAGGGAGAGCAACTAAGTGACCGCATATGCACATAGAAAAAGAGCACACACACACACACACACACACACACACACACACACACACACACACACACACACACACACACACACACACACACACACACACACACACACACACACACACACACACACAGAATATCTGCAATCAGCATCCAACTGTTCTGCATTCCTCCCGCCCTGTTAAAATTGCAATTTCTCATGGAGTGGTGAATATGAAAAACAAACACACACGTAAATCACTTCCACCAGTAAATTACCTGAGTCCCGATTGCATCTGACCCTTCACCCTGCTGTCAGTAGCCAATTACAACCCCTCTCTGCGAACGCGGTGCAACCTTGGGATTGGGATGTCAAGAGCAACTTCTTCAATTCAGATAAAGCAACGCAAAACCTGTTTGCACAGTTTACTTGTCATTTCTCTCATCTCACAAACTGGGGAATTGTTCGCTATTTGGGTATGTGCTGACAACCAGTGAATTTTATGACAATGAGCCTTTCACGGTCATGTATTCACAAAATGTGGCTGCTGTGCATTATATATCTTATTTTCCAGTAAAAAAATCAAAAAATGTTTTAAACAATATAAATGCAATTTAATTTATGATTAAAAGAAAAAAAAGTTAAATAAATAAATAAATTAAACCATATTAAAAAATGATTAGCAAAATTAAGTAAAACATTGAAACTTGTTATAAAATGTTATGTCTTGAATTAGGTTCTTACATTATTGGCTTAAAACAAGAAAAAATAATTTGCAAAGATATGAGAGAAATAAACTTAATTCAATATAATGTTCTCTGAAGGTTGTGCGCAAGTAAATTGATCTTGCTTTAAAGATTTTTTTGTATATTTCCACTGCAAACAATAAAATAATGATATATGTGTAATAATATAATATGTATTATAATATAATATATAAGAAATAATAACTTTTTTTGCACTGCACAGAGGCCAAGTAAATGTGATTTTTTGAGAATGTAATGAATGGACATTTATTTTTCTTAAGTAATTTTCTTGTGTTTTTAATAACCTTGAAAACTGTTAGATTTATACTTAAATCTTATCTTACACAATTGAGTTTCAAGTAAATTGATCCTGTTTTAAAGATAAAAAAAAAAAAAAAACGTTTACTGGAACAAGACATGGCAAATCTATCATCTCAGACTTCATGCAGTCATTATCATTAAAACAAAACAATTAAAATTCTCAATATCTCTATTCTTTCTCACCGTCCATCTCTCTTGTCTTTTTCACACATTCTCGCTCTCTCTCTCTGTCTCTCTACTCTGCAGCGCTAAAGTGCTGCATTAATCATCTTAAGTCTCTGGTCAATATGCAGGCGAAGAGCAAAGCGGCTCAGCTCTCTGCTTATTTAACGGCTCAGTGCTTTTCCACCTCTGTGGATTAGAGAAGAACGACCTGCATTTACACATTTATTCACTCCACAGAGACCTGCTCATCTTCCACTCTTCACTATCAGAGAGAGAGAGAGAGAGAGTGACCTCACCGGCCATCAACATACTGTAGAAAACACTGTGTTCTCCTGCTTCGCTGCCCGCGTGCATATGTGTGTTTACTTCCAGTGACACCGCTGGAGAACTCGATGGATTGAAACCACACAGTGGATTAAATTGCTCCGTTATGAAATTGCCATAAAACTGATAAGATGAACAGACACAAGGGGAACAGCCTTTAAACATAATGGCAGCTTGACAGACAGCGCAGCACTTAAATTTTAAGAGGCACTTAAGAGCAATAATTGAGTAATGTCTTCACACAGAAGGGACGCAACAGGCACGTCGTGGCTTTGACAGAGCGCAGAACTTATTTAAAAAGTGACGGTCATTGTTTTACGCGCTTTTATTAGTACATCCTTTTGAGATTAGCTCAGTTCAACCCATCCAGATTAATTGAAAAGTGCTCTTAAAATTCAAAGTAACTCTGATAACTGATTTTAGAGGGCAAGGATTCAGGTGTTCCTACTCCACATTGGTGCGAATTAGGGGCATATGCCAGGCCCACATTTGACCCTGAGGGTCCCGTGCAATTCTAGCCATCAGAAATGGGGCACCAAGAATGCCTGTTAGACGGCATGCTGGGCACCGCAGAGAGCGCCGGTCTGAATGGCGGGGTCAACGGCTGGGCCTGTTTCTTTATGAAGGCCTGCTGAGGAGGGAGGAATGAATGGAGAGCAATGGAGGAAAGAGTGACGCACAGGGCAAAAAAGGCCCAATGAGCGGTGCGTGGTGACCAGGGGGTTTTGTCAAAGGCCATTTCAGTTAACGGCCTCCCAAACTCACAATGCCCCGTGCTTTCACAATCCACGCGGAAAAGGGAATGGGACTGACCAGCTGATAGGAGGTCACGGTGTAATTACGATCCAATTTTTACCTGCAGGGCTTTTCATCCTCAGGTGGAACTCGGTTGCGATCGCTAGAGTAAAATGTCCTGTTGAATAATGAACAATACTGGCGATTTCCAAAATTAAAACCCCATTACATGCATGTAATATTCAGAGACTCTTAATTCAGGCTTTTAGAGGCCGCGGCGGATGCTCGCAGGATGCCCCGCAGCAAGTTCAATCTGTGCAGTAAGAACACCTGCTCGATACGGTCCCCGAGTCTCTGAACGCATCAACCGGGGACTTGTTGTGCATGCAGAAGTGATGAGAGGAACCAACTCTGGGTTTAATCTTCCCATGAGCCTCTTAAGGGCCGTTCACACCAAAAACAACAATTATAAAGAGAACTATTAGCATCCACACCAAATCATGATAACGTGGTTTATTATAAGCATGCACTCTTTAACAAGCTCTGTATCATCAGGTGGATTCTGATTGGCTGTTAATGTTTTTAATGTTAATCAGCAAAAAAAAAAGAAAAAAGGATTACAATGTACAATGATATCGTTCCTTTGTGTCATTACCGTTATTGGACTTTCCTGTTCTCATAGAGTTAGAATGACTATTCAAACTTTACAGTCATGGTTATCGTTCTTAGTGTGGATGGGCCTTTACCCCAATTTGGGCTGTTTTGTTCCACCTCTAAAAGATAAATGAAATACAATAACCTAATGGGCGCTCATTTACTATGATGGCCTATATTAACATCGCAGTGAGATGCTACGACAGAGCTCTTCCTGTAATGAGAAGCTTGGGAGTTTTGAGGAGAGCTTTGCTAAATCCCGTCCCATTACAATATGAAATTAATCATAAAAAGAGAGCAATTATATCAATATGGTCTTTTGTCATTAGAGAGGCCACACCTGCCACAAGCCGTCAGGGTGACCTGGGTAATGGCGCACGGAAACACACCAGTCCTCCATCACCGAAATTACGCGGGCTTGACCCCTCACAATGGGCAGCGACAATGCGAGCGTAATCTCATAATCCGCAATCCTGATTGGGAACACCTTTCAGTTATGATTGCATTATGATGGACAGCCATTAAGCTCGTGGATACGGAGAGAGTGCTAAGACATCGGAATACAAGGGAGCGGGGAGTCATTCTCTTTATCCGTCTATCCCAACCAAGCACCCTGGACCAATCAGAAATGATTAGAGAATTATATTGACATCCTTCCACCAACCAGGTCCCGTATCAGTGCTCTGAGCCCTACTCGACTGTCATATCCCTGAGCCAAAATCACTGTCTGGGGCCAAGCACACCTTCCACTCCAATTAAGACCTGCATCCGATCATCAGAGCTCCATCCTTAATCTCATAATACCACACTCACACAGCACAGGCGCAGATAAGACTGCCACAGGTGTATCTGAGGGAAGAGGAGAGCGGAAAAAAAGGGGAGATGGAGATTTTGGAAGGTGACAAAGTTCAGGGATTAACGCGAGAAAGAGAAGCATTTTGTCAGTGGAAGAGAGAGGTAACAGGTTGAATAGTGATGGGGGACTGCGAGAGGATGCGAGGAGTTATAAATCCCCTCTTGAGTGCTGTGTGAACAGGTCTGAGAGTAGAGGGCTTTAGCATTACTTCCATATGCATTAACTAACCCTCAGTCATCTGGTTATTCAGTAGTGCCTGCCACTCTTCACCACAGTACAGAAACTTAATCACCCAAAAATGAAAATCATTTACTCACTCTCATGTCGTTCCGAAACTGTATGATTTACTTTCTTCTGAGGAACATAAAAACACATATTTAACATTTTAATTTTAAATAAATAAATGACAGTAATGTACAGCTAAGATAATACAGACTATGTGGTTAATAAACCTCAGTTAAACAGACATAATGAACAATTACTACAGCTTGTATAAATATTTGGCAGTTTTGTATGTCGACCCAAAGGTGCAGTCATCTGAAATCTTTGCATAAAATGTGTAATGAAAGATTTAAAATGTTTTTTGTTTTTTTTCATACAATGAAAAACAACCGAGTCCAATGTTGTTTTGGACCCCATTGGCTTTTTATTGTATGGAAAATAACAGTTGTAACATTATTCAAAATATATTACATGTTCTGCAGAAAAACGTACGTCATACAGGTTTGGAATGACAAGAGGCTGAGTAAATGACTGAATTAAACTGTCCCTTAAATCAAATGCACACACATACATACTCGCATAAACACTCCCATGGTAATTCGATAAGTGTGTTTTGCGCCTCAGTCTTAAAGTAAACTTTCTCCTGACGAGATTGCTTTTGCTCTGAGGCACCCTGCAAATGAGCTCGCAGCTAAAAGCCTAAATTAGAAGCTCTGAATGTTACATGTTTACAGGACACTTACTGAAAGGAGCTGTCAGGTTCTCGAAGACCACCAGAGGACCCCTAAATAAGCACCACATGCAAAAAGTGGAGCCTGCTGCCACCCACTGGTGGCACACGGTGAGGCAACACTGCGGTCTGTACTTCTGTCAGGATAGCTTCTGTTATTGGATTAAAACATTCCACACTGAACAGTAAAGCAGGATAAAACACTCAAAGCCACAGATCCGTAAATGTCCCGATCATTGGGAAGCTTCACTAATATGATTCAGGTCGATAATCCCCATGACGCCCACAGGCTAGTGGTAAGTGCAATTAACACTGCTTACTGTGGCCAATCCAATTGTGTAAATAGAGATATGCCCAGAAAGAGGCCAAAGTGATGGTGTAGTACTGCTGTTCACATAGGACTAGATTAAAGTTACGTTATACACTTGTGGTGTTGCTTGTACATGGTTCCAAAGGCAACGAATACTATTTTTTGTTTGTCTAAAAGTAGGGGAGGGTGGAGATAGCTGTAACATGGGGCGAGTTGTAACACCGACCGTTTAAATGAGGTACAGGTTTCCACCATACTCCTGAAAGCTCGGTACATATAAAAGGGTTTACAGGACAAAAACAATTGCGAGATAGGAACATCAACTGTTCACTTGAATACATTTTTAATTTGTGATCACGTTAAAGGGATGTTAAAAATCATTTTCCATCCTTACTTACCCTCAATTTGTTCCAAACCTGTAGTAATTTCTTTCTTCTGCTGAACACAAAAGATGATATTTCGAAGAGTTAACAAAAGGTTAATGGGCCCCATTGACTTCTATTGTATGGGGAATACTATGGACGTCGATGGGGTTACCTGTTTGGATACTAACATTCTTCAAAATATCATCCTTTTTTGTAGAGAAAGAAATTATTACAGGTTTGGAACAAATTAAAGGTGATTAAATGATGACAATTGTCTTTTTTTTGAGTATCCCTTTAACAAATGTTACAAATGGGTGTAGCTACAGTGTGAATGAAAGAACAAGTATCATCTGTATAAAGAGATCTTCATGTTAAATTGGGTATACATTACCAAGTTTAATTTAATTTGATACACGGTGTCAGTAAATCTTCTTATGCTGATCAAGACTGTGTTTATTTGATATTATTTGATAAAAAAATACAGTAAAAACAGTTATATTGTCAAATATTATTACAATTTTAAATAACCTTTCTATTTTAATATATTTTTTAAATGTAATGTATTTATATGATGGCAAAGCTTGAACATATCATTATATATTATCATTGTTGTAAACAGTTGTGCTGCTTAATATTTTTTGGAAAACCGTGGTATTTTTCAGAATTATTTAACAAATATAAAGTTCAGAAAAAAAAACATTTGCTTGAAATATATATATTTTTGTAACAATGTACAATAAAGTCTCCTTTGTCTTTTGATCAATATAATGCATCCTTGCTGAATACAATTATTTATTGAAAAAAAATAAAATAAATTAAAGTTTGAGTAGGAGGAAGTTATAAAACAAACGTGGATTAATATGGTTATATCCTACTGCTCATAAAACATTCACAATAGGCTTAAGAGATATAACCAGTTTCGATGGAAAAGATCTCAAGCTGACTACCTGAAGACGTTACTGTAGTTACACCCATTAATAGACATACTTCCTTGAAAATAAATTCCAGCACATCGCTATAACAACCAAAATGAAATGAGCCTTCACAATAGATAATGCTTTACAGTGAACTTTGTTAGAGAGCTATATGGCTCTCCTTACCTTATATACCTTACTCTCCTGTTGAGTAATAAAATTGCCGTCTCTGTCACTTTTACAACATTTCAAATCCCTCAGTTCTCGCCGTCTCCGAAAGGGCCAGCCAATGTTGATTCTCGTTTTATTACGAGCTCTGTCGCTTTCTCTTTATGCAAGCAAGATTCTCTGTTCTATGTTTTTATTTATTTATTTTTTAACAGGTGATTCCCCAGAGGTTCGAGATTTAGCGGCTCCATGTCAACCTTTCTGGCTCGTTTACTCCCGCATGCGTCAAAGTAGTCGGAGCAACTTTTCTCTATTTACGAGAGACGCAGGTACGCAATTTCACACGAAAAGTATCCTGCCCGGTCTAAAATACTAACACTTATAAGGAACTTACCATATAGTAAATCAGGGTAAGACAAACACGTTTTGGAAGGATTGATGGTGTATTGACACAAAATGTAAATGTAATTTTTTTTTTTTTCACCTTTAACAAATAAACACGTAGAAAATTCAAATTGCCGTCTAACTCGACTGCAATTGTTGTACTTGACATACAGTTTAGGAATAAGTTGCAGATTTAAACAAACTGTAATTGGTAACAAATAAGCATGGGAAGCTTGAATCCAATTTTGAGGGAAGCAGCACCAAAAACAGTATTGAGTTACAAACGGTAAAAAAAATAGTGTTACAACCATCCCTACTCAGCAATTCTTTGGCATCTTTAACTTAGGCAGGCGGAAACAGTTCACGGTCATTCTTTCTGCTTCCTCATCACAGTCTCTCAATATGACACCCATGTCCTGCTGCTTCCTTTCCCTCCACCCCATAAATAAGATATATGGCCATGTCTCCACGCTCAGCTGTCATCGTCTAAATTCATACGGCTCACGGGAGACACTCAGCTTTGTGTTTCACAATGACCGCCCAAAGGAGCGCACATTGCGTCCAGATAATGCACATACACAATTGGGCAATGTGCATTATAGAAGTGGATTAAGAGCATTCACGGAAGTGGCCCGAGGGCACCTCCAGAATTAAACGCTTCAGTTGATCTGAATCAAAACTATTTTTATCTCTCTGACCTTGTGGTTCTTCTCCTTCGTTTGGCTGGAGGACACAGGGTCAAATGACTAACAGGTTGGTGGACAAATCAGACGCAATGAAAGCTGATTGCGAGCTTTTGATTGGCTAAATAAAAGTGAGTGACTACAATGTAAAAAGAAAAAAAAAAAGTGAAGTAGACCAGGACTCAGCATCTCTAAACACGAAGTAAAGTGTGTGCGCATTTGTTGGGTTGGCCTCCGCGGTGATCTAGTGATAATCCACTCCTCTCAGCCACAAATGGTGTACAAAGAGCGAAAGAGAGAGTGAACCGGAGAGAGGGTGGCCTCAAGCAGTGATTACTCTATTTAATTCAACATGGCTTCTGAGGCATGAAACATGCTCAGCCCATAAATGACTTCCTCCTCTTCTCTCCTGTTTTCCTCAGAGCCTGGTCTAGCCCGCAGACCGAGGCTCCCGCACCTGATCGTATCGGCCTCTCTCTCCTCACTTACAAAAGAGAAACCATAATATGGAGACAGATATTAGGAGCACATTGGTCTGGTTCCCCAGGCTAGAGCACATCTGTGAAGGAGAGTATAAATACATTTTACACAATAGCATGTTCACTGATACTATAGGATGAATACAGCACGCCTTTTCAAACTTTTTGAAACCAACGATCCTCAAATAACCTCTTCCTAAAAAAGCAGCTATGTATTTTCAAGTAGACCATTTCGTACATGATAGTAAACATCAAGCTTAGTATTAAAAGCAAATTTGTTTGCAAAATAGATTTTTTACATGTTAATTATTGAATTAATTAAAAGCTTGATTTGCTGTTATTTGTCATTGTACTAAAGCCAAAATGTATAATTGAAAGACGCTTACAGTTATAATAACATACTTCATAATAAATATCATTCTAAACTTGTACAGAGTAAAACTTATAGTGCCATAAATTATTTATATAAGGAAAACCACATATATTTGTATATGCTAACATAATATATTAACATAATATATTTAAATATATAATTATATATAACATATATAAACACAAATACATATATACATACACATACATTATATAAATAATATGTATAAATATACATATATTAACATAATATACATATATAAATACATATATATACACACTATTATATATACATGTGTGTGTGAGTGTGACTATGGATGCATGTATGTGTGTATATATATATATATTTATTTTATTTTATATTAATAACCTACATTAATATATAAATGTATATTATATATACATAGATCTGATTTCTTACTGATATATATGGTCTTTTTCACTCCACATTTTCTACAGACCCCATAGTGGGTCCCTGGGCCCCAATTTGAAAACCCCTAGACTACAGTACTACAGAGACTCAGAGACAGAAACAAGTCTCAGAGAGCACTGGGGTGTCCCGATCTAGTTTAACGTACTGCAGGACGGTTACACAACATACAGTCTGTCTTTTACTCTGCAGACGCTGTTACAGCATATTGAGTCTCACGCCCTATTAATTGCAAAAAATTGCTGACAAACCAGACGAGCCGAGCAGAGATGCATGTGAATGGGCAGGCCTGTAATTGGAGCCTGGTGTACGTGAGCGGCTTATCCTACCCTTACAAACACACGGTCCTGCCCTGACCTCGCAGGGGCTCCGAGGTGTCATGTTCTGATCCGCTCTCACCGGCATTCCTGCTCTTTTCACTTGACTTGACAGTGTTTTGTGGTGAATCGCATAATTAACACAGGGATCTACAGAATTCAGTGACTAAACATAATTACTTCTCCCCTCCTATCCTTTCTTAATTCCTTCCTGCGGCCAGGGGTTTCGGCCTGGCTGGACAAACACAATGGGCTGTCATGTCGGGACAGCGCCGGCTGGTGGGCCGGTGGCTGAGAGGGAGGGCGCATTCAGCTCCAATGGACGCTTCATGCTGAGACTCAGGGATATCCACTGACACAGAGGTGACAGCTCAGAGAGGGAGAAACAGAGAAAGACATAGCAGGGGAGAGTCGTAATTAATGTCACTTGACAAATACGAAGTCAGATGAGACTGAGAGAAAGTTTATCACACAAATACATTGGCCGTACAACACCTGCTGGTCGCAAGAGCTACGATTTTTGACGGTGACCAGCGGAACGAGACGAAGTAAACTTGCCTCAATCCAAACGTGCCGGGTTCTGCGCCCAAACAATGACGTCTGAGAATGCACAGGGCAACAGTATGTCTCAACAGGTAGGAACAAATCCTGCAGGAATGAAGAAAAGGTGGGGAAGAATACATGCAGGTTGGTGAATGTGGTTAATTAGAGCTGAATTACCTGGCTCTCGGTCCCCTGCTCTGTCCTCTCATTTCCTCTGTAATCCCACCAATCGGGCGGCGGTTAAGCTTCGGCCCCCAGGACGTACGGTTGTTCCTGCCCTGGATGCATTCTTTCAACAGCTCATTTACTTCTGCAATGTAACTAGGCTTTGGAAAAGAGGGTAATCCCTAACACCCCCAACCCCCCCCACGCCCACCCTCCCGACCAACCGCTCAGACCCCCACTGCTAACTCTATACACACGAGCCAAGGTATTTTAGCAGGACGTTACAAACGATGATGCAGCTTTATATATTGGATGTTTGAAAGAGCACAAGCAACCAATGCAGAGGCGAGCTAAACAATTAAAGGACTTTTTAGTTACACGTTGGGGCAATTTGTTTGCTAAACAGCTAAAACATCTGCCACACCGGTTATCTGTTTGTTTCTCTGGCGTAAATCTTCTCAAATGAGATGCGTGTCTGGAACAGAGCTGCAAGGTGTTTGATTTACAGTTAAGTACTTTATGCCGTGTTAAAGGCCGTTCACACACACAGAACAAGTTTTTCCATTCCACTGCGCTACTTTTCCATTCCTTTTTTATTTTATGAAAACGTGCTAAATGGACGTGTTTGACCCTTGTGTCTTTTGCAACTTACAACAGAAGTGCAACTTTTACAAAATACATTTCTGGACCTTTTTTTATTTTTATTCCACTGATCTGTATCTAATGTTTTTAACTGCAAAAACACCTTCTGTGTGAACTGCGCTTTAGGGGCCATTCAGACAGAATGTGTTTTTGCATTCCATTGCGCTACTTTCCCATTGTTTGTGAAAACAAAAACATGATATTTTGAATGCCAACTATTTTTGCCCATATGATGAAAGTCAATGGGGTCCAAAACACCACTGGTCCTCATTGACTTTCATTGTACCGAAACCCCCCCAAAAAACAAACAAATCTATAGCTCAGGTACTTACTGCTTTGCTCCACACCAGGCATTTAACATTGTTTTTCACTATATGTTAAAACACACACACACACGCCCAGTTAAAATGATCTTCCTCTCAGTCAACAGGTGTTTTGACTAAACTATCTTCCCTATAACCGGTTTCAGACCATTTAACCATAATCTAACCTTCCTTAATCTCCCAATCCACAAACCTGAGATGTTCTGCGCAATCTAGTCAAGTTCCCCACCGCTTCAGCCTGAAGAGTGTGGATGACCTTAATCCACACGTTTGGCATCCTGATCCATGGGAAACAATACTGTGTAACCATGCAGGGGCACTTTTTAGATGGGGTGGGTCTATACTAGATCATTAAGAGGATTTAGGCTTTGCAGTGGGAGACATTGTAATGAGCTACAGATGTAAAAAAAAAAAAAAAAAAAAGAAAAGCCAGTTCAGGATGTCTCTGCTCAGAGGCTGTCGATTAGCAGAAGGGGTGAGAGGTGATGACTCTGGTCAGGTGAGCATGTGCAGTCATCTGTGGTGTAACGCACACTGTTCCTCATCTTTTCTCATGTCATTCACACAGACCACAGGGCAAAAGTGACATACATCCTCTTAATGAAACAGAATCTTTTCAGCTTCAAAAAGACAATTGTTTTTCACCATGAGGAAATACACTGCTGCCTAAACCTAAACCACAGTTTCTTGTTCTATAATTTTTTTAACCTTTTTTTTTGTTTTTTTTTGCTTTGGCGAGAAGAAAAGACTGAAGACAAGAAACGATATACTGTGCATGAAACTCGTTGGATCACAGCATGCTTTCTTATTCAGCACTCACATCTACTCAAAGGAAAGTTTGACTTCAACTCCGTTATCACGCCCTCTTGTGTCAATCCACTGATATAACCGTTCACACCTCAGAAACAGCATTAAACATATCAGAAGTTCAATTCACCTTATTTATTTATTTATTTTAACTTGAATGTTCCTGTGTCAGCCACTTCCAGTTATTTTAATTCATTAATTTAAGCAAATGCTTCAAAATCCATTGCTGTTTCACGAGTTTAATGGTGATGTTCCAGAGTGGTGTCTTCAAAAATATGCTGAGAAATATAATAATAAATGCATTTCTACCACAGTGAAGCATGTAGGATGAAGGGTCATTGTGGGGAGCCTTTTTAGCTGCTGGTATTGGTGAGCTGCTTCACTGTGAAAAGTCATTTAATGCTTTGGAGTACAGGAGAATATTGACTTGCTTCCTACAAATGAAAAGTTATCCAAAGAGGAATGATCAGATGTTATTTTTCAACAAGACAATGCTCCTGCATTGCAAATTGCAAAGATAACCAAGATGTGTCTTGAGAACAAGTTCATCAGGCTCATGTTCAGTCCTGGTCTGAGTCCAGATTTGGAACCTATAGCGAATATTTGGTCTCACAATAAACTCAAACGAACTGGGAGACATTTTTCAACTCATGAACAGTTTGAAGCCTTTAAAATTGAGTGAACAACACACTCTTCTTCCTGTAACTGCAAGTTGGGGAAGGCTATTCCATACTTTATCTACAGTATTTGTGCAATTCTTGCTCATTTCCTGATCAGTGATGTGTGATTAAAATGATTAAAATCATTAAAAGACCACTAAATATTTCGCCAGTTTGGGCTTGGCCTTTTTATTTCTTAAATTTTTTTTCCCCCCAGGAGTGTATGCATTTGTTGAAGCCACCAGCCTATATTCTTCCAATTTTTTTATTTTAATTATGTTCAACAGCAATATTCCAGGTGAAAAACATAATTCATAATTATGCAAAGAATTCTCCACCAATCAGAGGATCACAAACTAATAGTGACAAAATACCTCTTTAGCTCTCCCTACACTCTCAAATATTTGTGTATATATGAATATTTTGCATTAAACAAACATTGTCAAGTGTAGTTCTTTCTCTCATTAAAGCCGCAAAGCAGACTTTTACCTCTGTCTTCGTCAGATTTTTAAATACTTTTTTGCTTCAAGTTTGCAATGTTATGAATCACCTGGTAGCTGGTTGGTTTGGCTGATAGCTTACCTCTTCAACAAAGACTTTTCAAATATCCCAAAGGGAAAATACTTAGGAACCAAGGCCGCAGACACTATACGCGTTTACATGACCAAATATTCGGGTTAGAAAAGGGGTACCCCAGGGATAATATCCGGGTTTTTAAAAACCGGGATTTGAGCTTATCCGGGTTTTTGCCGGTGTTTACATGGCCGTGCGCGACCGGGTTATTGCTAATATCCTGGTTTTGAACGGATTATTGGCTGCATGTAAACATAGTCACTGTTGCACTCAACGACAGCTAATGAATCGGAAGTCTCGCACTTTCATAGAAAACAACTTCTGAATTGAAAATAAGGTGGCTAGAGGTTTCCTGAGAGGAGAAAAAACACAGTAATTTCACTTTCACTGAATGATTCATGGTGTGAATCCTTCATTCCCTTCCTGCAATACAGCGAGATAACATTTTAAACACAAGCAAGTCTTTGTGTTAACATCAAACTTTAGCAATCCTTTATTGAGGAGAACAGATCATATTCACTGTTTGCTACTGAAACATCACAACATCATACTGGGGACGTTCATTACATGGGCTTGTCGGGTGGTTAGAAAGAATCAGAGAGAAATAGAGGAAGGACGTGAGAGCAAGAGAATTTGATCACACTCTCCAAAATACAAGGGATAGTAGTTTCCCCCTCCGGTGAAACCCTCTCTTCTCAAGCCAACAGACTTGGAATAAATAAAATACTTTGTTTCAATTCTAATTATTCAACAATAATTGTTGATATACACAATGCGAATGAATGTCCTTGAGCACTCACAGCACAAAATATATCTCTTTACCATCTCAAACTGGAAACAGACTTGATCTATTCATCTTAAAATTAAGCTTTCCAGCATATGGCTACAAATTATGTGTACCAGAAGAGGGGAAAACTGCAAAAATATATATACATACATAAACAATCATCTCATAAAATTCAATTACACACTCATTTTAAAGCTACACACCAGAGCAGGTGAAGTCGATGAATAAACAACAAAAAAGGGAGGAAGAAAAGAAGGCCTCCAAAGCATGTCTGTCTGTGTCAGATGTACAGAGTGCAGAAAAAAACGTATGTGAAGTAAATGGAGTAAGAACGTGAACGTATACGATGAAGCTGATCAAACGATAAATGTACATATGAAAGTGTTATGCATGAGCATGTACAAATGGGTGCGTGAAGGTATATGTGTATCAGTGTGAATAAGGGGTACATTCATCCATAGCCGACTGTCCTGTAAGTACACCCTTACAGCATGGTTCACCTTTTTACAGGCACGGTTCAAAAACAATCCCACATTAAGGATTACCAAAAAAAAAAAAAAAAAAAAAATTTAAAATCAGAACCACTCATAATGAATATTCAAGTACCTATCAGCCAGTCTGAGGAGAGAGGGTCCCCTCCCACTCTTTCACTCTGCTGTTAAAGGAGAAAAAAAAAATATAGCTATATACACATACATATTTCTGCAGTTTCACTTTAGAAATACTCTACCTTCTCATAGTTTCTCTTTCATATAGTTTTTAGTATTTTTTGTTTTTCGAAAGCAAATGTGAGTGCAATCAAACAATACCAATTACGCCATATAATCTGTAATAAAAATTAAAAATGCTGAGTCAAAATGATAGAGGGGGAAACTATTCTAAATTCAAGAAATTTGTTAGAGAAAACCACAAACCAGAACTCAAGCTGATGGGAGAAACTCGGTGGGGAGAGAGCTGGGGATGAAGAGTACGGAGCAGAAGAAGACGAGTTCAGTTTATGTACGGTCTCTGCGGCGACTAAAAGGAAGTCGCCGTGAAAAGTTCCTCCAAATAAAGTTCTCTCCAATCAGGGTTTGCCATAATCTCCTGCCGTCAAAATGAGTGTCCTTTTATTTATTTTTTACATTTTCGTGTTAAACAGCAAGCACCAAAATGAATGACACAAGAAGAAATTCGCCTCTGCCCCCAAAAAGAGAAAAAGAAAAATCCACAACAGATACATTATATTTCATTGGCTGCTGTCCAGCTGGTCGGGTGAGAGTTGCGAGTTGCAGGGTCAAAGTAGAGGGTGGCAGAGATCATGCCTCCAAAAAAGCTGCACATGCGTGGTGTGAAGGGGTTAAAAGTGAGCCTTCTGAACGAGGGTCCCTGTCCCTCTCAGAGCTCGCTGGCCCCGTCCTCCTCCAGCTGAGTTCATGCCTCCAAATTAGCATCCAGCAACTTTTGCTCAAGCAGTCTCGTCACTGCTCGTAATCGACAGATTTCAGGAGGGGGGGATGGGGAGGGGAGTAAAAATAAATCTCTCTACCGTACAATGCAGTTCTAAAAAAACATTTTCGTTTAACATTTCCTATGACGCTCTCCGAATCGAAACCAAAAAAAGTGTGCGAGCAAGGGTTTTCTTGTGTGAACTGAGGACATTCTCATGTGGATTCAGAAGCCGTCGGCTGCTCCGGCTACCAGGGGTCGTCCAGGTCACCTCCGCTCTGAAACAGGGGAGAAAACAAGAACGGGAAAGAAATGAGCAAACAGAGTCAAATTAAAAGGGAAGAGCAATCGCTAGTGAGAATCGGGGAAGTAAAAGAAACAGAATGAAATGTGTGAGGATGTGAAAGACAAGAACAGGAGAGAAAGGAAGATTTATTAATGTTTGAATTCCATGTAATGGAAACACGATTACCCACCAAGTAGTTTTACATACTTCCGATAGAAAATACACTACTGTTCAAAAGTTTCAGGTCGGTCATTTATTTATTTATTTATTATTATTACAAGGATGCATTAAACTGATCAAAAGTGACAGTAAAGACATTTATAAATTAATCAGTTTCCACAAAAACAATGACCATAAATTGATAGCAAATGTTTCTTCAGCACCAAATCAGCATATTAGAATGATTTCTGAAGGATCATAAAAACTTGACCAATGGAGCTTGAAAATTCAGATTTGCCATCAAAGGAACAAATTACATTTTAAAACATTTAAATAGAAAATACATTTTAAATTGTAATAAAATTTCACAGTATTACTGTTTGATCAAATAAATGCACCCTTGGTGAGTGTAAGAGACTTCAATACATTAACAAATCTTACAGACCTCAAATTTTTCAACAGTAAGTGTAGGTGCCTTCTAACCTACAGGTGACTCCAATGTAGGCAGAGGGCATACAAAACAAAACTAAAAAACACACAAAAAAAACACCGTAACAAAAACTACATAAAACCAAAATAGGTGTAGTAGATTTCATTCATTAAACAAAACTCAAACATAATACACATAATAATGATAAAAGCTAATGAAAATGTAAAACAACCACAAACAAATGGGTGGAAAAAGACCTGCAAGGCCCAGCCAGCATTATTTTTTATTATTTTTTTTATTTAAAGATGCATTTCCATCTGAAAAGAAAACTTATTTTCCCCAGCCTAAAGACTGATTTATGCACATTTGGAGCTCACTTACCTCAAGCCTCAAACTTCCACTGAGCTCATGAGTAAGAACATTAGCCATATAGGAGTACATATGGAAATATCGGAGTATGAATGATAGTTAACAGTGCACAAGTTCTTACAAGAGCCATAAAAAGCATTAATGTGATTGTATCAGCATTCTGTGTCACAGAATGAAAAATTATGACATTTAATAATGGCAGCCAAGACAGATATCAATAGTTGAATTTGATTTATTTTGTTCAAAGAACTTCAGAGTGAAACAAAACAAATATAAACCTTTGCCCTGGAAATACTGCTCTATGGACAATTAAGTAAAGCTCTTTGATACTGCTGAGGGGGTATATTAGTAACATGAGTTTAATATAACAATGGCAGCATTATGCATGCACTTACTCTAACTGTTAAGAAGATTACACAGTTTGTATTATGCATTAACTTCCAAATCAACAACGCAATCAGCTTCAAATTGCTTGATAAATCAGCCAAAGAAAACACATCACAAAAGCAGTTTGGAACAGATTTCTTGCGATATGACATACAGTCCATGTGGACAGAATTCAGCTTGCTTTCCAAAAACCTGGGTCATAAGAATAAGATAAGTGCAATAAGAAGCACTGTGCAAATACTGCAGAGTACAGACATTCATGTATGATCATGTAGCAGCGTTGCCTAACTTGTAGATTGCAGTAAGTCAGATTGCACTCCTATAGGTAATGCAGTCCACTTTAACAAATGACTTTTATATTGCAAATGTAAAGTCATTGACTGAATAGAATAGCACAACAGGAGAAACGAGAGTTTGCGAGAACATGTGATTGTGTAAGCTTCTGTAATCTCATATGGTCCATGCTTATAAAGCCAGTGCATTTCCATGTTGTGCTTTTTCCTCAAGGACACACCTGGATAACTGTGAACACTCAAAGAGCAGACACAGGACAATCATATTCAAGAGGTCAGCTCAAGTTATAAACCGATATGAAAGAGATATGGAGAGAGTAGATATACACACACACACAGCATTAGAGTTCCATTTTAAATGGTGAAAGAATTGCTTTTGATCAGTTAATCATTTTGCATAATAGGATTTCAAACATTTGATTCATACACACACACACTAGATAAAGAGCACAAATAAAGCTGTACCTGATGTTTACTACAGTACGTTAATATCCTATAACTATGATCAACCACAAGACAACCCAGGAAAAGGAGTACACATGCATCGCATGGCACGAGAGCAAAAAGTTGTGTGTATTCTTGGCACAACCCAGATTGTCCAGTTAAACCATTCCCTCTTTACAACTACTTGCATAAGTAAACTCTTTGGGTGTGAAACAGTGTTGGTCAAATCATTCAGGTGTGTGACACAGTTTTCATATCTCCTTAAAGGGACAGTTCACCCAAAAATGTAAATGTCACCTTTAAGTCATTGTAACTTTTTCTTCTGCAGAACACAAAAAAAATATATTTTGAAGAATATTTTTACTCTATGCAATGAAAGTCAAAGGGATCCAAAAACATGACTTTTATTATGTGGACAAAACAAAACGTAAAAAAAAAAAGAAGCAATTAAACTAGACAAAACTAAAAACCAAGACATTTTCCAAAATAAGTTCCATAGAAGAAAGTCATTTGGAATGACATGAAAGTGAGTAAAGACAATTTCCACATTAGGATGAACTCTCCCTTCAACAGAATACTCATCCAGGTCTAATTTTAAAAACACTAGGCTAAGTGCAGAGATACGAGAAAGTGCTTACTGCAGACAGAGCTGGGATATGCCAAGGTTAACCTCACTTGCAGTTGCAGAGCAGGTTTTTAGTGATAAGAATTTTGCGCAAAACTTCCTCTGTAAGCGACTTTTACTGTGAGCAATGCTCACTAGACAAAAACACTCAAAGAGCAATTTCAAATCCATAAAGACAACCAAAAACCTGCACTGAAACTGCTCTAAGGAGGAACATTGCCGGAAGCAACCTAGCAATGTGGGGAAAAGGGTTTGATAGCAGGGCTGGGTTTAGTGGGTCCTAATCAGGGCCATGCAGTGGGGGCGTCAGAGAGCTTGTCCAGAGATGGTGACGTGGCGGCTTCGTCCTGTCCCTCCTCAGAGCTGAGGGGTTCAGTGGCCGGGGACGGTGGGGGTGAGCGAGGTTCCTCCTGAGGGTCGGTCCGTGTCGTGGCACCTGTCCCGTAGGACAGCCGGTAACTGGAGAGCGCCTGCTCCAGCACGTGGCGGTATTCGCCTCGGTGGCTGAGCCGGAACTGTCGAAGCGCATCCAGCAGTTGGGCGGCAGCAGAGCCACCTTCTTCCTCCTCACCGCCGGCTGCTCCCCCCTGGCTGTCCTGGTGCAAGACGCCAGTGTCAGTGGACAGAGCAGGTTAAGAGACCCCGCTTAGAGCGGGCCACCTGCCCATGACCTTACACTGGCCTTTCATTTAGAAAGAAGCACGTTTGAGGAGTGACAAAATAAGCTGTAAGTGGTGGCGAATGTGTGTTCGTCTGTGTGTGCGCGTGCGAGTGTACAAAAGATGCAGGAGCTTGTCAACACGGGTCTTTTCTCACAAGTCTTGGAGCAATAAACTTGCTGAAGTAGCATTACCAAGATGCGACCACACAAATACAAACGGTTACAGAATGGCACAAGCACAGACGGACAAACAAAGCCAAGGCCAGCAAAAAAGCCTTGCATTTACATCTTAAATGCAGAGGCAGTGCTCTTAAAGATAGTGGTGTTTGGATGTTTAACCTGCCCTATATATAGAGCTATCGATGAGTACCAGTTACACTTGCCTAAGTATGACATTTGCTAATCACTTACTAAATGTATCATTCAAAATATTTGCTGGTGTGTGCATTAAAAGTATTATAAGATGATGAGTAAATGAATGGACTTCAGTCTAAGCAAGAAGACTCAAGTTACCTATTTTGAATTCTTATAAGAACAAAAAAAAGTAAGGAAAAAACACTCACCCCATCTTCTTCTCTGTGTGGGTTTAGCCTGTTGTAAACCGCTTCAATTACACTACGTCTGGAAGAGAAGAGAAAAGAGACAGATTAGACAGAACTCTAAAAGCCCAAGGAAGACTCTGACAGGAAAATATTATTTGGTTTACAGCAAAACCTCAGATGTTTAAATTTAGAATAAATCACTATTCACATATTGTTAAGACATTACGCATTGCAATATTTTTACTCGATTCCTATATATTGATATTTCATTTACAGCTGTATTCTCACACCAAGAATCGATATCTTGAGTTAATTTCACATTAAAATAATTTGATCTACTAGGTTATATAATTATATAACAGCAACACTAGAAAATATTTTCACATTTAATGTTTAATTAATATAAAATTCTGGATGATACCAATAGGCCTATAATTACTTTCATGTTATGGACAACAACTGATAGATGGTTCAAATTAAAACTATACTATTGTGTCTAAATCAATGAGAAAAACTGTAAAAACTTAACTTTTATAATTTTGAATGATACAAGTGAATTTAGGCATTACAACATTACCATATGTCTAATATGTTTACAATAAGAAAAATGGATAATCATTTAGACATTTGCTCGAGATTAAGGATTAAAGTACTAATCTAAATGCAAAAACAGAAACAAAAGAGAAAAGAAAAACAAAGATCTTGGACCAAAATCATGCATCAATACCGCATCACCAAGTGTGTGCCGATTCCCACCACTAATACAAAAGTAGGGCAATTACAAAACGGCTCTGATCAGCAGAAATGGACAAATGTTACTAAATTTTGGATCCGTACTTGCTAGCGAGACCACCTCCTGGTGGCAGGTTGGGGATGCTCTCAGGGCGAAGGTTATGCATGATGTGGCTTAGATCTGGGATGCCCTCCTCCCCTGACTTCTCCATGATTTCTGCAGAGAAAGACAATTAGATTATCACACTCTTCCATTATCCCACATGTGTAATGGAAGCCTGGAGCATTTCTTCCACCATGACTATCGCTGTGAAAACGGTGTAGGCATTGGATCAGAAATCCCACTTATAGACAGAGTGTGAGAAAAATAACATCCAGCTGGAGAAAGAACGCCAAAAAGATTTCATCACAGCTGTCCTGACTACATCTCTAGTGGAAAATACAAGAATTCTTTCAGAATTTATATATTCCCCATCCAGAAAAGTTCCTACGAGCCTCCAGACTGTTCAGAACATGCCAGGAAGTTGACAGAGAAGAAACAGAGGGAGAAGAGGAGGACTGCAATCTAAACAGAACTTACACGGAGAGCATTTTCAAACCACATGGCAGACACTAAGGTCTTGGCATTAGGACTTTTTGAATTAAAAGATGGCCATTTCCACAACGCTCGATGGACAATGCAGAAAACTGGCTGACAAATAAACAGGTGCCACCTCTTACCTTCCACACGAGCCTCCAGGAACTTGTCCAACTCGGCCTCTCTCTTGACAGCCTCCTCTGATACCTTCGGTGCATTGGGGAAACATACTAAAACAACACTCATGTTGTCTCTGCTTCCCTGGTAAAAAAAAAAAAAAAAGAGATTGTAGGTTAAAGAAAAGGCAGTTCACTGGACAACCTGTTGAGCAAGTGTTTATAACACCACAAGCTTCTATTGTAAACCACCATAAATCTAGGCCGCTTCCAATTTTGCCAATATTTACCTCAGATGGAAATTTGTGACATCTATTCGTACTTAGACACTAAGCAGAACATCGTAGAGAAACATCTTTCAATTGGGGGGGGGGGGGGGGGGGGGGCACTTAGTTTCCAATGTATATATGAGCGATACATCATAAAAATGTATGAAGAAGGTTACAGACTAATACGGAAAGCCCTGACATCAACTTGAGCAAATCCATGCCAGATCCAGAGCTGTGACATCACTCACAAGGTCCCTGGCTCTGTCTGATCATCTGGAAAGCTGGTGTCAACAAAGGCAGAGGGCTCAAGTGTTTTTTTGAAAAGGGTATTGGATTCTTGAATGCCATGAGACAAAAAAATAAATAATAAATAAATGATATGCTTAAATGCAGCATGGAAAAGGGGAGTGGGGATTGTTTTTATACAATTTACACACAGCTGGTTTGTCTAATGAGAGTAGCAGGACTAGCGATTATGTAAAGACTCAATGATTCAACTTCATAAAGCTGTACAACTAATGAAAAACAGAACAAATGAAACGAAATTAGGGTAAAAAGATAAAAAAAAAAAAAAAAAAAAAAAAAAAAAAAAAAAAAAGCCATTTACTCTATTTGACATGAAGCAAACAGCGCAAACCATGATGAAATTCAAGGACAGCTTCTCTCCCAGAGCCAAAACCATCATGAACTCTAATATGCACTGATCCCTCTCTGCTACATAAATACATACACACATACAGTCTCAGGGTGCTATTTTTCAATATTCACTCTGCCCACGAACAGGTTTAGTGCAATATATTCTTAGTGCAATATTAAAATTTGACTACAAACTGTTTATTTTGTAATATATGTTTAATATTTGTCATATGAAATACTGTTTTTGTTGGTTGTATAATTTTTCTGGCACCAAGGGAAGCACTTACTAATTTCTTCGTCTGCGAGTATAATGACAATAAAGGCTTTCTATTCTCTTCTATGTCCAATTTGTAAAAAAAAAAAAAAAAAAAAAAAAGGACTGATTGTCAACAGTTTTTTTTAAGTCAGTCAAAAAGATTCAAGTAACAGCTTTGAACTTGCCTGCAAGTTGGCAGTTTGAATAACAGCAAAAAAACATGTCCGATTAGAGAAAAAAACGACTTGTCTGATCAGTTAAAAAGATAGTCAAATGCAAATGCAAAATAGTCAGTGCATTATTCAGAGCCACAACCGACCAATTAGAAATTAAATTAACGTTAACATGAGACTTACAAATAATGTATTTACTGACTGGCTGGTCATATGACAATGTGTAATTAAAAACATACACAACATTGTTTTGCTGTAAAAATTAATGGGTATTTATCAATTAATTAACACCTACTCATGGATTACCCTGCTTATACCATGCGTCGCGTCTGAATACGTTGTTGTTTTTGGAGCTCTATCGATTTGATTTATAATTCTTGATTTTTCTCGCTGCCTGCTGTGAGTGTGTCTGCTTCGGTGCTGTAAGCTCCGTCTTAGCCTCGTATTTCCTTGTTTTGAACCATCATTTACTACAATTTCTAGTTGTTTATATTACTACGAAATACAGCTTACCCAACCCTGACATCGCTAGCTTACGTTACTACTAGCACAACACGCTAGTAATTCGCTAGCCTGTAAACACGCCACCCGTGTGCGCTCAGCTATTTTTATTTATTTATTTTCTCTCGCGCGCTCGCGCCTTTGAGTTCAGAAAAGCTCAGGTGAGTAAGAAACACTCAACAAACACGGTGAGTAATGTCTTGTCCTGTTATTATCATGCGTTGCGTCTGAATGCGTTGTTGTTTTTGGAGCTCTATCGATTTGATTTATAATTCTTGATTTTTCTCTTTAAACTCGCTTACAATGAACATTTTCTACTTTTCCTCACTGAGAAGCACTAATGTTACTGCTCAAACCTCATTGTTACAACGCGGACTGTTGAGCAGACGCGTCTCAAGCCTATTAGTGATCCAACACTGCATACTCTTAAAGGTTACGTCCGTGGATCACGGCTGAACGCGTCTTCTCCACACTCACTTATAAACAAACATTTTTTTTTTTTTTTTTTTTTTTGCCTATCGTGCGTCTACTCTACACCCCTACCACTAAAAAACCTAAAAAACCTCATAGTTACAACGCGGACTGTTGAGCAGACGCGTCTCAAGCCTATTAGTGATCCAACGCTGCATACTCTTAAAGGTTACGTCCATGGATCACGGCTGAACGCGTCTTCTCCACACTCACTTACAAACAAACTTATAATATAAATTAGTATTAATATTGATAGCATCACTGGTAGCTTCGTTGCTAACTCACTGTCCATCTGTTAAAATGGCGAATATATCACATGTAAGTAGTCTACCGCTTGGTGCAGGTGAGGACACATTTGAGCTTCACGCACTGCAGTCTGAGCTGGAAGCTGTTGAGAAACAGATCCACAACCTTTTATTGAGACAGGCCGAGCTGAGAGACCGGTGTTTGGCTCTTGAAACATCACGCGCCGATGCACACAAATCAGTGTTTAACGTTACTAACCCGCTGACTCCGACCGCGTCTACTCCGTGCGTTCCTCAGCATCGGTCGAAATCAGCCATGGTCTCGTTCACTCCGGCTCCAACACGCCACCACGAAGCCTGGGTGGTTCCGCAGCGGAAGACGCGAGTCAGGTTTAGACCAAGACTTTCTCCGACCCTCCCGGTTTTCGAGTTATCGACACAAAACCGCTTCTCCCCTCTACGCGAAACAGAACGCGATGCTGTGATCATCGGCGATTCCATCGTTCGGCATGTACACGCTACGTTAGGTAAAAGTAAGGTGCAAAGTCACTGCTTTCCTGGTGCTCGTGTTTCTGAAATCGCTGCTCGCGTTCCCGAGATCCTGAACGGTGACGAGCGCGTCGGAACTGTGGTCCTGCACGCGGGAGTGAACGACATCAGGCTGCGCCAGACGGAGATTCTGAAGAAAGACTTCAGGAATCTAATCGATACGGTACGCAGCACATCGCCTGAAACAACAATCATTGTGTCAGGACCGCTTCCCACGTACCGACTAGGGCATGAAAAGTTCAGCAGATTATTTGCGCTAAATGAATGGTTAATGTCATGGTGCAATGAGCAGAAACTGCTCTTTGTAAATAATTGGAATCTGTTTTGGGAGCGTCCTAGGCTTTTCCGTGCTGATGGCTTACACCCAAGCAGATTCGGAGCGGATCTTCTGTCAGATAACATCTCCAAAATGTTAAATACCCTTTGACTAGTAACCAAAAGTCCAAATCATAGTCTCTGCTGCACCAATTCAACTGATATAAATACTAGTGTAGAACATTGCATAGAAACCGTGTCTATTCCTCGTTTAGTGAGATCAAATAATAAATCTAATGCAGGATCTAGGAAAAATCTAATTGTTATTAAAACAGAAAATGTTGCTATTAGTAAACAAAAACTATTTCTAAAGCTAGGTCTTCTAAACATTAGATCACTCACACCTAAGGCAGTTATTGTAAATGAAATAGTCACAGATAATAGCTTCGATATACTTTGCCTTACTGAAACCTGGCTTAAACCAAATGATTATTTCGGTATTAATGAGTCTACTCCTCCTGGATACTGTTATAAGCATGAGCCCCGTCTGATTGGTCGTGGCGGAGGTGTTGCAACCATTTATAAAGATATTCTAAATGTTACCCAGAAAACGGGTTATAAGTTTATTTCATTTGAAGTACTTGTACTAAATGTTACGCTCTTAGATGTTAGAAAAACATCCCTATTATCTCTAGCCTTGGCTACCGTATATAGACCGCCAGGGCCTTACGCTGATTTCCTAAAAGAGTTTGCAGATTTTCTCTCAGACCTATTAGTCAATGTCGATAAAGCACTAATTGTTGGAGATTTTAACATACACGTAGATAATCCAAATGATGCGTTAGGAGCTGCGTTTACAGATTTATTAAATTCATTTGGGGTCAAGCAAAACGTCACCGGACCAACACATCGTCTTAATCATACACTCGATTTAATTATATCACATGGAACCGATCCAACCGATATAGATATCATTCCACAAAGTGATGAAGTCACTGATCTAGGGCTGGGATAAACGATTATTTTTTAAACGATTAATCTAGCGATTATTTTTTCGATGCATCGATTAATCTGACGATTAATTTTTCCAGACCGATTCGATTTCGATTATCTCCCCATTAATTGACTACTAACAATTTATACATGTTGATTTACATATCTGAATGAAAAAACATGAATTCCTTAACATTGCAATATGTTTATTGCTCTTAAAATGACAAAATAAAAGACTATACAAGTGCAAAGTAATGCATTCTTAGTCAGAGATAGCATTCAATAAAACCTTAAAGCCTTGAAAACACATAGCTTACTGAAACAAGCTTACTGAACACATAGGGCCTAGCTTACTGAGAAAAAGTTCTTTCAGATGAAAATAACAACAACTTGATGACTAGCATTCAATAAAAAAAAAAAAAGGTCACCCAAAATACTTGTTTAGAGCAACTGAAAGAATACAGTAACCAATGTAAACTTGAGGGCTTTAAGCTAATACAGAGTGCTTTTCCAACAAAAAAAATAAATAAAAATTAATAGTGGGAGCCAGCAGCCTGTCATGGAGAAAAAAAAAAATCTCCGAATGCTCCACGTGAAACTTTGGTGTTCCGCCCTTTTTCTATCGTGTCTAATGATTTTGGTTAATATGCACGAGGGAGAGAGAGAGAGCAAGACAGCGCTCGTGTAGTTTGAAGACTTGAATGCGAGCGCGCGTGAAACTTTGGTGTTTCGCCCTTTTTCTATCGTGTTTAATGATTTTGATTAATATGCACGAGGGAGAGAGAGAGAGCAAGCAGCGCTCGTGTTGTTTGAAGACTGTGAGTGCACGCGCGCGGCCGGGGCTCTCTCTCGTACGCGCCCCAGCAGTCAGTCTATTCTACATCACTCACCGATCAAATAAGGCTTTGACAGCCGCCAAAAAAAAGATCAATGCAGAAAAACCCCTGGATTGGTTATATAACGTTGGACAGAATGTTGATCCGGCCATCGCGTATATTCAGCGCACATAAGGTAAACGTTTTGCAAAGGTTTTTTAGAGAAATAAAAACAGGTCGACGAATCGATGCGCATATTTTGCGTCGACGTATTTTTTGCGTCGACGTCATCGATGACCTCGACGCGTTGTCCCAGCCCTACACTGATCACTACATGGTAACTTGCATATTACGTACTGCTGTAATATGTCATGCGGCGTCGCGTTATCAACCAGGCAGAACAATCCTCCCATCCACCATAGATAATTTCTCAAATTGCTTATCTAATCTGTCTCAGCTGCTGCCTGAACCCAAACAAACAGATGAACTAGAAGAACTAACTAGCACTATGAGCACCATTCTCTCTAGAACATTGGATGTGGTTGCACCTATTAAATTAAAAAAGGTCAGAGAGAAAAATAAAGCACCATGGTATAACAATACTACGCATGTTTTAAAGAGAGAAACGCGTATTTTAGAGCGTAAATGGAAACAAACTAATTTAGAGGTCTTTAGAATCGCGTGGAAAGACAGTATGTCACGTTATAAAAAGGCCCTAAAAGCGGCCAGGGCTGAGCACCTCCGCAAACTAATAGAAACCAACCAAAACAATCCAAGGTTTTTATTTAACACCGTGGCTAGACTAACAAATAAACAGACGTCACCCGAACAAAATATCCCGTTACAGTTCAGTAGTAATGATTTCATGAACTTCTTCACTGAGAAAATAGAAAGCATCAGAACCACAATTGTAAACGTTCAATCTTCAATCGCGCCTTATAATTCAGCTTCAATTATCACCCCGAAAGAACAATTACAGTGCTTTACAATTATAGAACAAAAAGAGTTAAATAAACTTATCACTTCATCTAAAACAACAACATGTTTATTAGATCCTATACCAACTAAACTACTGAAAGAAGTGTTACCTGTAGTGGAAGATCCTCTCCTCAATATTATTAACTCGTCTTTATCTTTAGGTCATGTTCCAAGAACATTTAAACTGGCAGTTATAAAACCTCTCATTAAGAAACCACAATTAGATCATAATAATCTAGCAAATTATAGACCCATTTCAAATCTTCCATTTATGTCTAAAATATTAGAAAAAGTGGTGTCCGCTCAACTGGGCTCTTTCTTGCAACAAAATGATATCTATGAAAAGTTTCAGTCTGGATTCAGACCGCATCATAGCACTGAAACTGCGCTTGTTAAAATCACAAATGATTTACTTTTAGCTTCTGACCAAGGCTGTATCTCAATACTAGTTTTACTTGATCTTAGTGCTGCGTTCGATACTATAGATCATACATTACTCTTAGATCGACTACAAAATTATACTGGTGTTCAAGGACAAGCATTAAGCTGGTTCAAATCATACCTATCTGACCGCTACCATTTTGTCTATTTAAACGGAGAAAAATCGATCATAACTCCAGTAAACTATGGAGTGCCGCAGGGATCTGTATTAGGCCCTCTGTTATTTTCAATATATATGATGCCACTTGGAAATATTATAAGGAAACATGGAATTAGTTTCCATTGTTATGCTGATGACACTCAAATATATATTTCATCACGGCCGGATGAAAACGCAAAATTTTCCAAATTGACAGAGTGTGTTAAAGATATAAAAGATTGGATGACCCGTAATTTTCTTTTATTAAATCCAGACAAGACAGAGGTAATACTTATCGGTTCAAAAAACCGCCCACAAAACCTCGCACAATACAACTTTAACATCATAGGATGTCCTGTTACTTTATCCTCTACAGTAAAAGACCTGGGTGTTATACTCGATTGCAACCTTTCTTTTGAAAATCATATTTCATATGTTACAAAAACAGCCTTTTTCCACCTTAGAAACATTGCTAAGCTACGTAATATGCTATCAGTTTCTGATGCAGAAAAGTTAGTTCATGCATTCATGACCTCGAGACTGGATTACTGTAATGCTTTATTAGCTGGTTGTCCTGCATCCTCAATAAACAAGCTACAGTTAGTCCAAAATGCCGCCGCTAGAGTTCTTACGAGATCAAGAAAATATGATCATATAACACCGATTTTATCATCACTGCATTGGTTACCTATAAAGTTCCGTATTAATTATAAGGTATTGCTACTGACTTATAAAGCCCTAAACGGCTTAGCTCCAGTCTATTTAACGGATCTTTTATCACCCTATAATCCATCGCGCTCTTTAAGATCACTAAATTCAAGGCTTTTGGTCATACCTAGGATATCCAGAACCACCAAAGGAGGGAGAGCACTCACATTTGGCTCCAAAACTCTGGAATAGTCTTCCTGATACTGTTCGTTGCTCAGACTCGCTCTCCCAGTTTAAAACTAGATTAAAGTCGCATCTCTTCAGCCAGGCATTCATATAATCCTACAGTTCAAACTACAATCCGGCCTCTAGCTCATAAATGCCAGAGGAGAACTGGCCCCTGACTGAGCCTGGGTTCTCCCAAGGTTTTTTTTTTCTCCATTAGGTCACCTGATGGAGTTTTAGGACACCATTAGGTCACTTGATGAAGTTTTTCGGTTCCTTGCCACTGTTGCCTTTGGCTTGCTCAGTTGGGGATATTTTGGGGATATTTAATTTAATTTTATCAATCAATAAATTCCTCTTGAAACAAACTTTGTTGTATTATTTTAATTTAATACTGTGAAGCTGCTTTGATACAATCTGTATTGTGAAAAGCGCTATACAAATAAACTTGACTTGACTTGACTTGACCTTGCCAGCAGTGACAAACAGAGCTTGTGTAAATTACCTGCATCTGTGCAGCGTTTCTCTACTAACAATGAAGCTGTGAGTTTGATTGCTTCAAAAACAGCAACGTTACCACCTCGTTGAAAATTACTTTAGTCGCGGGACAGTATTGACAAACAAGTATTTGTGCTCCTAAATGTTTTTGTGTGTGTGCAGTAGTGGTGGGAGAAAAAAATCGATCCATCGATGCATCGCGATTCTCTCTCCAACGATTCTGGATCGATTCTGAGAATTTCAGAATCGATTCTGAGCTTAGTTTTTTACCAGATGTGCGATGACGCTGAGTTTGCTTTAGAAACACCCGTCTTCTGCTTGCTAACAATTCCTCACACACGCACACAACTCGAACCTTCCGTAAAATAATCTTTCATAAAGTTCGGAAAGGTCGAAGCGAATTACAAGGACATTCACAGGCTTCATTGCACAGGATGCGCTGTGAGAGACGCGCGCTTGTTTTGATGTTACACTTAAAGTGTGCTGTCTCGCCCGTCTGTATTTTCCTTACAAATGCTCTACGAAGTCATCATTTATGTGGTTTGGAATGCAGTGGACTTATATATTTAAAATATGAATCTCACTAACAGAAGGCTGCTTTCAATTTTAAATGCTGACGCACGCTTTGTTTGTGTACGAGACTGCTCGCGCAAGCGGCTGTGCGACTCCGTGTAAGTGGTTTAATATACTTGTGCAAAATGAACGTAAACACAGCCAGTTATGTCTTCAGGGATTAAACGGACAGGACAAACCACATTACTTCTTATATTTCAAAAGAGATCCGAGCGTGAATGCAGCTTAATAGATCTCCCGCAGTCTATGTCATAGTAAAATACAAAAGTACGATGAAGAAAAATCACTCACAGTTCTTGAATGGAAAATGTTCAGATAATCTTAAATACTGAAAGCACTCTTTGTTTGTTGTTTGCCATGTTTCTTTGCTCCTCTTTATTATTTGCTACTTGCTTGTATGGTTTGAAGTTATATAAGTTTAAAATTCTTAAAATACAACTGTTTTAATGATTTTTTTTAATTTGTAATTATTTTTTAAAAAGTACTTAATTACTTATGTAAACTAATGAATTAATAAGGGGGGAAAAGTAGATAAAGAATCGATCTGGAATCGGATCGTGACCTCCAGAATCGGAATCGGATCGGATCGTGAGGTGACTAAAGATTCCCACCTCTAGTGTGCAGTGCGATCTCCCATCTCTGTGTGCGAGTGCAATTAAGGTGAACGCACACTTACCGGCCAAAAAAAAAAAAAAAAAAACAAGCATTCAGATCATGATATGAAATGAAATTTAGTTATTGTAAGTTTAAATCGAAACAAGGTGTTATATTCTTCTAAAACAGTCATATTTGTATGGCACTAATCATCACTAGAGACATCTGTTGTGATCTCCTCACCTTATGTAAACAGGTGTCCACCACAGAGTTGCAGATCTTCTCCAAATCATCCCACACCTCCAGCCGAGAACGTACAAAATCACACAGCTCCTCATTAGTCATCACATCCCAGATACCATCGCAGGCGAGCACCACAAATTCATCCTCTTCTGAAACGCGTGGGATTTCGAACACCTCCGGTTCCGGAGATACCAGCTGCTCAGTGGGGCCCTTTCCATCCACACACTTGTAGTCATAGTCCCCCAGTGCGCGCGACACTGCAAGAGAACCATTCACCCTTTGGATCATCACAGAACCTCCTGCGTTCTGAATGCGCTCTTTCTCACGTGGATTGCACGGCTTGTGATCTTGTGTGGAGAACCGGACCTGTCCGGCACGGCTTAGCACAGCACGCGAGTCTCCGCAGTTGATGAAATAGAGGTGCTCAGGGGACACCAGCACGCCAACCGCCGTGGAGCCACTACGGTCCATGCCGTTACGTAGATCTGAGAAGTTGCGCATGTACTCGTCGATCTTCAGGAAGCCAGAACGAATGCCGACTTTAACGCCCTCCACGGAGTCGGGGCCAGAACGGAAGTCCTCGCTGCTGGTTATGATGTGCTCCAGCAGGTGTTTGGAGCAATAGTTGGCCACGCGTGAGCCAGCGTGACCGTCGTACACCGCGAAGAAGGACCAGTCGTCCAGGCCGTGAGGCAGACCCACTGCGGCCGTGTGTGCATCCTCCATCTCTACCCGCCAGCCCTGCATGCTACTCAGGCCAAAGAGCAGACCGTTGCCCGCCCCATGAGCATTGTGTTTCTCTGTCTTCGGTTTGTCCAAGAAGGCCCCCATGGCTCAGGACACCGTCTGCAAGAGAAAGAGTGAGGGATGCGAAGTTGCTTTACTTGTCAAAAAGCATTTTATGATGCTTAAGTATTACAACAACAAAGAGCATTTTGAGAGGTTAAAGGCATATTTTACCAAATAATTTAAATAGTCATTATTTACTTACCCTCGTGTCATTCCATTAAAACTTTGGTTAATCGTCAAAAAACGAATTACGATATTTTAAATGAAACCTGGTTTCTTTAAAAAATATCTTAATTTGTGTTTTAAAGATGACGTAAGATGATGAGTAAATAATGATAGAATTTTCATTTTTGGGTGAACTAACCCTTAAACAATATCATGCCATGTTATACTAAACATGTTACTGGCAATTTAATCCACAAACAAAGGTTGGGCTTTTTTGGGACATCAGCCAAACAAACACTTGAGCACACCAGCAAAGCCGTTGCATTGACGACAATGTTCTTTAGTATTACACAGTCATCAATCTTCTTTTGTTCATAAAACAGTGCATGTAAAAACGTATGAGACTGAAGGCTATGAAAGTGACAGTTACTGACAGATCTTGATGTGATCTAAAGGCTACTGTAACAGCAGATATGAAGATAATAACAAACTGCCAAAAGCTCATCAAAGGCAAATAAATACTTCAAACAAACCTCAGCAATTATGTTAATCAAGACCAATTAAATACAATGAGCATACAAGCATATATGACTAAAGTCAAAATTCACTGAGTAGGCAGAAAAATAAATAACACTATTTAACCTAACATTAAATAGTGTACTTTTGAAACATTTGGCATGACGTTCAATGAGAAAATCTTTGCAGAAGTGACTTATCACTGGTTAACTAGACCCATATCATCATAACTCACCTTGAAAGGCACTATGCAATGTAAAATGTGCAGGTGTGTTAAAATGGAGCATTTAGGCTATGTGATAAAAATACACTAAACCTGTATTATTGTGAAAAAACTACAAAATGTAAAAGTGTTTGTAAGATAATTGTGAGCATGACTGTAGGATTTCAGTGAAGGGGTAGCTCAGAGAATGAAAGTTTCCTGTCAAAAGCTGGATCTAAACCCTCACAGTATTATAAGAGAAGCAGTGCCTAAAATGAAAGCATATAAGGATGTCAAAAAAGGCTTCTGGACACATAATCTACACAGACAGATGGGGTGTGTCCGGACGGTAACTAAAGCTTCTGCATCACATTTCATCTTGAGTTTCATCTCTACCATGAGCCACGCTTGGAAAAAAACTAAACAAAAAACAAACTGGCTTTGGCTATCTTAACCTCATCCTCAAGACAAGCAAGCACACAGACATTAAATGCATTTGTGTACTGCACAAACGCAGCATGCATGCAAAGCGCACTTTGAAGGAGCTTAGCAGAACTTACAAGACCAGAGGAAAAATGTATTATTGATTACAAACTACCGAGACAGAAGGCAAAATGTATTTTTCATAAGTCTGATTCCCCATCTGAATGCAGGATTAGAAAGTGTGGAACAGCTTTAAGCCGCTTTGGGCAAACCCCAACCGTAAGACCATTACATGACTCCAGGAATAGCCACTGAAATGTATTACAAGCCCAAATAAGCCATTAGACAAATGGAACGAGAGCTGCCTCGTAAGCTATGCGATCACAACTTGGGACCTTGACCTAGCAAACCCAAAAAAGCCAGTAGGCTACTAACTAGAAACGAGTCAAGGTTTGCCAATAGATATTACAAGCAGGGTCATGGGAGAGGTCAAATTACAGTTTCTCTCATTCTCTTGAAGCGTCCCACTTCACAGGTCTGTTTATCCATTGGGAGAATGAGAACTGGCAGTGGTCAGCCGAGCCGGGATCCAGTGAAAGTTCCAGCATTCAGAGGATCATGGGCTTGTCCAAACCTGAGCATGTGGCCCATCAGGGACTAAACTAGACTTACCCAGAAGGGTGGTGCCCATTGCCAGATATTTGCTCACTACTCCACACACATGACAGGCATGGAAGGCATGTGACCAAAAAAGGTGGTTGGGAGCTGGAGTGTGTGTTTGTGTGTGTGTGGTTGGATGAGGGCACAGGTTGTTGTGCAGTGTCATGGCTCGGCTGGCCAGGCTGTCGGTTTGGCAGGTCCTCCCCCTCTGAGCATGGCTCTTTTTATATCCCTTCAAACTCAGATTGGGTTACTTGCTTCTGAAAGTGGGCAGGGGCGAAGTGGTGCATCCTTACGGCTGTTATTCATGGGGGGGGAACGGGGCTTCTTCCCAAAATTCGTGTTCAGACGTCCTTGTCAGATCCTCTTCATTCTGAGGCCTTGAGGCTGGGATGATCTCGGTCAACAGTAAAAGGGCTGATCCATCATGCAGCGCTCGCTTTGATCAAACCCTGCCATTAGCATGGCAGATACACTCAAGAGGAAGCTTTGTTAATGCTCAGGCTTCAAAACAAGAGCACAAGACCAGGTGCAGTAAACGCACGAATGTATCAGATCAAACGTTAATAAACAGGCACAACAGCAGGAAATGAGGGGGGTTTGGAAAGGTGGCTGGATGTGGACCTGAGGAAGGGATGGTTGAAACTGGACAGTTTACCTTCATCTCCACACCACACACTAAAGGCAAGATTAAACATGAAGGTCTGGCACAACTAAATGAAAGAAATTATTTTCAGTTTACTGCAAATGCTAAGTATAGACACTGATGTATTAATCCTGGCTGGAAGTGCTATGGATTAAATTACAGGTTATACAGTATTATATTGGGGATACTGAATTAATACATGGGCCAAGTATCGATATTTTCAGGGAGTGAATTTCAGCTCGCGATTGTGAGTATTGTGCATAATTTTACCCTAAGATCTGCGCTTATAATGCGGGAAATAATGATCATTAGAAATATTTCTTCATTTAATTTGTCATTTCATAAACAGTGCAATGCATCTTTCTTGTGCATGAGCTGTGTGTACAGGAAGGGTGTCCTTGCATATTTCTGAACATGGACCAATATGTTTGCATGCCTTTAACTCAAGAAATATTAAAGATATCTTACTATCCTTTTAGATACTGGTTCTTAAACTTCATTTTAAAGGCCCTTGATGGTTGAATCCCTCACCATTTGTCACCGTTTTCATATAATGAAAAAAATTTGCTAAAGTCAACAGATTTACTAAATAGATCTACCAATCTCTGTGTAAAAATAAAATAATGATGCTGCCATCTTTCTAACACCCCTCTTTGGTTCTAAATCTCAGGTGAAAATGGTAATATTTCATGTCATCTCTACAAGATTACTCAAGTAAATATTCATCCATGACATTTAATATTTGGCCTTCATCACTATTTATGTTTGTACAGAAAAAAATATGAACAAAATCAAACATTTGACCCAGGGAAGTTTCCAAAATTTGGTTGATTTGACACGTAATGATCCAGTAGCCTCTCGAATACTGTCTGTATGAACGTGCAACGATGTTTTGTTGTAATAGCTTACACAGCACAGGGAGGCTTAATTTGAATTGCTGAACAACATTTACATAAAGACAAGTTAATAGTAATAAAATAAGAACAAATAAACAAACTGCAAACAATAGCACAAATAAATACAATAGAGTAAAGAGACAAATGAAATAAACATGGCTTCAAGTTTAACAGTGTAAGAAATACTACAGAAATGAAAGTAATCAAACAGTAACATAACACTGGATAGTTTTCGTTGTAAAAATTAAATACAGATTAATGCTTACAATTAAAGTTACAAAAAAGTTATTCAGTCAAGAGCAGTGAGTGATTTTCTCTGTCTTTTGTAGCAGGTTTATTAGGCTGCTATCACTTTAAGAGCTTATGCACAGATCCAATATACCATTACAGTGTTTACGTTCTAAAACTGACTATTTACCTGAATACTCGGCAAGACGGCCATTTTGATATAATTTTGTATGTATTTGACTGTTTAAGCGCAATAAGCCATGAAAAAAAAAAATTTCGATTTGGGAAAAAAAATTTACTCGCAAGCTCTTTGAGGCGGCTTTACGAGAGCATCACTTGTACCTATAAATCAGTGGTGCACATGCTTTTGGTTAGTGTGAAACCTGCGGGAATTACTAAAATGATGTGCAAAACAAGCACATACAACCAGAGCGAATGAGGAGGCGTGTGTGTGTGTCAATTTGCCGTCAGAGAAGAGAAAAAGTGAGAAAGCACAGCTGGTATTGGTGTGCCCTGAAAAACACTGCTAAAAAGTGGTGCAGAAAACTAATACAAAGAAAACCTTCCAACATGGATTATGAAAATATATTAAAAAAAAAAAATTTGACAACAAAGATAAACTATGCAGTTGAGTCATAGTTCAGTAGACATCAGCAGGACACTATACAAATACATTTTTGAATAGCCACTGAAAATACAGTGAAATGATCATGATATTTTAAAAAGAGAGCTGAAGGACTATTTTTACTCAGTCCTACGAATGGTTCATAAAACTAATCTGTGAAATTACATATAGAGTATGCCATGTAATTAAGGACACACTTTCCATAAATCAAATAAATCAATCAATCAAATAAATAACAAAAAAAAACACACAAATGGATTAAAACAAAATTATGCAGGAAATGCTGTAGCACACAATAAGGATTCAGAAGGATCACTACTGCTATAGCAACTGTGTAATAAAGAGCTTCAAAGAGAAGCACAGAACACAATTGATTTTACTGCTGTAGCAACACATTGTGAAGAATTGAGATGTTGAAAATAAAGTGATATTCTGATGCTACGGTATTTTTTCTTAGTCTAATTAGACCTAGTGTATTAAAGTACATGGACATAATTTTTTTTTTTTAAGGTCCAAATTGATGTCATAACATCCTCCCACCCTCATCTTGTTGAGGCACAATTATAACACCCCCCCCACCCCCACCCCCACCCCTCCCCTCCCCTATACAAGACTCCATTCTAAAAATAAAGTAAACACTGTGGCGTCACCAAGCAACTCCAGTGCCGCACTGTAAACAGGGGGCTTAGCTTCATTCAGTGACCTAGCTGCAAGCTCTGCATCTTCTCAGGACGAGATGACCCCCACACATTTCCGCTTTAGCTCTGCATGAAAACAGGCATCGAGCTTAACCTCTGGTATAGAGTAAGCAACTGATAGGATTCTGACCAAATCACTTAGCTTTCAGTTTTGATATGATGAGCAATGAGCAAGTTGACAGTATTTGCCAGTCCACTGCTGGTGTTCTGAGTGCCTGCAAGCCACACTATAACTATATGCTTATAACACTGTACAGAGGCTAGGGTTGGCCGGTATGACGATATATATCGTGGTGGCGAAATAAACTGTCCATTGTTAGAGATTTTGCTACATCATTTATATTCATGGTATGCAAATATATACACGTAAAAGGTACAATTCAAGTTTATTTGGACTTTTGACAGCTCCAGGGCTTTCATGAAAACTACGGATTTCATTTCCACATTTTGTATCCCCACCCACGGACAGTCGGATCAATAGAGGGTTAATAACAAAAATTATTATTTTCAAAAATCTGTTTATTACAGAAAATGTTATCACTCAAAGGGATGGTTCGGAGTAAAATCAACCTAGGGTCTTTTGCACCAGGACCTCGAGCCAAAGGTTTCCCTTCTGGGATTTGATTTGGATTTCCACCTTGGGGTTAAAGTGCAATCAGAAGCAACAAGCCAAAAAGACAAGATGGCAGGCCCTGCCTTTGTAAACAGTGAAAATGTAACATAACATAACATAACATAACAACATGAAATGGGTGGATTGGGATTGGGGGGGGAACGTGACATTTTTTTTTTTACATCACAATAAAGTGTATTGTGATTGTCAAAACATTTGTTAACTAAACAGAATTTTATTAAGTTTAGTGACAACACAATGTTTACATGGTACAATGACTGGTATGCTACTGTTTTTATTATTGCTTTCACAATTTCAATTCAATTCTTGTGATTTGATTCTGATCTTGATTCAATATCGATTCCTTTGGATAAATACTATGTACAGTAGATACATGTTAATTTAAAGCCCTGTCAGCTGGTATTATTATTAAAGGTTAAAAATAACATCTAAAATTAAATATAATGCGTTTTTTTTTTATAATAACAACATTATAATATTTTAATGATATAGGTAAAAATATAATAAATATGTAATATCGTTATCATATTTAGCAAAATACTCATCTCTACAGCAATTATTTTAAAGTCCAACTAACGTTCTATGGTCATAAAATGGCTTTCCAGAGGTAAATGTAATGTTACGTGACATTGTTCTCCAGCTGTTATTATAGACCTCTTTCCGCAGTTGAAAAACACAGATCGATCGATTTTATTTCATTTCGGTAAGTTGAACTGTATCTTTCAAATTACCAATTGATCATTCGTGTTTATTTAGCCTAACGTACAATTAACTAGTAGTAAAGAGTAACAGATGATCGGTTCACGTGCCACTTGAACTCTGTCAGTGATCTGTCAAGCGCCAAAACGGAGTTTATTGTTTGAATTTCGTCATTAAATCGACAGAATCTGAAAGCTGAGAATTTGTTTCATTGCAATAGTAACCTTCTCTGTCTTGTCTGTCAGTGTCAGTGTCCTGTTTGCTTAGCGATTTTTCTCTGCGTGAGAAAATGGATGTGTGACGTGAGAGCGTGTAAAAAGTGATGATTGCGTGAGTCTCACGGTGAATTTGTGAGAGTTGGCAGCCCTGCGGATTCAGTTTGTAAGACTGTAGGCTGTTTTTTGGCGGGTGTGCTTGTGCTGCCGCGGTCTTGTTAATTTGCCACGTTGTTTGTGCATCTCTATGCCAAACGCGTGGGGAGGGCTGAGCCCGTTCGGAGCTACGGGAGCCCAGAGGGGAGCGTCGGCGAATGTTAAAGGAGAACTTGGTAACTTTTTTAACTTAATAAAACTGTCTAGAATTCATTTGGATGGTTAAACAACCTGTTCTGGTGATATTGGTGACTTTCCCCACTCCCCCCAGCGTTCCCAGGCGGAAAACCAACCTTGCAACTTGGGGACTACCGTCCCGGCAAGATAGAAATTGAAAGTCTCGTGAGAAGCGAGAACGAGAACGAGCGCGAAAAACGAATTGCTTTACGGCAATTCGACATAAACACACACGTATGTATGATGTATTACCAGATGACCCACCTCGGTAGACATAGCTCCACACGATACAGTTGGCTTGCTCCGATCAAAACAAACGCACATGAGCAGCGGTAGAGAGGGGGAGGAGGCCGCCGCAAGTGAGTTTTTTACGACCGTGTTGTGAAATATACGCCCCCCCACAGCTGTAGGGGGAGCTCGTGGGGAAAACATGCGACAACAAAAGGAAAAATCAGCGAAGAAGTGACTAGAGTTCGCTAGAGTTGCAGAGTTTTCCTTTAAAGAGAAAACCGATTTTCATTCAAACAAATCGACCTAAACTACACATTCGAGTTAATCGATAAAATTGATTTATCGCCCAGCCCTAATGGTTCATGCTACCGCTAACCCGGTCGTCGAGGTCACTTCAGTGATTTGGGAACAGCCCGTAAAAGTCCTGGCAGACTAATACCAGAAGATTTACCAGAAGATCACTAATATTCAGGGGTGCACCTCTGGTCTGAAATTAAAAAAATCTTTAAACAGTCTTGTTTTCTTATACTCGTTTATGTTACTACAAATCTATTAGTCTGCATTTACACTACAGCACTAAATGCAAAGGACTATTTTGACAAATGTTTTGTTCCGTATGTTGCTACGGTTATCACTGACGATCATAGCAATTTCAGGAGCTATTCGCAGAACAATGTAGCGGATTCACTCCTTATATTTCATAAGCTACGCTTTGCCAACCCTGTTTCATAAAGGCCCACCCACTTAAACATTTCTGGCCTCGCCCCTGCTCTGTATGCAGCGCTGTACAGTGGCTCCAGCTACTTTATGTTCCCTGTCCAATTAAAATAACATTTCATATTCAAATTGTGAAAGGTTTATAAACAGACTATAATGCATGATGTGTATTTATAGGCAGGTTATGTAGTAAGAAAGGCAGTTACATCATTGTTTGGTGATCAAATCAGTGGATAGTGAGACATGGGCCAGTTCTGACAGTGTTTCAAAGATAGCACACAAGAGCCGTTACAAAAGGGTGTTTATGTGGTTGGAGTGCAACAAAGGACCCAGATCATACGGTTTCAGGGCACTCCCTAAGCTAAAGGAAGATGTGTTGCATTACAAGGCACCAAAACAAAAGAAGCGCAACAAGGCCCTGTATGGAGAGAGCTATATCTGTCCAGCAAGCCTCAGCTGAGTAAACACAGAGTTAGGAGAATGACAACCTACCCCTCTTCTATCACTCATACCATATGTGGCCTCTGCTCTACTGGAGGCAGGATGAAAGATGCGACGTCGGGTTCCTCTCCCCATGCACACATGTAAAGCACAGAAGAGCTCTCACATCTACTGTACGCATTATCCGCCCCCTCACAGACACACTGTAACTCCCACACCGCCCTATCACAGTTGGAACCGCAAACTTTCGCCATCTTTCCCCTCGAAACTGTTGTCACTGGCCAGTCATTTGTATCAAAACCACACGGTGAAACCTAAAGCGCAGGCCTGTACTGCAAAAACCGAGCCAAAATACATTGTATCGGCGTAAGAGGGAAGTGGATTTTGGCAGGCTTACACAACCACCGAGGGTGTGAGCTGACAGTCTGCTCACTAAAAGGTCTAAAAGGTCTGTGCAAAGGGAATAAGAGACAACCGAGGGTAAAAAAAAAAGAAGGGAAAGTTCCAAATTAATGACAATTAACTACCTGAATCTCTTTCGTACAAGACACTGCACAACTGGAGACTCAGCAAAACCTGATTTTATTTGAAATCTTCATTGAAAGACTCGAGACAAGAATCATCTTGTGGAAATCGCTGGTCTCCGCAGGAGCAGCAGTTGCGATCACAGCATGTGAACAAAAAGGTATATAGAGGTACAGCAAACAATAGTGAGCAATGCTGAGTCCCGCTGATGGTACAGCAAAGCAACACGTATTTGAGTAGGAGCTTGAGATAAAGTTCAATGCAAACTGTGTACCTAAGATTCCAAAAACATTCAAGTCGTGACATTTTTTTGTCCCATAATGACAATACTTCAAAAATTCACTTTTCTTTTGCAATTGCATATCCACCACATGTGCTTTTCATTTTTATGGATTTCACTGACCTCAGTGCTGTTAGGTTCAGGTAAAAATATTTCCAACTATCGGCTTACAAACAGTCCTAGAAATTGGGCAAAAGCCAATCAAGATTGGTAGCGATGAGCCATTTTTGTATGCAATATGCATCAGACGATCTGTGGGCATGACGCCTGAGGGTTAGACTACAGTGAGATCAAAAACAGATACCTAGCACCAGTAATACAGATTAACACAGCTTTAACCACAGCTTAGTCTTACTCCACTAATGGTGTGCTGACACTTGGCATGTTTAGTTCGATTAAAACAAACCCTGGTGCGATTGCGCTGTTAGTGTGGGTCTTGGTCCGATTACAAACTCTGGTGAGGTTCGAATGATATACGAACGCAACACGGACCAAAGACATGTAAACAAACCAAAAACGGGACACGATATCACAAGATGCCAGTCGCAAATTTGACAATCACAGTTCGGTACAGGCATCAGAGCCACGTCTCCTCACTGCAGATCTTCATTTGTGTGTGTGATGTTGGGATTCCTGCCACTGGGACTCCTTTAAACATTTTATAAGCACTTCTCAGCTGGTCAAAATACCATCATATGTGGCAGGTTGTGAACATATCCCAATGACTTTAGGCTTGGTGTTAAAATGCCACTGTGAACAGCAAGTGTTTTTGGTCCGGACCAAACAAACAGAGTGAACACACCCTAAATGTTTATGATATTGGCAGGGCTCCAGACAAAAAAAAATCAATCATCAAAATTCACTTCTACAAGTAAAAAAAAAAAAGAAAAAGAAAAGGCACCAAAAGTGCCACAAAAGACATGTTTTATTTTGTCACGCCTGCCCTCGTTTTACAGCATCAGCTATTTTATCCATCTTGTGGATGTCCTGGGAACTAAAATCCACTTATAGTAGCAACTGAATTGCTTTTCCAACTTAATATTAATATTTTTGGTCGCAGTCTGGAGCCCTGTATTGGTCACACAAAACAACACACTCGCAGCAGACGCTTGTTTCCTTCTTGCCACAATGGTGGTGCTCAGGCACGCAAAGAAGAAGTTCCTATGTGAACCAAATGGTTTGCTGAGGAAGACAAATACAACATGAACAGAAAAGCAGACAACTTTGTGCTGTAAGAAAGAAGAAAGTGAAACTTTGTTTGCACGATAGACAAGACCATAAGATCCTCATAAAGAGTCATGAAGACGCCATCGTATAGGCTACATCCAAAACCAGCGATGGCTTCCTTCTATTATAAGCCCTGCACTGATCTGCTACTTATAAAGACAATATTTCATCATAATATTCATAATAATTTCAACCACTGTCAAATAAAATGGTAAACAAAAAGATAAAAAAAGGTTTATAATGGTTTAGAATCTTGGCAAACAAACAAGTTACTATTGACTTCCATTGTACAGACAAAAAAACAAACCTCAAAATATTCTCAAATTTTAATAGTATGTTCCACAGAATAAAAGAAAGTCATTCAGATTTGGAAAAACATGAGGGAGAGCAAATAATGATGAGTTTCCAGTTTTGGGTAAACTATCTATCAAAGGTGTAGCCAATAGATTTACCAAGAGAGGCCAAGCGAATATGAAGAGACATCATCTTAGAAGCCAATGTAACTTCTGAATCAAGGTCTAATGAAAAACAGTCCATACACTTGGCATCATTCAGTCAACCAAGCAAACCTGCTGTTACCTAAAAAAATATCCACTTCATACGTCTAGGCTATACAAACTAAAGACAACTTTTCTCTGTGAGAACTGTTACATTCTATAAACGTATTATCAACTGGGATAAACACTGTAGTAGCATTGCTATGAATCAAATAATCTGCATAAGAAATGATTATTGATTTCAAATATGGTTAGGCTACTTAACATCCATTAGTGAATTTACCATCATTGCATATACAAGGCAGGGAGCCTGAACCTGCTTTTTATAGCTACCTGAGCTATTGCTTTTACTGAACCACCCATACAGCCAACTCAGAAATAATCCACAACCTCCGGCTATCAAAACACAGCTGGTAGATTCCATTAAGGTGTTAAGCAATTGGACCAAGCCATGTGATCTGAAATCCAAGTTTTTACCTTGAAACTGTAACATAATACAATTATGCAAATGCAATTACTTGTATCCGAGAACACAATCTGAAAATGTAAAAAAAAGTTATGACCAATTAATAGTCAAAATCAAGCAAAAATAAAAGAAAAAATATATATTTGTAAACGATTTTGAGAGAAGACTCTTACGCTCATTAAAGGCGGGCGTACACGGTGCGATTTTTGCTGTTTTTACGAGCTTGCAGAAGATTTTTTTCACTCGGGAGAAATCGAGTGGAATCGGTGATGCTCGCAGCGTGTGAGAGGAATTACGAGCCGAGCCGAGCACGTTATAAGCACCTCCCCGACCTCCCGATCATTTTTAAACATGTTTAAAAAATTCGGGGAATCGGCCCGATTTTCACCAGCTGTCCCCTATTGCTAATCATACACAACCACGTGGGGCTATACCTCAGTGGCAGCAACCATACAGAGTGAGCATACACTGTCACACACACACCTCTCTCTCTCTCTCTCTCTCTCTCTCTCTCTCTCTCTCTCTCTCTCTCTCTCTCTCTCTCTCTCTCTCTCTCTCTCTCTCTCTCGTTTTTATGTTGAAAGGAATGGCTACTGTTCTCTGCTTTACAACAAATCATTTGCACACACATTTCTGTCATTTTTTTCTATCTGAAGCTTTGCCTGCATGCAACATTGACGGTCTCTGTGTTTAGCGCGAAAGCTCACGTGATTGCTGTCGGCTCGGGATAAAATTCGTGCAGGACAGTCGTGCCGTGTACCAGCTGCTTTGACGCGATTATCAGTTAAACTGACTCGCAACGTGTGCAATATCTCACGACCTCCCGAGTGTCCGATCCTGGTCCGAACTCGCACCGTGTACGCCCGCCTTAAGGCAGCATTTATTTGATCAAAAATACAGTAAAAACTGAAATTAACATTTAGATCACTTTTTTACTTTATTATATTATAAAATGTATAATTTATTCCTGTGATGCAAAGCTGAATTTCTAATGAACAGAACTTATTTGAAATCTTTTGTAACATTATAAATGTCTTTACTGCCAGTTGATCAATTTATTGCATCCTTGTTGAAAGAAAAAAACTTGAATGCATTTTTTTAGGCTAGGCCTAACTAAAGCTTCCCTTTACGTCAGACGTTCAGCGCAAACACTTGTGCACGCCTCTCACACGCCCACAGGGAAGAGGTGAGGAAAGAGTTAATCCTGAGTCATTCTGAACACCACCCTGCCAAACCCATAAAACATACAAATACTCTCAAAGCATAGGAAACATCTTGCATGTATTCACACTTTCGTAGTCCTCACACACCACCTATTCGGGCCTCTTGACATTAATCCCCTGACATTAGTCTGTGAGCTGGAAAGCTGGTTCCACGATGACAGCAATAAGAGGGTGATCCACACGACCTGATTGTGACCCATACACATATTAAGACCATGCCAAGAAAATTAAGAGCGCTACCTGTGACTGTCATTACGATGCATATTTAAACATGATAATCTACATAGTCTCGATCCAATCGTAAACATCATGAGGACAACATCTGAAAGGTTTATAATCATTCTTAACTTTTTTCCACCACTTCTGTCTACTGCCATGTAATGACACCAACCATTATGAATCCATGAACACATCAGCCTGCTGTGGCTGGGTTGTCAAAAGTACCGGTATTTTGGTACTAGGGCTATTGACAAATTCCCCGATTCGATTTCGATTCAGAAGCTTGCGATGCGATTCGATATCGATTCATTTGGATTTATATCAGGTACAGTACTCTCAACTAATGCTGTAAACAGGGAGTCAACTTTGTACTACATCAATATTGAAGGTTAAAATGAACTGATTTGTATTCAAACAAAAACTACACACAAGGAATTTATAATACTAACTTTATAATTACATAATTATGTTTCTACTCCAATTCACTCTTTAAAATATAAACATTTAAATGGCGGTTGTCTTAAAAACTTGACTGATTGATTCAAACATACATTAAATATTGAAGAAAAAAGAATATGTAATATGGTGCATATATTTAGCAAAATGCACCACTGTATAGTTAATGTTTCTAGCTGACTGACGAGTTTATGACAACGAGTTTATGGCTTTTCTGAGATATAAGTGTGACATTAAATGATATTGTTCACAAGCAGTTTTATTTATGTCTTCGCAGTTGAAGAACTGATTGCTTCACGCTGCTGCTAAAAGCTTGAACTTAGGCGGCAAAAGCCAATTGTCACGCCAGATTAAAGAGCGGTTTGAATTTCGTAATAACACTGACAATTTTAAATCCATAGATATTTGAACATAGATGTTCATATAGCCCTAGATATTTTTTACCCAGCCCTATTCAGTACTACCAAGTCGATACTTAAATATTAAAAGAGTAATGGCACAAGTCTTTCTGCAGTACCGGTAGTACAGAGCACCAGGTCCATCGAGTATCTGCTGATAGGCGGCTGCTTTCAAATTTGTGTGAGTGCTCTGTGAAGAGCGTCAAAGGTTTCTATTTATAACGTGTTTTACAGCATTGAAGCCAATCACACACATGTTTGTTGAGTATATGAACGCAATGGCCAATCAGATGAATATAAGTTTGTCAGAATACGCTCAATTCATAGTTTTCACGTGACGTAACACCCTTAGAGACATTGACCAGTAGTGATTTTTACCAGGTTTGTACTAAGAACTAATTATAGTAAGACAATGACATTAAAAGACACAATTTTAGAATGTAGAATATATAAAATATTGCTGCATGTGCCGTATATGGATCAAAAGTTCCTAAAACTTGCATTTTTTCACATACTTTTGTTTTAATAATTTACTCCTTTGAGATGAAAAAGGCCTAAATGAAAACTATGACTACATCAGAGTTTATTCTGCATGAGCTCTGCACACTCGCGAATAGTTCCATTATAACCAACAAAATATAAAGACTTAAGATTTACAGCGCAGTATAGGCCGATTGTTTTTTACTATAAGATTCAATTCAAATCACAATACTGATCTTGATACGATACTATCACGATATTTTAAGCCAAAATAAAAAAAGTTATATTAATTTATTATTATTAAAGCTGCAGTCCGTAGTTTTTCCTCTTAGTCACCATCTCTGTTTGAAATCTGCAATTGCAGTTATTCGCGGAATTATCAACTTTACGTGGGTTGTGCCTCGGCACTACCCTGGTAAACCAGAGTTCTCGCGAAAGCACAAGTTGAATTTGCTCAGCGAGTTACTCTGGTGTTGAGTAATGATGCTCATTAAATATGCCCCTCGATCTGAGCTGCACCAATCACATCAGGTTATCTGACATAGGCGGGCCAGAGGCGAGCTAAACAGATGACGACAGCGCTGTGACGTCGAAGTCATCAGTAAACATTTCAAGATGCCTATGGATAAGTAGCAGTGGTTTGAAACGGCTTTGGCCGCTACAATGAACGAGTTAGACTTGGCTTTTTCCCATAAGAGGAACAGAAGACGGCGCTCGAATCGTTCCTTTGCAAGAAAGGTGTTTTTGCTGTTTTGCCGACCGGAAGAGTCTAATCTACCAGTTAGCTCCCCTGGTAGCTAAGCGTATGGGGTTTATTGTTGTGATTGGTCGTAGTGTTATCCAATTGCGTGCTGTGAGATTTTCAAATGCATGCTTGGTGCCGCCCCTCGAGCTGGCCGATTTTCATTGATCGACACCAGACCATTAATCTTTTAGATTTAGGTCTGGATTTCCAGGCTACCTCGGCACGGCACAGTGCGGATGAATCCAATGTTTTGAGGAGAATGTGCGTCTGTCAGTCACCGCGCCGGTGTGGATACTGTCATTCGGAATCACAGATTCTACCTTTTGGAAGTATGACCACGACCAGAATTTTCACCGGAAAATGTCATCTGAACAAGTAGGCCTAAGTAACATCCACTTTTGTTCTGCCCAACTAAGGGGAAAAAAAGCATTGCAGTAAATCGCACTGATTAAATCTAACAATTGCTTATGTCACTTCAAACCGTGCAAATTATACTTTGTTCTCAAATTGTTAATGTTAACAAAATCAGCATTGAGTGTAGCCACTCCGATGTCTTTTGCATTTTACACTGGTGATTGTCGTTTGAGCCTTTCTGGATCCGCCATCAAATTGATAAGTTTAATTATTTCAAGTGCTGTGAGAAAAGGCTTTAAATCTCCACCTCCAACATCCTCACACGCAATATAGCCTACTTGCCGGGACATCATCTTTATGTGTACAGATGTGACATAATGACGCAAAGACATGCTCGAATTTCCCGCGGAAATCCACCAGTACCACTGGAATTAAAAACGCAGCTTTAAATAATTATATTTTTTTATTATTATCAGGACCCACAAATATTCGCCCACTGCATTATACATTATATATAGTAGTTTTATGTAGTAATGTCACTAAACTACGTAAACTTTCATTTTTGGCAAACATATTAACGTCCGTGTTTACTATATGCACGCTGTTGTAAATCTGTTCTAGGGTTGGGCCAATAGACGACGCCATCGTCCATCGTGATTGCTGACAGACATTACGATGTTGAGCCGGCATCACGATAAAAATTTCTGTGAGAAAAAAAAAATCAAGTGTCAGTACTACATTAAACTGCTATATACAATGTTGAATATAACAATGCAATGGGGGAATATTTGTGGGTCCTGATAATGCCAAATGTCTCATGTTAGCAGTAAAAAGTGGCATACATTATTTTAAATATATCTAGTAGTCAGTGAAAGAGTGCTCGTCTAAAATGATTCTGTTTTCAGCTTTAGAATCATGAATATTTTTATTCTGGTGTCACCATTGTACTGTGCATTGGGTAATCAGCACACAGTCCAAGCCTACTCATTTCCACCCAAATTAAGTATTTTAATCAACAGTACATTTTTGTTAACCTTTTAACTCATGGAGTATCGCAATAATATCGTATTGTGAGTTCAGTATCGTGATATGTATTGAATCATGACATGAGGGTATTGTTACACTCCTAACTTTTCATTTGATTTTTTTTTTGGAATGTTTATTTAACTGAACAATACACGAACGCTAGATATATTTTATATATTTACTTAACTTATAATCATTAATGGCATTACAAATTTCATTTAGTATTTTACATTTTCAAATGGTGAAAATAATAATAGTTAATAGTTTTGCTAAGGCACCGAAATTGGTACAGAGGACCACAAAATTTGACTGGTATTGGTACCGACTACTGAAATGTTGGCACCGTGACAACCCTACACAGCAGTAACCCGAAAATAAAAATTCTGTGACCATTTACTCACCCTCATGGCGTTCCAAACCTGTATGACTTCGTTTTCATTTGTACAAAAGATGATAATATTGAAGAACTGTTATTATCATCTTTTGTGTTCCACAGAAGAAAATCAATCATACCGGTTTGTAACGACATAAAGGGACAGTAAATGATGACATTTTTCGTTTTCACATGAACTACCCCATTCACATGTACAGCAAGTGATAAAGGAGGGAGTTTACGACTTCCACAAGCGCGCACCCACAGTGCCCGAGTATTTTCCCACAAAGCTCGCCATTCCATCTCCATCATAAGAGATCTGCATGGTAGACCTGTGCTTCGGTTCCTGCCAATACTGGATGGACTTTAAGGAAGCCACTGAGCAAAGAAAGGGGTCCACTCATCTGTCCTCCACACTTGTGCAGATCCATCCTTTAGCAATCAGCATTAGATGAACAACTGCAAACTCAGCACTCTCTCTGAACAGCAGGCTTGGTCAAAGTTTCACACAGTGTTCAATCATGATAAAGAAAGCATCATTAACTGCTGTCGTCATGTCTACAGTCCACAGTTATACCGATCGAGTTAACACGTGGTGACCCAAAACCCTTTATCTACAGTTATAATCAGACCTTTAATCTCTTTGCAGATGAGCACTGTGTCAAGTGTGTGTTTCAGTTACTCTAACATTATAAATGGCTATACTGTCACTTTTAATCAATTTAATGCATCCTTGCTAAATAAAAGTATGTTCTTTTGGTAGTGTATCAGAGAACACATTCTGAAAGTTAACTCATAGTTAAACTCAGTCAAGAAATCATCCCACATGAGATATGAAACGGCACTTGCAAAAGACCACTAAACTATACATTTTTAAGCATGTACCACAATGCTTAGGACTAAGTGAGGTTTGATGTATTATTAAATTAAGATTTATTAAGTATTACTATGAAATTAAGATTTTTAAAAACTGTATCAGAGATTTTAAAAAAAAAAGTGTATATGCTACGCACCACAAAACTGAGGTAATGGAAGAACAGAAGACAGTCACTCAAAGTTTTTGCCACCATTTGACTTTAAGCCAGATATATCATGTAAAAGTTTTGTTAATTATCATGAACGTCTCCAAATTTATATCCATTCAAGCTTTTGCTAACTGCTACTTCTGCTATCAGTTAGGAGACATATTACCAACACTTTATCTGAAGTATGAATCACATTATATTGTAGTAAAGGAAAACTAGCTGTGAAAATAATATTAGTAAATATTATAAATTACGAGGCCTTGCTAGGGCTAAACTGCAAAGATTTCAGCATAAATCAGGCCGTCCTTCCAAACACCCAGTTAGACAAAAGTAACCAACTATGGTAAGCATGAAACCGAGGGGAAATGTGAGCCAACACACTGTAGGTTTAAAGGACAAATGAAACGTCAAGTTTGAGTGAGAAAAGCTTCAAACATGTCAGAGAAACAGAAGGAAAGCTGACAGGAGCCGAGTTGATTACATAATGCACTGGATTCTTACTAACAGTGAGCACGAGCCGATGGGATTATTTCTGACGCGCGCTTGTTTATCTGTCGCAGCTACCGGACAAACAAAAGCAATAAAACTCGGAACCTACACACAATAACAACAACAGTGGTTCTTTGTTCTATCCAAACGGAAAGTGGGCGGTAATGTCAGTCTAATATCGTTATAGCTGCGCTTCTGTGTCAACTCGCTGGTTACACAACAAGCCTCATACTTAGCAATGAAATCACGCGCAGGCTCGCGCTGGTTAGCTTAGCACGAGCTCTCGTCGAACAAACCCGAGGCCCACACGTCCCCATACTTACATTTCCAGATATTCTGTGGATGTCAGCGTTCGTTCCCACTTCGGTCTCTTGGTTGCGGATATTTTCGGAGTCGATATGCTTGTCGCTTCCTTTAAAAACAAACAATCAGGGTGACTTCACGTGAGAAACGATCATTCCGTTTACGGTGATTCTCTGCTTTGATAGCGTGAATTTTTGCGCATGTTTGACGCCAACGCAGATGTCCCTGAACAAATCTATCCACTTGTTGTCTAAATCTTTCTAAGTTTCGTATCAATATGGGATCATGGTGTGGGATAAATCATTACATAGATCCGAATAATCAGCTTCTGTAGGGAGGCCAAGATATCCTTTGGTTCAGAGTCTTGTGCGTCTTGATGGAGGGGAGGGATAGTTTCTTCAAGTGGCTCGATGATTGGCCAAAACTCCACAAGGCGTGTTCGCTAATTGGATTATTTTGCTGACAGCAGAGACTACAGATGGCCAATCCCACGATTTGATTGGCTTTCGTCTTGTCATTTACCGTCATTTTTTTTTTTTTTTTTTTTTTTTTTTTTATTGATATAAAAGACTCAAAAACATATGATTCCAGCAATTCAGCCTACATCAACAATGTTTCACAAGACAAATATCACACCTTTAGACAAATTGACAAGTCATAACAAGAAAAAATTAATAAAAAAAAAATAAAGAATATATATAAAATCATTTACCGTCATGACGCTTGAACAGTAGTTTACATTACGCACAAAACGCAGCGCTTAGTTTGTCATGCTGAGTGTCTCCATCCATCTCGAGGTCACAGTTGGGGCGATGTGCTTTATTTACAGTATTAAGCCAACAGTATGTAGTAGGTTAGTAATTTATTATATACAATTTTATTTAATATACACTACTGTTCAATGTTTTTATTTTAATTTTATTTTTTTATGAAACAAGTCTCGTATGCTCACCACGGCTGCATTTATTGCATCAAAAATACAGTAAAAAACAGCAATATTGTGAAATATTATTACAAATTAAAATAACTATTTTCTATTTAAATACATTACTCCAGTCTTCAGTCGCATGATCTTTCAAAAAATCATTCTAATATGCTGATTTACTGCTCAGGAAACGTTCCTTATTAATGTTTATAAAACAGCTGAGCTGCTTAATAATTCTGTGTAAACTGTTTTTTCAGTAGCCCTATATGGGATGCATTAAATTGATCAAAAGTGAGAGTAAAGATTTATTTTTTTAATAAATACAAAGTTCTCTCATAAATAGGGCACAGGCACAGCTGATTGGTCTGGCTGAATCAGGAGCAAATGAGCATATATATATTACTCTTCTGATTATTAGTCATTATTTTGTAATGAAATGTTTTTGTCCCAGACTTTTTTTGCTTTTACTTGTTGATTGAATCATTCTTTACAAAAGTCAAATGTATGGGTTAATGAAATGTAGGATTAAATTATCATTATAAAAAGTAGAGAACAATGGATGCATTGTCTTTCTTTTTTTAATGAATCTTTATTTGTTTTTAACAGGAAACAGTAAGATCATCATGCAAACTTAAATTAGATCAAATGAAAACAAACAAACCACCCTCAGATATAGCACATCAGATCAGATACACTGCCTAGGAAACAAAAGGAGACCGAATATGTCTAAAGGTATAGTAGCCTATCTACATTCCCTTTTAAGTGAAGCACTAAATCTCTCAAACGGAAGCATTTTGAAGATCTTCTCAAACAAATCAAAAAGGGTTTATTCTTGATCCAACTAAGTAAAATGCATTTTTGCCAAACAAATAGCAGCTTTTGAGTGCAAGAGTCAGATTGCTGTGTCTATAAAGAGCCATGAGTCCAAGGTATAACCAAATAGCATACAGTGCCTATATACATAAAATATGATCAGAAAATCAACGTGCCTAATAATTCTGCACACACTGTACATTGGTTTTGGAGCAAGATCACTGGGAAATAATTTCCCAGTGATCTTGCTCCAAAACCAATGTACAGTGTGTGCAGAATTATTAGGCACGTTGATTTTCTGATCATATTTTATTCCCAGGCACATTTTGTCAATTCCAAACCATATTAATCTTAATAACTACTATTAATTTTGTATTTAATCATTTATAAGTGATATATAATTGTTCATGAAGGCTGGAAATGAAAAATGCCTTATATTCAGGTGTGCAGAATTATTAGGCATGTTTTCTTTTACAGATAAAATAAGCCAAAAAAGAGATTTAACAAAGACTGAAAAGTCAAAAATTATTAAATGCCCATGAGAAGGATACAATACTAATGCAATACTAGAGACTGCAGTTAAGACATGACCATTGGACAGTGAAATGTTCATTGGGTCAGCAGGGTCAGACAAAATCAGGTGGAGAAGAAAAGACACATGTTGACTGCAAAAGAATGAAGAATTAAGGTGAAGAATTAAGTGTGAAACCGTCAGGAACCCTTTAGTCTCCAGCGCCACTATTTCCCAGAACTCCAACCTACCTGGAGTCTCCAGAAGAGCAAGGTGTCAGGGTCTCAGAGACTTAGGTCAGGTAAAGAATCTTAAAAAATGACCCCCTCTTAATAAGAATCACAAGCTGAAGTGTTGTGAAATACATGAAGACTGTTTTTTTTATAGGCTTTATAGACAGACAGATTGAGAGTGACTCTTGAAGGACCAGCACCACATCCTCTTCTACCACTGTTTGAAGAATTCATCTTCCAGAATACGTTTTAATACGTTTTGGGAGTTTATTTTTTGTCCATCTCCTACCCTGATATCCGTTTTGCAGAGATGGACTAAAAATTAACTCACAAAACTTACTGTCAGAAGATGAATTCTTCAAACAGTAGAAGAGGATGTGGTGCTGGTCCTTCAAGAGTCACTCTCAATCTGTCTGTCTATAAAGCCTATAAAAAAAACAGTCTTCATGTATTTTACCACACTTCAGCTTGTGATTCTTATTAAGAGGGGGTCATTTTTTAGGATTCTTTACCTAACCTATAAGTCTCTGAGACCCTGACACCTTGCTCTTCTGGAGACTCCAGGTAGGTTGGAGTTCTGGGAAATGGTGGCGCTGGAGACTAAAGGGTTCCTGACGGTTTCACACTTAATTCTTCACCTTAATTCTTCATTCTTTTGCAGTCAACATGTGTCTTTTCTTCTCCACCTGATTTTGTCTGACCCTGCTGACCCAATGAACATTTCACTGTCCAATGGTCATGTCTTAACTGCAATCTCTAGTATTACATTAGTATTGTATCCTTCTCATGGGCATTTAATAATGTTTGACTTTTCAGTCTTTGTTAAATCTCTTTTTTGGCTTATTTATCTGTAAAAGAAAACGTGCCTAATAATTCTGCACACCTGAATATAAGGCATTTTTCATTTCCAGCCTTCATGAACAATTATATATCACTTATAAATGATTAAATACAAAATGAATAGTAGTTATTAAGATTAATATGGTTTGGAATTGACAGAATGTGCCTGGGAATAAAATATGATCAGAAAATCAACGTGCCTAATAATTCTGCACACACTGTATTCTCTTTCAACCTTCGTGAAACACTTCTGCCTCAGTGCTTCTTGTAGATGCACCAGCTGATGTCCACTGTGTGCACATCATGCTGTGTTAACCGTCCAGAGACACAAATGCCTTCATGTCTTGAGAGCTGAATGGTTAGGTGTCCTTATGCTGTTTTATGAATCTTTTATCAAGTTCTGAAAGTACAGACCACCATTGGCTGCTTGACAGCACCATCAAGTGGTCACCGGCAGCGGTTCTCTTTCACTGAAAAGCAAAAAGAATCAAGATTTGGTGACTTTATGCTTAAAACAAGCAACAACAAGAAACTGCCAATTGGGTAAAATATTTTTCAGAAAACAAGACTTCCTAAATTATGTCTTTGTTTCTCAATTAACTGCATTTTGATTTAAGAATGTTTACTAAAAAAAAAAAAGAGACAAAAACGGATTGAGGATGAAATTAGTTTTTGCAGTGTTAGGACTCTACAGAGGGAAATACCCAGAGCATGTCTTTATGAGTCTAAAGTTAAGTTGTTAGTAACTGCAAATGATTAAACAAATAATTAAACATATAGGTTAGCAAGTTGTGCAGTCCGATTACTAAGAGTTCTAAAAGCCGAGTGAACATTCCAACACTCTTCCTCTGAAGGAAGTGCTGCTCTGAGGCAGAGTTAGATCATTATTACTGGTGACATCATGCAGCTGTTGCTGACTGGACAGTTTTGCCTGGAAGCAACATCATGTTTAAATATTTGTGAATGTCTGCATTAATGCATCTAGTATGCATGGTTAATTATGTATTACATGCGTGTGTGCGTACAGAGGAGGTGGTGCGATACATATGGGCAGTCATTCAAACCCCTTTCTGATTTCTATTTCACGAGACCTCGAAAGGCTACACTCAATTTGACCCTCACTCTTTCTTCATAGATAATGTCTGATTTAATTCTTTGTGAATTTTGAACGCTTTGAGGGGATTCACTTCACATTAAGCACGCCGTCCACACAGCGTTAAAAATTGAGCGAGCGTGTCGTTTTGTTTTTATAATTTCTCTTGCCACAGGTGCTGTTGGCAGCACTAGCTTGGAGACCTCGAGAGGTAACTGCATTTTGATGAGCCGTCAAATGAGTGAACAAAGCAGGCTGGAGGCTTTAGTCAGGCAGGCTAGTTTATTTCATCGCTTGTGACACAGAGCATGCACACGGATAGTCAACACTTTCCCAGCCTGCCTTTGTTTCTCCCCACTTTTGCGCTTGTGAAAGTCTCTTTCTCATTCACCATTGTGCCATATGTTCCCTAAGTCACAATGAAATCAAAATGAACAATTCTTGTTTTTATAGAATATTGTTGTATTTATTATAAATTAGTTATCCGTGCACATCATTATTTAAAAATAATAAAATATTTAATCTCATTCTTGCAATGGCTCTTATTAAGCGTTTACTGGTGTGAGGGCGGGGCAAACTGTCACTTATATGACATCACAGACAGCAACAGGACAACTATCCAATCAAATTCCGATAGACAAAATTAAAAGTCTATCGCATCTTCCGTTTCATGTCTACTTTAAAGAAATAGTTTACCTCAAAATTAAAATGTTGTCATCATTTACTCACCCTCATGTTGTTCCAAGGCTGTATGAGTTTCTTTCTTCTGTTGAACACAAAATAAGATATTTTAAAGAATGTTGGTTACCAGACAGTCAACGGTAGCCATAGTCTTTTTTTCATATTATGGAAGTCAAAGGCTACTGTCGACTGTTTGATTGCCAACATTCTTCAAAATATCTTGTTTTGTTTTTTAACAGAAGAAAGAAACTCATACAGGTTTGGAACAACATGAGGGTGAGTAGCCTAAATGATGACAACAATTACATTTTCCATTAAATAATTTAGCTTGTCACGTAAATGTATCTTGATTTAAGAATGTTTAGACATTCATACTGCAAAACAAGTCAAACATAGGCTACTGAGTGAGAAAATAGTTTTCTAATAGTGCACTGTGCCAAACCAAGAAGGAAATGCTGGTTTGTGGTGTGGTAGGGGTGGTAGTGGCGCAATGGATAAGACACATGCCTTTGGTGTGAGAGACCCGGGTTCGAATCCACTGTGTGTCCCTGAGCAAGACACTTAACCCCTAGTTGCTCCAGAGGCGTGCGACCTCTGACATATATAGCAATTGTAAGTCGCTTTGGATAGAAGCGTCAGCTAAATGAATAAATGTAAATGTAAATGTAAATGGTAGGAAGAACTCAACAACTTGATTCTGGAGTGTAAAGGTCCAGGTCAGTCTACTTTCATATTTCGTTGGTTAACGTGTGAATGAATGGATGGCAGTCCATTGAGATATGGAAGGGGCATGTTGTGTATAACTGCTAGTTCTTAATACACATGCTTTCCAGATTCCCCCCCCCCCCCAAACATTTTAGCGGCACCATAGAGTATAAAAGCAAATTCATCTTTTATTCACCGCAGGCTGAATATTCAGACTGCGAGATGTTAAAGCAGCGGAGGTCAGTGTTTAGCAGGCTTCTCTTTCTCTGAAGTGCTGAAACAGAGTATGCACTTGCTTGAACCAAGGTTCATGGAAGCACATTAAAATGTTTCGCATTTTGAACAAGAAGCGAGCCGAAGCCATAGACCCTGCTGCATATGCATTAGGTTCTGTGCTACAAAGGCTAGGGGCGCTTATTCACCATGGATTGTCTTCAGGCGAGGCCCTCGATGTGAAGGCCTTGATCTCGGGTGTGCTGGGGGGGCCCAGACGCACTTAATGGTGTGAATCAGTGGACCAGTGATGTGATGATGAGTGTATGGTTGATCTCACTTCTTACCCTTTGGCATCTCCAGTCTCCTTGAGGCGTGTATGATGAACATATTTTAAGACTGATGGAACAATTAACAGTACGTTTGGTGGTTGCCATTAAAACTCTTTAAAGGGGCGCTGGTGTAAGAGTCTAATAGTTATTCTACAATCAGGCTACAATATTCATAATAAAGGGATAGTTCACCCAAAATTTTTAATTCTGTCATCATTTACTCACCTTCATTCCAAACCCGTGAGACTTTTGTTCATCTTCGGAACACAAATGAAGATATTTGTAATGACATTTCTGTAACTCCTCTGAAAGTCTATGCAACTACCAATTTGGTGCTTCAAAAAGTTCACAAAGAGATCATAAAACTAATTCATATGAACTGAGCTGTTAAGTCCATATTTTCTGAAGAGAAACAATCGCTTTATATGATGAACAGATCTAATTTAGGCTTTTATTCACATAAACATTCATCATCGCACACATCAGCTGTGGTAAACAGGAGCTCAAGCATTTGCTTGATGTGTGAGAACCAATGAGGTTCATTCTCGTGTTACGCAGCACGTTTGAGCTTTAACTTTAATGAATGTTGAGATTATAATTTTAGCTTGATGGTGATGCGTAGGGTGTACTGTGTCTTACTCAAAAGCATGCACATAAAACGTGTCATCAGAGAAGCAGGCCTGGCTCCAACAAAGGCCTGGGTGGGACTGGCCTGCCTAAATATGATCTTGGCCCACCCTGGCAACCACCACCCACCCATTGCCCCAAATGTTCAGCCCACCCTGAGAGTCCTATGGCACACCTTACAGATGGAACCAGGCCTCCAGCAAAATACAGCAAGGGTTTGGTGCATAGGCATCAACAATTAAAATCATACATCCGCACCATTATTTATAATCTGTTGAATTGATATATTTTGGAGTAAAACAATTATCCATATTTTTTATTAATTTAAATGTTTAAAAATGTTTTTAGTTCACATTTTGCTCCTGTTAAATAATGTATGATTTCCCCCATAAAAATTTTTTTTTTTTAAAAACACAACATTCTTAAATATTGTGACATAACATAATTTAGGTAAAGTAAATGATCTCAATCCATTTTCTCAGTTTTAACACATATTAAAGGAAAGGTATATGAAAATGGTCAAAAACATGTTATAAATATATTTCATCCATACCAAACCAACCTTTGGTCCCAAACAAGCTGCTCTTTACTGCACTGGCTAAACTTTAATTCATTCATGGTATGTAATTTTTATGTGTTTGTATTACTTGTATACATTTTATTTAATTTAAGAATATCACGAATCAGGATTTAAAAAAAAAAAAAATCAGAAAGGTCCCACATCTTGTTTTCTACCTCAGGCTGACAAATGGCATTTTCTAAATGTTAGGCACCCCCTTTCACTGATCATTAGCTGAAAAGCCATCCCTAGTAATGATTTCTCTATAAGTCAACCACTCATTTGGTGTAATGGGATGTGAAGACCTATTTGTTTTCATGTTCTCCACAGAGTGTTTTTTGTTCACTTCTGCCCCCTGCAGGAGTATGCCTGAATAGCAATCATTATTGTGGAGGCAGAGACTCATCTGTGGATTTCACCTTACAGGAGCACATAGACTTTCTTATATTATTTATTTAAATAATAAAACTATTTATTCATAATCAGCGAATCATATATAATCAATTTCCTCACCATCATGATAGATACACCTGTAAGATATTCTATCTTCTCTGGAACACAAAATAAGAGATTTTGAAGAATGTTGGTGACCAAGTGATTTGGTTCCCATTCACTTCCATTGTATGGTCACAATTTTATAACGAAAGTGATTGGAATCAGAACTGTTTAGTAATGAACATTCTTTAAAATTTCTACAGCAGGGGTCGGCAAGTAACTCATACAGCAGGGGTCGGCAAGTAACTTTGGCCGCGGGCCAATATTTTTTTTAGCCAGTAGATGGCGGGCCAGCTACACAGAGTAGGCCTATGGATACAAATTAAATACTTTTATATAGGCCTATAATCGCGGAATATGATGGGTCCATCACCGTCCGTGGATCATTCGTTCAATCGTTTTTTCAAATTAAAACCAAAAATAAAAAGATGAAAAACGACTTGTTTTTCCATTATTTATTTCCTGAACTAAAATGAAAAAACGAACAACAATGGGTTTTCTGATTTTCTGATTGTGCTCAGATCAAAAATAGAAAAAAATAATTACTGGATTAGACAAATTTTAATTTTGATTTTTAATTTAACACCTTAGGCATATATCAAGGAAATCATTTTAAACAGATCAAGTACTATTGTGGTAACAGATTACAGCCATTTTAATAAAGGTGTGAATAGCAATCATACTCATTCGCTTACAGTCCGACTTTTGACCTTTATTCCTTTTTTTTTTATTATTATTTATTCGGGACACACACATACACACCTAAGGTTTAAGGAGTTCTGCGCGGGACTGTTTTTTTTCTGTCCCGCTCCCACAAGGTTCTATTCAGCAACCGCTTAAAATACACTCGGTGTTCACCCGCTTTATTTCCCGACCTGACGGTTCCGCAAAATTTAGATCTCGTTTCCATAATCTCACATTCAAATGTCTCTAACGGCAAGAATGAGATTAAGTAGCCTATAATAAATGCTATACAAAAATTGTGTTCGTGTCAATATAAATATTAGGCTATTTTAACATTGTACTGTCAGCAGAGAAAAAAAATGCCACAGAAAAAAATTATGAAATATAAATAGCCTAACATAAATTAAATAGGACAAAGCCTATCACTCAAATTTCTAAGCAACATAAACGAAAATCATATTGCCCTACTGACAAATGAAGTAGGCTATTTTCTGCCGAACTATTTCAAACATCCTTGCAAAAAAAGAATGTTGTTGACTGACAATGGTTTCAGTACCAAACAGCTCCTCAGAGCTAGGCGTACAGGTGGTCAGAATTAAGTGCGGATACGCTGTCAAAAGATGTCGGGAGTGGGCTATTGTCAGTCAGACCGCCCGCTCCGTCCAAAGTAGCCTACACCAGAGTTCTGACCGCTACCGTCTTTTGACGCGCGAATGGACAATAAGTGGTCAAGCGTATAACTAGACGCGGCAGGCGCGAATTTGACGCGCTATTCGCGTCCGGTGTGAACGCAGTTATACTTTAAAATGTAATCCCGCGCCGCATGATTCCCTATGGGTGTTTCACACAGTATGCGGCGGTGAAATCGCCGCGCGACTACGGCTTTTCTCAAGTAGTGGAAGAGTTTTGTGCAGCATTTAGGACTTCCAAAATAATCCGGCGGGCCAGAAAATATTGCTGGCGGGCCAGTTTTGGCCCGCGGGCCGCCAGTTGTCGTTCCCTGTCATACAGGTTTGGAACGACATGAGGGTGAGTAAATGACAGAATTTTCTTTCTTTTTTGGTGGACTATCCCTTTAAATAGGCCTACATAAAAAGTCTCTAAAAACATACATGTCTCATTGCTTATTTTCTAATATTTTGCTAGTAATCACATTAAAATAAGCTTTTTCAGAAAATCTGAATGACATGTAACCATAACGAAAAGCATTAATTAGCGGATAAATGAACATATAGGCCTACTCTGCTAATCTCTCCTGTTCCTGCCTGCTGTATATGAAAGGCCAACAGGACCAAAACGTTTTGGCCCTTTTGGCCTTCCATAGCCATATTCCTTCTGCTCGGCCGTCTTAACACTTCTGTGTGACTGTGACTTAGATGGTAATGGGAGAATGTTTTGAACATTTCACACACTCCAAGTCCACATAGAGCCAAGCGTTGCGTTCTCAGGCAGCGTAGCCATTAGCCTGGCTGCCGACCAGCAGACCTGTCACCCTTGTTTAATGTGCCTCACTGGGCGTGAGTGTGGGGGAGTTTGTACGCAGACACAGAGATGGGCATTTCTGAGGAGGAGTCCGGGCCGGTGCGGCTTTGCAAACCCACAGGCCGAGGGTTAATAGCATCTGCGCCTATTCTGCCACCTCCAGACGTCAGGAACACACACCGTCACCCACTTAGCTCAGAGGGTCGCGTACAGAGCGCTCGATGCCGCTCTTTGACAATGTCAGGACCGATTTAAATGAATTTCTGCATGTGCTAATTGAGTGATCTCTAACCATCCACTCAACCACCTGGGCAGAGCTCCAGCGGTCCGTTCATCTTCCTCGGCGGCGGAGCTCCGGCATGTCCTACTTTACTGTTTAATGACCCTCTGATAGATCAAGACCGTGCCAAAAAGCAAACAAAAGCGGGAGCTTTAAAACCCAGCATGACCCAGATGATGCCCCCCTCTGTGCCCGTTCTCATTGTTCTGACAGGAGAAAGAAGCGGTGCTTCATTTGCATAATAAATGGGAATGCAACAGCAAGAGAGTGTGCCGCTCCTCACCGTAAAACAGTGCCTGTTACAACATGCAAATGATCTCCTTCATAATCCCATCATCATTCAAGGATTCGCTTGAGTTGATGGGAACTACATATACACGCACACTTAAATGATATGAGAAATGATCCTTATGTTCTGTATCAGCTATAATGAAATGATACCTTCCATAAAGTCTCACATTTTCCATTTTGTTCTTGTGAAACTCCTCTTCTTTATGGCTCTCTCCTTTCTAATTTAACCCAAAAATGGAAATCTGCACCGGAGCTGCAGTCACGTCTTTGTCAGCTGCACAATTTCTGGTGCAAGATGGCAAGGTTAAACGTCTCATCAGTTGTATTTGGTTGCCATGTGGTCAAAAACATTCCCGACAACAGCCATTCAGAAGTACCCCGGATATTAGGGCTCGTGACGAGATGTTTTGTCAGATTGGGGCCTTTTATTTGATGTTTAAATTATAATTGCCTTCCAGGCCTCATAATATGTTGTCAGATGGGTCAGTTAAAGAGAGAACGTTCCTTTCATTCGTCTGGGGACTGATTAAGGATACAGCACACTATTTATTTTGAAACCAATATTTTTAATGGAAACACATATTTGAATGGCGCTTACATACACTTCTTTTTCTCATTAGCAGAGTTTAATTGTTGCACAGCATTTAGGTGGTTTTGTGTGCATGTGTGGGCTTTAGATCCTTACAGACAATGTGCTAGAGCTGGGATTACATTCGTGTCACGCCAAGATTATTCTCCTTGCCTTATCCTTGCAGAAATATGATTATTATTGTCATTGTCATTTTGTGTTATTCCTGTTTATAGTGCGATTAAGTCAGGTCTTAATAATGAAAAACTCATCGGATGTCAGCTCCTGCTCATGCAGGATAAGAAAATGTTTATGAGACAGAGGGCAAAGCTGGGAAAGGTCCCTGAGAGATTTGCAACGTTTAAATACATGCCAGGCCTGAATAATTCTGTCTGCATGGATCAGAGATTCAAGTTTACAGGATAAGCTATCACGGGCGTCTCAGGGCAGGGTTGTAGTGACTGAAGTCTCACTTCTGCAGAACATGCTCTCTGTACTCACAGTGGAATGCTGTTCTTTAACATCAGAAAGCTGAACAATGCAGTCACATCCAAAGAGTGTGTGTTTCTATTGTTTGATTATAAATCAGACATGGTATAATATACAATGGCCAAAACACTTAATGCATAAATGTCTTTGTATTATTTAACAAAATATTAAATAAGATATATCAATTATATATATATATATATATATATATATATATATATATAAAATGTATATATATATATAATGTATATATATGTATACATTTCATTGTATACTGCAAATAATATATTATTTTAATATAATATGTAATATATAAGATTATAAAAATATATTAAAACATTTATAATATTTCATGTAATTAAATATATATATAATATAAATATATTATAATTATATACAATTTTATGTTAATACTAAATATAAAGTTTTATAGAATTATATATATTTCTTGTATATATATATATATATATATATCTTGTAATATATAATATATAATTTTGTCTGTAGAATTTATATATATATATATATATATATATATATATATATATATATATATCTTGTGTATATATATATATATCTTGTGTATATATATATATATATCTTGTGTATATATATATATATATATATATATATATATATATATATATATATAATTCTAAAGACAAAATTATAAAACTTTATATATGGTATTATTATTTATTAACATTTAATTTTATATAATTATATATAATATATTTATATTATATATAATTACATTAAATATTATAAATGTTTTAATATATTTTTATAATCTTATATATTACATATTATATTAAAATAATATATTATTTGCAGTATACAATGAAATGTATATTGTATTATTCAAAATGTTTTGGATTTGTTATATATATATATATTACTTTTATACAGATTATATTTTATATAATTTATGTATGTTAAATATGTATTAAATATTATAAATGTTTTTACATTTTTATAATGGTATATATTAAATATTATTTTTAAATAAAAATGTTATATATAAAAAGTATTATATTACATATTATAATATTATTATACGTTTTTGGACATTTAATTCATACTTAAATTTAAAACATAAATTAAATTCATGCAATTTGTAATGTGTGTGTGTATGTGCCTCAACCGGTGTGATGTTGTTTTTATTTATGAGTGGTACAGATTTAAAGTTTCATTTGAGCAACAACAGCATTGTTGCAGGATTCTAAATTTGCACCAGTTTAATTTGTAATGTGCCAGTGATTCCCATGATCCTCTTCTCTTGTGGTTCTCATCTCTGATTGCTCAAACCCTGATTTGGCTTCTTCTTATAAGAATTTCAGACCCTATGCTATAAAAAGACAGTGGAGGCATTATCGACTTATAAAACGGATTCAGAAACAAATTAAAAATTGTCATGTCTAATCTTCTTTGACCAAAAGTACCAAGTGCAAGTGGTACATGTTCTTAAATCTGTGGCCTGATCCAAGTTGTTTACAGTGCTAAGCCTCAGAAGGGATCTGGTTGCTCATAAATCTGGGGCTCTGATTATGTCACAGCGGAGACGAGACACAAAGCCACTCTCTCCTTTTCACTTCCTCCTGACAGAAGACATACATTTAGGTCAGACATATATATATATATATATATATATATATATATATATATATAGCATGTTTGTCCATGCACATATGCAACTATATCTGCTGTCTATCTGCTGTCTAATGCACATATACTTTCCAAACAGAAAAAAAACAGCAGGGAACTATGCGATTATTTATTTATTTATTTATTTTGCAAAAACGGTGCAATGTGCATACATATTATGTGTCTATCGTGTCTAATCTATAGGCGAGTTGTGGTTCTTTACAAAATGACCACCAAATATTGGCCTAGCAGCATAATACAGCGTTTTTAGTCGTTTTCATGGATCCGTGGAACAATTGTGTCACCTGTATGCAAAAACAAAACATTGTTGTCATGTAAACGTACCATGAGGTCATTCATTTGCACGACAACTGCATTTTGGGGGCCTGAAAACGGGTTTTAAAGTGCAAGTTTTTGAAAACGATACTGTTATCGTTTCCGTGTAAACTATTAAAACATGAATTTGTGAAAACAGTGAAGTCATGTGCATGCGTATTACATGTTCAGTCTATAGGCGCATAGTATTTCTTTACAAAGTGACATCGCTAACTACTGGCCTGGCAGTATAATACAGCGTTTTTAGTTGTTATCGCGGTGTTGTCTGAGTGGTGCATGCATGATGTCACGTTGTAGGCCAATCGCAGTTAGCATCACACTGGTTTCCTCGACAAAAACCCAATACGATTTTTCCATAGTCTTTTGTATTATCATAAAAAAACAATCTCTGTGATCAACAAAAGTTTATGATACTTACATGTTTTGTCCATCAAGATGATTTTCACAGATAAACACAACTTTTAAGGATTTTGAAGACTAAATGCAGTCGCCAGAAGTAAAAAGCTAAAGGAAGGCTATAAATGAACTACACCACGGTCACATGACTCGTAACGTCACCATCACTAAGCTTCCTACAACTCTTTAAGTTTTTATCTAAAAAACGTTTTTCAGAAAGTTAGACTTAGAATAGTTTATAAGAGCACAATTTTAAGCGAACTGAGTTTACATGTTTGGTTGATGATGTTTAATCACTTCGACTGCCTCTGTAGTCACATTAAGCCACTTGTTAGCAACCGCCTTTTTCAAGACACATAACAGCTTGAAAAATGAAAGTGGGGTAATACCGATGTATTTTATGCCGTAGAATAAAACGTAAAAGTGTCTTGAGCTTGTGTTCACCACAGACCTTATTTCAGCCATTTAACCAGAAACCCATTCAAAAATCCAATTGATGTCAGGACGATGGTACCGGAAGTGCTAAAATGCTAACTCGCTTCCGCGTTTTTTCATTGGAAAATCTCGAAGGAACCAGCGGAAAATTATTCTTCTGGGTTCTATACCAGGTGTAGGAAGTCCTGATGGTGGCACATTCACACAGATCTGTTTGGTATAATATTGTTTTTAAAGGGATAATATAAATGTAAGTAAATACGCAGATAATATTTTTCAAATCGAACAATTTTCCACACTTTCTCGAATCGTCTTAATGGGTGAGCTTATGTCTGCAAATAGTTTTGAAAGCAGCTACAGAGTCTCCATTTTGCCCTGATTTTACCTGGATTGTGTATGTTTGTTTATGAATAGGCTATGAATAATATACAGTATAGCTCCAAAAAGTATTTGGTCAAATTATTATTTGGTCATTTAACCCAAACTTAAAAGTATGAATTATTTCCTTACAATCCTAACATTCATTTTGAAGAATGAAAGCACAAGCAAAACATTTAAAAAGTTAGATCAAATAAATAATATTATATAATAATATTTCAAAACGACAACAACAATATTTCATAAACGATAGAAATATAACATTTAATTAAATAATATTACATTACATTTTCAAAAGTAGGCCTATTAATTGTCTTTTAATAAATGCAAATAAATGAGAAGATATTCGTCGTCTTTACACTTTCTTTGACATGGATAGTTTGACATGAAAACAGACTCGCCTTAATGGATGAGTTTAATTCTTCAAATGGTTTTGAAAGACATGGTGTCGATAACTCATTTTGGTGATCATCATCCATATGTGTGTTTGTTTGCATGTCTATTCATGTGTTTACATACGGGAGCCATGTCAATTGACCCCATTTTAATTACTGGACAGGATAAACATGTTTGACACACAGTGCAACCCAGCTCTGCTCTTTTTCTTTTCTTTTTTTCCTTCTTTTATTAATGCTCTGAAGAAGCAGCTGAACTGAGCAGCGCAGAGGCTTACTGAATGATTACAGAGATTGCCGGTGCCATCCAGAGCCCACTGGAACACACGAGTCAAGTGGCCTGGCAGCAGGACGAGTTTTTTTCTTGGGATTGTGTGGAATTATACAGAGTATTAATTCAGGTCCCTGCAGGATTCTGTGGGAGGCAACGGCTGGCCGGTCAATACGGCAATGATAAGGATAAGGAGCAGCTGCTGATGCTCAGTTCAGCAACCCGATTAATCCGCTGAGACTCTGTATTAAAAAAATAAGGCACAGAGCAAGTTTGATTGAGACTTAAGCTCAGGGAAAAACGAAGGGATCTGGATGCTGCATGTATGGAGGGGGGGGGGTTTCTCTAGTTTCATCATAAAAAAACACTCCCTAATCTATATTTGAGATGTACTGGATCTTTATCTGGGAAAGATTATTCTTTCCATGATATTTCAGTTAAATAACACATTGTATATGGTTTTGTAGCGTTTCCTAAGCAGCTTGGCAACGGCTTAGCTGTAGAATGTGTTGGAGCATATTTAGAGCACGGCAAATGGCATAATGAGAATGAAAATTGCAGTGGGGGAATTTATTTTGTGTATCAAATGAAATCCTGTTTGTCTTATGTAGTTCGCAAGACTTCGGAATCTCAGTGAATTATTACGGGATCAATACAACTTAAGCTGTCAATTGACAGCATTTGAGGCATAATGTTGATTGCCACAAAAATGTATTACCACTTCTCTCTCCTTTTATTAAAAACGAAACTGTGTTACAGTTACTGTGTCACACTTACAATGGAAGCAAATGGAGCAGATTTGTAAAGAAAAACTTCAATAGTAGCATTTAAAAAAAAAGATTAAAAAAAGATAGGGATGCATGACATATCGGCCACAATATCAGTAGTGGCCAATATATGTTCATTTTTGTTATCGTTATCGACCCAATAAGAAAATTAGGCCAATATAGTAAAGCCAATAAATAATAGATTTTTTCCATCAGCTGAGGCACTTCAGATTCGCGCTGTTTCCCATTATGTTTTTGAACTGGAATCACTTCAAAACATGGAATCTCTTCAAAAAAGGAAAATACAGTTAAGTGCAACATGCTGTCATATAGGTTGTCATAGGCTACATTAAATTATAATGAGAACATTACAATTGTGTGCTTGGGACATGGCTTTTAATGGTGAGACTTTTATTTTTGTAATAATCAGGCTCTCAAAAATTATAAAAATTTGGATTTAGATTTATCGGCCAATTTATTGGTTATCGGCTTTCAAATATAAAAAATTATCAGTTATTGGCCAAAATTTTCATATCGGTGCATCCTAAAAAAGATTCTATAACCCAAAAGATCTTGACTCAACTTTAAAGAACCATTTATTCCAAAAAATAAATATCAAGAGAAATGTATTAAATGATTGCACATTACTTTCATGTTTAGCAGGTTATTTTATTTATTTATTACTAATTAATTAAAACTAAATCTGACCGAATCCTTTAAGGTTCCATATAGAACCTTTTCTATATATATATATATATATATATATATATATAGAGAGAGAGAGAGAGAGATATGTATAGGACCATATATGATGAGTAGTGTTAAAATTAACACTTCAAGTGTTAATTTGATGACTGCATTTTTTACTGTGTAGAGTGAGATGCGTTACCCTGACTTTAGTGTAAAAAATCACTAAATAACATTGTCTGTGTAAAGATAAATTCAATTTTACAAACTTGTTACAATGACAATGCTTTGCCATAAACCTAAAACAACTGCAAAACTTATTTAAACATATTTACAGCTTAAATAATACTACTATTACTGAATAGCTACTGTGTTTAAACTCCTCCAAAATTGCCCTTTGCCATAGAGCTTTTTTTAATAAGAAATTATTTATTTAGTGGTAATCAGCATTATAGGCTGCCATAAATGCGGTCAGTTGCATTAAATATGCATTAAACCTGGACTATTTCTTTAAACTGGGTTAGGTGCCCATGGCTTTGAAGGAAAACGGCCTAGCACTGTGCAAACCCCCTAATCCACCAAACATAAATACACATATAGACCACACACACGCATAAACGCATCACTACCCTCCATCACTACTTTCCGAGCACCCCATCCCCTCTCGCAGCTATGAATATTGAAGCGAAACACTAATAACAACATGTTTGCATTGTTGCGACTGCTCGGTCTGAATTATTTACTGGTGGACTCTTAATGTGACCATGTTGGGCTACAGACCAGCGCACAGCCTTTCCCTCAGTCAGCTCTGCTCTGCCATGTCACCTTGACCGTGTCACTACAGCTTAGGCGCAGACGGAGGTCAGAGTTCACTCTGCCAGGTTGCATGAGTTTGCGAGGAGGTGAGGTCCAATCAAGCATGAGACAGCTTTTCACTTCCAGTGTCCGTTAGAACCAGCTCCCTCGCCCTGCACATTAATCCACTCAGCAGCATTAATGTGTCGAATGAAAGTTTTATGTGCCGAATAGTCAGCAAATAGTCACTGCTTTTAAGGCACAAATAAAGCCAGGGCAAGCAGTTGTGTGAACATGGTTTGCTTCGGTTATTACTTGTTTTTAATTGTTTATGTTGAGATATTTTACAACTCTAGCTCACAGCCTCACACCAAATTGAGATGTTTCTTCAAACTCATTTATGACCAGCACCAAAATATGTTGATGTGCAAAATTCTGAGACAATTTTGACTTTTGGGATTTCTAACTTAAATCTGGTAATAAACTGTAAAACAAAGAATATTATTATTATTGTAAATAATATTCCTTCATTTTATGATGCTTTATTTATTTAATGAATGTATTTAAGATTTGGCGCTATGTTAATAGCGGTAATAAATTGAAAAAAAAATTAACAAAGAACATTATTATAGTATTATTGTAAATAGTATTTCTTAATATTATTAAACCTTTTAAAAATAATGCATATTTCAAATTCTGCACTATTTAGGTAATAGCAATAATAAATGAAACATTTTAGGTTTGTGAACAATGTAAAACAAACATCATTATTATATTATTATTGTAAATAACATTCATTAATATGACTATATTTGTATGATTTATTATTTTTTTTATAAATATTTCAGATTCTGCACGATGTATGTAGTTAATAGTGAGTAGGCTAATATTAAATAACAATTTTTAGTAGGCCTAGTTCTAAAAAATTTATTGTAATATTCATTAATATTATTGTATTTATATTTATTTACTTAATAAATATTTCATAATTTGTGCTATTTCTATATAAAAAAAAGCAACGAACAAGACATGTTAATTGCTTAACAGTATGTACCCTTACTGTATACAGTGAAAAACTAATAGCTCTCACGGGACATTTCATGTAAAAAAAAAACCTTACCGTTGCATTTACCGTACCTTACCATAAAAAAAAATACAGTAGCAATTTTTATGTTTTACAGCATTGTTCTAAAGTTTACAGTAAAAAACTGGCAGCTGGTTGCAAGCGATTTACCCTAAAAAAAATATGGTAGTAACTAGTAATATTTTAGGTTTTATGGCATTGATCTTCAGTTTATGGTAAAAAAACAAACAAAAAAACTGCCAGCTGTGGTTGACTGTAATTTAAAAATATTGTATTACAAACCAATTTGTCATAAAAGTTATTATTGATAATTACCAGAGGTTTAGACGTTGATGTTTTATTGAAAATAATAAAGTTTAGGATCAAGTCGCCATTATGGAGATCAGTGTTTACTTTAGTTGGGCTCTTGACCCTTTACTTTCTAACTTTAGATTTTCTCTGGCTGCTTTTACTGAGTGTTTATAAAACACATTCATTATGGCATGAAAATCAGAGAGAAAATGTGATAAGGTGTTGTTGGCTATTTATTGATAATGACATAATCGTCATGTAGTGGCCTGATTCACTTATCTCATAAAAAGTCTTATCTTTCATTGTATGAGGAATGTTTAATACTAATTTATTTCACGCTTTTGAGTATAATATCTCTGTGACCCTACCGCATGCGAGCCAGCCTGTTGTCTGATAAACAGATTATCAGAAGAGCTTTAAAAACACATGGTGTACAAAAAAAAAGGTTTTCAACTGTTCGATTTAGACCAACACAGACATCAAGAATCAGCGTATGAATCTCAACAACGGTGACAATCAACAAAATAATCCGATAAAACTCTGAACATCACAAAACAAGCTACTAAAAAGTTGCACAAAAAAAAAAAAAACCCAGATAATAATAATAAAAGAAAATTCTAAGGCAATTCAGCATAATTTATTCATGCTGCAATACATATTGGGAGATATTGACGACTTGTGATGGATGGCTCCCATCGTGCACTGCACTTTTATCATCACCGTTGTTGAGATTCATATGCTGATTCTTGATGTCTGTGAGTGTCTGAAAGATACAGTAGTTCAAACCTTTATTGTGCACAATGTTTTTAAAATTCTTCAGATTATCACAACACTGATGGATCACATGCTGTAGAATCAGGGCTACTACAATCAATAAAGTCAAATTAATGACCCATATAATCAAAGACTACAAGTTGTAAGATAAGTAACAGCAGCAGAGATAAACTAATGTTGGAAAGTCAAGGGTCAAGAGCTCAACTAAAGCAGTCATTGATCACCATCATGGTAACTTCAAATAAAACAATAAATCATCAACATCTAAACCTCTGTCAGTTCTCAAACAGAACTGATGTATGACAGAAATAAAGTCAATCTGGTTAGTAATAAGTGAAGCTGGTAATGTTGTTTGTGGAGTTGTTTAATCCTCTGATGAGATCTTGAGAGATTTCTTGTTCTTTATCTTCAGTTGATTTCATCTAAGGATGTGGCCGAAGTCAGTTGTAGTTCTTGTGTTTCTGCTCATCTCATTCTTGTTGTTTTTCTAAATTGACATTCCCAGAATTCCCTGCATGACAGTTCACATTTGAAGTATGTTTCTTCTTAGTTTTTGTTATCAGTTATGTACATTTGGGGTTTATATTACACCATATATTGTTAAATGAATGTTTATGGAGTCATGTGTGTCATCATGATGGGGTTTTGTATTTGTGTGTATGACTGTGCACCTTCTTTATATTAATATGTGCCTCAGCTTGTGGAAAACTAATGGTGGTGAATTTTGAATCATCACGTGGTTTTCTGTTTTACCGCCTGTATTTTTACGGTGGTTATCAGTATATTTCAAAGGTATAAAGCAGATTTTAATACTTAGTGAAATTGAATGATAACGTTTATTGGTTAATGAAATATAAGGGTTGTCACGTAAAAACTAAAAGGTTACTACTGTATTTTTTATGGTTAAGTACTGGGAACCACAGCTGATGTTTTTTTTTTACCACACATTTAAGTCCTGCTGATTTTTTATTTTAGTTTATTTTTGCCGTAATTTATGTCCAAATTAAGGTTGCTACCATATTTTTTTTTTTAACGGTAAAATATTGGCAACCAAGCTGTAGTTTTTTTACCGTAAATTTTACAGGTTTGTTTTACATTGTGGTTTTTTTTTGCCCATAAATTTAAGTCTCGTAAAACATAAAAGGTTGCAACCATATTTTTTACGGTAAAATACTGGCAACCACAGCTGCCGTTTTTTGTACCGTAAATTTCACCGTTTTTTTTTTTTTTTAGGTGACCTATCAACCTAGGTAACATAAGTAATTTTGTGACGGTCAACCCCTTTGTACAGACGTTCAGATGTTCTTCCATTGATGCACAAGATGCTCACATGATCATTCTTAAATCATGAAGGGGAACATGATCATCTTCATGCAGCTCTAGTACTGAAGCAGAAGAGAGATAAACCAAATAAGACTTACCTTTCAAATAGTAAGGACCACTGCAAATGTTCTCTAAAAGCAGTTTTTTAAACACGTTTCACTATATTGTAAGGACATCACAAGTATAGCCATGTTTTCCTCATGGGGACCAAAAAATTTCCCCAAATGGACAAGGATTTCGGATATGGCCATTTTTGTGGGGACATAATGTGGGGTTTACCGGGACACACACACACACACACACACACACACACACACACACACACACACACACACACACACACACACACACACACACACACACACACACACACACACACACACACACACACACACACACACACACACACACACACACACACACACACACACTCTCACACACACACACACACACACACACTCTCTCAGTGCCATACTGCCCTCTGGTGACCGGTATAAAATTTGACATGCAGGAAAAACAGAATAAAAGATGTAAAATTTTGATAAAAATGATTAATAAATTCAAACTCTACCCACCACATTGACCCTTATATTTTTTTAATTTTGACAAAACTAGAGTCAAATTGCCAACTTTTAGCTGCGGGCACACTTTATCTCTTTAATTATGCAACTTTAATTCTTCCTATTATTATAAGGTATTATATATTATTATGCACAAAGCTGAAATAACTGATATAGTCTCACTCATTACAGTATGAATGTATAATATGTATGACCTTTTTAAACAAAGTAGGCTACTTATGGAATGTGAAAGGAAGGATCTGTGAAGTTTTATTTCATCAGCAGAGGGCGTTGTAGTTCCAGCCATGACATTCATTCATCCAGTTTCCAAACTGCTTGTCCTCTTTAGGGTCGTGGGATGCCAGAGCCCAACAGCATCATAACACATAGAAACACCCGGGTCCTGGGAGAATGGCCAGTCCATCACAGGCCCATATGTCAGGTTGAAAAGATTTTGTGAATGACAGTAAAAGTAATTGCATATTGTTACTTTCTAATTAAACCTTACAAATTGTCACAATAAAAATGATTGCATGTCAAATAAGAAGGACACAAGTTAATATGATAAATCACGCTACAACAAGGACAACTCTCAAGCTTTAGATTTAGAAGTGATTCAGCTGCCAGTACAGAGTGCTATTTTGTTCATCTCCGTTGTTGACGTATACAGAGAAGCGAGTTGCTGGGCACACTATGGGGTGTGGTGATGGTGTCTTCGATGGGGATGTCCAAGGCACCTCCTTTGGCTAGTGTAATGAAAGGCTGCCTGGCTGTGGCGAGGCCAATAGGGCACACTGAAACCCAGAATACTAGCTCTGTGGCATGACCAGGAGGGAGGAACAGCACCAGTTTAGGAGAGACTCCCAAAATGTAATCTGAAAACAAGGGCGGGTACATTAGTAGATAAGTATAATTTGACAAAAATCGATGCAATTCTAATAGAAAATTGTCTTATGAGTCAAAATGACAAAATATAGATATGTTTATGTTTTTTTGCACCTTTTAATATTCTTTGTTAAATATTTTTATATTCACCATAAAATTGACATGAAATTTGGCTATTTGATAAATTTGATAAAATTCTAATAGTAAATTGTCTTATGAGTGAAAATGACAGTCAAAAGGACCCCCCAAAAAAGATGCCTTTTCCTCCTTTTTTATAATATAAATATTAAAAATTATTAAAATTAAAAAGATATTCTTTGTTAAATATTTCCTTATTTATTATTTAAATAATTTAATATTTCATCTAAAATTATATGCTAATAGAAAATTATTCTATAAGAGAAAAATGACAGTAACATTTTTTTTTTTACAATGTGTTTTCCTCCATTTTAAGATTCTTTGTTAATTATTTCCTTATTTAAATATTTGTATATTAAGCATAAAATTTACCTGAAATCTATCTAAAAACTAAATTCAATAAAATCCTAATAGAAAATTCCTTTATAATGTGTTTTCCTCCTTTTTTTATTCTCTGTTAAATATGTCCTTATTCATTATTTAAATAATTTCCTATTTACCATAAAATTACCATAAAATCCAGCTAAAAACTAAATCCAATCAAATGCTAATAGAAAAAAATGTTTTATGAGTTAAAATGATGACTACATCTATTTTTATAATGTGTTTTCCTCCTTTTTAATATTCTTTGTTAAATATTTTCTTATTTCTTATATAAATATTTTCATTACAATAAAATTGACATGAAATACAGCTAAACACACAATTCAATAAAATGTAGAAAAATGTTTCATGAGTGAAAATGACAGTCAAAATGACTAAATCTATTTTTTATAATGTGTTTTCCTCCTTTTTATTATTCTTTGTTAAATATTTCCTTTTTTAGTATTTAAATAATTTCATATTTACCATAAAATTGACATGAAATCCAGCTAAAAAGTACCTTAAATGAACCTTACGGTCAATGTAAGCATAAAAAAAAAAAACCTGGCTAAAAAAGAATATTGCCACAGAGGAGACGCCTCTGACGATAATAACACATAGGAGCAAGTTGTGCTTAGTAGTAAGCGAGCGGCACAGACCGACCCAAATCGGTCTCTTCTCCGTGCAGGGCCCTGGGTGCTGCAACAGATGGAAGCCGGGGTTAAATTCAGCTCTGGGTGTAACCGTACATAAACAAGCTGAGCAGACCTCAAACATGGCTTCTGGATGCACTACGGCCTGTAGGGAAGTCCCTGGGGCGAAAAACAAGGGCCCCAATCTGTCAGTATTTTCAATGAGAGATCAATCAGCAAATATAATACGGTATGTATGAGGGGAATACGTGAATACGTGACATCAGCAGCATCTTCAAACGATAACAGTCCAGTCAGTGTGACTCGACACAGCAACAGTACAGTCAGAGAAAGAATGTTCAGCATTACCATGTGTATCATGGAAGACAAGAAACGTTCCCTTATGGGCCGTCCTCTCTAGGGGTCGCCTTGGATACTCATTGTGGACATCACAAAGAAGTCAGTGTACAGTCCTGTGCAGACGCCTTGGCAGCCGCTCTGGCCATAGTAGCGATGTTCCCTCTCTGCAATGATGTAATGTTTTGGAATGATCGGAGTCAGAGTAATGGATGAGTGGTTTCTGTGGACAGAGTTTTGTTTGAGAGTTTTCTTCCTCTTTTTTATTTTTTGATGGGTTGATTCAGTTGTCCGTGGACCACGGCTGATCTAAGGCTTGCACTTTGCGTGTCATTTAAAGCTCTAAATTGAGGGTTTGTAGTCAAGAACTTCATCTACTATGATTAGAGTTCTGCCACTTTCCTATCCACTATAGCAGTTCATCTTTAGTTTATATACACAAGTTGAATCACGCAAAATGAGACGGTGTAACGCATGTAACATATTACATAATATATGGGTCTAATCATACGGAAAGCCACTGTGGTGAGGAGTGCTAAGAGAAACTGCTTATTTAAAAAATGATGGGAATTTCACATGGACTGAACTTAAATAGCCACTGAACTGATCCCACAAATGCTCTCCTTTGAGTCAGAGTTCAGTGTGGAAACAAATCATTTTCCACTTAATTTAATAATGCATAAATTTAACCATTTGGGCAGACAACATTTGAACCAGTTATGAATATAATAGAATGTGTTTACTAGTCAAACTGGTGTTGATCAATCAGCATATTAGAATGATTTCTGAAGGATCATGTGACACTGAAGACTGAAATAATGATGCTGAAAATTCTGCTTATTTTTTATGTTTTTGAAAAAAGTCTCTTCTGTTCATGCATTTCTTTGGTCAAAAATACAGAAAAAACTGTAATATTGTGAAATATTATTACAATTTAAAATAATGGTTTTCTATTTTAATATACTGAATTTTCAGCATCATTACTCCAGTCTTCAGTCACATTAGAAATAATAGAAAAATAGATTTTCCCTTTAGAAATCATTCATGCTGATTTATCACCAATGTTGGGAAAAGTTGTGCTGCTTTTTTATTTATTTTTTTATAACCTGTGATACTTTTTTCATGATTCTTTGATGAATAAAAAGTTTAAAAAAAGAACAGCATTTATTTACAATATAAATCTTTATATACACTACTGTTGAAAAGTTTGAATTAAAGAAATGAATACTTTTATTCAGCAATATTGTTAAATTGATAAAAGTAGTAGCAAAGATTTATATTGTTAGAAAACATTTCGATTTTTAATAAATGCTTTTCTTTTAAACTTTTTATTCATCAAAGAATCCTGAAACAAATATCAGTTTAAATAAAAAATATATGTTAAGAATGCAGCACAACCAACATTGATAATAACCGAGAATCAAATCAGCATATTCACATTTTTTCTGTATTTTTTCTGGCTAGATAAGCATAAGAGACTTTCTTTAAAAAATATTAAAAATAGTAATGTTTCCAAACTTTTTACTATATATATATATATATATATATATATAGAGAGAGAGAGAGAGAGAGAGAGAGAGAGAGAGAGAGAGAGAGAGAGAGAGATATTTTAAAATTCGGTTATTATTATTTTAGAATTTACATACAAAATTATTGTATGTTTTTACTGTAGTTTTGATTAAATAAAACCAGCCTTTATGACCTTAAGAGACTTGCAATGTTTTTAAAAAAATCTCACCTACCTTGATCTTTTGAATGGTAGAGTACATTTTGAATCTGACACAATGGATTATTCCTGATCTAAAACTGCACTGCGGATGTTGTACCCCAAAAGCGCTGGTATATAGTGACATAAGAGCATCTTAATTCTTGTCTGTTATATTGCACATAAAAAAAAATCCAGGCCTATTGCCAAGCATTGCCATCTTATTGTAACGGAACATCACATTTCAACATATAGGGGGCACTGTAGAGGTCGAAAGACCTGAAATGTGTCAAATAAGGGAGACGTCCAAAATATTCAGTTCCTTGCCTGGGGTCCTCCATAAACAGGATTAAGAACTAGGCTACTATTAGGCTATGAAAAAAATATGTAAAACAACATTACATAGGCCTAAACTTTTAATGGCACATAGGCTACTCAAATATGTGCAATTTTGAAAGTAGCTTAGATGGAGGAATGCAGCCTTAAAAATGAACAATTTAGTGTCGGACCTCTTGCGGGGAGCTACAGGAGGAGGAGAGGAGAATAAGATTTCAAGCACCTGAGTTCAATTTCTGCTGTGTTGAATTGTCTTGAGGCACGCAGTGTTCACGAGGGCACCGAACCCACGTGACGGGAAGGGCGGGGCTTCGGGCAGCGCTCTGTTGGAACTTCTACAAGCTCCGCCCTCTAACAGCTGCAACGCATTTATACACATGTGCAAACTTTGCCCATGAGCGACACTCCCCAAAACCAGTACGGCTCAACTCCAAAGAACTCCAGCGACCTTTACCAACTCCGTTTGAAGACGCAAACCCCGTTCAGCCGTGGATTTCTTTGAGAGCACAAGGATCCTTCTCGGTCCGAAAACTTTTCCCCCCTCTGAACTGGAACTCACTATAGAAAATGTCTGCTTCGGTGCTTTCTTCCATATATGATTTCGACAGGGTAAGAGTTTATATTGTAAAACGAGTATTAGAAGTTGTTTTAAGTTAACTTCGGTTTGTTTTCTCAACTTATTTTGATTATTTTAATTTTTTTTAATCTTCTTAGTTTGTTTATTAAATTTATCCGCGCTGGCAAACTTGTAACGTGAGAGCTCCATGTTTACTACATGTTACCACTCACTCGGCGTTTGTGGCACATAACGCGCTCTAAAGGGAGAACGCGAGTAACGAGTTTTGTTTTTTAATTCCTTTTTCCCCCCGCTATGTGTCACAAACTTTATGATAGTTATTTGTATTCAACAAATTAAGGTAGTCTTTGAAATCTATTTCTTGGACACAAATTGTAAATTTAATGGCAAGACAAGCTGATTCAGATCCGTTTTGTCATTTAACATGCACATTTTACTTCTCATAATGTGTTTTTGGTCTTGTCGAACTTTTTTAAATTTTTTTTTTACACTTGCGTCTTATAACTTGTGTCACCTCAGGAGGGTTATAGTCTTATTTGTTTAAACATTTACCCACTAAAACTGTTTGACATCTGTGCTTAGGAATTCTCTGTTTGGTTTCTTTCAGGAAAAAGTCCCAAATTCAAATGCAATCTTTCTCCAAAATATGCTGGAAAAGAGGAATGTCGGGGTCCCATTTGCTGCTTCCAATACCAATACCAATACCAACACCAACAGCAACAGGTCTTTTGGTTATTTCAGGAGTAACTCAACAAACCACATGGACTTCAACATGAGCAACAGGCTTCAGATCGGTTTTGAGAGCTCAACACCTGCCTTCATGAATAAAGAAAACAAGTACAGAGACCGTGCGTTCAGTGACACAAGTGAACGCAGTCAACAACTGCAGGAAATCCTTCAGCAAAAGCCTGGCTCTCAGATCAATTCGACCCGCTACAAAACCGAACTTTGCAGACCTTTTGAGGAAAATGGCTCATGCAAGTATGGAGAAAAGTGTCAGTTTGCTCACGGCTATCACGAATTGAGAAACCTGTCCCGCCACCCGAAGTACAAGACTGAGCCGTGTCGCACATTCCACACCATCGGTTTCTGCCCGTACGGCCCCCGCTGCCACTTCATTCACAATGCAGATGAGCGCAGAGCTGCCACGAGTAACACTCAAGCGAGGCTCAGTGGTGTCCTGGGAGAGAAGGAGTCATCAAACCCATTCCTGAGACAGCGGGAAAGGCCGAAGCTGCATCACAGCCTGAGCTTTTCCGGCTTCTCCAGCTCCTGCATCAACGAGTCTCTGTTGATTGACAACCCAACGTCCCGCACACCCCCACCGCCCACCTGCGCACTCAGTCCCAGTTCACCCTGTCTGAATGCGTTCACTTTCCCAGATCAGGATCTTAAGGCTTTTCTTGCCCCCATCATCCCTCAGACCCAACGCGCTTTTACCCATCAGACCAGCGGTGGCTTGTACGGTAACATTCAGACCAACACTTGCCCCCCGTCGCCACCTTTCAAAATGAGCCACTTGCCCTCCATGCATCCGCTCTCCGAGTCTCCAGTGTTCGATTCTCCACCGAGCCCGCCGGATTCCCTCTCAGATCCCGAGGGGTACCTGAGCGGCTCTTGCTCTTCCTCCGGCACAATCAGTGGCTCGGAGTCGCCCAGCATGGACGCCAATAGACGTTTGCCAATCTTCAGCAGGCTGTCGATTTCAGACGATTGACTTGCTATTATTGTTATAGCCTTTTACAAAAAGTAGTGCCAACATGAGTTTCAGGTCAAATATCAGTCTCAGCTGTTGGTTTTCTCATGATTTTGTCATGATTGAGATGCAACTATGTATGTCTTTTCTCATTTTTCCTTACAATGACATACCAAGATAATGGCTTCAACAGTCTAAAACAGGGAAAAAAAGGCCTATTTAGAAGCAAGTCTTGGGAAAACATTCCATACGTTTGAAAGTGGTGTGAGCGCACAAGAACTGGGACTCATAAGTTGGCCATGGAATGTCACTGCAGATTTTTTTTTTTTTTTTAACTGTGTGGTATCATTGCATTTTGCATCATGCTTTGAAATCTATTTAACTTATTTATTGTCATTTGAAATTATTGTCATTTGAAAGTATAGCCTTCAAGGATAAATTGAGTCCATATGGTATATTTATCAAAGCTAAAGCAATACACTTATATTCCTGTTTAAATTGTGATCGCCAATATTAATCTGGAAACGGTTGGGTTTGTCTCACAATAATATATTTTTGTTAACTTGTCTATTTTACTGTAAATAGGTAAATAATTTAAGATTGTATGCTATTTATTTCGATTTTGTTTACTGTGTGTATCTATATTAAAAAGTGGGAGCGTCTGATGAGGTCACGCTGTGATTTCTTGGGAGGGAGGGGAGCGTCAGAGGATCTATGGGCATTTGTAGAATGTAGCCTGTCTTATGAGGTCTTTTTGGCCGTAAAGAACTAACTGACTTCACACCTACAAGTATGACTGTTTCCTTTTTTTTTCTTCTTTTTTTCATTTTTCTTTATCAACGGTAACTATAACAACAACCGAAAAAAAAAAAAGGTATCCATTTGCACACAGTTGCATGACGATTGCTGTCTAGTGCCAGAGAATGTAGCACTTTCCTATCTAGAGGTTAATAACTAGCTAATATGTCCCTGCTGGGGTTGAGGATCCCACATACTGTAGCTTAACCTAATAAAGCAGTCGCTTTGGTGTATATCTAAAGCCAATCAAATTGAATGTAGCTCATAGATCAAGATGCCTTTTTTTATGGTGAATGAGATGCTATTTCATTGTTTATTTTTCTACATTTAGATCATTCGATCACACCATTCCTAATGAAAGAAACTCTGCCTTTCAACTGTGCTTCTCTACACATGCTGACTGGGGAGATTAAGGTTTGTAGTTGGTTAATAACGATTACTTTAACTTTTTCGATGAAGTAAAGCAACACTGAATGTAATAAGTGAACGTCAGCTGGAGTTGGAGTGTGTATAGAAAGTGTGCAGAGTAAATTTGTACTGTATGTTTTTTTTTTTTAAATATAGAACTTCTAATAAAGGCATTTTTGAACAAGATAATGATGTTTTGAGGAGTTTTTTATTCAGTTATTAGTGGAATATTTGAGTTGTTTATTGCTCAAGACTCCTGTAAATGATTGTCTACTTTCTATTCTGGTCTGGTTTCCCGCCCTCCTGCTTTTCTTTCAGGAAAAATGGCTATTACAATGTCCTGGAGTTTGGTCTCTCCTGGCAGAATGTTCAATAGAGGCCTGCTTTGTGTGAATGGCAGAAAGTGAAGTATGAGGGTGGTGCAGTGGCCTTGCACAGCGATCTGTGGGAGGTAGTTTATAGACCCTTCCGTTTGGAAATGCAACAATGTCCAGTGTCTCCTCACTGGAAATGACCATTGGTTTATGCAGATGAGTTCAGTATCATCACATAAAAGCAACTTAAAGACTCTCCTGTAGCAGGCCATTGTATGAACTTCTGTGTTCTGGTAAGAAATGGAATTAGGAAAACACATGCAGACATGTGTATCAGTGTTAAGGGTCTGCTCGTGAAGATAAGGCGCTCTACAAATATTTACATCCTAAGAACTTGTTAGTCAAAGCTGTTTAAGTTAGAGGGTGCGTAATGTATGGCCTCTCACAAGCATATGATAAAGTTGATAAACGCTCAAATGATTGCGTTAGCTTATATGCGAACATTTATGTCTGGATCCAATGTGCTTGTGTGTGAGAGTAGGGGGGGTCTTTTGCGTGTCACTGTGCATGTGTAAAAGAAAGGTTGTCAGCCATTAATGAACCACATCTCACAAAAGCAGGAAACCACTCTGTTCACTGATTAGGGACTCTTGGGAGCAGAGCTATTCCTCTTGGATATTTTCCACTACCATTCTTTTGTGATTTATATGGAGTAGGCTTGAGGCACAGAGTCATTTTTCAGATATGAATACATACATTCTGTCAAACTTTTGAGTTAGAATAAAAGTCATTACAAAAGATAAAAAGATCTGTCTTTTATTTTTATTATAATAATTTATTGAGGTTTATTATAATCCATGTTCATAGTTCTCTATATTCATCACACACACACACACACACACACACACACACACACACACACACACACACACACACACACACACACACACACACACACACACACACACACACACACACACATATATATATATATACATATATATACATACACATATACATTCATGTAAATATAAAATATGTGTGTATATATATGCACACACACACATGCTGTTTTTAATACAAGACCACTTACTTTTATATTTTGAGGAACAGGGTTGTTGCATTGAAGGATAGAGGACAGGCTCCACTTTGGCTCAGGCTTATCTTCAGCAACTGAGCACCTGTGACAAACAAACCAACTGGTCTGTGCCTTTCCTGTTTTGTTGTCAGAAATGTGCTTGGTGCTAGTTTCAGTGCCTCCATGCACAAGGCAAGGAAGTCCCACCCTCCTCCTCCTCTTCCTCAAGTGCTGGAGTCTAAAAAGCACTAAGTGAACACTTCCTTCCTTGTGCAAACAGTCCTATACTCATAACCCCATGTGTTCTGCCACTGCGGTAGCCGTATTGTCTTAAGCGTTATCTGAGAGCAACCAGGGGAAAGCCAACACAATATAGTTCAGTGAGTCATAAGAAAAGTTAGAGCACATCACATCCATAAACACGAATTCTGAGGGGTGTGGCGGGCTAAGAGTTTACTGGCCTGATATTGCCCTCCTTGATTTAGTTTCCTCTAAGATGGGCTAGATTCCAATGGAGCAATAGTGATGCTTGGATTGACACAAACTCCACCATATGGACTCAAGGGGACAGGAAATCTCTACAGTGGATGGATTCACTGGCATAATAGAATCAGGGACACAGAAATAAACCGTCGAGCATGATGAATCTGCCGTGTCACGCAGTACCCTCAGTGCAAAACAATGAATTCAAAGACCCCATAAAGAGCAACGCACTCAGTAGGGGTCTAAACTAAAGGAAATGAGAGGCCCGTCTGGGATTTGAATCAAAATACTACAGCACAGAACAATGGCACAACCTGTTCACTCCACAGAATTCATGTGGTGATGTTTGCCTGCTATAGAAGCCTGTTTCCACCTAAAAAAAAAAATTATAATTAAAAATCAATAAGGTTACACTTTATTTGAAGGCGTCATTGTTACAGTGTAATTATATATTTAAGTACTGAGTAATATTAAGCAACTACATGTACTTACTATAGGGTTAGGATTAGGATTCAGTTGAGGGTTAGTTGCATGTAATTATGCATAATATTAATATGGTAAGTACATGTAACATGTAACAAGGACTCTGTAAAATAAAGTGTTACCAAAAACAACTACGATTTCAGAATTGTGTGTTTATATCTCACAATTATGGCTTTGTTTCTAAAAAAAATTGACTATTTCTTCATGTATGACAATGTGACTTATATCTCCAAATGTATCTTCATATTTCACAACTGCAGTTTTTCATAATTTGTGACTATATCTCACAGTAGTGACTGTCACAATTTGACTATTTCTCATTTTAACTTAAATATAATTTTTCTTTTACATACTCTGAGGTGGAAATTAACTTCCATAACTTGCAGATGTGGAGTGACTTATATTAAGAATTTTAATAAATCTCACTGTTAGACAAAGCTTGATTTAGAGCCCTGCTCACTTGATTGGTGTTTTGCCAGATGCTTTTTTTTCACTACGTCAGTTTAAATTTACTTATCTTTAATGGAGCTCCACAGCCTCCTGCCCGAGTTTTATGATGTTGACTCATGCAGGAGTAAGTCACCTTTCTGATCCTCCTGATATCCTGGCTGCTAAATAGGTCAAGCACACACACACATTAACATACAGTTTGCTGTGTTAGAGTCTACACTGACGTCAGTATGAAGCGTACACGAAACTGACCTTGAGCGCAAGGCTGATGAGAGAGAATAGCCTTTCTGTTTCTCCTGACTGGAAATGGGATGTTCACATGTAATCATTACCTACCTCCTTCTGTGGAGTAAAGAAAGATGCCTGGATGTGTAGTTTGCAGACAAAAATAAATAAATCAAAATTTGTGTTTAATGAACGAGTAACTGCTTTTGTTGTTGAACATGCATTTGAATACATTATTGCCACAAATGTGCCTTCCAAAAGGTAGGCAACATGTAGTTTTCATGTTGACATGTAGGCAATCCCAGAATGCACTATGAAAGCTCCGTGTAAAAACCATCCAAGATTGAAGACAAGAGCTGTGTCTGAAATCGCTCCCTATCCACTATATAGTGCACTATTTAGGGTGTCGGCCATTTTGTAGTGGTGTCCAAATTCTGAGTGAACGACATCATTCCCTACATTCGTTCAATACTGTTACCCACAATCCTCTCTGAATTCGAGCGTACATCCGATGTACACTTGCTGAGACACTATTTCCCACAATCCAACACGATAAGGCAATAGAGCGTGAATGAAAAATAAATATGGCGGACAGCAACAATGTCACCATGGCAATGTCGTACACGAGATAGAAAACAATCATTTGAAGGACACTGACTGGAAACCCCGCGAAAGTAATGTTTGAAGTAATAAAAGTAATGTTTAAACGTGTTTTTTACGTTTTTTTTTTTTTTTTGGACAGTTTTATGTATTTATTTATTTATATAAATACCGTTATATCTCTATTTGAATAAACAAATGTGTTGTGTAATGTTTTGTTCTCTTTTATTTTCACATATAAATGTAAAAAGTAAATAAATTTTACAAGCAAGTCTTTTTTTTTCTTCAAATAACGCAATAAACGTGAAAAATACATACATACAATTGTTACATACAATTCATATAGCCAAAAAAGGAAATATTAAAGATGGGTAGGTAATGTTTATGACGAAATTGTCCGAGCTCTCTGGCGCGTGATAATTATGTCAGCGTCCGAATTCGACTCACTCATTTTCGTTCACTCTTTGCTGATGTAGTGCACTCAACTGCCATTCACTATGTAGGGATTAGTGAATGAGTGAACAAGTGAGCGGTTTCAGACACAGCTAAGGTCATAAGGCAAAACAATAATCTGTTTATTCTGGCTAAAATGAATTTTAAATACATGCTAGATAGATGTAAACAGTGCAATTTAAGGAAATATATTTTTCAAATGTACAACTTTAAATGCCAAAATATAATACAAAACACATTTTTATATATTTTGGAGCAATAAAATATATAGAAAATTACCATATAAATATATAAAAGATAGAATATATTTATTGCCCATTTTTACAATGTATTTTTAAGAATTCATCAATGATGAATTCTTAAAAATACATTGTAAAACTTACTGTTTTACCCAAAATGTGTTTGTGCAATGTATATTAATGCTTTTTATAAGAATCAAGTTAATTCCCCTCATGTTTCCTCTGTTAGTATCAATGATTTGTTTCACGTATATTATATATTTGGTATTTGGTACTCGCTAAGATTTGAAACACAGCTAAAGTTGTAGGCAGCTTTGGTTGGACTCAGACATTACTAATTATTATTTTTCAGGTATCTGACAAGGTGAAAATACTAGCTTGACAGTCACTCTAGGCATCTGTAGGCATGAGCGATGGACATATTCTGAATTTCAGAAGATTTTCCGTACATACCTCGCTCTTCTGAATGATCCTCACTTGTACAGCCAGGCATCTGTCAACAGATAATTCACACACATGAAAATGTTATTGAAAGAGTATAGGCATACTCTTTCTCAACTCTTGAACAATAAGAAACAGTCACCATCTGAAGGCCACAGTTCTGGCCGCAGCCTTTTGCAACAGTTCAGTGGTAAAAACCATCAGGGAGAGAGCCAAAGACACTGAGTCTGGACCACTCCACAGATGTTTATTTGAATCCACATTCAGGCTTCATTCAGATACTTCTTCCATCCTTTCTGTGTTTCATGTTTACACAACTCAGGCTGTTTGGATGTTCTTCTGGACTTGTGCTGCATATGCGCTTCATTTTTCGCATACTCCAGGGACTGGAAAGAAACCTAACACCACACAGTCATCGCACTGTGACTTGGCCCTCACAAATCAACAGACAGGCATGAGACGGCTAGAGGACGATTGAGCTCAGAGCGAATATCAGTGCATATAAACAATTTCCTGTCTGACTCACAATCTGGGACTTTGGTCCTCGAGGAGAGCAGGATAAAACACATTTACAGCTCTCTGAGTCAATTGCTTGTAAAAGATAAAGACAAATAGATAAGACTATCCTAAAAAAAAATCACATCTAGGCAATAACACACTGTGATTAATTTATAGATGCTTTGATTTATGGAAACTTTTAAGATTTAATATAAAGTTTACCATTTGAGGTTCCTCTGTAATACTGCTAGCCAGCTCAACAGTTATCCCATAATAAAGAGGAAGGTTTGGTTGTGTATAATATACAATGATGAGCCAAAACATTATGACCAGTCATGGGTGAAGTGAATATCGTTGATCATCTCTTAACAGTCTGGGTAGATTAGATGGAAAGCAAACAGTCAGTTCTCGTAGTCAATGTGTTGGATGCAGGAGAAATGGGCAGAAAGAAAGATCTGACTTTGATAAGCGGTCTGGGTCTCTCTGAAACGACAATGCTTGTGGGTTGCTCCCAGTCAGCAGTGCCCTTACGAAAAAGAAGTTTATTCAAGTGTGCAATTAGATACTTCTTTTCAACTAAAAAGAAGAAAGCATACTTTCAGTCTACATTTTACATACTTCTCAAAAATATACTTTATGTACTTCTCAGAAATATACTTAATTACACTTAAGTGTACTTGACTTATACTGAGAGAAAAGTCCAAGTATATTTGGCCTATACTTGTACTCAATCTTTTGATCGAGATATCAAAAGTTTAATTATTCAAAGTATACTTGGCTTGTAGTTGTGTTAACTCTTTTGATTGAGTAGCCTATAAAATATACTTTTTTACATAGTTTTTCATATACAGTCTTATGAAACTTACATTGTTTGAAAATATTGATTAAAATATTGATATAAAACAGATATGTTTCTTATTCTGCGTATCTGAATTTTTGGGTAGGCTAGTCCACTGGTAGTGCACATAGGAATTTACTTTAATTCTACTTTACTCTTTCCCCACCATTGACTGGATTTTCCAGCTATCCATGTTTTCACTGTTATACGGCAGATATGACACGCGCTATGACACATCTTCTAGTACAGAATCTCCGGATCAAAACACAGGAGAAGAAGAAGCTGAAACAAGTGATAGAAAATTGCTCACTCAAATGTAATATAATGTGATCATCAGACATTAAACAGCTTGTAAATCAAAACTGCTTAATGTTTCCAAAAGAAATGAAGCGTAACCCATGAAGAAAAAAACGACTGTGAAGCTTTGGGGGTGTCGGACTCGATCTACTCCATCTGTGTTTTGATCACGTTTCTGAATCTGATCAAGGCGTAGTCTTTGACAAAAATTTGATTTTCTCATCTTTTTTGTTTAAAATGTTGCCTATATTTATGAAACTAAACGACATTCAAGTGTTGATAAAAAAGGATGCATGAAGCTAATAAAATGTTTTTAAAATTAAAGTACAGTTAAAGGTATTTTTCAAGTATAAAAAATAACATTTGAACATAGTAGTAGGCTATAGGCCTACTGCAAGTGCAAAAATTATATATAAATAGTAAACTATAAGTATAATGTTAAGTTCACTTAAAGAAAACTTGTAGTATAAAACTACTAAACTAGTAGTTTACTGAGAGTACATTAAAAGAAAACTACTAGTATACCCATAAGTTCACTTGCAGTACAAATGAGAAACGTAATTATGAACTAGTTGTGCACTTAAAGGAACACTCCACCGTTTTTTGAAATAGGGCTTATTCACTTTCTTTCCTACATTTAGATAGGTGGGCAAATGCATTTTTGTCTCAGTGCATGCATTGTTTTAGTTTGACAGGGTCGGCGCTAGCTTAGCTTAGCACAATGAATGGAATCCTTTGTTGCCAGCTAGCATGTCCTGAGTAAAAGTGATATAAAAATTTGTAAAAACCCACCTAATTACTTCTTGTGGCCTGCGTATTCACAACAAGTACAAATAGTGATGCAGATTAACACTAGGCGATTTCCTAGGCAGATATTGACTTATATATTAAGGACTATATTAGGGGGAAGCACAGGCGAAGCACTGCTACTTGAGCGTGATATCTCTGCGCCCAAGTAGCAGTGCTTCACCTGTGCTTCCCCCTAATATAGTCCCAAGTTAATATCTGCATAGGAAATCGTCTAGTGTTAATCTGCATCGCTATTTGTACTTGTTGTGAATACGCAGGCCACAAGAAGTAATTAGGTGGGTTTTTAATTTTTTTTATATCACTTTTACTCAGGACATGCTAGCTGGCAACAAAGGATTCCATTCATTATGCTAAGCTAAGCTAGCGCCGACCCTGTCAAACTAAAACAATGCATGCACTGAGACAAAAATGCATTTGCCCACCTATCTAAATGTAGGAAAGAAGGTGAATAAGCCCTATTTAAAAAAACGGTGGAGTGTTCCTTTAACGTTTACTACTGCTACACTTAAACATATACTTTAAATACTAAAAGTGGGCCAATTTAGTCCCAAGCGGTATTAAAATAGTAACCTTACAAGTTTACTACTAGTACATATTGACATACACTTACTACATAATGTATACTTAAAAATATACTTGAACATTACTTAAGTATACTTCATAAAATGAACTTGAAGTATACTTCTTTTTCGTAAGGGTGGTGAAAATTTACCAACAGTGATCCAAGGAGAGACAAACCACAAACCGGTGTTGGGCACCCAAGTCTCATTCATGCAAGAGGGCAACAAAGGCTATCCCATTTGGTCCAAACCAACAGAAAGTCTACTGTGGCACAAGACACACAAAATTTCAATGATGGTTTTTGGAGGAATGTGTAGCGTTGGAACTGGACCTTGGAGCAGTGGAAGAAGGTCGCCTGGCCTGGTGTACGTGTGCACCGTTTACCTGGGGAAGTGATGGAACCAGCACTATGGGACGACGATAAGCCAGTATAGGGAGTGTGATACTCTGGGCAATGTTCTGCTGGGAGACCCTGGGTCCAGTCCTTCATGTGAACGTAATTTTGACACATGCCATCCACCTAAGCATTGTTGCAGACCAGGTACACCCTTTCAGGACAATGGTGTTCCGAGGTGGAAGTGGCCTCTTTCAGCAGGATAATGCACCCTTCCACACGGCACATATTGTTCAGGAATGGTTTGAGGAACATGCTGAAAAGTTCAAGGTGCTGCCCTGGCCTCCAAGTTCCCCTGGTATTAATCCAACTGAGCATCTGCTGGACCAACAAGTTTTGATCCACGGTGGCACCACCTCACAACCAACAGGACTTGAAGGATCTGCTGCCAACATTTTGGTAACAGATACCACAGGACACCTTTAGGTGTTGTAGAGTCCATGCCTCGGCTGTTTTGGGCAGCACACGGAGGACCAACAGCATATTAGGTAGGTGGTCATAATGTTTTGGCTCATCTGTGTATATACCATTCAAACGTTTGGGGAAAGTAAGTCTCTTTTGCTCACCATAGCTATTTTTATTTGTACTATATTGTGAAATATACTTTAAAATAACTGTTTTCGATTTTAATATATATTTTAAAATGTTATTTATTCATGTGTTGGCAAATTTGGCTGAATTTTCAGCAGCCATTACTCCAGTCTTCAGTGTCACATGATCACATCATTCTAATATGCTTTACATTAACAGCATTTTGGTGCTCAAGAAAACATTCCTATCATTAGTGTTGAAAACATTTGTGCTGCTTAAAATTTTTGTGGAAACTGTGATACATTTTTCTTTGATGAACAGAAAATTCCAAAGAACAGTGTTTTGTAACAATGTAGGTTACTGGGTTCACACGGTTTTTGAGTCAATGTGTTTGAACTACAGTTCTGCCTTCACTAAATAACATGTTTTGAATTTACATTAGCAAACCCCCTCAGGGCTTCCAGGCTGTAGTCAGTCAGACAGCTCACCTGAGCAGCAGGTAGGACATGTACACACAGCACCTCACCCCTGAAGGAGAAGAGATGGAAAGATGAGTCTAATCTACAGTTAACTAAAGCTAAACACCTCACCTGTCTTTACTTTGAATAATTCAACTAGACTGAGGCTTTATATTTGCTTTTGGGGAGTCTTGTTCTGAACTGGATGTGTCTCAAACCACACATCTGATGTAATGACAAAGAAATGAAAACACGTTTAAGTGTTTATAGGCTAAACCACAAGGTCTTTACAACTTCGAGGAGAGAACTTGAAAGAACTGACTCTACATAAGCTGGCTGTGTGGAAGTGTATACAACACAAGTAGAGAAATCAGAATCTATAGGCACTATAATAATTACTTTGATGTACATTTCATTGTTTTATCCATGTACAAAACGTGATGAAAATAATATGGAAAAACATGATAAAACAAAAATTAAATTATTACATTATTATTTATTTCACAACAAACAAAGTTTCAAAATAAGTTAGTATTGTTTACGATGAAAACAAACGTTTTGAAGCAGAGCTAAAGTTGCAGCTTTGGTTGGACTTTTAAGTATTTCATTATTAGCAGATAATTATTATTTTTCAGGTACTGACAAGGTGAAAATACTTGCTTGACAGTCAAATACCGACTAGGCATCCATATAGGCATGATTATTTTCAGTGTTTATTGTTCCTCAATTTGTCAAATCATGCACAAAGTGTAAAACTATTATTTAATTGTGTGTTTTTAGGTTACATAAATCTAGCTATAAAAGTTGCCATATTAGGACTAATGAGTTGACATTGTAATCATTTTGGTATAGAATGGTCATCACCACCATCGTCTTTCCCATCACGCAATGCTAATAAAGACAGAACATTATTTAAAATAGAGTGGAAATGTTCAAGTTTTCCAGACAAAAAAATTTATACTTCTTGCTTACTAAGCCTTATAATGAAAACAGTTAGCAGCACCAGTAAGAATGTATAACTCTTTAATTAATTTGCAATATACCTAATTTCATCTGGAAATTAAGCAAATGTGACTTTTATAGTATAGCCACGCTGCATCGACAGTGTTGTCTGGATTCTGGGTGGTGTTTTGCTGCCGCCTCACTTGTTTTTACAGGCCCGTCTCATAATATCTCCCTCACCTGATAAGCACTGTGAGGCTAGACTGACAAGCTTTTGCTCTGCCGTCATTGCAAGACCATAAAATGTCGAAACAGCTGTGGTACGTGAATTACTGCACTCAGGGTATTAGTGCACTAGAACTGGACAAAGATTAGCATGAATTACCGTCAAGCGCATGTCTTACCTGTGACATTTAAGTGTTTTTAAAAGACTTGCGTTGCAAGACAGAGTGTTGGTTTTTCAGGTATGCCAGGTAGTTTAACCCTTGTAACCTTATACCCCTCTGTACACCCATGATTAATGGTTGACCATGAGATAATGGAATTGTAAACCTTTGCAGGTCAACAGCTCAATTGTGGCTGTAATTCTGTGAACAATTCTGTCCAGACATCTGAGTCCACGTGCTTTTCTTTCGTTTACGTATGTTTCAAAATTCATGACAGGTCATTACCAGAGAAAATGTGAGGATGTCTAAGCAATTCAAAAATGTTTGGCTTGGGGCTTTTTTTTATAAGGTAATGGAAAAATACCATGGTAACATCAGTTCTGAAAGGTCACCTTTTCTCTTCAATTTTTCCTGATCATTTAATCCCTCTCGCACTTTTACACCAGAGTTTTTAGTACGAACCCGAGTCTTTTTGACGTCAGAGTTCAGTTTGTTTGATTGATGTGCAGATGGTTCTCAGCATTGGCTGCGCGCCAGGAACCACACCTGAGACCGTTTGAAAAGGCTGTCTGAAGCATGGTTCATATAAACTTAACAGTTCACAGTTGGTATGAATGCAATCTGGGGAACAACAAATATAATCTGCATCTCTGCATTCTCCCCATCAGATTGATTCAAGTCTGATTAATTTCTCATTGCTGTTTGTCTCCAAATAAATTACAGAGCAGCTTGCATACTTCACAACTCTTGCAATGCCACCATGGGGGGAGGAGCGTACAATCAAACTTGGGTTCAGGCCAAGAGTAAAAACAGTCTAAAAGAAGGTATACAAAAAAAATAACTATACTGAGCAAAAATAACAGTTTTGACTATAAAGGTCATACAGTGTTACTGTAATAATCTCTTGCAAGGAACAACACTACACTTCTTATTGGTGGATTTAATCCTGGTATAATGTCAACAACGATCTGCCTCATATCAAGCCTTAGGTTTATTTCAAGCTTTGACATGGTAGCAAAACTTCCCATGCTGGGTTTAATTAGAAATGAGGTGGATGCAGAATTGTAAATCAAATTCGAATGTTTGGAATTAGAATCAAAGTAAATTGATTTAGAATTTCATGTGATTTTAATTTTAAACTAGAATAGCAAAGTGTGTCAGGACAAAACATTTATGTTGTTTTGACAAAAGCTTTGTTTGAAAAACCTGAAAAAAAAGCCTATCAGGAATTATGAACAGATAAAAAAGAATGGAACGTCAGAATGGACAGAACACTGTAAAAGAAAATGGATCAATAAGTTATGACAACATAAGTTTTTACATTGTATTAAGTCATCAACATTAAGAACAAGTTACGCAATTTTCAACTTTTTTTATAAGTTAAACAAGATTCAACTCATTTTTTTTTTAAATTAGTTAAATGTAAATTAAATTGAAATGACTTAAACATCCAAATTGATTGTACTTAAAAATTTAAGGCATCGACTTTTTTACATAGATAGATAGATAGATAGATAGATAGATAGATAGATAGATAGATAGATAGATAGATAGATAGATAGATAGATAGATAGATAGATAGATAGATAGAATTTCTAGCACTTGTGGACAGAAGGAAGTGAGACACAAGTTTACTGCGAGTGACTTATGTTTGAGGTGTCGTTTCATGACCTTGCATGCCCTCAGCTTGTGTACATTTCTTGTTCTATTTTTACATCTAAGGCCCTGTGTGTCTGTCCACACTTGCTCTGATATTCTTTCTTTATCTCTCTGCACCGGTGTCTCTTGTCGCTCTTCAGTGGGATAAAATGAGATGTCAACCCACAGACTAAATGACCATGATTATTGTTTGCAACACATGGCACATGCAGAAGCAGAAGCAAAGACCCTTGTGGTCAGAGTGATGATAAGGCATAAAAGAATCATCCAGATAACCACTAATCAGAAGAACCATGCCATCAGAACCTGGTCTGCAGACTCAGCACTGATGAATGGAAAGGAAGTGTAAACCCCCTTGAGAATCTGTGTTGCAGTTTGATGAAAATATTTGCGTTTCATGACCCTTGGGGCAGTGTGGCAGAGGCTCCTTCAGCTCTAAATTGATGTAGTGGAACAATACCGTTCCCTTCCAAGAGGTGCCTTACCATCTGGACTTCTGCAGGAAGCTGCCATTACTCACCTTGCCTGCGTAATTTCAGGGGCTGTGAAATTACTGTGGTGAACCACTTCAGGCCACCAGCCCGAGGGGCTTTGCAGTAGAATGCCACCACATCATCCCTCACACAACTTATTTGACACACCTCCATGAAGAGATTTAAGCACAGGAGAACTGATAAAGTGGTTCTTCAAGTATGTCCCTGTGGGTTAAATAAATAATTATTTCAAATATTTATTATTCTATTTCATTCTTTAGATTAGTTTTAATGTATGTAATAGTCTGTATTTTTTATGATGGTTATTCATATTGTAAGATTAAAAAGTCTAGCTCTGGGACAAATAGTAAAACAATCAAATCTACACATATATGTATTTGAAAAGGAAGCAATGGTAAAATGTTTCCAAGTCAGTTTTCATGTGGCGTGAAAAACAGAATTGCTAAAATAGTGTATTGTTGTTGTTGTTTCTACAAGTTTCAAACAAACAAACTGCAGTTCTGTTTGGTGCCACTAGTTGTGCAACAATTGCACATTTTTAGATTAGTCACTTTTACCTTTCTAGCATTTAATCTGTCATGCCAACATGGGTTATGTAGTGTGTGTGAAAGTAGGGGAAAGGTTAACTGGGATCTGCGTTCTCAACCCTCTATCTGGGTTACACTGTCAACACTTGACATGTGCCATACACACTGACTCGAGAACCGCTCAAAAGCACGCAGAACAAGAGGGCTGAGTAGACTAGTTTGTGGTTTCAATGTAATGTTTGTTTACAGCAAAGTACAAATAAATGTAATGTATATTATCTCAGCAGACAAGGATTAAACCACATATTTTGGATCGGGGGACCAAAAGTAATTATTTAAGAAGCAACCACAGAAAAAAGCCATATCGGTCTATCGCTATTCTGAGTATTGGGAACGTGTCCCTCTCGATCTCTATGGTGCTTATGGCCCTGTCAGCATACTAAAATAGGGTTAAAATCCTATGTTGTGTTCAGCTCTGGGGATTTTCAAGGGTAACTCTTTTAGAAAAGTGTCTGGTCCTCCTGCGCTCTTGTGATAGAATGAGTAAAGAACAGTACTGTATGGAGCTTTTCTCCTGGGGGTGGAGGAGAGGAGGGGGGCACACTTTCAAAGACTCCAATACAGACATCTGCAATCTGTCGCTTCAAGCAAACTTACCCCCTCGACCTTCTTTTCAAGCAGGAACTACTGCCAATGAGGAGGAAGAAAACCCAATCATGAATTCCCAGCGCTTGGCAGCCACCACATTCAGCATCTCCCTGTGTCTTTTGTGCTTGGTCTCAAAAAGGTTTCTTTTTTCCTTCCCTCTTTCAAGCTTAAAGGCCTTCCCTCTCTTTTCTGTCCGTCTGAGCGAGGGCCTAGAAGAGTCATGGGTGCAGTAATGAACTGCATGACAAAACTGTCATTAACATTTCCAGTGAATGCGCTCCCTGACGGAATTAAGATCGCAGGTCGCGGATCTCCATGTCCATTCTCCCTGCCTGGGATATAGTGGGATGCAAAAGCTATAATGTGCAGGGTTTTTTTGGACACTGTCTAGATACATCTAAATATGAACATTATGTCATCATGACTCTCATGTTGTCCAAAACCAGTATGACATTCTTTCTTCTATGGAACACGGGAGGGGAAATTACGATAAAATGACAAAAAAGCACAAGAAAAATCATAAAAGTGGTTCATATGACTCATGGACTGTATTCCAACCCTGTGTCTGAATATGCCTACTTCCCTACTATAGGTGAAAAACAGCATGTTAAAAGAGTATATGTCCGAATTCATAGTTTTTATAAAACAGTAAGTGATAGCCTGATGACCTACTACTTTCGGCTTTACTATCCCATGAGACAACGGGAGAGGATGGCAGTGAAGCGACACAATTGATGCCGTAATTCACATGTCGATGGCAACATGGTGGATGCAGTGTGTCCAGATTTCATTTATAGTACACAAATTCATACTATACATACGCTCACAAAATAAGTTCTTCATCAAAAGCTCAAGTCTTCTGGCCTCCATAAGCTTTATGTGAAGAACAGACCAAAAGTCAGTATTCGCTGAAAGTCTTGTCATCCTTCCCACCATTCATGAGAATTCATAGGAGATGTAGTGTTTGTGAATTCGCATATCAGACTAGATTATCATTGATGACAATAAACAAATTATAGCATGACTTCGGAAGTCTTCAAATGTAGCACATGAGTCATATGGACCAATTTTATGATAGCTACTTTTATGGTTGAAAGCTTCAGTCCCTTAATCATTCATCAAAATACCTTTTTTGTTCAACAGAAGAAAGTTAATCATACAGGTTTGGTGTGACATGAATGGATGAGTAAATGATGACAGATTTTCATTTTTTTACTTACATATGCTAAAATATTTAGTCCATGTCCAACTTAAAAAAATAAATAAAGCTTCACTCAAAACCAACTAAAAGACAGCCACTCTACTGATTAAAATTGTGCTCGCTCTAAGGCTCAAATTGGAGCGGGCACACTAGCAGTCCACAATGCCAATGTGCACCAGGCCTTGGCAATGAACCCTCATGGGATCGTCCTTGAATGTCCCACAGGCTGTCATGGAGACAGACATGCGGGTATTTACAGCTCGCTTTCTCTTGCCTCCTGTCCCATCTCCTGCTGTCCGGTCTGGGGTGGGGGTGGACAGTCAAGGCCTTTGTGGTCTGCATTCTGGGTTTATTTTCCCCTCATTGCCGCTGTCTATGTTGTGAATCTCATTTGGGGGTTTATGGAGATCGACCAGGCAGGAGGTGTGCGGGTTTGCTGGGCTCTTTACAAGGCCCATCTGGGCAGGTCTGCAGCCCAATAAAGCATCAAAAGCAGCCTGATATAAATCCACCATGAGGTCCCTTGGTCTGGAGCAGGTGTATGGCTGACATGCCATTACTAGAAGCAAACATGAAAGTCCACCAATGGACACAACCAAACTCAAAATTACACACACAGTTAGACATGCAAGATTGAATTTCTTCTGATCTGTCACAATCATTTTCTTGTCAAACTAGTCAAATGTGAGTTTTAGCACTGCAGAGTGCCAAAATAAACTAACAGGTATGAACAGGCATGCTTTGAACTATCCCAACTCTCTAAAAACAACAAAAAAAGGCATGATTTTGGTTTTTCCCAGGTGGTGTCAAGAAGTCACAATAATAAAGATGTAAAACCGAACAGTAAAACAGGTTCACCCAAGATCAACATGTTTGAACGTGCAATCTGTGATCTTGAACACTCAATCAACGTCATATATGGGTGAAGGACCATCGGTTCAGATGAAAGGAACAGACATCAATTAACTGACACATTCATTTGAGGTGTGAAGAACATATGTGTCATGTTGAGCAATATTACGCATATGAATACAGCATACTCTACCTTTTCAGCAGTGTATAAGCAGTTTTACTTGCTTTTCATTATTGTCATTTATTGAGAATCCAGAAAGGACATTAAAAATATATAAGACTGTTAGACCTAAGATGAATATCAAAGCAACATATGGATCACTGGGGTAAAATGTGTGTCTCCAGAGTGCAGTCTATCAGTGTGGGCCAGGAGAATGTTCTCTGTCTTAACATGAGACTCCCAGAGGGGAACTATAAACTCAGTAAAACTTGGCAACTGAGAACACTGGAGTTTACAGGAAAAAAACTTCACTGAGGAAAGCAGAGCAAAGAGGGTCATCAATTTTACCCCTGACAGCTTCCCGCGTCATCTCCACCACAATAGTGAACAATTACCGTAGCTTTGACAGTACCTCTGGCTCTACGTGATGTTCCTGCAGCAAACAATCACAGGATTCTGAAGATCGAAGGGCTTGATCTTCTGAGCAGCCCTGCAACAGCTGAGATTGGCTGGAATTGGAATGACATTCAGTACGTAGAAAGAGATCTACAACTGATCCTAAAGCAACAGGCATGCCCACACCTGTTTTTAACAGTCACACCACTCCAACCAGCTGAGACTTGCCCCCCACAAACAGACACAAATAAAAATCTCTGTGTTGACAGACATGAGATATTGTAACTTCTGTGATGGTGAAAGAAAAAAAAATATTGTGTAATTGCTTCATGACTGTGAACAGTAACACAAACCGGTTTAACAGGAAGATATTATATATGTTTGTGTGTTTGTCTATGACAGCTGCTTTTATTGTGAAATCCGTGTTCACTGTGTGAAGTCTATAATGAAGAATTGTGATCTCATTTATAATTGTACATATTTGTAATTAAAGTGTGGCTCATAGATTTTCATGTGTTTGCACAGACAGTGAAACATACCTTTTTAACATATTGAAAGCTTCCATACAGTAGTGTGTGTACGAACAATCAACAATATTAATAAAATATGTTCACTGCGTTTATTTAACCCACTTAACTAATTTGGCATTATAGCAGTTTCATTCTGTCTTGTGTGATATCTGGTGCCGTATTCAATTCATTTTGACTAAAAAGTATCTATGTAATAGTATAACTAAAATGATTGTCACTGTACATTTAACTATTATGTTTTTTATATTGCTGAGACGTGGATGGGGCTCAAAACTCAAAAACATATATATGTAATGGTAAAATGTCACTACAGACATATTTTTACACTTTAGATTGTCATATGTCCATGTAGGCCGACATTTCAGCACATTCAAATGTACAAAATGTATGTTTAAAGGTTATATATCATGCTATGTGACAAGGGAGAGGAAACAGTCAATGACTATAACATATAACAGATTAATTAGAGATGCATCAAAAGAAGGGAGACAGATGGCATTTAAGTATAGCATTTTACAGTGTATTTTCTAATAGTGGCATCTACTGTAGCCTATTACAGTAATTAATTCAGCAACAAGTGTGATTTAAAATGTATATTGCATTTATTACTTTTGAATAAAGAAGAACATGCCGTTGTGCTTCGGTGATTAAACCAAATGTTCTCATTACATATCACTTCTTGTGTTTTGAAACAGTGATTATGTAGAATTAAAATATGTACTCCGTACAACTAGAATGAAAGCGTGAGATCAGGTTTTGAAAGAATGGCTTGCTGTGTTACAAGTGTGATGGCTTGGCTGGGCTGCTGCAACGTGATCAGTTTGGAGATGTACATTGAAAATGTACACCAAATAGTACCAAAGCGAATGAAAAAACTGTTGCTCATTATGTCACTCCTGAGGTTTGTTAATGCATGTGGCAAGTGCAAGGTCTAAACCACTGCTACTTCACTAAGACTTACCAGCTATTACCAATGTCACTGCTGTGAGAATGATGACTGTGGTACCTGAATGGAAGAAAAAAGAATGAAACCAATTCTCCCTCTTCTTCTTCCTCTCTCTCTCATGTGCACACAAGCTCTCACAATATTTCTCTGAAAAGGCTTCACAGTGATTAAAACCCCCTTTCCGCTGGGTCCCCCAAGTTGAAGATAAAGGTGCATTCTGGGAACAATGATCTAGTGGAATGTAGCCCCAAACCCCTGCATGCTCCACTCTCTCCTCTAATAGAGAAAAGAGCTCCCAAAGATGCTTTTGATGTCCAGCCTTATGCAGACAAACAGCTGCACGGCTCTTATGAAAGCCTTTTGCTTTCGCTAAAAGACAGCGAGCCTGCGAGGAACACTGGCGGAAAGATGAATACGGGCCTGAATTGCTTCTTAAATAAAGAGGGAAAAGAGATTGGAGCTAGCGTAGTTGCTCAGAACATGGATAAAGCATACGGCCATAAAGAGTGTGAGAAATCAATTTGCTTTTTAAGGAGCTCTTTGTAAACAGGAACATTGTGCTCATTTTGCTACGCTGGTGGCGGCATAGACCTTTCTTTTGTAAATCGAACAGCTTTAGTATACAATAGCTGGAGGGGGGAAAAAAACTGCATGAATTCAGTCCATTGATTTAGGTTTAGGCCTAATGTGTTGATGCAGCAGAATAAAACCATGTTTAGGTGTCACAGGAGCTCTGTGTTTAGTTTTCCTTCCCCCTCACTCCTACCGCTTCACTGTCGGCCCCTCCTATGACCTCCTATTCCTCTGCGTCCCTTGAGTCGGTTACATAACTTATTTCCACTGACCTGCCCTCTTCTTTTCCTGTGCACACACACACACAGAGCTCTAACATATTTCTTCTGGATAATTCAGCTGGAGATTAGGGAGGCTGTGGGTCAAACCCTCCCCTGCCTGGACTGCATATGTGGGTCTTTTCAAAGGTCTGGATTTCATCTTTTTCCCCTTGGTGTCCTGCGCACACAGTGTCAAGCCTGCAAACCTCCCTGCGTCTGCCTCTATTTTAAAGCCTGTCAGTTTAATGCATTACAGTGTGAAGAATGAACACTTGGAAAGACAGACAAAGGTCGGTGCAAAAAAAGAAAAGGACAAACAGAAAAAGATAGAAAGCTTTAGATATCTGACGTTTGGACATTGATGGGGGCCGTAACCTTTTTGGACGATGAAAAGGGAAATCCAGATGGTTCTGAGCACCTTTAGATTATTTACCGAGCCTGATTTAGCAGCGTCTACAAACACATTCTTTCTCTTGAGGTAATTTTTTTTAACTTAAGTATGTTACTGGATTTGTTATTAGGATGGATATTTCTGGAGGCCACTTTGGCCTTTCTTCCCCCATGGTGTTCTCTGATGTCCACTGACGGATCTCAAGAGGGAAGAATGCGTCATGGGCAAGTTATTAAATCCGATTTTGAAATAATATTTATGAGTGGAGGCGTTTATATGGCCTACGACATCAGAGGCGGAGGTGGGATTTGGGTCAGGGGAGAGGAGATCTTCCTGAGATGGAATACATCTGGAAAGAAGATTCTCCAGCCGTTGCATTTTTGCCACATCCTTATATAAAACACGGCTGTGAGCAGAAATAAATTTAGCCCGCCTTAGCTTCTGTATTTCTCTGAAGTCCACCTGATTCCATGCTTTTTTATTACAGCTGGGCATGAATACATATTTTCTGATTTGCTCTAAATTCAATTTAATTCTAATTTCAATTCAGTTTGATTCAGATTCACTTGGCTATTGAAGATACAAATTTGCTTACATATGAAACAAACCCGCTCTCAGCTATTGCTGTAAATAATTATTTTTTATTTTATTTTTTTTGCATATCAATCAAATGTTTAATTTGTTCATTAATCAGTCTACTCTGGTTGAGCTGAATGTTTTTGATTCAAACTCGAACTACACTGCTATCACGAGGGCAGCTCAATATTTTTTCCATTATTTTACAGGCATTCAATTCGAACAGCAAACTTATGTAAAATATGACTTATTTGGTCATGCTGCTGTATTCAACCGCAGAAGTGCGTCAGAGTAAGAGATTGATCTTAACAATCAGTATCGAGAACGTTCAATCAAATATTTGACCTACTACTGTGTTATATAAAGTATTACATGTTTATATACATTCAGCATTATTGCAAATCTTACCATCCAAAAGTATCTGTGTCAAAGATATACTGTTGAAAAATGTCCTTAACGATTCCAAACCATAACATCTCAAATTGAATAGGAAAACCATCAGCAGAATCATTCTTCACTGCAGCTGTCCATATGTCCTTCATCACTATGGCTTGGACCAAAAATAACTCTAGATTTACAAAAGCTGAAAGTCAGAGAGAGATTGTCACAGATGGTACAAGTTAGCACGGTTTACAATATTCTATTACCCCCACACAACTTCTCTCCAAACAAGTCAGATTGATTTTTCATGGAGGAGATTATGAGTAACTCACTCAGTATGTGCTTTATTTATAAACCCATGGGAGCCATCTTATGGAAACTATTTTCCAAAGTGGGCTTTGCCAGTTTTGTGGCACAGGGCCTGTGCATAAAAGAGAAATTCCCTTTTTATGCTGATCTATTATCAGGTCTGTTGTGGCTGCTGTAATAGTTAATAGTCCGGATTTTGATTCATAAAATTATAAAATTCAAATGAGATCTCTGACATCTCAACTGCTTCTCCTATAGCAATAGGATTGAAGTGAGATAAAATCAAGACTTTTGTTGAAATCTTTTGATTCTCATATTTTTCACCAGATTTGTACAGTTTCCTTCTGTGAAAAAGATGCTAAGTTTGTGTGTGTGTGTAAGTTTTATTTCTTTTAGGAGAGTTAGGGGAAACATCTGAGATCAATATAAAATAATTTTAGGATCATTTTAGCAGTAAATGTGAGACAATGTTGGTACTTCAATGAGACCTAAAACTAAATAAAGCATCAAACATAACCATGAGCCACGAAAGAGCTACCTTGGAGTGATAACAGCAACTCCGGGACAGTTCACACACCACACCCACTCAATGGCTATAATAGCTGTTATTCTGGACATACTTGAGATTTGAGCACAGGCGCTGTTTTCCAACTGGCCCATCTGTGTCAGATTGAATGATGAGCTTAACCCTTGATATTATTCAAACAGAAGATGGGTGAGTGGGGTTACCCAAGGCTAGTGTACCCATGAGAAACAAAATCAGGTGTGACAGGGCGTGGAATCGCAGTGAAGATGGAGATTTACTGGACGTTACAATTAAGCTTTCTGCTCATCCTGCCACTTCATGACAAATGACTCATAATTACCTGCTGAATCCTGCTGATGATTATGGTACAAATTCACCACCCTTTCAATACAATGGATCAGGCTTTAAATTTCAATTGTCCATTTCATAAAGAGGAAAAGATTAAATATGATCAAGTTCATGATTAAACTATTTTTTAAATGTTGATTTAATAAACATCAATCAAAAAAAGTTATTACTAAATGTCAATGACTCCAGCCATGTGGATGAGTAACTTGATTACAAACATAGCAATCCAGTGCAAGAGGGGAAATCCAAGATTTTGAATATGGTCTGGGCTGACAGAGCATCTGTAAATAGAGTTCCCATCCGGCCACAAACTGTCTATCTCTGCCAAGTGCATATTCGAGAGTGACATGCAGGTTGTTAGTTTATGGCTGCACAAGCCTGCGGTCCCAACAGTGGCTCATAAAACACGTTAAAGATGGAGTGACAGGACAAAACCTAATGTCTGTCTAGACCCTGCACCTATCCTGACCTTTATTTAACTTACCGCAGTCAGTGGCGAATAACTGGTTGTGTGTTTTGCCTTGCCAAAACAACCTACCCAATGCAAATTTCAAAACCAAAGTGGTAACGTTGCTCAATATGTGGATACAATGAAGTTTTGTTACACTCTTTGTGTATTGATGTATTTTCTTTCTGGAGTGTGTGTAATGTGATTACATAAGCAAATGGTCAAATTATCCTAGGATAGGTTTGATTATTTTTGCGTGAGGCACTGGCCAACCCCTTGTGTGTTGCTTATGACCTTGTGGCCCTAGGGCATTTTAACTAATTTTAACTCTACGCCTGTATAGGATCTCTTTCACTATGTAGGTCAGCGCTTTATCAATCTTCAATGGAGGCAGCGGTTCAGGATCTGTGGTAACATGGCCAGATGCTGGGTGGATTGGTTTCAGGAGGGAGACATGAAAGGAAGGAGAGATTTGATAATGAGCAGAAAGCTCTATTTGGTACGTAACAGGGTTAATCTGACATAATATTTTGATAGGACCCACATACCTAGGGCTGAGCTTCCTCCAGGTTAGCCGGAGCTTGAGTCATGTGTGGACAACGAGACCCTCTGACCAGGTTGATAATCAGGGTGGAGACGTCTTCGTGAATCTGCCTGAATCCGCTGGGTACATATGGCTCGTTGTAGCTTGACGTGTGCACTGTCCCACACCTGGTCACTACACCTGATCCAGTCATCCAGCCCTGGAACTGTAGAGGGTTTCCCCTGACCAGGGGGATATTGGAGGTTGGAAACCCAGCACACACAAGAATGGAGTAAGTCCAGTTGAGGAATGAGTGAGGGAGTTCTGTGCATGTTCAGCCCATGGAAGGAGGTCACCCCACTTTTGTTGCTCCTGACTACAATAGGACCTGAGGTATCTGCCAATCCCCTGGTTAAGTCTCTCCACCTGTGTGTTAGCCTAAGGATGACACCCTGAAGTGAGACTGACGTTAATATCAAGTTATTTGCAGAAGGCCTGCCAGGCTCTGAAGGTAAACTGGGGTCCTTGATCGGAGACAATGTCTACTGGCAGTGAGATTGTCCTGTAAATACCTGGGTGTCCAGTGCTGAGAGAGATGTGTATCCACTGACTGGTTCTCTGATGTAGTGCTTGAGTACTGTACATTGTGTTTGTTCTGTGGGCATTCTGGTGGTGCAGCATCTGTCTGGTGTGCTCTCTAAATTTCTTCCATAATATCCCAACTGATGGAGGCAATGATGACAGATGGTGGTAGACTGGGACCATTATGTGGCTGTGCATGAGGTGGATCATACCATCCAGAGAGAGCGCTGGCCTTGCTGTTCTTTCTGTTCTTGCTGCCAGGCTGGTGAGTGACGGTGAATTGGAAGCATGTGAAAAACAATGACCAGCGGGCCTCGCGAGCATTGGGTCTATTGGCTCCTTTGAAATATTCAAGATTATTGTGATCTATGATTAATTGAAATGGAAGAACAGCTCTCTCTAGCCAGTGGTGCCACTACTCTAAAGCTGCCTTCATGGAGAGTAACTCCTTATGACCCAAGTTGCAATTTAATTCGTCTGCATTCAGTTTTCTAGAAAAGAAAGCATGTGGGTAAAGCTTGCCTGGATTATCATGGCGTTGTGACAGGACTGCCCAGATCCCACAATCTGAAGCATCTACTTCTACCACGAAGAGGAGGTTGGAATCTGGATGTTTGAGAATGGGCAGTAGTAAAACAGTTCTTAAATGACTCACAGGTTTTTGGGCAGCATCAGTCCATGAAAACTTGGAGGATTTACCATTGAGGTGAGATGTGAGAGGGGCTGCAATGAGATTGTAATTTCAGATAACCCAGTGGTACAAATTGGCAAAGCTCAGGAATTATTAGAGCTCCGTGACTGTGTTAGGCTTGGGCCACTCAGATACTGCCTGGATTTTTGACACGTCGTCCATCTCAACTCCTTGGTGGCTGATGTTACACTGGGTGGTGTAAAACTCACATTTCTTATTTTTCACATACAGTTGATGCTGTTGGAGATGTTAGAGGACTGTCTTGACATGCTTAATGTCCTTAGCTTTGCTCTGTAAATATGTAAGGATATTGTCAATATAAGCAATGACACAAACACTGCTGGTGCATTGGCAAGACCATAGGGCATGACCTGGTACCCCCATAGTGGTGATAAATGCAGTTTTCAGCTCATCCCCTTCTCTGATACTGATGAGTCAAACTGTGTGTAAATTTGTGCCTCACAAAGTTGTTCCAGTGCTGAGGGGACAAGTGGAAGTGGTTCCCTGTATTTAACAGAGTGTTCAAACCTCTATAGTCGATACATGGGCAGATTTCACCATCTTTTTTCAAATGAAAAAGAAGCCTGCTGCTGCTGGTGTGGTTGAGGGCTGGATGAACCCAGATGTTAGGACTTCTTCAATGTAGCTCTCCATGGCTAGGGTTTCAGGACGTGAGAGAGGGTATAATTTGCTCTTAGATGGGGCTGCGTTGGGTAACCGTTCAATGGCACATTCCCATTGACGATAAGGAGGTAACTAGATTGCCTTGGTTTTACTGAATTCCTCAGCAAGATCTTAGTACTCACTGGGAATCTTGATTTCTTTAGAGACCTCTGGGCTCTCAATGCTAGTAGTGAGACATAGCATGGAAACAGTGACATGAAGTGACATTTGCTTGACAATAATCTGACCATTGATAAGCTCACCTTGGTTCCAGGAGATGGATGGGTCATGAACAGCTAGTCATGGATGGCACGGGATGATAACGTTCTTGAGAGAGTCAATGACAAACAGTGAAATGACTTCAGTTTGAAACAGTTCAATCTGCAGGGTAACTGGAACAGTTTGATGGGTTAAGCCAGTGCAAATGGGTCCATTATTAAGTTAGGGTTAGGTACTTTGGATTGTGGTGAGTTTTGACACAAGCTAGCAGTCCTTATAGCCATGTTTATGAATTCAGACAGAGTAGCACCCTCACCTTTGCATGCTAGCTTGCCTGTAACTTGTGGTTAAGCCCCTCTCATAAGACAGTTTTCAAAGGCCACGCCATTCAAGCCAGCTGCTGATCGATTGTCCAAGTGTGAGTGAAGCAGCTGAACAGAAACACCTTTACCCCCAGCTGGATATTCTAACACTTCTTTAACTTGTTGCACAAAGTAATGAAAGGATGTTTGAAACTGAATCTTTCTCCCAAACAGCTGCAGCCCAGTCTAAAGCTTTTCCGGTAAGTCGGAAACATCATGAGTACACACTTCTTAGATTCTTGAACAAATGACTCAGGTTAATTAGAGTAATAAATCGTACACTAGTGTAGAATCCCCCTGCCTTTCTCAGCGGAGCCATCGAATTTATCAGGAAATGCAAATCTTACCAGGTGAGCTTGAGTAGATGTTTAAGTGTGGACATAGTTGAGGTGAGGTGATGAGGTGTTCGTTGGTAACTCATACCCCTTTTCCACCAAGGCAGAGCTGGTGCTGGTTCGGAGCCAGAGCCTAGTTTCAAATCGGTTCTTTGTTTTTCCACCACCAAGGCACCAGCTCCGAACCAGTAAAACTGGTTCTTAAGTAGCACCAAATCATTGCAGGGTCTAGAACGGAGCCAAGAAAGAACCGCTTGCGTCAGAGGCTGGGGGCGGGGTTACCGTGGCCAACAAGACTGAAGAGAAACTTGTGACCGCCATTTTTAAATAGCAGCTAGTCGAGCTAATAGCGGCTCGATTATAATATCCGTCTATGTAAGTTACGGCGAGCTGCACGAACACGTTGGATTCGCCGTGTTTGGATGCCGATTTATTTTTGCAAACCCATGAGCATCCATAGTAACGCAACGTCTATTATTGTTGATGCCTTGTTCGAGATGCATCGGAGCAGCGTGAACCGATCAGAGCTGCGGGAGTGTTTGGAGATCATACGACTCCTTGTGCTTTTTGATCGCTTTCGCAGTGCTTTGATTTCATGTGCTGATCGTTCTGCGAGAAGCCGATGCATCTTGAACAAGTCTGGTGTGTTTGTGTTTGGCGCTGCCGCACTAGCGTTGCTGGGCAACATGATACGTATGCAGTGACGTAAGATATAGCTCTGTTGTGGCTCTCTGGCCGGTGGAAACGCAAACCGGTTCGTCAGTCGAACCAACTCCGAACTGGCAATAGCTCTAGCTCTGAACCAGCACCCGGTTCTTGTTGGTGGAAAAGGGTATCATAGATCCTGAGATCCTTTGAGCAGTTATAAGCAGTTGTACTCTGGCCTGAAGTTATATTCTGTGACGGACTCAACATAGAGGCAGGTTTAGAATCCATTTGTGGAAGTTTATTGAAAAAAAACAAAACAGAGCAGACAAATCCAAATTGTGAGGCAATGAGATCTAGTCAAAAGGCAGACCGAAGATCAAAACACAGGGAACAGTCCAACCAGGCAAAAACAAGGAAAACAGTCATTCAAAAGACGATATCTAATCAACAGGCACAGTACTCATATCAAGCAACATTAACAGCAGACAATGGTAAATGCGCGGTAGTGCAGTGAAACTGGCAATACTTTGCAAAGTATACATGGAAATGGCATGGCTCAAATACATTAGACAAACAGGAAATGGGCAGTGAAGAACAGGTCCATTACTAGTAGCCTACTCGGGAGAGGGCTCCCTCTGGTGGCTGGCTGAATGGAATTTAGCATCAGCCATTACAACATGATATCTGACTGCTGTCTGAAACAGCTTTTTATTAAATCTTTTACAAGTTTTGTACATTAAAATTATTATTTTTGTCTTTATAAAAGACAACTCCATAACTGTATAAACTGTTAAAATTGCTGAAAAACAATGGCATACAAGGCAAAACTTTACCGGTTGGTTAGCTGTTTTCAGCACATTCTTACTGATGCTTCCAGAACTAGTCCTTTGTGCAATTTCAGCAAACATTTCAACAACAATGTAAAATACATTAAACCAAATGTTCAAATTTGCAAGACTTAAAATGCATGTAAGATCAATTAATGTTTTCAATGTCATTGCAGCACTGTTCCTAAAGAGCAAGTGTCAGTTCCATATGGCATGAAATTCTCCGAAACTGTCTGCTGGCTAGCAGACCATCCTAATCGTTGAGCCCTGCATGCTCAGCATGTTCTTGTACAGACTAGTCAGGTCATTCTGTTCCAGGTCATTAGTTACAGTTTCAAGAGTCGCTCATCTTGGCCTCAAATATTCAAGAAATAGTCCTGCTGCCAGTAAACACACATACTAACTTCTGAAACACATGGACACAGACACACACATGCAGCTGAAGCATCAACACACAAAGAGAGCCTCTTAGATTGAGCGGCACGGCTTCCACAAAGTACTCAGAACAGTGCTGTGATTCATCCTCTTATCGCTATCCAGGAGCCTGTGAATGGGCTGCTTCAGAGGAGTGGGGACTCTGGGTAATCTGACTCGCCGCTGTTTATCTCTGGGGTTGGGGGAGGGGTGGTACAGGCAAGCGGAGTGGTGTGGGGCAGGCAGGAAGGGGGTCAGGAGCAGGATCCGGGCACATTGGGGAAGCTGGTGTGCTGGGGTTGACAGCTGCAGATGACGCTGAGTGATGTAACCCCAGTGGGCTGCAGATGTTTAAGAACACAGGAAACTGCTCTGAGAGCGGTGTCATTGACCCTTTCCCCAGTGCCCCCTGCCCTCTCCAGGTGGACAGACCTAGACTCCTGCTGAGCAACCAGTACTGGCTTAGCCAGCAACAGCGTCATTTCCCCTCACAGGACTCATCCCTCAACACTGGAAAGGACATATGAAACTAGCCATAGCAAAGCACTGGTGTAAAACCATCAACACAGATGAACACCAACCCCCGCTCCAGAATCTTTTACGTTAGCCTTCCTAAGAGGTGACGTTCATCAAGTTGTGGAAAGATGGGAGAGATACAGAGGTAAGAGGAGAGCTTGGAGCTGACGAGAAGGGTCTTTCCTGTTTCTGAAGGAGATGGACACAGTGGGGGGTCCTGGAGTGGTTAGTGAGATAAGATGTCAGGATTTTATGTGTTTTATTTATATCTTAGCATAGATTCATTTATCTGTCAAAACTGTTAAAGTCGCCATTAATGATGACCATTGACCATTCTTATATTTTTTATGGAATATTGCAGTATTTATTTATTTTAAATTCATGTGTACTTGTAATCTCTTAAAATCCTTAATCAATAGCCCGGGCCAATAGTTTTAAATGCTACAAGTACATTCAGGCATCACATCCTTACAATATGATGCAATACAAAACAATGCAATACATTCTACAATAATACAATTTATTTTTGAATAACTGATACCGATATCTGATACAGTACTTATATCATGCATGCCTAGTTAACATTCACATCATGGATTTGATTGTTTACAATAGGAAAAACTATCACCTGGAATGCCCCATAACTCTTGTGACTCTTCTCAGGTTATCTGTGAGCTCTCTCTAGTCAAAGTGAGGCAAGATATGGAGAAGAGGTCAGCTTTCATCTGAGAAAGACTGTCAAGCTACCCATTTCATTGACAGGCTGTATTACGCTACATTAGGCTGAAGGTATTTGAGGGTGCTGTTATATGCCACATCAACTTCTCAACTGAGCTTCTATCACCTGCATTTTACAGCCAATAAACTGTTTCCTCTTTAGCTCTAGTGGCATCTATAACATTTAACAGATGGATTCGACACATGCAGTTTTGGCTAGGAGCTCAAACCACAGCTTTAAGCCTTAAAGGGATAGTTCCCCCAAAAACAATTGTTGTTAACAATTACTTCACCTCATTTCATTAGAAAAACCTGTATGACTTAAGCTTCTTTTGTGGAAACTTGGATATTCTGAATAATGTTGGTAACAAACAGTTTTGGTGACCATTGACTTCTATTGTATGGACAAAAATACTGAGACATTTCTAAGAATGCACTTGTAAGAGCAAATGTTGTTTGAACAAAAAGAAAGAAAGTAGAATAACCATCTACTAATTTTAAAGGACATAATTATGAAAGCGACGCTCCACACATTTCTAGCTTTACAATAAAAGCCTTAGACAAAACCAATCATTTCCAGATGTGGGGGGCTTTTTTCAAGTAGTGCTGGGCTGGCTTTGCTCATTCAATTAGTGTTTTAAGGGGGCAGGCAGAGATGTTAGTAACCTCAATCAAATCAATTATACTACTATCATATTAAATCAAAAACAAACTAAAGACACTCATACTATACTACATAAACTTGTATATTTTAATCTTCTCCATCTGATCTCCTGCCTGCAGCAGCATATATTAAAGGTGCAGTAAGCGATTTCTGAGAAAAGGACCATACCCATATCTTAATAGATCTGCCCCTAAATTCACAAACACGCTATGCAACACAAGCACCTCCCCCATCATGAGTGTATACGCCCCTTACTGCTGACTGGCTACAAGTATGTTACAAATCACTTACTATACCTTTAAGCTATACTTACAGTAGTATAGGATAGTATAGTATAGTATTGTCTCTGTAGCTGAACAGGTTCTAGCAACACAAAAGTTATGGATTCAATTCACAAGTGTAACAGACGTAGGCCAGTAAGAGCTGTGCGTTTAAACCTCACTCCCCTGGCCTCAAGAGACTGGTTCGAATCCCGCTCGGATCAGATCGAGTAGGAATGGTTACATTTGGTGCCGTGACCCGTATGGAAGTGGGGTTGAGTGTAACAGACGTAGGCCAGTAAGAGCTGTGCGTTCAAACCTCACTCCCCTGGCCTCAAGACATACTCTAGAGACTGCGGTCTTTAGTGTCCTTGTTCGTGTGCCCACCTCACACACCAGAGATCCTGGTTCAAATCCCGCTCGGAGCAGATCGAGTAGGACTGGTTACATTTGGTGCCGTCACCCGTATGGAAGTGAGGTTTAGGGGGTTGAGTGTAACAGACGTAGGCCAGTAAGAGCTGTGCGTATATATATACATATATATATGTATATGTATATATATGCATGTATATATATATATATATATATATATATATATATATATATATATATATATATATATATTCTTGATACACTTTAGTTTGCTTTGGATAAAAGTGTCTGCCATGCTTAAATGTAGTATAGTAGCAGCTGAGTAAACTCTCTATGCTCGTTTTGTCCAGTTTAAACTAAAAATGGAAACTTGATAACAGTGATGATATTTCTAAGATATATGGAGGAATGCAACAGCTGATCCTTATGATAACCATAAGAAGCAGGGAATATGTTTCTGCACTGCTCTTCCTGTCTTGGGTGAGACTCTGACCCTGCATTGGCAGAAAAGCTCTGCTGTGTTTGTCAAAGTCAGCTGGCTGTCCAGCACCACGCTCTCAGATAACACACGACTCCGGAACGTTCCACAGCAGGGAGCCTTCTTTGTTGAATTTATAGTGATTACTGGGACGATTAGAAGACCCCTGTGGGCAATGGTGACCAGCAGGCAGCACCAGCCAGGCCCCCACTCTGATGGACAGACTGGTTGTTCTGAAGGCACAATGTAAAAAACAACAACAATGTGCTGTGCAGTAAGATAAAAAAAAATGTAAATATAGATCATCAAGGTAAAAGGAATACGTATTTGCTTGCCATAAAAACAATTTCTATTTTCTTTGCCTGTAGGTACTGTGACATGAGACCACCCCCTAGTGGATGCAGGTGCTGTGGCTACACTGATGAAGGCTGCTATATCTTACAGAGGGAAGATACCTGAGAACCAGTTATTGTGGGTTAATGAATAACACAATCACATTCATTGCCCTATTTCTCATTAATCCAAACTCTCGGTTCAAAAATAAATAATCCTCCTGCTTTTATTAGCGCAAGCTCTCCGGGCATTTTATTTGAAGTGAGAGGAGTGTTTTCACTGTGGAACTCCTTAAATATTTGGAAAGCTTACTTTACCCTGGACTTGGCTTAGGCCTCCTTCTTTCATTTCTCTTCAAATATTTATCTGCTGTCCAGCAGCTAGCCAGCGAGATCAGCTCTGCCTTAACTTTAACTCACAGAGGAAGCAAGTATCTGCCTCCATCTGTCATAAATCAAATATTCTCATTCTGAGATAGACATTTACATACCGTTAAAATTGTTGAGGTCTATACGATTTTATGTTTGTGAAAGAAGTCTCACCAAGGCAGCATTTCTTTGATCAAAAATACAGTAAAAACAGTAACATGTTATTACAATTTTAATAATTTAAAAATGTTTCTCAAGAAAACATTTCTTCTTATTATTAATGTTGAAAACAGTTTTTTTTTTTTTTTTACATCTTAACTTTTATTCATCCTTGCTTTTCTTTACAAAATATATCTTCAAACATTTGAATGGTATAAACATTTTAGAATAAAATGTCACACTAAAATATGATTAGGTTCTCGTGAAATCTGCAGTGCACTATGAGTACCTGAATGTAGGACACTTTATGTACTCAACAGTTTCAGCTTTCTCTGCATAGCAAATGGGGAGGAGTTAAAAGTGCTAAAGCTAGCAGCAACACGTCAGATGAAACATTAGCTTGACATGGAAAATGGCAAATACTTCTGTGTATAAAGAAAAAGTAAAATGTTCCATACGAGACGGCACGTTCTACAATTAATGCATTCTATGGCAGAGTAGTATGTAGTGCATAATTTGGGACACTTCTACAACACATGCGCCATCTTCGCCCTGCATGTTTGTTTATTAAATATGTTGGCATTTAGCAATCTATAAGAGTGTAGTGCTCTACATTTCACCATATTTAAGTCTCTAAATAAGTTGGTAAATTCCATCTCGACCTGGATATCAGCTAACGCTTATACCGTGGATGCATCTAACAGCCTTGAACCTGAAGAACCTGAAGAACCAACGCTATCTCACGACCAATTCGTACGAATTCGTACGAATGATAAAAAGTTGGCTAATTCGTACTAATTCGTACGACCTCACTCGTACGAATTTGTACGATTTGTCTAAACCCACGTGATGGGTAGGTTTAGGGGCGGGGTCAGGGGTAGGTCATTCGTATGAATTCATACGAATTGGCCAATTCGTCAAATATGTACGATTTTGCAAAAATCGTACTAATTCGTACGAGTCAGGTCGTATGAATTCGTACGAATAAGCCACTTTGTAGAATTTGTACGTTTTCCCGTGAGATCGGGCTGGAAGAACCACCCAGGGATCAGCTGGAAATCCAATCACATCTCTTCTCTCTAGTAATTCTATGAAAACAAATTTCAAGCAAGCATATGTTTACTTGAGCCAGTCACCCCATGTTCTGCCCACCCCACTCCTCTCTCTTCACCTCACTTCACCTCCCTGACCCACCAGTTCATCTGCCTTTATTAGACTGCAGCTATTTTTAAAACCAGGCCTGTTTGAACTGTTATGAGAAGTGATCGAGACAGCTGTATACTGTAGACGGACCCTTATCCGCGTGTGTGCGTGCACATTCAGGTGGCATTACGTAAAAACAAAATCACCAAACACCAAAACTGTTGACAGACTGCATCTGCATTAAACAAGTGCTCTCAAACATCTCAGCTCCTCCAGGATCTGGAGGGTCTCCAGACGAAACAGACAGCAATAAAATTAATGTAAAATGTGTTGACTGATATGGAAGTTTTTTTTTTTTTTTTTTTTTTTAAATGCTCAGATTACTGATGCGGCCTTACAAAGGGATATGGCCAAGCTGAGCGTCGGTACATTATACGACTACCGCTAACTAAAAATAGGATTGATGAAGGAACATTTCACAATGCACGGTCAGCCTAGCTACACACATGCCACAGCAGCTTCAACAGATCTCATATTTATCCCAGAGGAAACAAATGTTCTGTTGCAGAAGCAAGGGGAGTTTCCAATGCAGTGATTACAATGTACCAGATAGCCAAGAGCAGTATACAATTAACACATTTTGGCTTCTGATGCATTTTTTTCTTCTCCAGCTGTACACTCTACAAACCTCAGTTACTTTCCTCCCTTGTTTTTTCTTTTAGTTTTTCTCAACCTCCTTATGCCCTCTGAAGTTTTTAGTTAGTACATTTAAGAGATAAGTGTTTCTTTTTTGTTGAAGAAAGCTAGACTCCTGCCATAATCTAAAAATAAGCTTTTGTCCAGCTGAAGAGATTTACAACACACTTAATGATAAATTCTATAATCAGAACTGGTTCTGGTGATTGCGGGAAAGAATAAATATAGAGGATTATTGCTAAATAATACATAGGTGTCATCTGGATAAATGCAAAAAGAAAACATTGCATACAGATGAATAATAAAAAGAGATGTATATGGTTTATAAATATAGTATGAATATCATATCTATGGAGAATGCACATCCTTTTTGAGGTATAAATTGACAATGAACTGTTGTGCTTTTAGTAATGTGTATTTGCTAAACCTGAAAAAAAGGAAAATGGCATCAATATTTTACACACATTTTTTGCCGGCATCTGCTGTCTTATGCTTGATGAATGCTGCTGGTGATGAATGAGGTACATGGTATCCAGGCCTCAGGCTTGAGTTATCAAACATAAATTATACTGTGTATAAAAGCAAACACCCACACACATTTAGTTAATGGGAACATGACATTCTAATAACTAAATTATTGAAAACACTATATGTGACTTTTGGCTATCAACAGCAGTCATTTTATAGCATGATGCCTCTGACACTGTGTACTTGGTGTATAATTATATTTTTGTTCGAACGTGTTATAATTGCATATGTGCATGGGAGAACATCCTTGTGTGGTTTTACCAGACCCCTATTATCCCGGTTTACTATTTTATTCTGAACGAATTTATTTTGAATTTATTGAATTGCCTTGATGTCAAAATTCTTCTTAAGCAATGATTATGTCATTTATTTAACCAAACTCTTGAATCAAGACAGTGAACTCTGGGGAACTGTGGCCTTTGGATGACTGAACACAACATAATTGGGAAAAGGATTGCAGGAAGAAACAGAGAAGAGAGAGTTTTTCATACACTCTCCCTGGAGCTCTGGAAAGATCCAGGAGGAAGTGAGAAACCAGGGAAGAATGATGCTGGAAGCCAGACGATGAGCAGTGAGGAGTAAAATACATAAAAGAACATTTTAATATCATAGAAAATCTTATGATATTGTCAAAATGAATCAAATAAAACATCATACTGCTTTAAAAGAGTGATATGAAAGGAAAACACCATATAAGGAAAAGAAGGCGACAAACAAACCTCATTGGTTCTTGCGTGCATAGTCAACAAAATAGTGTGAAAGTGAAGTGAACTTCTTTTTTTTAATCTTCAACTTTACAAACAAACAAACAAACAAACAAACAAACAAACAAACAAACAGGGTACATAATCAAATCTCTGAATTTAACTACAATTGTTCAGCCTTTGGTTGAGCATAGCCAGTAACAAATCATAAGGTCACAATAAACGAACAGAAAGTGAAGTGAACTACATTAGAGAATTGGCAAGTCGGTTTGCAGCAACAACGCGATGTGACATCATTAATTTTCAATAAGAATTAGCATTGCTCTTACAATTTGTTCACATACATTGCAATGTCTTCATCTCTTTAGAAACGACTACTAAGTGGGAAAATGCCTTTAAAAGTCCCGAAAAGCCTGCATATGTGAAAGCGCCAAGTGACTCACCTCCAGCCAGATATAGTTGGATACATGCAATAGAATAGGAATGCCTACTAAACCAACAGCACAGTGATCAGTGGCCTTCAATGATTTAATCACTGCCATGAACCACAGGGTTATCGAAACAAAGAGATGATGACAGGGTAAAGTCATAATAACATTATAGCTAATTGTCTGTGGTAACACCACTGATTTCTTCTTACGTTCATGATTTCATCTAAATACTATAATAAACAAATAGCCTACCAAATTCTATAAATGCTATATCAATCTCATTGGATGTGTTACATGTCGCATAGGCTTTATTTGAGATTCTCACGGTTGGTTCTGCTCAGCAATGCCCTATCCCTTCCCCCCACCGACCATTTTCTATGCATGCTTCATATGGAGACCATTAGTTGTGCCATCTGAACCTGGTTGTGGTGAAAAATGTTTGACGTCTATCAAGATGTGTGCTGTGATGTCATTAGTAGACCCTAAGAGCCGAGGGAGTATCATATGGGTGGTGGGAAGGAGGGAAACTGTGCTTCAAGCTGAACCAGATGATGGTACAAAAAACATTCAAACCTCAAATGAGTTCATCTTAAAAGCCTGTTGATCCCAAGACATGTTCATGGCTTTTAGGATTGACACGCAATGTAATGTACAAAGCTTTGCAACATCGCATTACCATAAGCCAGTCCATGTTTCAAAACACTTTGAATGTAGTTGTTTGATGTTCTTTAAATAAAGCCTATATGGCACGAATCACTGAAGGGGTTTTGACAGTACAGACTATGTCTTTGAGGATATAGATCCCATACAAGAAACACATGGGCTCTGTCTGAAATTTAAAAATGCTGACTTTTTCTAAATAAGTAGGCTATATAGGCTATATACACAAACACTACTGGGCAAAGGTTTGGAATGATTAAAAAAAGATATATATGTGCTCATCAAAGCTACGTTTATTTGATCAAAATACAGTTGAAAAAAAATGAAAATTTAATTTATTCCTGTCTTCAGTGTCACATGATCCTTCAAAAACTATTGCAATTTGCTGGAACTCCGGTGTGCCTTATGCTGTCCTATTGGCACCAGACTCATCACACAATACAAGTCAGCAAATGAAAAACATCCCAGTGACAGGAAATGACAAAAAAGAACATCCTGCCTCAGCATTGTCCAAGTGGTCTGCTTTATGCATTTTTTTTTTTGCAGCTCCATTTTCTGTGGAAATAATTCCACTTCCTATAAAAATAAACAACAACCATGGGAATCTTTGTTCGTCCAAGATATTTGCAGTTGGGCAACATCCCCCTTACAACTGAACATCCAGCCTATGATAGTTTTTGTTTTCAGATGTAAAAAGCAGAAGTATATTAAGCCATTTTGTTAATGAATAAAATTGTGTTAACACAAATTTATATAGCCTCATTTACCTTTGGTATGTGGTGAGTGACAAAACAGTCCATTCATATTCCCTGTACGGGGAGGAGAGATGGTAGCATAGTGAGAGAGAGAGAGGGAGATTCAGGCAACTGTGGTTTCTCATATGACCAACATTTATTCAGAGCTCAAAATACGAACCGTGGACATTTGACCTCTTTGCCTGTTACTCAGCGGATCTAAAATTAGTCATAATTGCAGGCTGAAGGGTGCAAAAAGCCAAGATATAATGTCTGTTGGAGCCACAGCTTGGCGGCTACTTATTCCCAAGCATTTGGAAGAACAAGAACTACATGTCCTCCTCTGAAAACATCATGGCTCAGGGACTGCCAGTTCAGACCCTCTTTCACTGGCCGCAGAAACCACATTCTCCAGGAACATCATCCCTATTCACACACTCTCATCCACAGGAGTTTACAAGAACGGCAAGCATAATTGTCTGGGAACCTTATAAGTCTGTATTTTTTTATTTATATTCTATGAGACATTTATCAGTTTAGAACATGCAGAAACCTGTCAGACACTGATATGACATGGCATGATGTGACAAGAGTTATGTCAGAGGAACAATGAACAGTGCTCAAGATGTTATCAAACACCGTGCTGTCAGCTCCGTCTTGATTTTAACCCTTAAACACATATATTGGGTCTTTCACAAGTTCTTACATAATTAGATAGAGTAAAGGATATGCATATTTGGCGTGCTGTCCGAGGGGAGGGCTCCGAGCTCGGAATTTGGCCCGAACCCAGAGAATTGAGTTGACTGGATGAGCTCCACCCATAACGATTAGATTAATTATCTGAACGTGCTTCTCCCGAACTTTGTTAATAAAACATAATTTAGTGACCCAGGATGTCATTCACCACCCTCCTCCTCATTCATTTTTTAAAGTTATAGACATCAACCTACTTAGTATTCCTCGATCAATTCATTATAAACAATGTAACAATGTAAAATTATAAAAGAAAGCCTGTTTTCCCATACATTTTTTTTTGGTAAAAATTGTATAGTGTTGCTAACGACACGAGGTTTGTACGTTTATTTTTACAGCACAACAATAATTGAATCGTTGATGACTGAATAAGTGCAGTTCACCTTTATTACAAGGTGGCAATATCTGATACACAATGATGAAGTGACGTTTCACTCATAGTTACAGCAGGCAGAAAACAAACGAATAGGACGTATCATCAGCAAAGTTTGAAATGCCTCAGCGATTTACAGCAGAGCAAATACTGAGTGCAGTCAAATATTAGTGTCACTGTCACTTGATGGTGCATCTGGTGAAGAAGCTGTCACTGATCAAAATATTGATTTTGAAGATGTCGAAAACGATAGTTTTGAGAATGTGTTTGAGATCGCGAATATGATCCAGATGCAGAATGTCTTGGGAAATGAGCTCTGACGAGAACAGTGATGATGGTATAAAACATCTGCTCAAACTGAACCCTTCCAAGCTCCAAAAGGTAACAAAATATGCTTTATTTTATTCTTCTGTGATTTTTACTCTAAAATCAAGAGAGTTTTATATTATCGTGATAGGTCGATCCGGGTCGCTAAAGACCAAATATGTTATAATGATTGGCAAACATTCATGCATTTAAGGGTTAAGCATATAGGAAGCAAAAATCTTATTTTAGAGATAGATTTACAAAACTTCCACTTGATTGGAATTCATGTGAGTCCTATTACTTTCAATCATGCATTTCTAGAAAAACATTTGCAGCTTTGATTAAAAGTCCTCTCTGAAACATTCCTCAGTGATATGTTTGACGCAGGTTATCTTGGCTCAAATAGGGGAGAAAGAGAATGAGGTTCAGTCACTGGAAAAAAATAACAGATAAGAAGAGAGCGATTATGATAGCATGTCAGTTCCATCATGCATAAAGCAACGTTAGGTACATCTCAAAGTTTAATCCGGCCAGCTTGGCGTGTCAGTTTTCACTACTTTGTGTAAATATTAAATTACTTCCAACATTCTTTTTCGCAAGGCGGTGTGGACAATGTCATCTCATGTTTTTTTTTGTTTTTTTTTTGGTTGTTTGGCCAAGAATTCTGCATTTTTTGAAGGCAGAAATCCTAGACAATGTGCTTCTGTGGTCAAAAGACTCAACTTTAAGGGGTTAAAGGTGAAAATGGTATGGGTTTTCCCCCAAGATTCATGACTCTGAGAGAATTAAAAAGACTGCCAAGGTTTTAATCAGGAATTTCACTGCATATTTCTCCAATTTATCTGTGAGTCACACTTAAAATGAAAACCATATGCCCCCCTATGTGGCTGAATAAAGATTTCATCTGTGAAAGTGAAGAAATTGAACTCAAAACTAGGATGCTTTAATAAAGCGTGAAAAGAAGAAGCACCGAGTGTCTCGGCGGAGGAGGGGAGGAACAGAATGTTATATGCACAAATCACCGAAGCAGCTGTTAGCGACTCCACCAAAAGTGAGAAAAAACAGAACCGAAATGTTCCAAGGGTCGCATTACTGTTGCTGAGAGAAAACACAACATAAGCAATGTAGACAAGTAAGCGGAGAATGTCTCTTGTCCTTCAATCAAATGAAAGTACTGAACCTAACAAAAAACATCTTGACACAAGTCATATTGAAAAATCAGTTAGTGTGCAGAAGGTTGCGCGGCCTGAGATGAGTAAGATTGAGTAACTGGTAACTGCACTATACGTTAGTGTTCAAATGAGTAGTTCAAAGTCATGTTTTGAGCTAAAGTAAGGACAAAAGGCACAGACATTCAGGCCCAAGTATCAATTCCCTCATTTAAACCCTTATTTCCCCAGACAGGAACTCCCGCAGCCTGTCGACAGGGCATTATGGGTAATGGCACATGTGTGTTTGTGTAAAGGAGCTAAAGCTGATTTTATGCATTGTGTAAATGGCTCGTATATTATAGACATACCACTGAAGGACACATATGAGTAACAGATGCACTAACGGGTTAACTAGCATTAAATCCTAAGTGAAGATTTATGATGACTGTATCATGATTCACAGATGGGCAACCAGAACAAAGCACCAAGAAGCTTCTTAGTTAACCCTCATTGCTTTATTTGAATTTTTATTCTTTTTTTTAAATGTATAATGTTTGTAATGTTGTTTCTGCTTGCGGCCATTTTGAGACCCCCAAATGTAACATGAGTAATGTAATATTTTCAATTCGAGGACATTTGCTATCAGTTTGAAATTTAGTTTATAATAAATTCTGATAAGATTAGAAAAAGTCAACATTGTACTTCATGCCACGTATGTTTGTTTTTTTGTTTTGTTTTTTTAAGCTATTAAAATAGCCCTGGGGTCTTTGAGACCTCAAACAGAACATGAGGGTTAACCATGGTGTTAAAGAATTCAAAAAAAAAAAGAAAAAAAAAGAAAGATGTGGAAAGGGAGCCCAAGAGGAAGAAAGAGAAAGAGAAAGGGAGGGAGAGAAAGAGAGAGAGGTGCTGCAGGGAAGCTCTTGGCTCTGCTTGTCTGCACTTGCACACCAGATGCGCTCTGCCTCAGCTCTGGAATGTGTTTGTGAGAAGCAGTTTAACCACTGACCCACCCAACCATTACCACAGAAATCTGATCCAGACAATCCTCTCAGCCTCCTTCATTGTGTGTGCGCGTTCTTCTCTCTATTATCTTGATTCCTCTATCTACTTTCTTTCTCTCCTTCTCTTAAAAAAAGTGTGTCTAAACCTATTTTTCAAATTTTGTTCCCACAATGTTCTCCTTTCTTAAACCACTGATTACTCAATGTGTTCACTCAAACACACGCTCATACACTTTACAAGCACAGGTTCACACTCATACACAGGCACTCATGCTGATTGCACTTTAATGGTAATCCATGAGCCGTGACAAGGCAATAAAATAAAACTTGAGAAGTTAAAGATGGTCATTCATTCCGCACATAAAGGCATTTATTTTTCTTCCCTTTTTTTCTTGTTGAGTTCAGGGCTTTCTCAAGTGCTAAGCATGTAGGCTATACTGAGAAACAAAGTCAGTCATTAAAAAAAAAAATTTGACAAACGGTGTATTGAATATTAAATATGTTTATAAATTATAATTAGAAATTATTATAAAAATGTATCTCATACGATATTGCTTATTATGTGTTGGTTAGAGATGGATGGATGGATGGATGGATGGATGGATGGATGGATGGATGGATGGATGGATGGATGGATGGATGGATGGATGGATGGATGGATGGATGGATGGATGGATGGATGGATGGATGGATGGATGGATGGATGGATGGATGGATGGATGGATGGATAGATAGATAGATAGATAGATAGATAGATAGATAGATAGATAGATAGATAGATAGATAGATAGATAGTCTGCAGCTTGTTAGCTATAATCAAAAAGCATGTGAAATAATTAATTCAAGAATTCTGCTGTTTCTCAATCAAGAACCCAAAACAGTTGTTTAGTGGGATTTTGACATGACAGTTTTGGCAGTGGTAGAGCTAAGATGAAATCTGATCAGACCAAAAGAATTGACAAGGCTGTGCTGTTTATGTGTAAATGTGATGTTTACAAGTAAAAAGTGTGCCAAGAACATAAATTTAAACAGAAACATATGAAGCCATTGATGTGATGAGATGTTTCTGGATGACTAAAATGCACGTCCTGATTTAGACGTGTGGCTGTGTCAATATATTTTGTTGATCCTGGAACAACTTTCCTGTCTGAAAATTGAGTCATAACATTACCCCTACCCCTAACCTTAACCCTATCCCTAAAATCAGAGGGAAATGATGTGGATAACACTGATGTTGATCCAGGAACATGCTGCATGTGGTAAAATCAGGTTCTGCTACTAAGTAAGGATACATCATCATCCAACTCACACTTCTAAATCACGTGAAGAAAAATAGACTTTTAAAAACACAACCATGTAAAGTTAAAGTTAAAGGAAAGGTGACAAAGAAAACACTGTATACTGTCGATATAAATGCATGAAGCATTTTCACTGAAGAAAACATACAGCTATATGCGGATGTAAAATAAAGGGGGGGAAGTGAAAATAAATAATAAAACCAACTGTACAATTATGAATTGTATATTTAAAACGGCCATTCCTGATCATTCTCAGACTCGCAGAGTTCCAGAGCGTTGAAGGTTTTAACACGTGGCGAATATCTACTAAGTCAATGCTGCCCCTTAGAGGCTACGTTCCGCCATTAACACCAAATGCATTGTCATCTGGTTTACTTACACACAACGCACTTCCTTTAAATGTCCACATATTTACTGCTCAATGTCAGCCTTACCTGGCACTGTGAGTTATGACATTCTTGATAGATCTGTTTCCGACGTATGTTTAGATAAGTGATCATTATAGGACTGTGTACCAGCGTTATTACGCTTTGAGTAGAGGTAGAAACCCACCTATTTTGTCATCGTGCAAAACTCTGCTCCAGGTGAGGCTCGAACTCACAACCTCGGCATTGCTCTGCTTTGTACTGCTGTATAAGTACCGCGCGCTAACCGATTGCGCCACTGGAGCTCTGGCGACTCAATGCAATAACACAGTTCATGAGCGATTAAGAAGTCTATTTCGAATCAATTAGAGACGTGTTAATCCACGCCATTGGGTGTTTGTCGCATCACTAAACGAAGAAACGTTACTCACTTACATTGTTTGAACTTTTGTCTTTAAATAAAATATATCATAATATATCTATTCTTATCACACATCCAAGTTAAAACCCGGAAGACTAAGGTCTGTGTTAAACAACTTGACGATACTTGGACGTTTTGCATCACATTTTTATTAACTTTTAAGAAAAATGCCAGAAAACATTTTAACATCAAACAGACATGGAGGATACTGTATAACATATCTTTCTATTTCTTCATAAACATGTTTTCGAGTTAAATTAATTTATTGTTCATGGTACAAGGAAAAGCATTAGATTCTACAAATAACTCTTTTTTTTTCAGAATAAGGGATGTTTAGCTAAATGTATTGATTCTAGTAATTGCATTCAATGAGTCATAAAATACTTTTACATCTGTAGAGAAAAAGGGAAGGCTTAGTTGAGTATGACGAAAAAGAGGAGAGGTTCTCCACCGTCCACTGTCCGCAAGTAGGCTAGTCACAGCACGCGTCTTGACAGACCAATTGTCACTTAAAATCGGTTCACAAGTTCGAAAACGCATGATCTTAATACCAGGTGGAAAAAGCTTTCTCTCTCGCTCGCTCGATTTCCGGGATATTGTTTTTCCGATTACTATTTGCGGGCGTCAGGGAGCAGTTATCAATATGCGGGAGACTCCCAGACCTTCTGGGAGAGGTGGGATCTGTCTGCACTTTCTAAGCAATTTAGATGAGATGCTTTTCACAATAAAATAGTAATATCTATACGAAGACACAATCCCAGAGAAATAAATAAATTGTTGATAAAACCCCCATCATAAAAACCCATTAGAAAATCTCGAGGGAACCTCTGGCGAAATAGTCTTCCGGGATTTGACGTCATGGCTGCACGTGCTCTACTGCCCTGAGTTGACATCACATTTTGACAAAAGTTTATGATATTTTACCAGCATGTCAAAAGGTCAGAAATTCACCGCATACATAATAAGACGTTAATGCGGGTTTGCGATCTGTCTAAATAAGATAATAACGATAACAAAAAACGTGAAGATAATTTGATCTTCCGTGACTCATCTGCTCACAGTGCTGTCGTTTCCTCACACAGGAACTACAAGTTAGTTACAAAATTGTTATCTCCTCCACAACAGCGTTAAATCCTGCCCTGGTCGTTTGGTAAGTCTGAAAATGCATTTAATTTATTAATTGTGATTATATATTCTTTATTCTTTTGCCAGATATGTACTAATTAAGGACTAAGAATTAATAAAACATAATTTGGGGGGATTATAATTCACTATTATTAGAGCAGAATACAATATCTTTGTATTTCGCAGCCTGTATGGGGAGAACAGGGCTCAAACTAAAACATTTTGACTTTCTAAGTTTGTGTAAATCCACTTGGGGTTCAGAGTAGGATATTTATCTTTTTTTTCCCCCACATTAATTTCCCACTTCTAGTACAATTGTGTGGTCTTGTTTTTTTATAAGAGTGTATAGGCTAATTTTTCTTTATTTACCCAAAATAAACGAAGTGTGACAACACGCCCCATGTGAGGGGCACACATGTAACTTTACCATAATATGACAACTTAAAATATTATCTGAACTAGCAACTCAAAAGATATACAATGCAAACTAAAATATTTTTTAATAAAATAATTTTTTTAGCTTTTCCTAGAAAATAATTCATTTTTCTAATAATTAAAAATAAGCTAATTAAATTTTGCTGCTGTTTTTTCTCTATATAGTTTTGATATGGGAACTTGTAAGTAAATACACTAAGTTTTGTCATGCTAGCATGTGAGGAAACCTTAAATCATGTGTTTCAACTAGCCCTGCATTAGGTTGTGCCCTGCTCACCCCTAAAGTTTAATAGTAAATTATAAATGTGTGACACTTATGTGTATCAGGATTTCAGGATTTTCCTGTGTTTTACCTATTAACTGTCTTAACACAATATTAATGTACTTTTAGGTTACAAATTCGCACTGCTTTTCATCATGAGTAACATCACCTCCTGCATGGAATCTCAGACTCTTGTTTCTTCCATTTTAAAGCCCATTCTCATTTTGGAGTTCATCTTTGGCTTGCCTGGAATTGTGTTTGCTCTGTGGATTTTGTTCTTCAAGTCTCCATGGAAAGCTTGCAATGTGTATGTCTTCTGCTTGGTAATATCCGACCTCCTACTCCTCACTGGGCTGCCTTTCCTCATAGACTATCTCTTCCGTGGTGAAGACTGGATATTTGGTGAATCCTTTTGCCGCTTCGTTCTGTATATTATATCTGTAAACAACTCAACAAGTGTGGCTTTCATGTCAATTTTAGCCGTGGACCGCTTCTTCAGGATACTTCACCCACACCATCGCATTTGTCGAATGAGTGTGAGACAAGCAATAGTGTTGGTTAGCACAGTTTGGGTGGGTGTTCTACTCCTTCGCCTTCCAGCCCCCTTGAACCTGGCTCTCGCATCACAGAAAAACTCGTCGAAGCTCACATGCCACAGTTATCTGTCATGGACATGGCCGTCGGTTCAAATGAGGATATATAATTCAGTACAGCTGATTGAGGTCCTGCTTGGGTTCACACTGGTGGTCTTCAGTTTTGTGCGTGTTTTCTCTCACGTCCACTGTCGGCAGTCTAAGGGGGCACACCGCAGGGTGAAGCGGGCAGTGAGATTGCTTCTGGTTCTTGTGATCATGTTTGTTTTGTGTTTCCTACCTACAGTCACTTTTGGCATCTTACTTCAAGTGTTTCCCTGTTCTGAATTCCTCATAGTTTGTCTTCATGCTTCTTTAGCTTTATCCTACATGAACTGTGCACTGGATCCAGTCATCTACTGCCACATTAACGCTTGGTTCCGTGACACCTTGAAAGGCAAAACCAACTCAGCGGGGCTGACGAAGTTCAAGATGAGTGCGAAGACGAACAGAAAAAAACAATCTACCTGAGAAACTGTTTGTTACAATCATTGCAGTTGGGAGGGTGAAAATTAAATTTGTCTTAAAGGGATAGTTCACCTAAAAATGAAAATGCATTAATCAATTACTCACCCCTCATGTTGATCCAAACCTGTATGGCTTTATTTCTTTTCCGGAAAACTAAAGACAATATTTTGAAAAAAAAATCCACTTTTTTTGTCCATTTAAGTCAATGTGGTCTAAAACAGCAATTTCAGGCCCCATTGGGTTCATTGTATATTTCAAAATATTTTCTTTTTTTAAACATCGGAAGAAAGTCATGATAGAAAATGAACATTGATGACAGAACTATCCCTTTAAGACCGGCTTGAACTCTGAATAGTGACCTAATGAATTATAAGTTTGCCCTAAATTGTCTATATGGTATACTGTACACCGTTACATCAATCGCTTTTTGTACTATTACACAGACGTACAATCTGTACTGCACTTTTTTATTTAGCATTTTTCAGTAAATGTGTGACATACAATGAAATACAACAAAAATGTATGAGGCATTGAAAACAAAATAGCTTATTGTTTCACTGTTACATGCTATATACACAGCCGGGATAATGAATATTCCCTTAGCCAAATTTGAATTATGACTTCTGCCAAGGGTCAGTTTGTCATTTTAATTGGTGAAGTGCTGAAAAATTGGCTTTATTTGTTAAGAAGCCAATAAATAAATTTCTTACAAACATCTAAAGGGTATTTTCTGGCATCCGAAAGAGGGGAACAGAACCATAATGTCCTGAATTAATATTTAAGAGTTGCAAAGCTTTGACTTCCACAAATCATTACAACATCTCCAGTTAAAAGAATCGATTGAAACATGCTCTCAGTTAAAACCACCAATTACCCAGTAAATCAACATCCAATCCTGTCCTCGCATGAATACAATATAAAAACAGCTCACAAACTTGTACTTGTCATGATACGCACAGAAGATACAGAGAAATAAAGGAAACCATTCAATGCAGAGCTAACTGAATTTACAATGAGTACACTAACACTTCTCAAAAGAGTCTGTTGAATGGTCAGCATCAGCGTTGATCTGTACATGATACACATTTGTGGAACCCTGTAAGTTTAGTTGCCACAGCCATAGATTCTCAGTGCTCAGAGCCGACGTTAAATGTTGCTGTAAGGTAAAAGTGTTTAAGTTGCGCTTGTATTGAAACTTAATGAGCATTTAGTACTTAGAAAGATATTGAAACAAGAGCCGTAGGTGCTGAATATACAAGTATCATTTTTTTTTTGTGGTTGGGTTATTAGCTAAATGCTTTATTATTATTAGCCTTTTGTCCAGAGGTGGAAGCGAAAGTTTTAGAAGAAGTAGAATAAGAGGAAGCGAATTGAATAGGCAAATGAAACTCCAAACCATAAACTGACAGACTGGGGAGAACAATGCAGATGAATGTCAGTCATGGATGACGATTGGACCTCGCATCCGTAAACTGGGGTGAGGGGGCGCCAGTACAGGTACCTGTGCCGGCCCCTGAGGGACCCTGCGTAGGCTGATCTGCTCACATGGTTGTCTACATGCTCTTCTTAATTGTGAACGGGAGAGCAGCCTCCTGGCTTTCCTGAGAGGAACAGGAAAATAAAACATAACATATCATTGTCTTTGGTAATGTCAGCAATCATGCAAAACTTACATTACATTTTTTGGTTTGATTTATGGCTGAGCTGAATAAATGTATGTTTTTTGTTATATAATTTATGAAAAAATACCTTATTATCCCTGAAAGATATTTTATATTTTTACATTTGCTAAATAATGTTTTTAGCAATTAGGTAAATTGTAATTATATTTTACAGTATTGCTGTTATTTTTTATCTAATAAATGCAGCCGTAAGGCTCGTTCACACCCAAGGACGGTCGATAACTATAATGATAACCATAAATATATAGTTCTAACAATCGTTTTGAAAAGCCTATAAAAGAATAGCAGAGTCCACAACTATAACAATAACGGAACGGCACAGAGAAATGATATCTTAGTCACTTTCAAAATTCATATTTTTTCAACTGATGAACGATAAAAAAAAAAACATTGACAACCAATCAGAATTCTTCCTGCTTTAAAGAGCTCAAGCATTTAAAGCGGCAGACGACAAAACAGAACGACATCGTCCGCTGGTGGCTAATATATCGTAATAGTTATATGTATAGTTATCGTTCCTGGTGTGAATGGTCAGCATAAGAGGCTTCTTTATAAAAAAACTTTAAAAAAAACTTTAAAAAAAAATATATATCAAAAAGTTAAATATATGGCCTATATCAGCATCTATTTTGATATATTCATTAAAATAAAACTTTGACTATAGAGGCACTGCAATAATTTTGAATGCTCATGAAACTATCATGTAACACCCTGTGTTGTGCAAAAATTTGTGTGCAAGCAGGATATTTCTAAAATATTGTGCAGGAAAAACACAAGAACAAACATGCTTTATCATATTTTGCAAGCTTTGCAATGTGAGGGGAGAATGAATGCAATTACATGTAGGCCTATATAAAATATCAAGAAAGTTGAACTGGAATTGGTTTTGGTTTTCCTGTGTGTATCACAGTACAATTGTGTTCAGCTTGGCACGTTACAGATATATGTAATTATTAAGAAATATAGATCGATGGCTTAGTGACATAAATAATGTTCTACTCGAGTCGTGATCAGGTCCATAACATAAAGAGAAAGGAAAGAATCGTCTGGGTCTAATGTTCATGCAAAATGAATGAGGCCTACAGGCATCCACAGGGGACAGCCCTTAATAAAAGAACCGTTAACTGGGTCTCGAACAAGAAATATATAATGACAATCCAGAATCCACGTACTGTGTGCGTGTGCTTGCATTTATAGCATCTCTGTTTACTTCAGAAATGACACTAAATTAACACAAAGACATATAATTAACACCACACAGCCTCAATATAACTGTGATTAGGCTGCATGCTTTTGCACTGATGGATTTGATCAGCTCTTTTGCAAAGCAAATGCAAACATTTAACGCTACAAATACTATATAGTGAGAAACGTTCAAATGTAAAGGATTCAGTTGATGAAACCTTCATATTAACATCAACTCCAACATCTGAATGTAGAACTGATTGCAATTTCAGTGAAAGAGACTCCTGACAGAGTGTGATGATGGTGTAAAACCGCAAGAGATCCAGGCTCAGCCACAGACCCGATCCAATTTGTCTCTGGGTCTCCTGCCTTGTTAAAGGCTAATCTTTCAGAGCAGGGGCGCTAAATTTAGCCTAGCATCCGCTCCAGTGCTGGAGGCCATAGGGAGCTGTGCAAGTCATGGCTCATATGGATGTGGCTGTAATGGAGAGGCATTTTTCTTCAAGCTTCAGCTCACATCTACTTCTCAATGCCAAAGACGTTAAAACCAAACCCCTTGCTGCTGTGGGTGAACTATTATGACTATCTGCCTTCTATTTATCTGATCCACATTAAGCATAAAACACATTTTGCAGGTTGAGGTGTCAAAAGCCACCAGGATGGCGCTTCATATTAAGTGTACAGGTTAATTGAGTGTCTCTTTTGGTTATACATTTCATACATTTTGCAAGACTCCACAGGTAATGTGGTTTAGCCTTTGTGTACGGTGCGTGCGATCTTACCATGGTCAGGTGTCTAACAGCTGCAGCAACAAAACGAGACAAGCAAACAGTCACTAAAAAGTAGATAAAAAACACTTTGATCCATGATACAACAGGGCAAATCGTGTGTCCAATTTCCCCTGCTCAAAACAAATTATCTTTATTTGTAATTAACTTTAGTTTAATTTGAATGTAACTAGAACTTCAGACACACTTCACATCCAGTCTGTACTTTAAACTCACTGCAAACAGGGATTTCAATCATTAGCATGTGAATGTGTAAAAGTCATGCAGTCTTACATGTTTGGTAAAAAGTGAGCCAATAATGTCTGCAGATCTTAATCCTTTTTTAATTTCATTTCAGTTGACTGAGAATTAAAAGCAAATATCAAGCTAATCTTTTCTCCACATTGCTGTGAATTGATGGAGGATGGCTGTGGAGACCATCTTCAGTCTAAACAACACTGCTGATAGATTTGGTTATGCCTATACATTGTTATACGAACATAAAAAAAGACAATTCACAAAAATATGCGTATCTCTGCAAGGTAGTGAGACAAGTACACCAGCAATCAAAAGTTTGGACACACTCAACTAAACTAAAAACATAAAACAAAACAAACCTTAAAGGGATAGTTCACTTTGAAATTAAATTTTGGTATGTTTTAGCTTACCTCAAGGGCATCCAAGATGTAGGTGTCTTTTTTTCCGCAGTAGTTTCAATTTTGATATTTTTAGGTCAAACCGTTCTTGTCTGTCAGTCATATAATGCAGGTCTATGGTCACCACCTCAAAGAGCATGCACAGAGTCCTAATTAAAACAATTCCACATCGCCCAAATTAAACAATTCCCCATGTCCGAGTGATCTGAGAGCGCGGGCGGGTATAGATATATACAATAGAAGTCGCCTTGGCTACGGTTTCGTTCCAATGAACTGCAGTAGCCAAGGCGACTTCTATTGTATATATCTATACCCGCCCGCGCTCTCAGATCACTTGGATGTGGCTGTGTACAAGAGGTAAAAACGATATAAATACTGTTCGTTTTCTCACACAAACCGCTCGTTTCGTGTCTTAGGCCATCAATGTGTACTTACGATGGGGAATTGTTTAATTTGGACGACGGGGAATTGTTTTAATTTGGACTCTGTGCATGCTCTTTGAGACAGTGACCATCGACCTGCATTATATGACTGACAGACAAGAACGGTTTGACCTAAAAATATCAAAATTGAAACTACTGCGGAAAAAAAGACACCTACATCTTGGATGCCCTTGAGGTAAGCTAAAACATACCAAAATTCAATTTCAAAGTGAACTATCCCTTTAAAACAAACAAACAAAACACCAAAAATCAAAGCAAAACAAAACGAAAGCAAAAAGGTAGGATAACTATGAAATAACAAAAATGGAAGTAAGTGATTTCATTGAATTTAAAAGTTAAACCAATAAATCTTATATTTTATTTTCATAAAATATGAAAATAAATCATCAACTTACCCATTTCAAATAAATAAATACATACAAATATTAGGCAAAATGTAATCTTTATCAAATTTGTCTACAAAACTAATTTCAAGCCTTTAACTTTTATCAAGCACGAATAATGAGAATCATTCAATCAGTCTTGTGTGCTCAAACTTTTGACTGGTAGCGTATGTGTGTTTGTGAAGTGTTAAGTTACCTGTGGAGTCTCATCTCTCTGGATTAAAACTAACCTCAATCTGCATCAAAAATTATTTGTTTTCAGTTGTCTCTCCATGCCACCACAGATTAATGGGATCATGGGTATTGGTAATTATAGGATCTTTGTTATTGAAAAATTGTCCCTGACGTCTGAGATTGACTGGCCCATTTCCTACACTGACAACTCTGGCTTAGACCCTCGTACCCGCCACTGTCACTGGGTATGACCAATGCAGTAATTACACATGTGCCAATCCTGTCACCAAGATCAGTCACTCTTAGGTGAAGGTTGAATCAAAATGATGGAAACCTAATCAGATGTGTCATGCCATCTCCGGGGATAATCTCTGCAGGTGCCAATCATGAAAGAACAAGGTAAGGTTTCCTTTTTGACATGGAGTGTGTCTGTCCTGCTGTTTTCTATTAAATTCATCTCTAAGATCTATGTACGGGCCAGTGTACTTCAGTGTCTCTTAGTGAACAAGGCAGAACAAGTTTAGGTTTGAGGAGTGCGATGCCATGGGAAATAGTGCCAAAATGGACAGCAAGGTTCGGATTGCACACCTCGTCTCTCGGGAAACCAGGAAGAAGCTGTCATCGGGGGCATCGATCCAGTTGGGTCGTCTCTTACGGAGCATCAGGCCACTGGCGCGAAGGTTAGAGCCACCAGTGCTGCTTCCATTATGCTGCTAAAAAAGCAAAGGAAACGGGCATCTTAAACTACTTCCAATACTTTTAAACATTGATACTCTAAGAGTTACAGACTAAAGTCAAAATGACCTCAAAGGACTCAGTATTAATTTTATAGAGAACATAAAACATTTGATTGATGCCTAGCTCAAGAGTCTCTCGTTAAAGCAATACAATTAAAAAAACTATAAAACTATAAGTTGAGAGAGAATATTAGCAATAAAAAGTAATACATTTATATATTACATGCATAAAATAAGTGTTTGTGTTGTTGATAAGTCGATTATTTTCTGTGTTGAAATGTTCTATTTTTCTTATTGAAAGCTGTAAAATATTCTAAAAAATGTAAGATAATTACATTAAAATATTTACTGGCCATGCATTTATTTATTTGTTTGTTTATTTTAAGTAGTCATATAATAAGCAGAATAATGCAGGTTATTATAACCCTGTTGGTGTTTTTTTTTTTCTCCTTTACTTAAAGAATGTCGGTAACCAGACAGTTGATGGACCCCATTGACTTCCATTGTAGGAAAAAAAAAATTCTATGGAAGTCAATGGGGTACATCAACTGTTTAGTTACCAACATTCTTCAAAATATCTTTTTTTTGTGTAAATGATGACAGAATTTTTATTTTTAAGTGAACTATTCCTTTAAGTCTCTTAACTTAGTTACTCTCTCTTAAGTTTGTTACTCCCCAACAAATACTAGATATGACATAGACATCTAGTAAACTTTAAATCACAAAATCCACAAAAAAAGTCCTCATAACAAAGCAATTTTATTATATTGGTGTCTTAGGTTCAAACCCAAACTGGGACCAATAAATTATTTGGTCCCACATGTAAAAAATAATATCTAGAGAAATAAACAACTGAAATAATAAAGCAACTTCTAATATCTTTCTTTTAGAATTGACAGGCCAATGATGAGGTGAAGATCTGTCCACTATATTTACTTTATTCATCTCACTGATGAACAGTGACTGCCTTTGTGTTTATTTTGCCATCTCTCACTTCTCATTTCCATTTTACCCAGCCACAATAATCAGTGGGAAAACTCAGAGGCTGGAGATTGAAGCTGTCACCTGAACCAATTCACAGCATCAACAATATCTGCATTTGAATGTGTTACAAGATGGAATCTCTCTCTCAGCAACACATGCTAGTAAGTTATTGTTTTCCAGTCTGATGAAAGCACACAATAATACCTAGAGTCCTTCCTGCTTCAGTCTAGGTAGAGAGACAAATATCAATCAGCAGTGTGGACATACCTACTCATCTTTATGATTATTTTGCAACAAAACAAACACACACACACACACACACACACACACACACACACACACACACACACACACACACACACACACACACACACACACACACACACACACACACACACACACACACACAAGCAAAACAAAACAACACAACACAACACAACACAAAAACAGTCAGTTTATGAAATAGCACAGATTGAAGTATGGGATTTATGTAATAAAAGTTCAACAAATACATCTTATATTTTAGTTGAATAAAAAAGTAACTTTTTCACCAACTTATCCATTTCAAATAAATAAACAAACAAATAAAAACTAGGTGACGTGATGTTTTTACCATTTTAAAAATGACAAATTTACAATTTGTCTCGTCAACACAAATGAAAAGTTTTCCAGTCTAATGAAAGCACACGGTAATACCTAGAGTCCTTCTTGCTTCAGTCTAGGTAGTGAGACAAGTATCAATCAACAGTTTGGACATACCAACTCATCTTTAGAATTATTTTGCAAACAAAACTAAACAAAACAACACACACACACACAAAAAAAAACTCAACACAAACAAAAAACAATCAAACCAAACCAAACAAAACACAAAAAAAACACACACCAAAGCAAAACAAAACAAAACAAAACAAATCAAACAGTCAGCTTATATAATAGCATAAATAGAAGTATGGGATTTATTCAATAAAAATTATACAAATACATCTTATATTTTAGTTTAATAAAAAAGTAAGTTTTTCACCAACTTATCCATTTCAAATAAATAAATAAACAAACAAATAAAAACTAGGCAAAATGGGTTACACTTTATTTTAAGGTGTCGTTGTTACAGTGTAATTATATATTTAAGTAATGAGTAATATTAAGCAACTACATGTACTTACTATAGGGTTAGGGTAGGATTAGGATTTGGTTGAGGGTTAGTTGCATGTAATTATGCATAATTTACTGTTATTACTATGGTAAGTACATGTAACCTTATGTAACAATGACACTGTAAAATAAAGTGTTACTGCAAAATGTAATGTTTTGTGATACCAGTGAATCCAGTCATTTTTACTTACCAGAATGGGTCCCACAATATGAGCTGGATTTTCTAGCATGAAAAAAAGAGGTGTGTATTAGCATGTTATAATGACATCCATCTTTAATATTATACAAGCATGCATTTTAATTGTAAACCCACCTTGTCCTGGAGCACCGGCCCTCCTCTCCGCGGATTCAACCCGGCTGTGGTGATGGTAGCTCCGTTTTCCCAATATGCCAAGCGGGCCATGGCTGGGAAGAGAGGACAGCAGGCGTCGTGGGGGCTGCACCTGTAGGCCAGGGGTGCGGTGAGGCCGCTGAACATGAGTTGCTGGACGAGACTCTGAAATGACAGCAGATTCAGTGTGATCCGAGAGTTACATCCCAGTGGATACAGCTCTAATGTTGTGTGGCTCACCAAGGTACTGCAAGACGCTGGTCAGGGTGCTCCTCGGGGAGGATTTGGGCTTCATAGGTCGCCCTGTCATGCCCTCTGACACCCGGATCATATCTATTCATCGACGGGCAGTACAGAACAGACAAACGGAGATAGAAGCAAGTCAAAGAGCAAGAAAGAGACATTCACACTTAGACACCAACATGAGGCAAACTGAACAGGCTGGCTTGATGGATGTTGCGGTGATACACAGTGACTAATCTTTCTGACCAGACAACCATTTTCATGGGAGCAGCAAGTAAGAGTCAAATCTCATTTTCTCCACTGTTCGTTCTTTAGGCCCTAGTGAACATAATCTTTCTGCTGAACTCCGGGGTATTGATCTGACCGCAATGAACCCATTAAAATCACTCCAACTTTCTTCGGTTCGTTTAAAATTCATTAAAACTCCAGAGGAGTCAGAAGTTGTTTAAAGCCATTCTCTTCAGGCAGTTCTTCTTGATGTCTTGGAGAGAAACTGTCTTGAAGATGTACCGATACAACTTCATTTTTTTTTTTTTTTTTTACCTCTTCAACAATATATCGAATGTAAAAATATAAAAAACTTGCTGAATTGAGTGATACATTATCTTCTGACACAAAATCCATTCTTTAAATTGAATGAAACCTGTGCCTTAAGGGAGGTGCTGAAAGAGTGGTTCTCTTTCAAGTTTTGTGTTAAACTCTCCTTAAGAGTTTTCTTCACCTTTGAATCCTTATGACTGCGAATGTGTTTTATTAAACTCTCATGATTCACATTTTCATTTGTATGTCACATTTCGATGGGGGTAAACTTGATTATTCCATGATTTTCATGCACGGTCTCTGATGGGCAGGCAAGATGTTGAATACAACCTGGTTAGCCAGCATGTTGAATGAGGTTGGAAAGAGGAAAAACAAATGTGATGTTGCATTCACAGCAGCTTCTTATGAGTGTGTGCATGTAAACACAAGTCATGAAGGCACGGCAGGAGCCGATGGAGCCCATGCTGTCTGAGATTTCTCACGATTGACGCTCTGCTCGGCCTGGCCTGTCGGTGTGCGTGCGACAGAGAGATGGACAGGTACACAAGACACATGAAACTACAAGGACTCAGGATGGTTTCAGCCATGGTTTTATTTGTGTTTTGGTTACCCACAAGACATTCACACAAAGAAAAATAAAAGAGAGAGACAAACCAAAAAAGCATGCCCCCACCCGGGTCCCTCGTGCTTCAGGACACAGATGTCAGAACAACTTCTTATGGCTGGGGATACATACAGACATGTCTGGGGTGGAGAAAGGGGTGGAATGGAAGCATAGAATGGAGGTTTCACATGATGGGAGGTGGGCGATGCAAAACTGAGAGGAACGTGTGATTGGACGGATGTAGAGCAGGTGATTGGCTCTCTTTCCCTGTTGATATGAGCTCTCCCTGTAAAACTGACCTATTTACAAGTGCCTGTCAAGAGGAAACAGCTGTCCTCGGAGCAAAGGCTGGCAACCATGACCTGTAAACTCATCTTTGGGCTTGTTTTCAAAGCTTGTCGCATATTTTTGAGGTTTTTAGTTAGTGATTTTTTTGAAAAAATAAGAGATGCATCCCAGCAAGCAATAGCCATCATTTCAGAGTCTCGGTTAACTATAGACCCGATATAGTCCGGCTATAAGTAACCCACTTCTAGCCAAAAATAACCTTGAATTTGGTTACAAATCGTTTTTGCCAAAATAACTTGCGAGATATAGGATATTCCATCATGTAAGCAAAGTCAACAGTGATTACAAGGTGTTTGGTTTCATTTCTTTGACATGTTTTATGCGTAGCCTGCTCTTGGGCTATGGTTAGACGTCTATTAAATTTTCAGCCTCGTTTTAACCTTGACGTCAGGGCTGTGTTTGGGCAGCTATTAGACGTCTTTTTAACGCAAAATTGCTTGCTGGGATGTTTCCCTTTCATTCCAACTTAGTATTTCATTGATTAATGTCAACTTGCATGCGCTCTATGACAAATAATTAATCAGTAACTTTTTAAGACCCACAAAATTATTGCATAAACCGCATACCATTCTCTTTGAAACTGCGGGTCTAGTACCATTTCTCCTTTCTGTGCCAAAGTAACACTTCCCAAGGCACAAAGTCCTAATCAATTGACGCCATTGAACCAACTTCCTCAGCATTTAAAATGGTCCGTTTGATAAATTACAGACTAGTGTGCAAACTCTTAAAGAGGACAAACTTCAGCTTTTAAAAATCAGAAGAACAGAAACAAATAAGACTAATGTACTATATGTCTACTCTTGTTCCAATTGCATGACTCAGTGTTTTGTAAATGACTCCTTACAACTTATTGAACATCAAATTAATTAGATCATAAACTGCACCAATGATGAGACTGATAGTCCATCATTTTTGCATTACTGAATAGCACAACAGAAGAGTTAACACTTCATCATCTCATTACATACATGCATGCCTCTGAACAGCCTGTCAGTGTTAGCTACCGAATGACTGATTGGCTGCACACATAATAGCAACTCAATTAGCTATTCCACATCATAGTACATATATATATATATATATTGTTTTTTATACCATTCTGCTTCAATAAAATAGACATTTTGCCCTTAGACATTAACATTCTCTCGGGTACAATCAGTGATGAAACTGTCTATATTCAGAGGCAGTTGAGTAGAAATGGCAAAAAATTAAAGCTGAGACATTAACGCATGTACACTAACCAACATTCCACACTGAGAAGGTACATGTCTTCATAGATTATTCTGACAGGGACTTTATTTAGGCTACATATCTTGGCACGCACCATTAAGAATTCTTTTACTTTCGTCTGTTGATGTAACAAATAATCGGAATAATTCATTTGATCTCAGTCACACAAAAAAAATTATAAAAAAAAAAATCTTATTGCACACTTTAGAATGGATAAACAAATGATATTTAAAAAGGCCAAAAGCAAAATGCAAAAACATGTATATGTTGAATGTGTGTACTTCCTAGTACTAATTGTATGGTTACGTTTGACCGTGAGGTTATGCGTAAAATCTTCTGAAAATAAACTAAACAATTATAAAAAGATCCTTGGTTGACACTGGAGGGGGTTTGTTCAGTGCAAAAGCAAAGAGATCCTTCTGCTACAACCAACTGTCCTGAGAACGTCCCAACACGTTCGACTTTAAAGGTCATAAAGACGTTTTGACCAGTCTTATAGTGACCATTTACAAATATATTTACATATAAAATGTGCATACGCTTACACACTAAAATCCTATACTGCGTAAATCCAACTCTGAAACCGAATTTATATCAAAATCCTCCCAAAAAAATAACTAGAAGCAACAAAAATATATCCCATTTCCTTCAATAGTAGGGCCGAGAGCATTAAAAACACTAACATGAGTGCAGGGAATCATATTGAGGGGGAAAAGAATGTAAAACCAAAACAGCTTATCTTTCTTAAGAGGAAAAAAGGAGAAAGCACATCTTAAAAAAAAATAAAAATAAGTACCTTTAAACAAATCAGTTCCCCATGTCATATATATAGTCTTTCAAGTCTCTCATTGAAGCTTTTAATAAATATAAGGCCCAGACTATGATATGCATTTAATTTCAAGTATAATTACAATGTAAGGTGAAGCAAGCATAATAGAGCATCTTGTCAGTCTTTGTGTGTAATGTGTGCATACAAAACTCTCTTCAACAAACTGAGAGAAGTGCTAAAAATGTGCTTATGTTCAATTTAAACAACATCGCCAACATACCCTTAAAACAAATCAACAAGGTTGGTGGGGAAAGTGAATTTGAACTGAAAAGATGATTGAAACGCAAAATATGGAGGACAGGCAGTCTTTATTGGAAATGGGGTGGGGAGAATACAAAAACCAAAATAAAATATAATAACAATAATTATAATAATAATAATAATAAAAACAGTACAAGACAGGAAGATGGAGGGGAGGAATGACAGCGAGATGTGGACAGGTGTGGTCGGGGAACAGAGCGGGTGGGGACAGTGTAGGTGGGTGTGTGTGCGCGTTTGCACGCGAGGCTGAAGTTAGGAATTTAAAGAGCTCTTACACTCCGCCTTTATGGCACCACAGTTAATGGGCACAAAGGGGCGGCGCGCGGCCCGGCGCAGCCTGATGAGATCGCGGCACATGTGACGCGCCAGCTTGGTGAGGCGCGTGGCCTGCAGGAGGAAAGCCTGCTTGGTCTTCATTGAGGATTTGGGGCTGCCGCTGTTCCTCATTGGAACCATGTGAGAAGACTGACGGGCGCCGTGGCCACGAGAACGAATCTCCTATGGAGAGACAGACGAGGAAATTAAGGATTGATATAAAAAAAAAAGAAAAAAAAGTTAAGTGGGACAGTGATAAAACAACAGAAAGCGACAGGGAGAATATAATGGCTTTCTTAAAATTAAATTCTGTCATTAATTGCTCACCCTGATGTCGTTCCAAACTCTTAAGACTTTCGTTCATCTTTGGAACACAAATGAAGATCTTTTTGATGAAATCTGAGAGATTTCTGTCCCTCCATTGACAGCTACACAACTTCCACTTTGAGGCTTCAAAAAGTTCATAAAGAAATCAATGTTTATATGTGAATAAATGCCTAAATTCAATCTGTTCATCACATAAAGCGATCATGTCCCTTCTGAAAATACGGACTAAACCACTCAATTCATATGGATTAGTTTTACGATCTCTTTATGAACTTTTTAAAGCGTTAAAGTGTCAGTTGCGTAGCTGTCAATGGAGGGACAGAAAGCTCTCAGATTTCATCAAAAATATCTTCATTTGTGTTCCGAAGATGAACGAAAGTCTGACGGGTTTAGAATGACATGAGGGAGAGTAATTAATGACAGAATTGTCATTATTGGGTGAACTAACCCTTTAAATTCTGAGATGGGACAATCCTCCAGATGTCTATCTGACCTTGGTTCATTTGAAACCAGGATAAACATATTTTTTGCCGACCACAATGTTTTTTTGCAGTGAATTATTGGCTCCCACGATGAATATCAATTATTTTATATGATGATGACACTATGGTAACACTTCTCAATATGGTTATATACAACAACAAAGAAAAATGATTCGACTTTCCCATTCAGTAATTTAGGCTAATGTTCATTTCTATATTACAAATACATTAACATTTAAAGTTGCATAATTTTATATTTTATGAACAAACATGAAATAATGAACAGTAGAATAGCAGGGTAATAAACATTAACCAAGTATTTTACTCAGCTCGCTGAAATATTCCCCTGTGCTGAAACATGATCCCTATACACACACTACCGTTCAAAAGTATGAGGTCAATAAGAATAGAATTTATGGTTTTGAAAGTCGTCTTTAATGCTTATCAAGACTGCATTTATTTGATTAAAAAATACAGTAATATTGTAAAATTTAAATATTTTTACTTACTATTACTTTACTATTTTAAATAAATAAATAAATAAATAAATAAAATATTTAAAAAAATTAAATTAGTTTTTTAATGTAATTTATTCATGTGATGGCAACGCTTAATTGTCAGCAGTCATTACTGAAGTCTTTAGCGTCACATTATGGGTTGGAGAAAAAAAACAAACAAAAATGTATTCTCCGATGCATCACGATTCTCTCTTCAATGATTCAATGATTCATAAAGAAGAAAAGTAGTAAGTAGTAAAAAAAATAAAATTAACTGCAGATGAGCGATGGCATTATGGTATGTGCTCTAGAAACAGCCATAGTCTGCTTTCTGCCAATTTCACACACTCAAAAACCCTCAAACAAGTATTTAGACGAATTAGAAGGGCAATCGCGGGCTTCATTGCACACGAAATGCACTGTAAAAAACGTGGGCTTTGCCTAATGTTACGCTTAAAATTAACAGACTCATCCGCCAGTATTTCATTGTTTTCCCTTTTAAATGTATTGTTTTCCCCTCATTTATGCCACTTGGAATGCAGTAGGCCTATATATATATTCAAAACACAAATCTCACTTACTAACAGACGGCTGCTTTCAAGTGCTCAAGTGCGCTTTGTGAAGAGCGCTCATGTCATGCGGCTGTGTGCGACTGCGTGTTTAAGTGGTTAAACACTTGCATCTCAAAATGCTTTTATGAGGCGATCGGATCGTGAGGTGCTTAAAGACTCCCACCCTTACCTAATATTCAGATTTCATATTCTTATCAATGTGGAAACCATGATACTTCGTTTTTAGGATTCTTTTATAAATAGAAAGTTCAAAAGAACAGCATTTATTTGAACTAGTCTTTTGTAATATTGTAAATGACTTTACTGTCACTTTTGATCAATTAAATGCATCCTTGCTGGGTAAATATACTATAGACCCCAAACTTTTGAACGGTATATATACTGTATGCACCTCAATGCAGATCCAAACTGAGAGCAGAACTTACATTGGGTGCAGGGCTTGGAGGCGTTTTTTCCTCTACCCCCTCAGCTCTGCTTGGCATCTTCAGGCCACCATACTTTTTCCAGTACATCCAGCAGGATACACAAAGGCGACACTGCATGTTTGGAGGACCCCAAGAGTACCACTGAGCAGACTGTACACCTGTCAACAGGGAAGAATGAAATGAAAGAAATAAGAATGCAGGTCTAACTACGCCTGGTGGGTCATATTGTCTAGATAAATAAAGGAACACTTAACTTTCATGGAAACCTAATTGCAAACAGAAAAGAAACATAACGCGATGTCCTACAACACAATGAAAGGATTAGGTGTTGAAAGGGATTAAAATCCTTTTATGCTCCCCAATGTGAGTTCATTACTAAAAAGCAATATTGACCCAGACTAATCATTGCAGATCGCATTGGATTGTGATGCGGCAGCTTTGATTGATCAGATTGGAAGATAAAAGGGTGAAAATGCAGTATCCAGCCCCATTGATTACAGGAGGCGTGACATGTCCTTCGGGAAAAGCAGTGAATTGATTGGATGGCTGTGTTGACTGTAATTAGGCGAAGAGGGTCCTTACTCACCAAAACAGCTCTCACATGCGCGTCCGCCTCCGGCTGTGTGGAAACTGCCTGTGCCGGCTGCACCGTTCACAGTTGCCATTTTGCCGTTACTGACGGAGATCTGGTTAGGGTTGGGTTTATTGCTGTGAGAAGAAAAGCAAATTACATTTCACACTATAATCTTTCACAGCAGGTTTATAAACATGCAAAATCGAAACCTGAGCGCAAGTGATCACTGGAGATGCATTTGAGACTGATCCTAATATCAGACGTAAACAGGACTATTTAAATCATGCGAATGGTGTACAGGTCTTTGAAATGCTGATGTTTTAAAGATGTCCACACTCACTATGTGGGGATGTAGACTTGCTTCAGCTTGCTTTCTGCTTCAGCTGCCTTCAGTCGTTTCTGTACAAAGTCATAAACATTCAGCACTAAGCGAGATCGAGAACAGTCAGAGCAAACAGAGAAAGAGATTTCCAGATTATTAGTGTTTCTTCTATTAAAAGTACAGCAAAACGTTTTCAAGCATTTAAGCGCTGCTCACCTGCTGAACGTATCTGTCTGTGGTTTTCCACATGTAATAATACTCAATGATGCTGGTCAGTGACTTCCAAGGAAGCTGAAATGAAACAGGTCATTTAAAATGTCAGAAAGAAGGTGCCATTCTGAAGATACAGCTCATCTTGTCTTAATTCGTTAAATAGGTGGAATTCATGGAATATTTAGTCTGAGCATGGTATGTCTGGAATCACATGCAGACACGCATGATTATTCATGAGCACCTGCTGAGCCAGGGGAAACGTGCATGAAACGGTCGCAAAGAATTTAAGAAATCTTAATTTAAAGCTGGCCGAGCCCCCACTTTTGGCCCGCATCTATGCGAGGGTGAGCGGAGCATAAAAATGAACACAAAGGTGTTCTGTGCTGACAGCTGGTGTTATGAAGAACATTTAGATTAACATCCTGAGGTGCTGCTATGTATTTTTAGTTGCTGGTTTCTCCGCCTTCCTTTCGGTTTTTGAACCCGGTAATGAATAAGGATGAGAATCAGTTCTTCTCTATGAATCCAGGTTCTGTTATGCTTTACAAAAATGACAATTCAAATATTTTTAACCAAATAAAATTACGTATTATAAAACAATGAAATTACAAATGTTTAAATAAAAAAATTAAGAGTAAATGTAACTTTTTTTATAGACCTTATGCGCCAGAGAAACGAGGGCGCGCCATCTTCAGAATATTGTCTTTGAAGTCGCTCTGTATATTCCTATGGCATTGCTGTCCAGGAGTAATTAGCTTTTGAAGTGGATTTACTTAATAGCCTGGTTAAAACCAGACCATTCTCAGTAGTAACTGAGTTATGGTCTGGCAAAGCTTCATTAATAACTCATTTCCAAAGGGGCGTCACCAACGGACGTCGCTCAAATGCCTCTGGGTGCAATTGGATAGACCTAAAACCAATCAGAGCGATCGTCATCGTGTAAAGCCATATGCTGCATCCCAATTCGCCTAAGTTACACTACGCCATAAAAGTATGTGCTCTTTTTGTGAAGAAAAGGTATTTACTTTTGAATGTGTAGCAAAAAAGTAGGCAAGCTTTGGGACATACTACTTCGTCATCTTTATCGGACGGATCTGCCGTGTGCATCCTGTCACGTAAACTGCCTTGTCAATCATCTTGTCACAGTTAAAATCCTCTATTAAATCTAATTTAATTTCCTACCGTTTCGGAGACAAAAGTAGTAACACGTTCATCTGCCAGTGGGTCTTTCATGGAGACTGTCCTCATGTGTTTGCAATTTGAATATAATAATGCATTTAAAAGTTGGTGCGCTTCACCAACGGACGTCACTCAAATGCCTCTGGGCGCAATTGGATAGACCTAAAACCAATCAGAGCGATCGTCATCGTGTAAAGCCCGCCTCAATGTTTCTGATTGGTGCCGCGATTTCGACGGATTAGAAATGGGCTTGAATGAGCGCTTTTTTCAGACTACTTGCAGAGCAAATCTAAATTTGCTGGAAGTTGTCTGGGTTTTCCCAGGCTATTTACATTTACATTTTACATTTATTCATTTAGCTGACGCTTTTATCCAAAGCGACTTACAATTGCTATATATGTCAGAGGTTGCACGCCTCTGGAGCAACTAGGGGTTAAGTGTCTTGCTCAGGGACACATTGGTGTCTCACAGTGGATTCAAACCCGGGTCTCTCACACCAAAGGCATGTGTCTTATCCATTGCGCCACCACCATTTTACTTAAATTAAAGTTATTTACTTAAATTAAAGTTAACGAAAGTTATCATGAGGATTGTAATGTTTAAAGCAGATGTCTTAACAAATGTCAGTAGACCGGGAAGATTTTAAAACAAGCCGTTCATTCATAAATACGCAATATCACTGTGAAAATACAGACCGGAAGTCAAAAGACAACGAGCGCAGCACTGAAAAGGGGCGGGGCTACATAAGGTCTAGATACATTGTGAGACAATCACTGATGATTTTTTTTTATCTTTAGTAAATTTCATTCTGTAAATGAGGTGACAACATGCATTTTGGTAGGTTGTTGTCAGTATTAAAAAGGTAACATCATTATAACAGCTTATTACTACAGTTTAACACAATTTCATGAGTAACAATTATACAACATTTAGGCCGCTTGAACTTTAATGCTATATACCCTGTGAAACTTCTAATCCACTTATACAGAATTAATGCAGAATCAGCCAGACAAGCTCGATTAGGTATTTGAACCCTGCAGGGGTGATGATAAATGTTCAACATCATCCATTTCTATCCATTAATCACAGCACAAATCAATCACTAATGACTGCTTTAAGACAGAAAGGGAAAGAGAAACCCTGACATTTAAACCACCCTAACAAGTCCATCTCTAATGGACTATTTGGTGTTTGTGAACCAGTAGTTCTTATTGTGTGCAACAAAGTGGCTCAGTAGAAGAGCAGTTGTTTTTCATTCCATTTTGAGAAGTAAAGCCCCAGAGTAAAAATCCAATTTCTCAGTGCAATAGAAAACAGCTTTTCCTTGTGTTCTCACCTCAATACCAAAGCTTTCACTCCATTCCCTATACAAATAAGTACTCTTGTCTCTGAATGAGCAGATCAAATGTTCTCAGTTAGGTCAAGAAGTAACACACTCCAAATCCAATCCTTTCAGCTGCTCCAATCTTCCCATCGCTTCAGCCGAATATCATGTCTTCACCTAATCTCTGCTGCAACTCCTCCATCCTATCATTTTAAGTGATATTCTTTGCTTTTGCTCCTCTACACTATCTTTTTTTCCAACAGTTTTGCTCGCCTGTGGCCCGCCTATATCAGATACACCGATGTGATTGGTGCAGCTCGGCTACAAGGGAATAGTTAATGAGCATCATTACTCAATGCCAGAGTGACTCGCTTAGCAAATTCAAATTGTGCTCTCGCGAGAACTCTGGATTTCCAGGGTAATTCTACCCCACCTTAAAATAACATTAAAACCGAGCATGTATTTCCAACAGGCAAAATGTCGTAAACAGTCAGATACAGCATCCAATCAAATTACCTCAAGTTTGCAGTCAAAACTGACTGCATCCACACCAGCAATGTGCATATGATAGGTTGCGTGCATAGTATGCTGCCTTAGCAAATCGAGCTACATTACTGCCGTTCTCGGCTGTGTATGGAGATCGATTTATGACTCGAGCTGTCGGTCAATACAAAACATACCATGTGTGAGTTATTGTTTTTAATGTTGATAGTATATTATACATACAAGAACGCAATTTATCCCAAATATCCACACGACTGCAAAAGTTACATTGATTTTATACAACAGTTCAACACAAAAGGGTAATATTAAGTGCTGTACATTTTAGATACAGTATTGTCCGTTTTTTTTTTTATTATTTTGCAACAAAATAAGTTCCAATGAAAGCCACAGCAGAGCTGCAACACACAGCGGTGTTTCGTGAATGAATCTGTGGCTTTGAATGAATTGTGAGGATCAATGATTAATGATTAGTTAGCAAGAAAAAAACTCTAGAGAAGAGCATTTTGCTAGATTTATACTCTGTATTACATCTTCATTATATTTTTACTTAACCTGTTAGTGATGTCTTCATTATTTATGAATAAATCTGTTGTGAAAACAAGTTGTTACGGTTTATTGTCGTTTAAATGTTTATATTTCACCAACAAACTGGAATTGTGTTATAAAAACGTTTATATAAAAACTGCCTTATGTGCAATTTAAATGTTTGTACAGCTCAGTTTGAGCTATTTGAATGTTGATTATTAATAAGTTTGATTAATTAATTGATTATTAATTTTAGTTTTCGGCCAAGTGGATACTGACTTTTCGGTTTCGGCCCAGAATTTACATTTCGATGCATTCTCCCTCAGGTTGTGTTCGGGTCATTTTGACCCAGGGAAAATGTTCTTTTTCCCAAAAATACTAGTTCATGTTAATGTTATTGCATTGGACTGAAACTTAGTGACTTTGTTCACAAAGGGTATAACTACTTCTCAAATGTTTTTTGACAATTTTAGTACTTTAGAGTACTAAGTACTTTAGGACTTAGAGTAACTCACCTTGTTACACTTGTGGTGTTCCTGATCAAAAATGACCGGCCTACAAAAAATAGCTTATAAATCACTCTATTATCTATTATCACTATATTATCACCCAATATTGGATTCAATCTTTTTGTCAACTTGTTCTCTTTCAATTAGGACTGGTTTTATATTTCTATTTGCATCCGATTAATCGTAGGCCTCGTTTATCTCAGAGTAGGCATCTAATTTTTTGGATGTAGGCATCTAACATTTTGTTCAAAATAAAAGTTTTTCAAAACAAACTTCCTGGTGAAACAAAGTAGACTAGTGTGATCAACAGAGCAATTTTTTTTTCATATTTCATTTAATATTGTGAAAATTATTCATAAATAATGCTTTAACTCAAAAAATTAGATGCCTACTCTCAATAAATGAGGCCTATGATTAATCAGATGCAAATAGAAATATAAAACCAGTCCTAATTTAAAGAAAACAAGTTGACAAAAAGATTGAATACAATATTGGGTCATAATATAGCATAACAAGTGATTTATAAGCAATTTTTTTTAGGCCAGTCAATTTTGACCGGGGACACCACAAGTGTTATAGGGGTTTTGAACACAACCTGAGGGTTAAAATATAAAACATTTCAAATTGTAATAATATTTCACATTACTTTTTTGTACACTGTGAAAAAGATTTTTTAAACTTAAAAAATTAAATAAAGATTATTGGAGTAAGTTTCACAAGAAAATACTATTTCAGTCTTTCCACTTCAAAATGTCACTTAATTCAATGTGTTACTTGCCATTTTTTGGTAATTATTTGTCAAATTTACTAGCAATTACGAAGTAAAAATTGTATATTGTTACAAAAAAAAATCATTTGAAAAAGAAATGATGCATCAGTGAATGAATTCTTCCCCCACCACAACTTTCTGTGCATACTCACAAAGTCTTGCCGGATATCGTTGAAGTCTTTGCCGTATTTCTCCAGTGCCTCCTCGAACAAGTTTGCCTCTGACGAGCTCCACTCTTCCATCTCATCCCGGCACAGCACGGGCCCTCCTTGAGGAACGAGCACGCTCAGAGCGCTGGACAGGTCATAACCGTGCCGATGAAGGGTGTCCATAGCATGGAACTTAAAGAGAACCAGATAGGGAAAGAATTAATCAGGCTTTACACATCTCCAGTGGATATGCCGAGACAGATGGTGCTGATGGGATGGGTACCAGTGTGATGTCTCGTGAGGCTGCTGCGGCACTCATGTGTAAGCTGGGCTGTCTGACGGAGCTGCTGCAGTCCAAAGCTCGAGCAAAAGTACCAACCGCTCTGCACACAGATCACCAGATTCATCATGCAAATTTGATGAAAAAAAATGACACAGTTTCCAGTATCTTCTACAGCAGTGGTTCTCAACTGGCAGGTCACGACCCAAAAAACGGGTTGCATATAAAAACGATCCAATTGTGCGGTGCAAATTTATCAGTAGGCCTGGGCATCAATACAGATTTTATTCCAATTCACAAGCTCTCAATTCAATTTGTGTATATTTCAGTTATAGTATCAATTTTGCCTCCAAGAATCGATACTGGGATCAGTCAAATGAAGATTGTGATTAATCCGATAATGAACTCCCCCTTTTTTTTTCAGCCCTATTAATTAAAGTTTCTTTGCAGAGACTCACCATGTTAGGCAGAGTCCAAAAAGTTGGAATGTTTAATCTCTTATTTAAAAGCCATGAACAAAACAATACAAGGTTTAAAAAAAAAAAAAACCTGACTCAATACATGGACGAACATGGTTTGCGTCGCGGTCGATCACAATGTGTTTTGTGCAAAGATTTACTGGCTTGAAACCATCAAAATTCGAAAGATATTTAGAAACCAAACAAACTATATAGACAAACCAATAAAAAAAAAAAAAATTTTTTTTAAGAAAATAAAATCATCAATATATAATTAATGTAATATTACTTACATTTTAGTGTTTGATTTTATAGACATTTGTGTGTACTACTTTAACATTTTGTCCAAATGTAAAATCTTCGCCTTGAAGAAAAACAGTTAAGAACCACTGTTTGAAAGGTCACTGATTCATGTGTTGAATTATTAATATGGCATGGATCAAATGTAGAAAGCATCCAAAGACATACCGAGCAACCACAAGAAACTGGTCAATCTGTTTGTTGGTCAGTGGACACTCTGGGTCCCACATCTTCATCTCCATTTTAGACTGGTCTCTGTCATCAGGTTCTCCTAAAGAGAAATTTTCTTTCATCAGAGCTGGCTGTGTGAAACCAGTGGGTAAAATCTGCCATTGACAAATCTGTCAAGACAACCAGGCAACTTGTTCCCGTGGCAACGATGGGAATTAACACGTAAATCAAACCTGCAGTTCGTTAATGAAGGAAGACAGCCTGCTTAGCAAGATCATGAAGAATGATGATGATGACAGGTATTATCATCATCAGCCCAACAGCCTGTCATTAGAATGAAGAGCAAGGCACTTAATCCTGCGTTGTGTAAATGCTGAACTATGAATCGTTTTGGATGAGCCAAAAAAAAAAAAAAAAAAGTACGCAAAACGGGAAGGTCAGAATCCCTGGGTTCAGATCAAATCTCATTTCTTACAGTTTAACTATATCATTTATAAAGTTGACGCACTTTATTAATCTAAAACCTAGACTAAATCTAAATCTAGAACTGAAAAGTGCTTCGCTCACACTGGCCTCTCATTAAAGATAATAGGAGCTGTCGACTGGACATTTTTGTAAGTTTGTGAGAGTGGAGCAGGGTCACAGACTTACAGTTGGAGTCAAAGTGGGGATCACATACTGACAGAAGAGCAATTTCACACTTGACTGGTGGAACACGGCGATACTGTAAATGAGAAGTTTTTCTTGTGATGCAGCGGTGCTCACGATCCAAACTCATTGTGACATTTTGACACTGCAAATAAGCAACACAACAACCCAACGAGACTACTATTTCCACAGGGAACAAACAGCTCAAACACAAAATAATCCCCTCCCAGTCCCCAAACAAAAGCCGCTTTTCCACCGGTGGGCTGAACGTTTCAAACAAATTTAAAGGTACGGTTCCAGTTATGTTGCCACTTGAGCCCGGTACGGCACCGCACAATTACAAACCGTTCTCGGTCCGGAATTCTTAGTACGGTTGGCTAATCACGCAGAACCGTGCTGGTCACTTGTTTGTTGCCAGGCTACCAGTTTCTCTCCAGCTGGCTAGGCGTGTTATTTGAGCGACATAAACCCAAATGAATAATACAATTATAAGAAATATCTGATCATCCTAAATAACGCGGTCACCATTTAAATCTCACATCGTCTATAAACTCTTGCGTTACCAAGGCAATGACTGACATATTTGTATTACATTCCAATGAGCTCCATCATCAGGCCCACAGTGGAACATGAAACCATATCCGGCAGGGCCAGATCGGCACGGTTAAGCAACGAGAACAGTTTGGTCCGACGGTGGAAAAATAGCTAAAGATACCTTCCAAAAAAAAAAAAAAGCATTGAGTCTCAATGTAACTCATTCTGAAATCTAGTCTGGTTTAAAGGCCCAGATACACCAAACTGGCATTGAAGAACTAGCGGACTGTGGTTTTGCCTCAGGTCAACTGTGTCCAGGTTAAAAAGTTGTGCTTGAACACACAAGGACTACAGAACAACAGCATGTACATTTTGGCTTGTGTAAAAGGAAATTACTCTCCATATCAGCAGGTGGCAGTAGACTGTATGCGTCATTCAAAAAGGGAAATTGGAAGAGCTAGGAATGCAAATATACAACACAGCGTTTGCATTCCATTGTTTGCACCCATCTCGCTCACCACAGATGGTTTCCGTAATATAGATTTTTCAAGTATGTCTGAAAATTGCAAATGGCACTGGTGTTGTTTTCATTCGTTGTTTGCTTGCTTTGTCGCATGCTTTTCTTCTAGCGCATTGCTTTGCTGAGCTGAACAGTTCAACCTTCTGAATCGACCAAAGAGCCACCGATGGGGATCTGTGCCTACGCTGCGGAAAACACCGCAAAAACAATACACTCAACGACGGTCCAACACTGGTCACGTGTCTCAGCCTTAAAGGATACCTTCACACTTCACACAGTCTGATTTCACCCCTGTTCCCCTGCAGGATTCATTTCACATTTTACTTTTAGGATGGATCGCTTTCATGGCAAAACATTTTTTTTTTTTTTTCAAGAAGCTGCATCTGCCATGGCATGTTTTATTTACACAAATTGTTAAATGCTACTCAAAGTTGGCATACGTGTATTTTCAGAACAATTGCATAATGTTGCATAATGTAAATAGGCTACATAACATATATAAAAATCAAAATTCATTACAGAGCAGAACTGCAATATGGCAAATCATTATCAACATTATTGTTGATTATTTCTCTTGGTACTGTAATGATTATTAATATTGATTAAAATAATACATTAACCTATGGGGGCTCAAGCCCTTGCCCTTTTTTCAAAATTAATCAAAAGTGCCCCTTATCAACAATAATACTGTGGTCAATAAAACAAAATGCATTTGAATCTTACTATGACAATGTGTATGAAAATGTAATGAATTGTTCAAAAGTCAAGAAAAATTCCTGTTTATTTTTATGTATTTGCCACCAGACAGTTTGAGGCGTCGTTGCCATAGCACATTGCTACGGCACAGAGCATTGCTTTGGACTTGACTGACAGACTGGCATTCTGACGCCATGGGCTTGCAAACCCCTATTCACCCATTTCTTTCTTTTTGTTTGAATTATTTTGCTCACTTTAAAAAATAGAATACAAGGAGTTTTTCAGAAGTTGCATATTCATAACTGTCAAATCAGTTTACAAAAGCGAAGGACCGTGGACCATAGTTTCCAGACCACTGCGCTAGTGACTGGAGTTACAACTGGAGTTAATCACCAGTGACTCTAAACACCTCTGATTGGCCATTACATTCAAACGCTCAAAAGAAATGTGCATGATTGGTTATAATGCTTAACACTGCAAAAAAAACAACATGTAAAAGAAATCTTTGATGCAATGTTAGCAATCAACTATTTTTTCCATTTTCACATTTCACTTTAATCTCAACAGTCATAATAGATTTTGTTCCCGAGGCATTTTTTCTCCCCTTATCTTGAATTTGGGGGGCAGTTTTGCCCCAAGCCTATCTTAATTTCCAACCCTGCCCTAAAACACCTTTTCAAACGGACACAGATACCGCAACCAGCCAAAAAAAAAACCCAACTCTGATTGTTTACTTCTACTTGCACCAAATGCTCTAGTTTGAGATTTATCACTGAGACAAAAACATTCAATCTAATTAGCTAAATATTCATATTTAAGAGAAACTGACATCTATGATAATAATATAAACTAACCTTCCTGTAGCATTTCTGGGACATCAGCCTGAAAGCGTGGACCAACACGAATCTCGCCCTTATCGGCCAATAGTGTCTTCTGTGTGGGGTCGTACACCAATGAGTAAAAAAATGTGTCCTGAGAAAGAGAGAGTGCGAAAGCAATGGGTAAACAATAATTCATTCAAATTAGACATCCAATCAAACAGACACAAAATAGCATTTAAAGACTTTACCTCTCTCTCAAGGTAGGAGAGCACAGCTTCTGTCTCGTTCAGGAGGGCCACACTGCACTTCCCCCTATTTCCACCACCCCAGAAGAAAAAAAATAATAAATGATTAAAACATGCAGCTCAATGTGTTATGTTCTGCATCCAGCTGTATCCACAGATCCTCTAATCCACAGCACAGTAAAAGGGGGGACGAAGGGGGAGACACTAGGTGCAAGATTACAGAAGAATGTGTGAGTGTGTGATGGTGACATGAGTAAAGATGAAAAGGTGAGAAGAGAGCAGATGGGTGAGAGGACTATAATAAAATTCAGGAAATTAAAGGAGAAAGGGCAGAGAGAGGAAACAGATAAGAGACAGACAATGAGAAAGCGCTGAACAAAATCATTATGGAGCTATTGGACAGTGGAAAGCGGATGCTAATCTCTCTGTGCTTCCATGAACCACGAACGCTGCCACGTCTACATCCAACCTGCACTGTTGGGGAAGCTACTTTGAAACTGTAGCTACCCAACCTACTAATTTAAAGGGATATTCCCAAAATTAAAATGTTTACTTACCATCATGTCATTCCAAACCTGTATGACTCTCTTTTTGTTCACACAGTTTAAGTCAATGGTGGCCAAAACTGTCTGCTTACCAACAGTTTTCTAAATATCTTTTGTTTTCCACAGAAAGAAAGTCAGTCATACAGGTTTGCAACGATGTAAGGGTGCGTTATATATAGTTAATACATGGCTTGGTTGAATTCTAATGTAGAATGCGGTCTGTTATTTCTTGATAACAGACCGCTGCTAAGTATAACACACCGTTGCCATGAAAAACAGAGCGTTGCTATGGACGCAGGATTCTAACCGTAGAGACGGAACAGACTATTTTTCATTATCCCTTACTTATATTAGTGCATTAAAAGACTGTAGAATGCGCAGGTAGTTCCATTTCAATTTAATCACGTTCTACATTTATGCTCTGCTTTCCTTGAATCGAGCGCACACACGTCACTCGCACACAAAGATCGGAGATCGTGCTGCTCACACAGAAACAGGAGCAGATAAATTTCTTGCCAACGCTGACACACGACTTTTAATAAATTAGCTTCACTGCTCAATCGCATACATTATATTATTTAGGAAGGAGTTGACAATTTTTTAAGTAATTAAACTTACAGCTTCATTGCTAGTAGAGACGCTGCACAGACGCAGGTAATTCACACGCACATCTCTCTCGATAGGCTAATTCATTCAAATAAATGTTAGAATTCAATCAAATAAATGTAACCTTACCGCACTACTTTATTTATGTGCCTGATTAAAAGCGGACAGAGTGCTAGATTGTGGTAACTTACGAAAATATTGTTGTCAAAAATTGTCATTTTGTTTTATTCATTTATTTATTAAGTAGGGAGCAATACACCACTACTCCTTGGACAAAGTAGCTTGTTACAGAAAAAAGTTGTGTATTTTGAAAACAGCTGAGCTACTGGCACTTTGCCCTCAAACTTCCGCCATTGGTAGTGCCAATGGCTGGTTAGAATGCTTGAACAAACCTACCTACAAATGGTATTTTTAACAAAAATAAATAAATTACAATTGCTAATTTCATATCAGTAACTCAGATTCAGCTGGTGCATAATCATAATTAAGATTCACTCTTATGTACGAAGTATTTAAGGTGATACTTAATTTTATTGGGCGACAGAGCAAATTCTTTTTATATAAAATGTAACTTAATTCTTGATGTGTCCAGTTCCTCACAAAATACATTATACCATGAAAAGGCCAGCTAGCCTTCTACAATGGCTGCTCAATATTTATGGATCACAGAAGCCAAAAGAAGAAGAAAAAAAACAAAGAAAGAAGAAAGAGAGTGACATTTCCTTTATTTGGAGACCGATATCAATTTCAGTAAGCACAGCAGGCCTCTCCAAACCTCGGCACCACCACTAATGTTTCTCATAGGAGGCTACCCTTTGATAAGAAGCACTGCCACCCGGCTCCAGGCCGCTAATGCATTTATCACCTGAATCACAGCGGGTGCTACAAAAGCCCTGGGGTGCCATTGGCCAGTTAAAGGATGGATGCAGAACAGTGACTCACATCCTAGTGTGGGCTGTGCAACATGGGGGCTGTTATCTTACCTCAACGGCCCCTTGAAAATTTGAACTGAGGATTAAATGGCACGTTTTGGTCTATCATATATTTAGAAGCATTTGAACGTGTGTTCAACCTGTTTTACCTGATGTGTGTGGCAGGGAGGGATTCGTACTGCCGGGAAAGGAAAAGCTCTCTGTGGCGAAGCTGATGTTTCTGTTTTTCAGAGAGGTCTGGCTCTGAGGGGCTTTCCTTCTCTTCTTCCAGGTCCTCTGTACGAAGGGAATTAGAAATGGGTCAAAAGGCATGGTCACACATATAAATTACCCTTTGCATTAGCAGCCACATTAGAGGAGACCAACCGAATCAGCCGAATGCAAATACTTTTTGCATACACAAAGCAGATCTTAAAGATGACAGCCATCTTTATTGTCATTTGGTGTTTACTGTGTTGGGTTGCGATCAACACAAATGATTAAAGTGTAATTTATTGCAAATTGTAGTCTTTGGAGTAGAGTGGCCATTTGTTTGGTAATCTGTATTTGATCGTATGATTGAGGGGCCGTTTACACAACAGTTTTTAAATAAAAACAGAAAACTTATTATGCATTTTGGTCATTCATTTACATGCCGATGGCGTTTTGGGGGCCTGAAAAAACAACCTTTTGAAAACCATACCGTTATCTTCTCCGTTTATTAAAATACAAAAACGCGAATTTGGGAAAACGGTGACGTCATGCGCATGCGTATTACGTGTTCAGTCTATAGACTCGTAGTGTTTATTTACAAAGTGACATCGCCAACTACTGGCAGGCAATGGCATGCAAAATACAGCGTTATATTCCATTCAACGGTCTGTGTGAACGGGAATCATTTTGACACCTTGCAGAAAAAAAAACTAACAAAAAAAACAAGAAAAGCAAACGAAAAAAAACCTTTCTGTTTTTAGTACGTTGTGTAAACACCCTGAAAGCAACATTTATGGTAAAGAGTTTTTGAAAAAATAACGATAACATTAACGATGATAATTATTAATCATAATAAGTAAAATACTGCGGAAACATCCAATAACATGATATACTTCAGTAAAAAATAAAAAAGTTGCACCTGTTTCCTTAAACTTAGGTTAGTCGTATATTGTTAACTACCAGCTACAGAACCAATCAAAAGTTTGGGGTGAGTGGATTTTTTTTTTAAAGAAAGTAGTTTCTAGTACTTTTAAACTCACTACTCACTAAGACTGCTGAAAAAAAATATTCCCACAAAAATATTAAGCAGCACAACCTTTCTTAAAATTATAAATTTCTTGGGCACAAAATCAGCATATTAGAATAATTACTAAAGAATCATGTGACAATGAAGACTGGAGTAATGGCTGCTGATGAATCTGATATTATAACATTTAAAAAATAACATTTTACAATTAAAAAAATATTAAAATTGAAAACCATTAGTTTAATAATGTTTCAAAATACTGTATTTTGATTAAATAATTGCACCCTTGGTATAAGAGACTTTTAGCAATCCCAAACTTTTGAACAGTAAAGTGCATTATTGTAATTAGAGAGTAATTATTATTATTCTGCCAATTAATATAATTGAATAGCTTAACTATATGGCTGTTTATAGTTGCCAGGCAACATGTGGTAACAGGAGTGCATATATCGGCTATTTTATAATAATACATATACACATACATCCTTCAATCTGTTTTTAAAGTAGTTCTATAACAGTAAACAATTGATTTTGGCATTTGCGGACCAAGTTCACCAACTGCAATTGGAGAGGAGGCCAGTGTTGACTAGACTGTTATAGTGTAGAAATATACCTCTGCCGTCTAAATCAACAGTCCCCAAATGAAACTAGGACACTGAAATTATTCAGGCCAGCTTTGTTTACTTTCCTGGAAATGCTACAATTTAGTTATATGCAAGTATGAGATGACTACCACTTTCACTGCTACTGCTTATCATGCCTAGTGGGGGTTTTAAACAACATTCCCACAAATGTATTTCACTTATCCTTTTCCTACACTCTTTCATTTAGTCAGCATTGAAACACTGAGTCAAGCAAAACTGGTCCTATACCGGTTGATAAAGACAAATCTGTTGAGGGCCTCTGAAACATTACGAAATTAGGAAGCCCTGCTGCCCAATTGCTGGCATCTGGTCCTGGTACTCCAGTGATTACAGCTCCCCTGCTGACTTACACAGGCATCAGAGCACAGACGCATACGCATACAAGAGCAATTTCAAATGACTTCTAATTATCATGCAAATGACCACTCATGCATGCCACGTCACAGACCACCCTTGGTTTCCTTGACGATACATTCACATTGCCCTGGAAAGCACTCATGTTCACTCACTTGCGTGCTTGTCAGCCAGCTGGATGAGGCTCTGTGAGATGTCCCTTCTCCTGTAGAAACAGACCACCTTTGCCTCCACATTGCCACTAGCCGTCTGAAATGGGAGACAAATAAGGTCACCGTGAGGAAACTTCATGCAGTATCAGGGGACACTGAACCTAATCACCTCCATTAATTAATACAGAAAAAGCTTAAACCTGAGGTTGCAGTCTATTATGTTTAATTAGCAGTGCAGTGTTGAATTTATAACACCGGCTGTGTCGGCACTCTTCTGAGGAGCAATCGAAAAAACGACAAGCAGCCCAGTTAAAAAAAATAAAAAAAGGCATGTGACAATACGCCTGATAAACAAGATTTAAATGAGTAGTTAAACCAGATGAAGAGATAAAATTCTAATTATGTATTGCTGCCAATCAATTAAAAATGATAATACAATTAGTTGCATGATACAAATGTTAAACTAAATCAAAATAATTGAAATTAATAACAAATAATATTTCCTGAGAAAATCCCCATATGAAGACAATTCAATAATCTCACTTCTGATGCCTCTGAAATAAATTAAATTCACCACACATTCATAAACTCATGTAATCAATAATATCCCTCAAAGCTTGTTTTCTCCTATTGTATAGGACTATCAATATCAATAAGGTTGTGGGAGAAGAATAATGCAGACGGAGTGCATCTCAATGCTCAATGGCCACAGGGCCATTATTTGTTTGGATGCTTGACAGACCTTGTGGCAAAGGCCAGAGCAGAATAACAACCTGCAAGTGAACTGAATTTGTCTGACGAATGGATCCTCTAATTTGACAAAGATGTCAAAAGGTGTGTCACGTCACCAGTAGATTTGATGACTGACCAATGAGTATACTGTGCAGTTGAGCATGCTGACAACGAAAGCATAATGAGATGATTTGGCATTGTGCATTATGGATTATGCGAAATCAGGGCTTCTTAAAAAAAAAGTCCCTTAGCATTTACTATTTAAAGAGCTGAATCATCTTTGATCATAATACAGACATTGTACAGGTCACCAGGCGTCACCATCCTAAACTTCACTAAAGGGACCCCTGGAAGCAGTCAGTTGCTTTCCATATATCACACAGATACAGTTTCTCAGCAAACAAGTGTTGGAGATAGTAAAAATGCTGAAGGGAGAAGCGCACAGAAATACTCCGGGTGAAGTGGCTGAGCTTGTTGTGTCGATGTCGTGACAATGTTGCGTCGACACCCTACCAGTACACCCAGCGTCCGTCCACCAACCCAGACTTCTCCCTCCCAGCCCCGAGGCCAATGTACCTTATTCAGTTCCTCTATTCGCCTGATCAGATAGGGGTTGCTTGAAGAATTCTCAAAGAAGACATAATCTGTAGAAGAAGATAAAAAGCACTGGATTATTTTGTTAGCAATATGAAAACCACACATCAGGGCTTGGATGACTTTGAAATTCACATTACAAAAAATCAACTGGAAAACGTTGCATCTCATTCTCCCATTTAAAATGTCACACAACATACAACTCCATATACTAAATATATGCTTTAACACCACACCACGTTTCCTGTAAGTGCACAGTCCAAATAAATCAGGCTAGAAATACAGAAACTTAAAAATAAATAAATTGAGTGTAGCTACAGTTCAAAACAATATACTCGGGCCAGATAACATAGTAATCCATTTATTAACTATGGGGGGAATGATTTCTGCTATGACCAGGCATTTAAAATAAGAAAAAGTTATCCAATGGTCTTATTTTTATGTGAACGGTAAAATTCACAGACTGGTATAATGGATAATGAATAAAGTATTCATAAAGTACAAGGCACTAAAGATAAAACGACCATTTAATTCAAATAATACCTCCAAATGCTTACTTTAGATAATGAAGAAAATTTGTATAAATGGTAGATTTTATAATGTACTGCTTGCATTGCAATGGGGTGTTAATAAAAATATCCTACAAACTCTTACCAAATGGGATTTGAGATCTGACAAAATAGTAATGTTGTGTTGAGGTTTGGTATACACATAGAAAGCAATATAAGTGAAGAATATGCAGTTGCATGCTCGTAAACAAACACTTCATTCATGCAAACAACCGAATTCTGTTCATGGTCATTTGAGTCACATTCCGATACATGTATCTTCGGCATAACCGAGCACACAAGAAACGGGTTACATTACAACAATGCAATGTAATAATTTATCACACAGACTGTCCAATTGATTCACTGAAAGTATGCCCAAGCTGCAAAATCTGTTACAATGGCACTGAATTAACGGCGCCATGAAACAATGTTAAATTCCGCGGCACTGACTATTATGTAGCCGGCTAATGCCACAAACAAACGACGCGGCGGTTTTATAGTAAAGACATGTTGATGACTAAACGCATGACAACAAATACACCTCAAAATAGTGCAGATTCATAATGTTTCAGTGAATAAGTGGCAGAAGCTCAATAAGGTTTATCTGTGGAAAGCCGAGTGAGGGGTTGCTGTTAAATGCTAGCTCGCGTTGCTACCTTGCATGCCGAATGAGGACCCGTAACTAATGGATACGTGCCAAAAAATGAGACAAATGATCACAAAGAAAAACATCGGCGTCAAAAATCGGCATGGCCAGGTCGCAAGCATATCTGGCATTTATCCTATATGGACAAAACCAAGAGAAATGTGCTATATATGAGTGTTCCCATGTGCTTTACATATAGTAGTGATTATTTGTTTATGATGTGGCTAGCTAGCAACATAGCCTGCTTGCTAAAATGCTAGTGCGGCTATGATAGTTTAAGAGGCCTGACCCACATCAGAAACCAAAATATTCTCATCCACGTTATCGCTTTCTTTTGCAAGGACACTGCACGTGTTAAGAGTTTAAAAGTGAGCGGCCGGTTGCGGGAATTGCGCTGAAATGAACCCCTGCCTCCCAGACAGGTCTGGCGGCGGTGCCTGTGTTTTGACTTGCGTTAATTCAGAATATAGACGGACATACCTCCGACCCGGTACATGTTGGCCGCCATTTCTGCCCTCCCGGAGTGTTAAAAAACCAAACCATAAACTAAAATAAAAACAAAATAAATATGTGAATCAGAAAGACATCTACGTCCTGTGACCTGTTATAAAGCAAACTGGCTTAAGATGTTATAGATACGGGGGATGGACCTCTGTAAGAATAGGAGATTTTTTGCAGCCCCCCTCCCGAGATTCACAGTACAATACAGTAACTCACGCGCTAGAAAAGGCTCGAGCGCAGCAGCTTCCTGATGGTGATGAGAGAGGAGGAGAGAAAAGAGGAGGGAGGGAGGGAAGGAGGAGGGTGAATGAAATCTATAGTCTGAACCCTCAACTTGACCCTCATGATTGGTTTGTTTTTTGTGTGTGTGTGTGTGTGTGTGTGTGTGTGTGTGTGTGTATGTGTGTGTGTTTTGCACAGAGGATAAAATCAAACTTGGTCATGTACATTTAATAAAAAAAGAAAAAAGTAATATTACAAATAATAAACAATAATGTTAATGTAAGGCTTTTAAAAAAAACTAATAATGTAAGGCTTTTTAAAAATGTCAATAAATAGCTTTAACTGTGGGAAGCATGGATGGTATAGCCTACTCTACATTGAAAAAAAATGGTAACACTTACATTAGGTCTCAATAGTTAATGTTAATGCATGAACTACAATTAACTAACAATGATCAATATATTTTTACAGCATTTATTAACCTTAGTTAATAAAAGGTTTATAAAAAACCTTATTGTAAAGTGTAACCCAAAATCTAACTAATAGATGCTGATAAAAAAAAAACAAAAAAAAAAACATAGGCTACCTAGCTAGGCGTTCGAATCATTCAGACTGAATCAAGAATCGATTCAGACCGATTTGGTAACCTTTGGATGATGCATTGAAAGGTGATTAATTCTGATTCTAAACAGCCGACCGAAAACACGGGGAAAGTCAATAAAAAGCAATAAAATAGTATTGCTTCTTGATAATGATCTAAAAAAAAATTACCTCGCTTCTAAGAAATTAACTAGTCTAATCTCGTTTGCACAACACTGCTAGGGCTTGCTAGCCTATTAATCTGACTTCACCTACAATTTGAACAAACTCCAGTTGTCAATATAGGCCTAATACTGCAGTAGCAATACAATACTACAGTTCCTTCGGGGTAATTCCCATTCACACGTTCATATTAGGCTTCATAGTGCATTAATTCATGTTCACAGATAGGCCATTTGACCTTATAGTAAAAAATCCTGTAGAAGTAGGCCTATTGCCATTAACTAATGTAGTTTACTCATTTTAACAAATTAAACCTTATTTTAAAGTGTAACACAAAAACAAAAAGGCCTAGATGCTAAGATAAAAAAAATGAAGTTAGAACTACCTAGGCTACTTATTTATGTAACTGATCAGCGCACGAGTCAGCTGTTCGAATCATTCAGGCTGAATCGCGAATCGATTCAGACCGTTTTGGTAACCTGTTGGAATGATTCATTGAAAAGTGATTAATTCGACTCGTCAGCCAATTCTGATTCTAAACAGCCGACCGAAAACACGGGGAAATTTGTAAAAAGCAATAAAATAGTAAATCTAAAAAGATCAAAATTTCATCGCTTCTAAGAAATTAACTAATCTTTTGCACAACACTGCTAGGGCTCAATGTATGATATTAGTTTTAGGGTGTGGCTGGACAACCAATAAGGGGAAGAACATGCATTGATTTGTAATATTGAATATTTTATTGAGTTCCCCAACGTGACATGTCCCCTCGGGTCTACTTCATCAACAGTGTAGCAAGTTCACTTGTAAATCCCAGACATGCTTGCGTCGTAAAAAACTCGTTTTTCGTTTGGGAACGCCCGTCCTCGGGAGCTCATGATCGAGAGCGCAATAGGCTTGTCGATCTGTGACATCACTGTATGAAACAGCCCACTGAAGGCTGGAGTTTAGATGATGCACAAAGAAACAAGTCACTTTTCCACGGTTCCCCTAAGTGACACGCGCTCAACCTGGAAGAAAAAAAATCCCTTTATAATCTGACATACTGGTTTGGATTCGCGAGTTTTGAGCTGTTTTTTTTTTCTTTCTTTCTTTTTTTCTCGTGCTTACAGAAATGTACTGGATTTTAACTATGACCATCATTAAGCCATATTGCACGTCGTTTCTCTCTTTTTCACTCGAATCGATGATGTCAATCTGATCCAAAATGAAGTTTGGGAAGAATATATGCATCCTAAACGTCGGTGGCACCAAGTATGCGTTCACAAGAGAAGTTATCAAGGATTTTCCCCTCCGAAGAGTGAGCAGACTCCACAGCTGCTCCTCTGAAAAGGAGGTCTTGGAGGTATGTGATGATTATGACCGAGAGAGGAACGAGTTTTTCTTCGACAGGCACTCTGAGGCGTTTGTCTTTATTATGCTTTATGTCCGATCTGGAAAGCTCAGGTTTGTCCCGCAGATGTGCGAGCTTTCCTTTTACAACGAGATGATCTACTGGGGTTTGGAGAGCTCGCATTTGGAGTTTTGTTGCCAGCGACGACTGGAGGAAAGGATGTCCGACACATTCACGTATGTTTCAGAGGAGGACATCAAAGCAGAGGTGGAGTCCAGAAGTGAGGAGGATCAGGTCACCAGGCTCGCCCCGGAGACAGGGAACGCGCGGTGGCTGGAGAGGATGAGGAGGACTTTTGAGGAGCCAGCTTCTTCTCTCGCTGCGCAGATCCTGGCATCAGTGTCAGTGGTTTTTGTCATTATGTCTATGGTCATCCTCTGTGCGAGCACTCTGCCGGACTGGGATACAGCAAAAAACAATACAGTGGAAGAACACAGGTATATGCATGAATTCAAATTATGTGGTATGTGGTACACGACACGTATACATTTATGAAAAATTAGGTGCATCTGCCACAGGACAGCTCAGCTTTATGAGCATGCCCACCTTCCATAGCTCCATATAATTGAAGGAATCGTGCTCTTCTGCACACAGGATCTCAGATGTATTTTGTGACGGTACAGGTTTGCCCCCCTGAACTTACTTAATTGTCTTGTCTGTTTGATTCTTACTATGTTTTGTATCCTGTTCCTCTGCGAGCTCCATTCTGACCATCTTTTCCCCATTAAAAATGAACAACACTGACGTGAAAGTTAAACTGAAATCTTAATAAGTGCGCTGACACAATTTTTCTGTTTACAGAAAATTAGACAGGATGAATTTGGACTTTCAAAGCATGTGACGTGATCAATCAGGACACTTTGAATAATATGCTATCATTTATATATGCAATAATATTGAAATGCAATTACCATTTTTTATATTTTTGCTGATTATTTTCCTTTTAATATGTAGGCCTATTACAGGAAAAACGATATTAGCATTGAAAAATACAAAAACGACATTTGAGTATTATGCGTATCCTGATAATGCAAGCTTGAAGGCTGCGAAGTATTGCGATGATGATATTTGTTTTCTAACTGACGTACTTCGATTGGCCAGTAGACGTCGCCAAAAATATCTGACGTCAGCATGAGCTTTGCAGGGGAGACCGGGGAATGTTGTAACACATTTTGTTTCAGCGTCTGTAACTGTTAGAAGTTTTTGCGTTCTCAAACTTTTAATATAACATTCTCACATTTGTCTGCTACAAATTAAATCTATAGGCCTACGTATTCCCCCAACTGTGCAAATTCATGGAAAGTAGGCTACGTACAACCTATCTCACTACAGGAGCGACTTGTAACACCAGTCGAAAACATGGAGATTTGATATTTGTCCATGCATTAAATTATGTTAATCAGAGTTATTTGTCCAAAATAGTTACTATGCAAAAACAACTCTAATAGACTGCGTGTTTGTGAATCATTCACTCAATATAAACGCTCCCATTTTGTGTTTTCTTTGTAGTGTTACTAACCCTTCTCTGCTCAGCTTGCGTGGATGTTAAATAGCCTATCAAATAAAAAAAATACAGAACCTACTGATCATACACATTTCGACATTTAGCATCTACTAACATGATTACAAATCAAATTATAATCCAGATGAAAATTAGCCTATTTTATTATTATTAGTTTTCTGACCCTTGGATCCATTATATTACCTCAGGAGGGTGGTGATTTCTTTTGAACTGGCACATATATTTGAACTTGAACCCCTTAGAAATTAGGGTAGAAATGATTCAAATTAAATCTCTATATTCTATATTATGCATACATTTTATCATCATCCAATGTGAACATGACATCTTCCTGGTTCTCTCCATCAGAGATTAAAAATTCCAGTCATGTTTTCATATTCCCTGAATTGGGTCACATTGTCATTTTGGGTATTCCCTTGTCGCCGTCTCTCTCTCTCTCTTCTCTCTTCTCTCTTCTCTCTCTCTCTTCTCTCTCTCTCTCTCTCTCTCTCTCTCTCTCTCTCTCTCTGTCTGGAATTATTTATGAGTAGGGCATAAGGTTTTTTCTTTATGTATCCAGTGCAGTCTTGATTCCATTTCCCACAGTGGCCCCTGTTTGTCTCAGGGTTCAGGTATGTTCTCATATGTGTGTAACGAGCTGGAAATAAACCCAGTTTGGTTTTTCATGCATGCAGTCTTACAGTATTTTCAAAAATGTGGATATCATTCCCATGCTTTGTATTCATCTTTAAATGTCCGTTCATTCGTTGCCTGTAGAGGTCCAAATGTATAGTTTTTATGTTCATCATGCCTACTGAGGAATGATTAGCATATATATATATATATGCACTTGCTGTTAACCCAGCATTCTAGCATTTGTGGGCACATGTACATATATTATCACATCTTCTCTTATATTTCACAGTATTCTTGGCCCTGTTTACAAGCATTCATGCCGAAACTGCTGTCCTCACTGTAATTCCAAGCCTGTCACAGCTCTATAAATTTGCTTTGAACATTACAGTAAAACCATTCAGAGTGAAAGAGCAAATTCAGGGGCAAATTTTTTAGATGCAGCCTTTCACAAATCAATTTCTTTGTTCAAATATTAAAAGGAGATTAAATTGAATGTGCACTGAAATATATAAAAATATATATTTCTTTTTTTTTTTGGAGGGATCGTAAGTTCAAGGACTACTAAGCAAGCGTAACTTCCTGCCTTTCAGCTTCCATAGACACTGACACTGTCAACAAAACACTGGAGCTGTTTACACGATCTGAATGAGAGGACATTTTCCATAGAAAGCACATTGACCGCATGGCTGCATGAAATCTTATCTAAACACTTTGCATGACTTGTTTATTAAAAATAACAGAGCTAAAACTTATTTGAAGGCTACTTAGCAACATTTTTAGTGGTTATTATTTATATTTTCACATTCACTGATAATATTCTTGGGAGTGTTTGGTAGAGGAATATTCCAGGTTTGATACAATTTAATCTGAATCAATAGCATTTGTGGCATAAGGTTGATACCACACAAAAATGTTTAGATTAGTCTGTTGTTTACTTAAGAAGAAAAAAATCAAGGTTACAATAAGAATCTTACAATGAAAGTGAATGGGACCAATTTTTAAAGGCATAAATGTGAAGCGTAATTATATAAAAGCACTTACATTAATTCTTCTATAACTTGTGTATTATTTGAGCTGGTTATGTTGTAATTTTTATAGTCGGTTTAGGGTTTTACAGTTTATTTAGTTGCATAGAGAAAGTTGTATAAAATTGGATTGAACTTCACACAGATAAGGTTCATTTTTTACTAAATGTACAATTTTTTTACAAATTCGTGTTAAAATGCATATTGCATGTTTTGTGGCTATCACTACAGTGTGTATTTTAATGTTAACAGATTCAGATTGGCCCCATTTACTTCTATTGTAAGTGCCATACTGTTACCTAGATTTTTACATTTTTAAATAATAATAATTATATAGCGTTTTTAAAGCAATCTTTTCAAGGCGCTTACACAGAGAACAAGAAAACAAAAATAAACACTCTTAGAAGAAAATGTTCATCTTCGGAACACAAATGAAGATCTTTTAAATCTGAGAGCTTTCTGTCCCTCGATTGACAGCTATGCTATTGAAACTTTGACGCTTCAAAAAGTTCATAAAGAGACAATAAAACTAATCCATATGAATTTAATGGTTTAGTCCAAATGTTCTGAAGAGACTCGATCGCTTTAAATGAATTTAATTCAGGCTTTTATTCACATTTTAACATTCATCAGTGAACATAAACAGAAGCTCAACCAAACCTTATCTGCTTGACGCTCTAGAATGAACCTCATTGGTTCTCGTACTTCAAGCAAACATGCTTGAGCTCCTGTTTACCACAGCTGATGTGTGAGTTGATGAATGTTTATATGTGAATAAAAGCCTAAATTCAATCTATTCATCATATAAAGCGATTGAGTCTCTTCAGAAAAGTTTGTTCTAAACTGCTCAATTCATATGGATTAGTTTTACAATCTCTTTATGAACTTTTTTTAAGCATCAAAGTGGTAGTTGCATAGACTATCAATGGAGGGACAGAAATCTCTCAAATTTCATTAAAAAGATATTCATTTGTGTTCCGAAGATGAACGAAAGTCTTATGGGTTTAGAATGACATGAGGGAGAGTCATTAATGTCAGAATTTTCCTTTTTGGGTGAACTAACCCTTTAAAAGATTCTGTCAGGCACTCCATATATAGAACCTTTTAGGTGTATGCAAAAGGATTTAGTAATGGATTTGTTTTTAATTCATAAAAAAAAAAAAAAAAAACTGAAACATGTTAAACATAAAAGTATTATGCAATAATTTTCTCTTTATATAGAACCTTTTCGGCATAAAGTGTTCTTTAAAATTGAGCCAAGAACTCTAAGGTTCTATATAGAATCCCACTGAACCTTTTTTTTTTTTTCTTAGAGTGGAGGGAAGGAATGATTGGAAATGAACGTTTGTGTGGTAAAACAACATTATGCCACAAATGCTGTCACTTGAGCTTAACTTGCACTGAACTCAGAAACAAAAAATTGTAATCAAATCCCTGTCATAACCTCTAACTTTCTCTTTGTGTTTTTCTTCCCATATCTCTTTCTCTCTGTTCTCCCCATTTCACACAGGATTATCGAGGCGGTTTGCATCGGCTGGTTCACTGCCGAATGCATAGTGCGTTTCATTGTCTCACGGGACAAATGTGAGTTTGTGCGCCGCCCCCTTAATATTATTGACCTGCTGGCGATCACTCCTTACTATGTGTCTGTCGCTATGACAGCGCTGACAGGAGAAAACCCTCAGCTACAGCGAGCGGGAGTCACCCTGCGTGTATTACGAATGATGCGCGTCTTTTGGCTAATCAAGTTGGCGCGTCACTTCCTCGGGCTGCAGACGCTCGGACTGACGCTGCGCAGGTGCTACCGCGAGATGGTCATGCTGATGGTGTTTGTCTGCGTCGCAATGGCGATATTCAGCGCCCTGGCACAGCTGTTGGAGCACGGCCTTGACCTGGAGACTAGCAATGAGGACTACGCCAGCATCCCGGCAGCCTGCTGGTGGGTTATTATCTCCATGACCACCGTCGGCTATGGAGACATGTATCCCATCACCATTCCGGGACGCGTGCTGGGTGGCGTGTGCGTTGTGAGTGGCATTGTGCTGCTGGCTCTGCCCATTACCTTTATCTACCACAGCTTTGTGCAGTGCTACCAAGAACTCAAATTCCGCTCAGCACGCTGCGTGCGAAGTCTCTCCTCTGAGTTTCTCAACTGACTGTTGCACAGTTCGTCATGAGATCCTCTGAAACCTGCTGGTCTTCAGCTTAGCAACATCACCTGCTCTTCTGTGCCTTTATTTTGTACCAAGATCTAAAATATAGCGCTATTCTGTTTGGGAAAAAAATCAGCGTTTAGACTCTCTATTATATCCAAATAATAACACAAGTACCTCTGTACTCAAGGATACATCGATGTTGACAATTACAGGCATCTGGAACCATTTCTGTCCATCCTGGGACTAACAGAACAGGACAAAAGAGACAAATCAAAGCTGGAAAGTGCACAATAAACAATTACGATCCAAAGGAAATACATAAGCCAATGTTTGTGTTGTAACCCCCTTCCTGTGTGAACGAATAAACCCGATCCAACAGAATTTTTCAGTGTATGAAATGGACAACTGTGGCATTTGACGACTACAGATGGCCAGGCTGCCTGGAAGGGGCATCTGGCGGGACCTTGTGTCCTGTCAGTGCTCCAGCCTAGAAGGAGCTTACACAAATTCTCATGTTTCCATGGAGAGGTCCCTCCGACTTGCTAAATCATTAATTCAGCTCCCAATAAAGTGGCAAAGCAAGGGAAACCAAAGTAAAAGGTTTTAGAGTGGCCACATAGAAGCGATCCGGAAGCAAATACTGTGATTGTTTTGACATCAAAGCCACTGTTGAATGTGCAGTTTCAAATGAAGTTAAAGGTCTTACTCATAGAATGGTAGTTAACATTACTAAGCCACAAAAAAACAAACATCAGCTGTTCATCCAGACAGCGACAAGTCTGAAACCTGTCCATACACGACTGTGTGAATCAAGAGGCGTTAACTAAATTGATTAGCAAACACCTCACCCACACGCTCACCAGTAGGAGGGTTGTCACTCGCTTCCTTCCTCCTCTTTGAATACAAGCACAAAATCAAACCTCTTTTCCTCATTCAAGGGACTTTCTGAGTTTGTGTTTCCTGGAAAATAAGATTTTGGGTTGTATTTAATAAGATATGCTGCACATGATTAGATTTATTGATGGGAATAGTCAATTTTATAAAAGTATTTCATTAAGCATCAAGAACGGTTTGGAAACATATTGACTATATAATACAGATTTTTTTTTAGCTAAATTGATTATAATGTCAAAATTAAGATAGAGTGCATTGATTAATTCAGGTTATCCTATAATGACATAATTTGTCTTTAGCTTAAATCGTCATGTCAGTGTTGGGATCTTATAATTGCAGAAACATTGCTCGGTTGACGTCACACCACACAATGTTTATTTTTGCATCTGTATGGAGACATATGCCTTCATAGCTGTATCATTTTGTAGCTGTATTTGTGGCTATTTAAAAGGGTCATAATGATGCAAATTAAATCTTATGTAGCTCTATTCTGTAACCTAAAATGTATTCTAATTGGTAAAGACAAGATTATTTATGTCTATGAAGAAAATAAAGAAAAGTTTACTGATTCAAGCCTGATTATTTAACTAATTATAATACAAGAATGTGGCACAAATGTGAAATATGTTAAGCAAAGGGAAAGTACCTCTGAATGTTTTAAATAGGGATGACTGTGTCTAGGTGCCCGTTTTTTACTCCAGTGAATATTAGGGTGGCTTTATTTTTGAAAAGCAATGTCTGTACAGGCACACCTGTCAGGTTACGTCTTGTTTTTTTTTCCCTGTGTTTAAGTTAGGCTGCATCCGAAATCGCATACACCTACTATAGTAACAGTATGACAAAATAAGTATGTCTGAATTCACAGTAGCCTACTCATAAGAGTAGGCAAGAAGTACCCAGATGACCTACTACTTACAGAGATTCTGAAGTGTGCATTTGATGGACACTACCATCCCATTAGGCCACGGGAGAGGACTCATGAAGGGCAGTGAAGCAGCCTAAGTGGTTACTGACACTGGTAGATCACATGATAATGACAACATGGCAGTACGTCCAAATTACATTCATAAATACAGACATTCATATATAGAATATGCTGTTATAACAGTGGTGAAGTAATTACTTATTCAAAATAAGTACCTACTCAAGAGAGTTTGCGATTTCGGATGCAGCCTTGGTTTTGCTCTGATTGTTCCTTGTTCCCGCTTCTTGATATAGTTACTCATTGTTTGATTAGTTATGTCTGCTGTGTCTCATTTCGTTGATTAGTATGATCTAATGGTCTCCCCTGTGTTCTGTTCAGTTCTTGGTCCGTTCTCGTCTTATTATGTTTGGTTGTTCTCTGCCTATGGTTCTAGACAATGATTTCTGAGTATTTGATTTTGTTTAATAAAGAGAAGACTGCTGCAATTAAATCCTGCGCTTTTATTTCATCCTGCTGCAACCAGACGTGACAACACCTTAACGTTTCGGCTATAATAAAACATTCGTGCACATTTTCACCATTATTCCCCAAGACATGAGAAAAGATACAGATCACTGAACACATGTTGACCTTTTGTGACAATAGCAGGGCATGCTATCACATTATGGAGCATAGGCATAATTTGCGGGTGGAACATGTCCCCACCACTTTTTCTCAAGGTTGATATTGTCCCCACCACTTTTCTATGCATCCATGCATTTATTCACGTGAAAGTTCTCGGCACTAACAATATTGGTAGATCTCGTTAAAAGACAAATTAAACCCAATGTAGCCTAACGTTACTATTGAAATTGATTTCTAGACATCGTAATGTTATTTATTTCCCTAAAATTGTTATTGTAGGCTACATATATCTTATTTAGCATATTAGCAACCTCCTAGCAACAAAAAATATCTATTACAAGATGGGATTAATAAACTCAACATTATTTAGGGAAAAAGTGAAAATTGAGTGTATGGCTATAGGCTCATTGAGAAATAAAATTGAGTATGAAAGTATGGCTTTTGAAAATATAGCAACTTTTAATTTAAGTTAATTTAAAGCAGTCTTCACATAAACTAATGATAACACATTTTACATTTAGCAGTGCTCAACGCTAAGGACTTTTCTACTAAATGATCAAAAGGATGGCTTTCAATTATACTGTAATGTTGAAAGGCTATAATTATTTCATCCCCAGAAATTGAGAAAAAATCCTTCATTGATTGTAAAAAAAAAAACATAAATATTTAAAATAGTCCATAGCCTACCATCTTAATGTTGTTAACATTAATTTGGAGATTCAGTGTGAAATGATGTATTAAAAAATAAAATACATATTAAAAATTGTAATGTTAGGTGCGATCAATCGCGATTAATAACAGAAAGGTTTTTTTTAATCAATTGACAGCACAAGCTCAAAAGATAGCCTAATAGCTTCTAAAACACAAAACAGCCATACCAACAAATACAAAATGATCACAGATGATTTAACAAAATATTATAATAAATTCTATTTTTCAACGAAATCAAACAAAATCCCAGCATTTTTATTTCTGACTTTTAACCATAGACGTTTTTAGCTTTAATGACGTCATATTCGCGCGACAAATCCTTACGCACCCGAAAAGCCGGTTGTTTTGCGACGGTCACTCTCACCTCGTCCTCGCCGGTTACCACTAATTACCAAAATGTATTACAAATTTAGTGGGTTTACACAAAGACTAACGGGAGCTTTGCCAACCTCCGCATACAACCCTCAGGTATGTGCGCGCTATTCCGTTTCTAAAAGGTTAATTCAGTGACCTTGATTGCTACTACTTGCTCCTTGTGAGCCATAGAATTATTTTAAAACAGTCGTTAGATAGCCTACGTAAAATTAATGTGTCTAGTAGTATTGTAACCGAAAAGATTATACAGGCTAATTATTATTAATAAAGAAAAGCGGGTTGAGAGCTGATTATCCACACCAAAATCTACTTACTGAATACAGTTACTTAGTTGAGCTACATTTAATTACTATGACTTCCAAAAAAATGGTTGTAGTATTGATTTTTTTCAGGCAGATGACCAATTTCAGCACTGGTTATAGAATCCTAAACTCATTTCACAACAAAAGGCAATAGTTAAGAGCAACATCTGATAGATCAGCAGTTCTCATCCAGGCGGTCGAGGCCCACTAGGGGGACCTCAGGAAACTCCCCTAAAGGGGGGCTTTAAAATAATTAAAGACTTGGAGAAGTCATGTAAATTAATAAAATATTCAAATTTATAAAGAATATACATTATTATAGCACTAATAGGCTATATTTTATCAAGTAGAAATTGTGAATAAAAAAAATCGGGGGAGGGGTAAAAATATTATGTATCCTAGACTCCTAGTGGAATAAAATATCAACTTAACCTGTTTGTAAACTTCCTTTAGGGCTTGAGGTCAAATATACCTTCTGAATCCCCTACAATCATCTTTGCCACACCAACTAAACTGGTGTCTGAGTCAGGTGCTGCAGTGGAGTATATGGGTGCCAACAAGGTTCAAGACCTCCAGAAGCTATTTCAGGTGTGTATGTGATCTATTAAGCTATGTAGTTGAGTTAAAGGGATAGGAACATTCTGTCATCATTTATTCCACCTCATGTATGCCTTTCTATCTTCTAATGAACATAAAAGAAGACACTTTAAAGAATGTTGGTAACCAAACAGATTCGCTTCATATTGACTTCCATTGTATGGACATAAAATACAGTGGCAGTCAATGAGAACTGAAACTCTTTAGTTACCAACATTCTACAAAAGATCATCTTTTGTGTTCATTTTTCAATTTTGGGTGGACTATCTCATTATTTAATAGGAGAAAAAAGAAGCATACATTATTTCTTCCCTCTCCCTGTTTCTTCTTCAGGCCTCAGAAGAGATTCCTGTCCATCTAAAGCGAGGTGTTCCAGACAGACTCTTGTACAGGACCACCATGGCTCTGACAGTCGGGGGAGCTCTCTACTGTCTTGTGGCTCTTTATATAGCAGCACAGCCCAGAAACAAGTGAACTGTACCCAGCTTCTTCTTTTCATCGACTCACATCATCAGTGATGAAATAACATTTGTGATCTGTATCTTTGTTCTACTTATTATTATTATAAGCAATATCCCTCCCAGCATAAATCACCGTAAACAGACACTCTGTCCTGAACAAAGCTTATATTACACAATGCCATTTTACTTGTGTGTCCTGTATCAGTTCCTCTTACAAATGTGATGCTGTTAGTTGTTTATTAGAACAGCGGTTCTCAACCTTTCTAATACCAAAGCCCACGAAAATCAATATTTGATGCCCGCTCTATGCTATTATTTGTTCTTTTGCTAAAATTACAACAAAAACAAACAAGCTTGCTTTTAAACCTTTTTTTATGTAAAGAATATAGGGCAATTGGATAAGTCATGTAAATTCTTTTTTTATTTGACTAAATAATGCATTTCTCCAGATTAAAAAAAAATATTAATAATTTTTCCTGTAGCATTTTAACTTAAAGAAATTATAACAATTTATTTAAAAATATTTTAATTTATATAAAAATATTTTAATTTATATAAAATACTTTAATTTTGTGGCCCTTTTTGGAGTTTACTGAGACTTTCTGGTTGAGAACCATTGTAGAGTCCAAGACTTATATAGTCCTATCAGAGAATAAACCCTTTACTCAGAGTACATTTACACGACAGCGACGTACTAAAAACGTAAAAGTTTTTCCTTCGCGTTTTTGAAAATTGTCACGTACAGACAAAATCGTTGTCAAAACAATCCTTTTTCACATGGGTGTGTAAAAATGACAAAAACACTGTATTGTGCTGCCAGGCCAGTAGTTGGCGATGTCACTTTTTAAAGAAACACTACATGCCTATAGACTGAACACGTAATGCACATGCACATGCCGTCAACGTTTTCACAAGTTTTTTGTAGTGTACATGGAAAGGTTTGCATTTTCATGCCCCCAAAACATAGTTTGTCATGTAAATTAGAGGCCAAAATGCAACTAAATGTTTCATCAGCAAAAGATGGTTTATATCAGATGTGTGATGGCTCACAGATTGTGAGAATCATGTTTAGGTAATGACTGAAGAGGGTTGTGATTGTTGGGAAGAGGACAAGAGAAAAAAAAAATAGGGTGAGACCTCACACTTTTCAGTAGTGTTGATTGGTTGAAAGGGGTGGTATAATGCCCTTTTCACAAGATGTAAAATAAGCCTTTGATGTCCCCAGAGTGTGTATGTGAAGTTTTAGCTCAAAATACCCCACAGATATTTTTATAGCATGTGGAAGTGGTCACTTTTTCAGGGTGAGCAAAAACACACAGTTTTTGTGTCTGTTCCTTTAAATGCAAATGAGCTTCTGCTCCCAGCACAGAGGGCGGAGCTTCGAGAGCTTGTGTCCTTTTATCTCACGCAGACATGCACTGGAAATTTCAAACACTTTTAGCCTTTTATGTTCAAACCGAAGTCAGAAAGATGGAGAGACTCAAGAAGTGACAACATGTTGACAACATTTCTGAATGTGTAGTTATCTTCTAGTCATTGATTAGCATATTCTGTCATGATAATCTATAAATCGCGTTCCCGGGGGCGGGTTTATGTAAATCTTAGGGTTAGAGATGTCACTAACCCGGGAGGAATGTTATGTAGTCCCATACCAGCCGTTTGTTGTAGTCCGTAAAAAGCAATTTCTTGAAAAGAAAATATCTCCCTTTGCTTTGAACTTTGAGCATTGTAACTTCGCAGAGGTCGTTTATGCTCAAACAGCAACATTACACACTAACTAAAGTTAGAAAAGTGAAATCATATTCAACCACCCCTTTAATGTGTTTGTTACACACTTTGGCATGTTACGTGTCTCATGGTGAAGCCCAATTAAGAATGAGAAATCTATAGGAAGTGTTTTAACAAGATGTACAGAGTATTCCTGAAATGTGGAGCCAGACAAGAATCAGACATGGTGAATGCATTTGATGAAATGCCACTGAATGCAATTATTATAATAATGTAAGGTCATATTTAAAGCATCGAAGGACTTGTCATGCTGCTGCTCCTCTCAAATGCACGAAGCAAAACTGTTCGTTTGTGAAATTGAGTTTTGTTTCTTCTTCTTTAAGCTTTGGCACTCTGAGATGTACATGTTTAATTTAAAAGAGTAGAACCAAATTAAAAGCAATTACCTTTTGACACTCTTGTTTGCTTGCGTTTTCTCTTTTTGAAGTCTGACATTCGGTACAATATTTGATCAGAGATAAGAAAAAACATCAAAACATTACGGTTAAATTGATTACTTATGTATACACAGTCTATAAGATGGCTCTTGAAAAGCTTGGAATTTCCTGCTCAGGCTGTTCACATGGCAACACGGCTATAGGAGACTGTACACAAAAGGACTTCCAAATAATCCATTTGAATCTGTCTCTTTCATGGCCAAAGCACTGTAGAGCAAAGCAAGGATTCATATTGTTCTGAAATCCTATTTTTCCACATTTCTGTATAGTCAGAGGTAATAACACAACATGAGGCTGACAGGCTGTCTTAACTGCACATTTGCTCTTGATAGGCTGTCAGAGCACAAAGCGGAGTGAAACAATCTATGACAATGAGAGGCTGTGATTCACCCCGTTGCTCTGCTTACTACTGAAGACTACTGACAACTAGTGATCGGCCACACAGAGCCTTTGAAAGAGGGCAATAATCTCTACCAAGTACGGCTGTTCTTCTAAGAGCCTCGGGTAAGACTTTTCCCCAAGACAATCAATATTAATATTTTCTTTTATGAGCCTGTGACTGGAAAACCACATAGCCATGGCAACCACAAGACTCTTTCCAGATGTCCATATATTTCCTAGTTAATTCTGTTTACATTATTCATCTCTCCATGGCGTGCATTTTATATCTAAATAAATACATAAGTCTGAATGTGTGACCACTATACATGTTGAGAGTAGAGATTGATTTGTGCCCTTCTCTTGATCTCTATTGTTTGCCTTATTTAGCCTGAATGGATGAATGAACAATGGATTCGATCCTCCAGAGTGTTTTTTTTGTGCCTCTGAATTCAAAATTCAATTTTTTTCCCCGTTAAATTATGTAAAGTGAGCCAGACGTCTGAAACAGTGTTCCAGGTGGTCACATGTTATTAATATTACATTTTTACATTTTTGCCAGGTTGATTTTACTACTGCATTAGCTTCAATATATTGCACTGATTTATGTTTAATACTTTTATGTTTAATAACAAGGGCTGGGCCAACTGTATAATATACACAGTATAGGTACATTTTAGTTCATGATGGTTCTTAAATTGGTTAAAAGTGGCAGTAAAAGCATTTTAATGTTAATTTAAAATGTAAGAACCCTGGAAAATATTTTTTATCAGGGTTTCCACAAAAATATTATACTGATTTTTACATAATAAAAAAATATAGAATGATTCAGTGACACTGAATAATAGAATAATAGGCTAGCTACTTGTTATTAATATAAAAAAAAAAAAAATTCAGTTTGGCCAGCTTCCATATTGCATAGTTTTGTTTAATAATTTTATGTTAAATAACTATGACAAGGGCTGGGCCAACTGATCTTTAGCTACGAAATCTAGTTCTAGAAATCAGTTCTTCATGAAATCCTTAGAGAAGAATTAGGAAGGGTGCAACAGACATCATGGGGTGCGCAGTGGTGGGAGCGTGTTTATTTGGGGGTGTGATTGGTGTAAGACACCAGTCTGTGAAGCCGAGAGTGAGAGAGAGAGTGAGCGAGTGAGCAGTTGATAATCTCCATCTGTAGTCCTGCTGCTCACTTGGCTAAAAGCAAAGCTCTCTCTCTTCTCTAGGAACAGTCGGTTGGTTATCTCTCACATGTGGCATTGGAGTTGGTGGTTTCCTTAATAGCCCTTATACATTATTGACTTCTTGGTTAGGCCTACATATAATTTTCCCTAAAAACTGCAGAGCTGCCTGTCAAGTAAATACAATGCATTGTAATGAAAAAAAGAACAAAGGGATTAACAGACAAACTGATTCTTGCTAATTATAGAGAAGAGTTTGTTTAATTAATTGGCTTCCTCTATTATTTTGTCTTTTCAGTTTATGTCTCCTGATTATTCTTTATTTTCCATACACATTGCTCTCCTTCTTTCTTTTCTGACTCTCCTTCTGCATAACAACCAGCAATGAGAGGTATGTATTGAGTAAGCAAGCAGCGTGTGTGTGTGTGTGTGTGTGTGTGTGTGTGTGTGTGTGTGTGTGTGTGTGTGTGTGTGTGTGTGTGTGTGTGTTGGCTTTAAATTGATTAAAATACATTTTTAATGCTAATGAAATTTTTATGAATCCTGAAAAATATATCAGTTTCAATAAAAATACTGAACTGACATGTTTTATCTTTTTTAACATGTAATAAGAAATGAATGATTTCTAAAGGATCATGTACTGTAAAACAAAAACAAAAAAACAGATGATCAATAAGTTATGATGACAACATTACATTGATGACTACAGTACATTGCTTTAACTCGTCAAAATAAGTAACTTTCAACTTTTTAAGTTATGCAAGATTCAACTAATTTTTTTAAGTCAGTTTAATGTAAATTTAAGTTGAAATGACTTAAACATCCAAGTTGTTTGTACTTAAAAATTTACGACAGCCACTTTTTTGTGTGTGTGTGACACTGAAGACTGCAAAAATAGCTACTAAAAAATTACCAACTTAAATATTAAAAAAGCCTATATTAAAATATTACTATTTGTATATATATATATATATCTTACCAAGCTGATATTTCTCACCCTCTTTCTGATAACAACCAGTAGTGAGATGTTCTTCGGGATCTTTGATCATTTATATAAAAAATGATATAATCACCTTATATATCATTTTCATCTACAGTTCATGAATTTGATGTGCATACCTATCAGTTAAAACCTGTTATTGGAGACTTTCAAAAAGTCATACATAAACTCTTTCTGGTCTCCTGACGGACATTGGTTATTTCCGTCCTTCATTCACACCATCACAGTTCCTGAAATGGAGAACAATTGAGAACCATTGACTACTAGAATCCATTAACTCATCCTGACAGTGTTCTTGGAGGAAAGGAGGATGGGACAGCAGTCTACAGCATTTGTGCTGGCTTTGAGCCACACCAACTGTTCGTAGGACAAACACCCACAACCATACAACAAGCCAAAGCCTGAAGAGTCTGTTCAGGAGACAATTGCACAGTCCAAACTGTACAATCCACATCAGTCATAAGACAACAGTGGCCCAATAAACCTGTACAGGATCAGTAATCTCATGCCATAATCCTCTGAAATATCACATTCTTAAGAGCTGCTTGCTCTTATAGAGAGAAATCAATGGGACTTTGAGCCGAGTGCAAACTTTACCTGCGCTTACATCATGGATAAAGCAAAGTAAAGATCAAGGGCCATTGGTTACTTTTTGCTGGAAAAAACTGTTTGAACTATTTGAGGTTCAGGCTTTTTGGGCACCAGCTACTCACAATGATAAACACAAACAGCAACACCATAAAGCAAAACAAAAAAAACCTTAACCACTAAAAAGGTGATAGTAAGGACTTTGACATTATGAAAAATGTATTTTAAATAAATGCTGATCTTTTGAACTTTCCTCAAAGAATAATGAAAAATATTCCACAAAATATTAAGCAGCACAACTGTTTTTAACAGTTTTCAGCACAGCCATCAGGAATAAATGTCATTTTAAAATATGTTAAACCGAAAATAGTTTTAAATTGTAATAATATTTCACAATTTCACTCTTTTTTCTGTATTTTTGATCAAATAAATGCAGCCTTAGTGAGCATAAGAGACTTTTTTCCACCCAAAAAATCTTACCGGCCCTAAACTTTTGAATGGTGTACATTTAAAACATAATCCTTTATAGCCACAATCTGATCTTACTGCCTTTGGACATTGTATTGTATTCAAGCCTTATTTTAGTTGGATTCACAACTGTTTCTGTTGGTGGATTTAATGTTATCTAGATCCCCTGGAACATTTTCCCCGTGGTCACTCACTGCGCAAAGATAGCAAATGAAATATGGTTTGAAGAGAAAGTGTAAATTAGTCTATAGAAATCCTAAACAATTTCACTCTTATGAAACATTTTTGTGATGTTCTATTCAGCTGACACTCTGACCTTCCCTTGTCCGCTTACATTTTTCAGTCTGATTATGTTTTTTCTCTCTCATTCTCTAAAAAGTCAATAGAGCTTTATTGTTCTGACTGTAATGAGCTGAAATATTGCCAAAGCTTTGAAGTGCTTACAGGTGCAATAAATAAGACAAATCTCTTTCAACATTATTCGATTTTGTTTCATCATGTTCCAATATGATAAAGTTCTCATACTCTTTATCTTTGATTTTTTTAATATAGATTTAACAAAAAATGCACACCATATTTTCGTTCTAACCTGTAAAGAGTGCCAACAGACAATTCCTTCTTTAGTTCTGCATTTTCATCAGTGACTATGGTCATTGGTCATTATTAGGGGTGTAATGTTACCCTCAAGTCACGATTCATTATATATCACGATACTGAACTCACAATATGATATTATTGCATATGGTAAAAGGTTAACTTTTTTTTTTTTATATTACATTGTGGGTGCATGAAGGCTTGGACTTTATGAATGCACAAGACAATGTTGACATCAGAATAAAATATTCATGATGCTGGATATATTCTGAATCTGAAAATACAGAATTATTTTAGACGAACATGCACTGAAAAAAATTGTTCATTGAATTTAATAAAAAAAATTATGGTAAGTGGTTGCACACAATTGATTTTAGCTACATTTAAACACATGTATTAAGTTGAACTTATTACATTTTAGTTCAACTTAATGCATTTGTTTAAATGTAGCTTAAATCAATTGGGTGCAACCACTTACCATAAAAAAAATTGATTAAATTCAATGAATCATTTTTTTCAGTGTGCTTGCACTCTGTCACTGACTAGTTAGGCCACTTTTTACTGGTAAGACATTTGGCATTATCAGAACCCACAAATATTCCCCCATTGCATTATTATATATAGTAGTTTAAAGTAGTACTGACACCAAAACTCTGACTTTATTTTTTATTTTGGGTGAACTATCCACGTTACATATTGTCACTATCCAGATGCATATTGTTGCATTTTTTTTATTGTGATATATTGTGACACGATATAGCCTAGGGCTAGGCTATTGTTACACCCCAAGTCATTATGTTAATAAAAGAGAGCAATCAAACTGAAAGGTTAGATACAGAATGTGATATGGATTTCATTCGTAATGACACAATCATCTGTAAATCAGTAAAAAAAAACTGCTTCTTTTTATATTACGAAGTAACAAAAATAGGTTATCTCACTGTAAAAAAAAGTTGCTGCCTTAAAATGTTTAAGTACAATAAACTTTTATGTTTAACCCATTAACTGTCACCCCCCTTTTGAGAATGGATATTAAAATGCACTATTCAAACTTAAATGGTTGTAATTCAAGAATGCTTTGGAATATAGACCTAAATTTGGTCTTGTTTTAAAGAAAACACTGAGCAGATTATTACTGAAGTGAAAACACTGTAGGCTACTTAATATTTTTTTCTTTTATATAAAATATATATTTTTCAAAATATTTTTTACTATAAAATTAAAGCCATATATCTAACCAAGTTGTGGTCCAAATTTGAAGTTGATATCACAAAAAATGAAGTTCCCATGAGATTTTATTTAGGCGTAATACCAAAAATAGCCACCGGGTGACATACGTTCCATTGAATTTAATTGTATGCATTCTGCCATAACAAATTAATAAAGTTCTGTCCAAATATCACTTCTGTCACAAAAAATGGAACCTTAAGACTCAGACCTTTCTGACAAAATGTTTTTTGTCAAGATTAGAAAAGGTTTTGATCATAAATTATGAAACATGATGACACAAAAAAGGGGAGGAGCCTGATAAAATAATTTAGAGTACCGTTTCTATGGAAACGCAACGTCCAATTTCAAAACGATTTTCACAGGATGAATTCTGAATTCGTAAGCTTTCAAATTATACCTAATTTATGATAACTACTAAAATATGTGATGTAATAAAAAAAGGCGATAAAAAAAGATAATATTATATTTTAGAGGATAATATATATATATATATTATACTTTTTAGAGGATAATATTATTTTATATTTTTTTATTGACAAATACTAGATTAAATGTTTTATGAACTTTTAGCATGAAAACCAAAGTTTCAATTATTAAAAGTCCGTGCGTCGATTTTTTGTGACAAAGGTCAGAACTCCTGTTGATGTAGATTTTTTGAGGTGCACTCTTGTCATAAATTCATCTATTACTGTTCCTGCATAATTTGTAAAAAACAACAGTGCTGAAATATCTATTAAGGAGTCTTAGACCTTTCCAACAATATATAGTTTGTCATGATTAAATTAGGATTTAATTGTAATATAGTGAAGTAAACTTAGGCGTCCCGTATACGGGACGGTGACAGTTAAATTTCAACTTAAATTACATTAACTTTTAAAAAGTTGAATCTTGTATTTCCTACACTGTGTTGTTGCATTATGTAAAATGTGAATCTGTCAGAAAAGGAACTTGAAGGTGAACTAGAGTACAATGCTATTGATTTTCTAAAAACACCATGTTTTTCACATCTCATTCGGGAATGTGCTAGAACAGCACATAATAGCTCCTGAAATAAGCCTCTCCTCCATGCTTTTTATGCTTCACAATAAATACAATACACACAATCTCTTTCCATCTCACATTGAATTAAAACTATGGAACTACTTGTGTCTGGCTTTGGCAAATAGTGAGTATAAGCAACGCTGAAAAGAAGATAACAATCTGTTCTTATTCTCTTCAGTGTAATCAGTGATCTGTCATTTGTGAATAGTATGAGGATCTTTGTCAGGTTCACAGATGAAATGGTCTTACAGGGTCCCAAAGCACCCTATGTTTTATGTGAAAATAATATTAATATTTTTTATAAAATATTTTTATTTTACCCTATACATTCTTTAATTGTTTTCTCTGACTTAATCAAAGCCTGAAGCTCTCTTTTTTTTTTCAGAAATCTGTCTTTTATAAATTTTTAGAATTATCAATTTGACTACAGACAAAATAAATAAAAATGAATGAAATTTAAATAAAAACTTTATTTATTGCATTTATTTATGTTTTTATGGGGTCTCTGAGACCCCAAACATTACTAATGTAGCATTTTTCATGCATGGCGTTTGAAGCATGTTATCAAGTTGACATTTTGTTTATAATCAGGTCTCATTAGATTAGAAAATGCCAAAAAGAATCAACCTAATACTTAAATGTTAAGTATTCATTTGAGCTATTAAATGGATTTGGGGTCAGCATTTCACATTTTGGTGAAATGACAATATTTAAAAATATTTACCATGATTATTTTTTTGTCTTCCAATATATTTATTTTGTACAAAGCACAATCATGTCACTGTCTTCATTTACATTTATTCAGGCAATAAACACAAGGAGTGCTAGTAATAGCAAGTTTAATAAAGTTTCAGACATTGTTCAGAAAAGCACACACAAAGAGGGTTTAACGAATAGTGAAAGCATAATAACTATGTATCATCAACTTGCATCATCAAACTATGTCAGATTTCAACATATCAAGTCACTCACCCCCTACTGAACTCTAACTAATTCAAAGCAATCACAGAAATGCACTGCAATAACGGCTATGCTTGAGGATTCTATGATCTTTACTAAACATTAGCCTTATGTCTGTGATCTCCATGATCTTATACCTCTTCATGTTGGCCACAGTCATCTTCCTTCACTGTGATCTTCAGTGAGAGCATGTTTTCTCTGCAGAGCCATATAGAGTGCACTATTCTCTGATTGTCCCAGATCTGCAGGCACTTTAGGGTGTTTAGATAGACTGTAATTGTAGCTCTCCAGCTTTCAGCATGGGTTCTGTAATGGGGCTCTGCCATCATATGTCAACTAGGCCAGAACAGAATCCTTACATCACACACACAAAACAGTCTTATTGTTAATCAACTTGGCCGTGGGGGAAGGTCACTATACATTATTCCCTGTGCTGCCTTTTCTTTACAGCTTGATGAAGTATTATAGCCAGAGCCCAGGCGGAAATCCTCTCGAGCGAAGGATGTGTAATCGATGCTATAGCTTTGGAGGTTGAGGAAGTGTAATGAAGAATGAAGAGAGAACAATTTTCAGATTACGCTGAAATGATTTTGTGATATGCTTGTACTTATTTCATTAGTATTCCTCTCATGCTTCAGAGTGTGGCTGTTTGTGTTTATCATTGTGAGTAGCTGATGCCAAAAAAAAAGAAAAAAAAAAAGCCTTTGGTTGTTCTGAAGCAAAAAATTAACCACAACAAAGTTTCCGAAACCCTCAAAAAGACATAAAGGTAATTCTCCTGGCCTTTTATCTCATGGATAATGGAAACGTGGTCTGCCTCTCTAAAATTACCCTGAGTATGAATGACACTTCTAAATGATTTCTCTTTGTTATATTTTCCACTCCTGCATTTTTATTAGCTGCATGGGTTATCAGCTGATTCATCATAGGATGCATTCAGGAAACTACTACTAAGGTTCTTTACTACAGCACTTGCATATTCTGAAGAAGAAAGGCAGTCTTGGAGACAGAGCGAGGGCTTTTGTGACTGGTCTTGTCAAAGGGAGTGAATATGGTCATTAGAGCTGAGAGAGAAGCAGGAGGGCCGTGATCGCAGTTCTGATTAGCTCTGCTGCTTCATGTTTCCTACGTGACCTGGTCTTAGTCGAGCCCCAGTGTGAAATGCAGTACAGGTCCTGCTGAAAATAGCTTCAGCTGGACTCGATCAAGTCCTGTAGCTCTATATCTGCTATATGCTATCTTCACACTTCTATAAAAATAGTAGAGCCCCATTGAACAATGAGTTTAGAAGAGTTGACCAATTCAGAGAAATAATCAACACAGGTGAACGCGAGTATTTTACGTGAATTTACGCAATTTTGTATGTACTGTACACAATGTTTAGAAAGTAAGCCAAAACATAACCGTCTGTCACTGGGGCATATGGAAAACAAAAACGTACAAATGAGATTCATACTAATTAGCCACAAATTTGCCTTATTGCCTAAATGTAAATAGTTACGAATTGCCATGAGATTGTGTTGTAACCTATATTTGATAGAGCTATAACATGGCAGTTTGAAGAATATATTATTTAGTTTACGCAAGAGTGTTGATATTCAGGCTAACAGCGAGTGTGTGGTATTGCTTATAAACAACAGTTCTATTAGCAAAACGTAAAAATTTTTACTAACTTACATTTTAGTCACAATATTGCCAGTTAATTAGTCAATTTTTTTTACTAAGAATCACTAAACAGAATCAATGGTTCGTTTTCCGAGCAATACACGGTAGTAAACGTGGTTTAAATGTAACTGATGTAGGCTATCTTTGTTGATCCTGGAATAGCATTCCAATCAACCAATTAGATTTGAGGGACAAGTTTACAGTTTAAGTAAAGTTGAGGCTTACAACCAGAGTTTTGTGCTTCTACATCAGTGTTATTAACATATCATTTCATAACTTATATGTGACCCTGGATCACAAAACCAGTCTTAAGTAGCACGGGTATATTTGTGGCAATAGCCAACAAAACATTGTATGGGTAAAAATTATCGATTTTTCTTTTATGCCAAAAATCATCAGGATATTAAGTAAAGATCATGATCCATGAAGATATTTAGTAAATTTCCCACCTTAAATATATAAAAAAAATATTTTTGTGAGTGGATGCAGCACAATCGCCTATAGAAATGGACAACTTTAAAGGCGATTTTCTCAACATTTCGATTTTTCTGCACCCTCAGTTTCCAGATTTTCAAATAGTTGTATCTTGGCCAAATATTGTCATATCCTAAAAAACCTAATATCAATGGAAAGATTATGTATTCAGCTTTCAGATGATGTATAAATCTCAATTTAAAAAAAAAATACACATAAGACTGATTTTGTGGTCCAGGGTCACATATCATAGCGTTATTTAGGGGTTGGGATATAGGGTTAGGACTCAATTTTCGGACAGGAATGTTGTTCCAGGATCAACAAAATGTGTGATAGATGCTCAGTGTGGAATATAACATGTGTCTTCAGGTAAAAGGAATGGATTCATGACAGTTTAATGCAATATTATGGTTTATATTGATGTTGTCAGGTGGAACATCTCAGGATTCTTCAGATCTCGAGCAGAAATTGTGTACTGGTGGTAAGATGTGTGTCTGCTGTGAGCGGATTCACCTTTATCACAAAACTATCACTTAACACCTTTGCTCAATGAAGCAGTCTGAGGCTACTAATCACTAATAAAATGCCCACTTAGATTTCGGACAAAAATCAATAACCCATTGCATGCTCCGGTTCAACTTGAATTGCTAACATTAAATATATCTTTCTTAGTTTCAGCCAACCCTGAAAAGTCATGTTCTCCAAGCATCAGATATCCAGATAAACCAAAGCATTATTTATATTGACACAAGGCAACACAAGAGTCATTTCCCGTACTATGAAACAGGCCCTGCAGAAAATGATTACAGTGTAACCGAAAGTGAGTTCAATCAAGCAGATTACTAGAAACCAGAGCACTGGAAAGCCTAAATGATCCAGTAATGGCCCATGAACCCACAAACCCGTCTCAAGGGGCCAGCCGCTCAAATCAACTAATCAAAATCGCTGCAATTGCTCCCTGATCTCAAAAGATGAAATTTAGGTAAGTTATAAAATATTTACAACTGTTCTAGTCAAAAGAAAGGCAAGGCAATGCAAGCCAAATATTTACTCTTCTTATAGCTTCTCTATAGCAACCATTCACACAACACACACAACAGGCTACTGTCATTTCCTTCCCTTACTTGATTGAAACATCAAGTATTTCTTTCTTCTCCCATGGATGTGAATAATGTTCTAATCCTAAACTTAATGCCCTCAATGAAATATAACTTCATATTTCAGAATGAAATTAAAAATGAATGTCTATTCCTTCAAAAGATCAGTCAAATGTGTCGAGCTGCTCTAATATTAAAATGGCTCTTGTTTCTTTCTCATTGTCACAGCTGTAGGGGAACTTCTCAAACGTGGCTCCCCAAAATGCTCATCAGTCAAGCTGATATATTAATGAAGACTCCTGTGGGTTTGATTCAGCATAACAAGTAGTTGTATATCATAGCGCTCACACAATTTGGCGATCATTCGGTACAGAGCTTTATATAATGCAAATAAATATATTATAGACCAACAGTTTGATAATACCTCCTCTTGTCTCATACTGTTTGTCTGTCTCTTACCATACATCTCATTCTCATCAATATCCATGAGAGTGAAAATTATAGCCTTGCACTCGACGACTGTCCTGGGAGAAATGAAATGATAAACAGATAGAGCTGCTTCATCTCTTGTTTAATAAAGGGTAAGTGGCACTTAGACAGGCAATGCAAAAGCATTAATGCAAAATTCTCCCTCCCACCTTCCCATTTTCTTCAGTCGTTGTCCAAAAAAACAACATCAACAACAACAACAACTAAAAACTGAAGAAGAGGGAGGGAAATAAAACAACTCAGGCCACGTGCAAGTGAAAAAATGACAAGAGAGAGAGTCGACGACAGACGTATGAAGAGGGCTGAGATGAATAGAGCTAAGAATTCGTGTATTAGAGATTAGTTTGGCCTGACATCGGACTACTAGCCCGCAGGCGAACAATTACATTCCACATTGCTGGAAAGGCAATGTTTCACGGAGCCATACATTATTTATTAGTCCTAATACTCACTGCACCTTTTTCGTGTTAGCCACAGCACCGCATTTCTTTCTCTCTTTACGCTTTAGTGCTACTGAGTCACTTGAAATCCTCTTCTCGAACTTCTCGAAATGAATTAAAATTGGTGTCATTAAGTAGTTTAATTCCGTGCTGTGGTTTATAATTCATGATCTTAAGATATTAAACTGTTAATGAATTCTTTACCGTAGTGCTCCGAAAGTGAAAAAAAAAAAGTCTGTTTTAACAAAACATAATTATGTTTTACTGACAGAGACAAGTTTTGACTCATTGTTGGTAAGATGATCTGGGACTGGGTATTACAATAAGCCATTTGCGCCATCTATTGGTTGCCATTGGAACTATATATAGCCTATAATATTAATCCATTATAAGAATTATAAGAATCCAGTCCCAGATCATCTTACCAACAATGAGTCTCGTTTTATCAAGCTTGTATGTTTATGTTCAGTTATTTCACTTTAATGGCAATGAAAATGACCTATTAATGGTCATTATATGTAATATATAATTAATTACTTCCTATTTATATTAATAGGTCATTTTCATTGCCATTAATGTGAAATAACTGAACATAAATATACAAGCTTGATAAAAATGATAATTCTAGAAGAAAATTTCAGATGGCACTTAGAGGCTTTTGCATCTGAAGTCTTTATATATATATGCCTATATATGAAGAGTTCAGATGCAAAAGCCTCTAAGTGCCATCTGAAATTTTCTTCTAGAATGATCATTTTTAACAAGCTTGTATATTTAAGTTAAGTTATTTCACTTAAATGACAATTAATTGGTAATTTGCATTGCCATTTAAGTGAAATTATTGAACTTAAATATACAAGCTTGTTAAAATTATCATTCTAGAAGAAAATTTCAGTTGGCACTTAAAAGCTTTTGCATCTGAACTCTTCATCTATATATATATATATATATATATATATATATACTGTATATATATAGGCTACAGTACTGTGCAAAAGTCTTAGGCATGTTAATACCTATTTTTTTCTGTTTCTTCATGTAATCACAGACGAACTCGATGATGGTGAGATCAGATCATACCGGCTGTTGTCAGATTCCTTGTGCATCCTTGTACAGAAATCTCACTGGATTATTAAAATTAATGGCAAAAACAATGTTTGGAAATGTAAACTGATATTTCCTACTGACACACTACAGCAAAAGATATAAAAAGTACTGTGTATATATATATATATATATATATATATATATAACCGGAAACCTTGTATCTCCATATTTTGTCATTTTTATTTGTTGTCATAAATAAATGCTATTGGTCACCTTTTACATCTGTCAGTGGACTCTTCGCCAGAACAAGCCGGACCTGTCATGAAGCCATCCAAATTAAGGGAGAAGCATAGCTCAGAATTTGGATTCAAAGGCAACATGACCATGGTATCTATGTGTCAAAGAAGGGAAAGGCTGTTGTCCTCCTGAGCACCATGCATGATGAAAAGCAGTGGATGATAACAGTGTTGAAAAGAAACCACAAATGATCCAATACTACAATGTGCTGGATGTTGCCACCTTCAATGCCTACACCAACTTCACTGCACAACAACCTGATTACATGGCTGGTGTAACCAATGCACGACAGCTATTCATCAAGGAGCTGGTCAAAGAGCTTGTCATGCCACATATGAAGAGGCGCTTGGAGGGCACGTCCCACCTTCAAAACCATTTGGGAAGGTCCTTCAGATGAGACGTTAAACCGATTGAGGTTCTGACTCTTTGTGGTCATTAAAAATCCCAGGATGTCCATCATAAAAGAGTAGGGGTAAAACAGTTCAATTTCAGTGTTATCATTGATTTGTGTTATGTGTGACAAAGGGGCAAATAAACATATTTTAAGTGTTACAGTAAATGTGTTGTTCTAAATAACTGCTAAAATGGTTATTTTAACAAAATGTTGTCTTTATTCTTTTGTTTTATCATGCTTGCATAGATGGGTCATTTAGATAGGGGTCATTTTAGACCCATGTTGTGCATTAGACGGGGTTTGCATAGCTTGTGCGTCAAAGGGTTTAAAAATTGTAACAATCTTTTAGCAAATTTATAACCTTATAATGTAAAATATTTTTGCATACATATAGTTAGGGTTATCACACATTATTCAGTATTGATTTTGATAAATAAATTGTGTATACTTTTGCAGCTTCTGCCCCTGCTCTGTCTTATTTTAATGGCTTGTGTATCTATTGTGAAGAATTGTGAATCATTACTTGCCCAAGAGCAAGGCTGACACAAAGATAAAGATAAAATATCTAGTGGTTTGGAAGCAGATGGAACAGTGATTAGAAAGCATATATTTATCAAGAAGCTCCTGCTCACAGAGAAGCTAATTATGCATAATTAATGTTGAATGCTACAGCAGGGGTTTTCAATTTTTTACTGTGAATTTATTTTATTTTATTATAAATATACCAAAAATAATTAAGTTATATTATTATGTGTCTTTTTTTCCTACTCGTTATTGGCTAGACCAGGTAGAGTTTTTGTTTTTACATTAAAAACTAGTATTTAAAAACATGTAATCTATGTGTTGTTTCTTTTAATTTGTCTATAAAGACATATGATCAATAATAAATAGTTAATAAAGACTAATTAGGACATTTAAGAAGCTTTTATAAACGTGCCCTGAAAAAAAAATCATTACTGGTGTGCATCTTGAGACAAAACAATGACACTGACACATTATATGTCAGTGCAAGTTGCTTTCAGTTAAAACAGCTCAATAATGCATTTTAGTCTGGGACTGTGAAACCGTACTTTTGTACTTTTTTATTTATTTATACAAAGTAGATTCGTTCTAATTGTATTCATGTCTGGTACAGATGAATCACTAAACTTTAAAGCTCTAAAGTAGCCTAACCGACTAATTGCAAATGTTAAAATGTCTTAACTTAAGATAATTCTACAAAAAAATATTTCAGATCTTAATTTTATTCCTGTTCTTAACTGTTAATTTACTGTTCAATAGCAGAACGTCTAGTCCAGTTCATCAGTAAATCACTGATCATATAAGATTAAGAGTTCACATTAGGAATAGTTCATCTCTGAATTACAAAAATATTATGCAATTAAAAAACCATGTCACGACCTTATCCTGTTTAATTTCATTTTATTTGTTTAATTAGTCTTGCGCCTTGTTCTGTTGATTGTATTCTCTCTGTGTTTACTAATTAATCAACTTACTCTTACTCAGGTACTAATTGTGGTGTCGTTGCACTTGTATCCTCCGTCATTTCATCTCAAAATTCTAGGCCTTGACACTGACAGCATCCGAGACAACAGGATTCTGTGGAAGATACAGTTGATGTACCAGGTACACTGCTGCCCATGCACATTTCTCTGAGTCTGAATTACAAAGTGACCCAGGTTAAGGCTACTCTACTGTACTGTTAGATGTATTTATTTATTTTATTTTTATTTATTTATTTATTTATTATAATCACTTTTTTTTATTTTACTCATTTATGTTTTCCTTTTTAATTATTTTAATCTTATTTTAAATTTCTTTTAATCTTATTTTTTATTACTTTTAATCTTTATTCTTATTATTTATTTATTCACTTTTTTACACTGTTTTTCTGTAAATTTTCCATGACCTTCCTCGAACTCTCTTGCGGCCCCCTGGGAGATGATGGTCTTCACTGCAGAACATGAGATCCAGAGGGCGGGGTTGGATCCAGATCCAACTCCTCCCACTAGTTTGACCCCATCAGATGAAGCAGCATATTGGTGAAGTTGCAGCCTGTGGTCGCCAACGTTTGCTCTTATCAATGTAAGTCTACATTTGATTAATAATATAGTCGAGATAGATTCATAATTTAGTGTGCATATGTAGGCTAAGTAATGATCACAGTTAAATATATGTTAAAGTTTTGACAGTGTCCATACTTTCTGATAACGCCAAGACATGTTTAAATAGTCCGCTATCCATTAACGGTAGGTCGTTTAATAGCGCTAACCAGATAAACAGCTATAAAATGTACACACTGGAAACTTAGGCAATGTGGAGACATATACTGCACTGGTCAGCACATATTTGGCAGAACTCACTGCAGAAGTCTGGGTGGGTGTCTTCACTGATTATTTTATTCAGTTCCCCCCTTATTCCTCGATCTATCCTATGGGTTAGCAAAGAAAGGAAATATTTAAATGTTACTTATTTTTGTGACGTTTTAATTCATCATTGAAAGCAAAACACTCCATGACAACAACTAACAATGCAGGGCCTACCTGGAGTGCAGTGTGAAAGGATGAATGAGTAATTTTGAATGTCCTGTGGTTTCCCTCTACTGTTGGTGTTATTCTGCGTGTGCTACAATGTGCTCCCAATGTGGTTTTCCTTATGTTTTGCCTTCAAAGTTTCCCTACTGTATTCAAAATGTCTGTTTTACCTTGTATGTTAATAAAGTTTTTTTTTCTTCTTTCCTATTTCATTGTCCTGGTAATGCATTGTGCATGTTTTTATGTAGGCTAAGTGAGATGCTCTTGTGTTATGTAAATTATGTCAGATGCCCTTATGAAGTCATTTATAAAATGAGTGCCGCCATAATTTAGTCACTTAGTTGCATGATCAGTGGTGGAAAAAGCACACATATTTTCTACTTGATTTTGAACTTGATTTAATATTACTCAGATAAAAGTAGAAGTGCCTATTTATTTATATACTTAAGTAGCCTATTTGAAGTCAAAGTGCATGTGGACTACTGAGAGGGGTAAAGGATCAGCCAATCAAAGAATACACTTCTTTTTAAGATATATTTATTCTTGCATGTAAAAAGGAACCACAGGCTTTTCAGGGAGGGTGAAACGTAAGATTTATTTTTATTTTTTATTTTTATGTTTTGGAGTAAAATCAAACGTTTCTCCAAATGAAAAGAAATCTAATAAAATACTTGGCTATTGCCCACCACTATACGTAATTAAAGGTGCACATTCACACAATGTAAAAACTACAGTGTTTGTAACTATTTAAAACGTTATTAAATAAAATTTGTTTTCATGCGGAAACGATAGAGCAACAACACGAGTAAAATATGACGTGTTGGGAATCTGTCGACAAATCAAAATGTAGAGATCCAACTCCGCCCCCTGGATCTCGTGTACTGCAGTGAGGTGCTACTGGGAGGGGGGTTCCTGCCTGGACCCCAGTTTGAAAAACCCCTGTGAGAACCTGTCATCCGCATTGAAGTACTTGAATTTTCCACAAGAGGGAGATGTAATACAATTTTTATGTCACACTGTCTCTCGCTCTTATTGCTGTCAGAACAGTAAAATACCAGAAATCTCCAAAACCTCCTGATAATATATTTTTTTTAAATCTGTTTAATAATATTTTTTGTTATTTTTTCCTCTGCACATATCTGAAATGCTAGATGATTTCTAAACTATTTTAAGAAATCCAAAAAGCAAAACCTGCCTCGAAATCTGACTGATGTTCTTCTTCTGACTCCTCCTTAGGAACAAGTGTTGTGAACTCTGTAATCACTGGTCAGAATCATGTGAATATATAATTTGAAACTTATTTTTGAATACTTTTCTTTTTTAACATGTAAAACTTTTTAATGCTGAGAGGGAAAAAAAGACTCAGTGTAGCCTATACCTTTAAAGGATTGACACAGTGACCCAGTAAGTTAAAATATAATCATGATAAACCCACAAAGCTTCGTATTAGTCCAGTAAGAAGCAGTGGGCTATACCACCACATTCTAGTGGTTCAGAAAGATTGACATTTCTGTATGAAAACCCATTCAGTCATTACAGCAACATTGCATCTGGAAATTTACAGCTAGGAATACGATTTTTTATCATTAAATCTAAATATTCCTGAAAATGTCTTATTGTGACATGAATCATTAAACTCCTAGTTTTAAATGATTGTGCAACAAATAGCTTAACACAATGGGAGCAACCGTAAAAATCGTTAATATAAATTTGTGTTTTCCTAGTAGCCTATTTTTTTTTTCTCTTCATTAGTCCCCAAGAAATTTTCAACACACAAAAAATATGAAATGTTGCTCAGTAATCTAAAAATACAATTATTCTGACAAGAGAATCTGCACAGACACAGTGATGTCAAAGCGAATGGGCGCGTCTGCACCACACCGTTTTATTGGTGCGCGCCCACACAAGATCCATACACACACAGAGCACAGAGACGCACACACTCACTCACAAGGTATGAGGTAATTGTTTGGTCACGTGACTCCTGCAGTAGCTGTCAAAAGTGATACAGCAGCGCATCCTTGACCAGCCTGCCCGCTTCCAGCTGATTGGACTGCGATCAGGTGTTAGGGATCATCTAGAAAGTGCAGAAACGAAATATGACTTGTGATAGCAACAACTTATAAACTTATAAATAAGAACACCAACTGCTAGCTAATAAAACCCCGTTCTGCCAAAAGCAAGCAAATTATAGTCAAGTCCATGTTTCATCAAATATTATAAATTGCTGTCAGTAGGCTATAAGTCCAGTGTTAAAACATTACGGAGCAAACAAATGTTATTAAAGCAGTTAATAAAAACAATTTATTTCGTATTTAACCTAAATCACAATAATTTATCCTTTAAATCGTTTTGATCATGAGTGATACAGACAACCGAGACAGTGAGTGAATTGGCATACAATATTTGAATCACAAATACTGTATTACTGCAAATGTAGCCTATTATTTGAGGCCACATATGTTTGGAAAATAGCAATAAATCGTAATTTTCTGAAGTACTTTTTTTATTCCTGAACTTCCATCCCTTTTAATGGGGGGAATTAGTCTCAGTCTGACTCTCGGATCCAGAAGATGCAGACTGGTAGGCTATTATGTTTAATCACGCTGGTTGATTCAGACATAGGCTAATAACAATTTTTATAGTTGATCCCTTGATCCAGAGTTATTACCCCGCCTATGTCTCTAGTCAATCCGCGTTGGGCTCAAGAGTCAGAGGAGGTGATACTGGTGTTGGAAAGTAGGGAAAGTGGGACAGCGGAGAGGGCGTATAGTGTTGTGCACGCGCTTTTCAGGTTGATGTCTTTACAACGCGAAAGTTATCGCTTGCTTCCATCTCGCTGGAGCGGCACGCGCTCGGCGTGTGCCAGTATTTAAAGGGGGAACACCTCAGTCAGTGCCAAATTTGTGAAGCGGGGTGAGGATATGGCATTTCAGCAGACCGAGCGCGGCGCTGCTGCTGGCGGTGACGCCTAACGGGAGCTCTAATAAAGCGGGATATATCTCTAGCAGATGAAGATGGTTAATTCAAGCGTTTTATTATCGTCATGGCAAACGGAACCGGCAGCATCATGTTGAAATGCGTGGTTGTCGGCGACGGCGCCGTTGGAAAAACTTGTCTACTGATGAGCTATGCCAACGACGCCTTTCCAGAGGAATATGTGCCCACTGTTTTTGATCATTATGCAGGTAAATATACCAGCGTGTTACTGGGTCATAATGACCATTAATCAATATTTCAGTGTGTATTTGATATATAAATGTATTTAACGTTTATTTAGTGGTATTTACAACACCTCGAAGTCACTTGCATTGTGTTGCGCTTGTGTTTCTATAATGGAAACCACCTGTGGGCTGAGGATGCAACTGGTGCACATCTGCATCCTTATGGCACGATTCATTACGTTTCCCTTGGTCAGAAATAAATCAACTATTTACTTTCTTCTTCATTTGATTAGACTTAAATAAAACCAAATTGTTGAATTGATGAGAAATGAATAAAATAAATGTGCATCCCTCTTTTACTTGAACAGACATAAATAAAACCAAACTGAGTATCCTTTTCACTCGATCATAAATAAAACAAATTTGCATCCCTCTTTCACCTGATCAGAAATGAACATCGATTTGCATTCTTCTTTAACTTGTTCAAAGATCAACAGAGAAAACAAAGAAACAGCCTTTTTCTTTAATCAAAATGAAAGCGTCATCCTATTTAAAATAATAATTTGTGATTTTGTTTTCAGTGAGTGTGACCGTTGGGGGAAAACAGTACCTGCTGGGGCTGTATGACACTGCAGGACAGGTAGGGTTAAACCATTCTTCTCTCATTGGCCTGAGGCTTTTTCATTAGCAATAGTAACTCGATCAATACAGGAAAAGTACATGGTGGCCTGTTCAAATCCATTCAGAGTCTTTTTGGCATCATATGCATCTGATTTAAAGGGATCATTCCTCCAGAAATATATTCTGTCATCATTTACTCACTCTCATGTCATGTCGTTCCAAACCCGTATTAATTTCTTTTATGGAACAAAAAAAAGATGATGTCAGTCAGGCTGGCAGTCTCAGTCGTATTCGTTATATGGAAACAGATGAAATTCTGTCTGTCTCCTTTTGTGCTCGAAAGAAGAAAAGCATATGGTTTTGGAACAAGATAAGTGTGAGGGTTAGATAACAGAATTTTCATTTTTGAGTGAATTGTCCCTTTCATCACCAAGCCTCTGCCAAACTCAACAGGTGAACACACACTGGTGACTCTCAGAGGAAAGATCAACATGTGAAGCTGTGGGAATGAAACAGCAATCTGAAATCTTACTTCCTCTGTTTTTGTGTCTTAACCAAGATGTTGAAAGTGATCATTGAAAAAAGATCGTAAGTTGCCATATGGCCTTTGACAATTGTTCTCCAAGGTGGTCTAGTCTAAAGAAATAAGTATCTGGAGTTTTAGCAGTATAAACGGGAATTTTAAAACCTGTATCCTGAAAGGCAAAGGCTTTGCCTAAATCTCATACTCTCTTTGTTGGTACTTCTTTTGAATAACCAACTACTTCACAAAAAGAATGTTTTATATAGTGTGAATGTGTGTCCGGACAATGAATTACCCCATTGAACATGAATTTCATCATGTTGTCTTTGTCATGACAGTTCAGTTGCATCGCTTCACTTCCATTCACAAAGCCTCTTAGCCTCATGGGATAGTAAAGTTTCCATTGGATGCACACTTCAGAATCTCACTGGAAGTAGTCGGCCACACTAGCCTTTTTTATGAATAATTCTGACACGCTAGCGGCAACTCTTTTCCCATCGTGTTTTTTGCCACTACAGTAGGGAAGTATGCTTATTTGAATGCAGCCTATGTCCATGTCTAGAATTTAGCTTTTAAGTATATGTGACCCTGGATCACAAAACCAGTCACAAGTAGCACGGATATATTTGTGGCAATAGCTAACAATACATTGGTCAAAATTATCGATTTTTCTTTTATGCCAAAAATCATTTGGATATTAAGTAAAGATCATGTTCCATGAAGATATTTTGTAAATTTCATTCTGCAATCGCGAACATTGACAACTTTAAAGGTGATTTTCTCAATGTTTCAATTTTTTGCACCCTCATATTCCAGATTTTCAAATATTTGTATCTCGGCCAAATATTGTCCTATAATAACAAACCCTACATCAATGGAAAGCTTATTTATTTAGTTTCAGATGATGTATAAATCTCAATTTCAAAAAATTTACCCATGTGACTGGTTTTGTGGTCCACAACAGTGCACTATGTGTCGGTATGCATGAATCTACTAAGCCTTGCTGTAAATGTAGATTGAACTCTAAGCCTGATGCCTTCTCGCCCAGGGCCAATAATTCAGAAGCGGTACAGGCTTGAACTGTTAAAAGCTGAATATCTCATAGTATTTGATCTCTGATGAATGATTTATTTACTTTGGATTTCATGTCTTGTGAAACTTTCTTTGCCATTCTACAATTAAATAAGCATCAGACAATTTCATTTGAACAGTTAAAGATGGCTGATTTAAATTAATTTTGCCATGTAGTGTTAGTATAGTTTAATTCATCTGATATATAGAAAACAAAATCCTCATATTTTTTTCATGCTGTTTTAATGGTGATCAAACAGACAAAATTATGGCCAGGACTTCAGGATATAACAAATCCATGAGATAAAATCCACTTTGAAGCTCTTAAACAGTGGAGTAGTGCATCTGATTCAGTTGGCTTTTTTCCATTGAGTGTCATCTTTTAAAAAGACAAAAAAAATGTGAGTAGTGGGCCAGATGTGTAGAAGTGTCACTGGGGGCCAAGTGGAGGGGTTTAGTTTTGAAGCAGTTCAAACACAGAAAACCCTTCCCACATGCAGCCTCTCTCAACAGCTGGCACCAGTTAGTAACGTACAGAAACCATGACCGATCACTTGATCAAGAGGATTCATTTAGCTGAAGAACAGGAAAGAGGGTTAAATGTAAAGCTGATGTTCAGGACAGACTTAAAGAAATCCAAAAATCATTTAATCACTCTCATGTCTTTTGAAACCTTTGCTGAACGCAAAAGAAAATGTTTATGGTGCCACAGCCAAGCTGATTTTTTCCATACAGCGAAACCGAATGGTAACCATCACTGTCCAGCAGGATTTTGAGTTAATAACTTCAGTTTGTCTCTCACACAAACCTATCATGGCTTTGTAAAGCATGAGTCACATGGACTACTTTTATGATTATTTATGGTGCTCTGAAACTTTCCCAAATTCCATTTTAATGGTTTAATACAAATTTTAATACTCAAAATCCATGTCTAATCAATTGAATTCATAAAACTTTAACAGTTTAATCTTTTTTTCTTTTTTATAATAAGGGCTGATAAATAACTTATTTTTAGAAATTGTGCTGTCTGTTTAAAAAAATTTGCATTGGAATTTGCATGCTTGAGTATATGTGTAGTAAACGAAACTGCGGCACTCATTTACAGAGACACACAGAACATGCAGACTTCAGATTTCAGTAGCAGTCTTTTTGCGCTTTAATATTCACACTCGCTAGCTCATGTTGCCGTTTGATTAAATGTACAGCCTACTTTTGATTTATTCATCCAAAAGTTCTGTGAGCATTCTGTGTTTTGCTGTAAATTTTACTTTTATGAGTGGATTCTGTGATTCATTTTACGTTTTCTGCATATCGGAAATCATAGGGCCCTATACCTTCTGCACATGTCCAGGATTGATTGAGCACACACACACACACACACACACACACACACACACACACACACACACACACACACACACACACACACACACACACACACACGAAGAAAGATCAAAACCTTCAGTCATTACATTCCACTGAAATGTCATGTACTTTTGGGCCCAGTATTTATATTACTATATATATGTAACTATATCAGAAAAAATAGTGTCTTTTAGTTGCCAAACATTTTAGTTCTTTGAACCTGAAATGTTTGAAAGTAATAAAATGCTTTCTGCAGAGCAGTGTTTGAAAGATCTAATTAGCTGTTTATAATTTTAAGGCCAGTTTACACTGCACCAACAGCAAAAGACACTTCATCGGGTTTGGTCAGATAAGTGTGCGTTACGCCTATTGCCTTTGGTCGGCTCTCATTTTCGCCGATAAAATGTTTTAATCGCCGTTTGTTGGGTCTTGGAATGTCTGAGAAGTGACGTGCTGTAATCTGGTGACTGACGGCGTCTGTCGGCGCAGTGTGAATTGGCTTTTAGGCATCTCAAATCTATAATTAGTTTTTCCAGCAGTATTATTGTGCACTTGACTACAATATTCCAATTTATATATTCCATAAACATTCTGTTCTGCGTTGACTAGATAAAAGACCTCATCAGAATTCCCTTTGTATGACAAAGGGTAACTTGCCCTTCTCAGACATGTGTGTCAATGAGTGTGTGCTCCATATAGCCATGTATTTTAAACCTCACTGGGAGGAGTGAAAGGAGAGTTTTCTGGCACACTTTTAACAGTGAATGGTAGCAATATTGGAAGAATAGGCAGATGTTCATTCTGTTTTAGCTGTTAAAAATAGTTTCAAGCAAGAGGCCTTTAGCTCATAAGCAGATACATGTCAGTTGGATGTCTTCACAGGCTCTCCGTCTGATTGGTCCTGACATGCTAATGGCCTCAGGAGGAGTCAGAGAGTAAGCTGGATAGTGTCAGTTAAGGGGCAAACTCTTAGATGTTGACATCTGTCTCACAGCTCCGTCTCAACCATCTAATCCTGATCTTTCGTCCTCTTCTCTCAGTCCTTCACCTTTTTCTTTATTCTCTTGGGTGATGTTTTAACAGGGCGTTGAGTTGACAGGCTCTTGATAAGACTCAGAGAGGGAACTGGGGCCCCAGATGTGAAGCACAGCTGCAGTCTGCATTGCTTTTTCAATCCCACCCCAGTGTGACTGCCTTTTGCCCTTTCTGGGGCTCGGTCTACCTCATGACCAGCCAGATAACTAGAAGGGATTTTAAACCATACAATTGTTAATACTTTTGAAGTGCTCACATAATATGTTCCTTTTATTCACAACTGCTTTGAATTCTTACTGGAGTCTATTTCTGGAATGAAAGAAGGACATTGAGTTTGAACCACACACAAACACACATTTATGTCTTTTATTAGTGGAGACAGGACTGAAAAAGCACACAAATTGCACTGAATGAAATTTTGACTTTGATCATTTCTTTTATGTTGGGACTGCTATTCTTGTAGGTAAGCGCCAAAGTCTTGAACTTGATGCAAGCCGTAACTGGAAGCCAGTGCAGAGAGATAAATGGGGTGTGACATGGGCTCTCTGGGTTCATTGTTTAGGTATGTTTAGTTAACTATACACTTTATGTATAGGTAAGTTTTAGAATTTTGCAGAATTGTAGATAGAGGCATGTTTTACCATCTAAGCCTAGGTTGGAATTTCAAGAGTAAATCAGAACAGTATAAAAGCTAAAGAAGTAGTGTAATTGCTGTAAAGAGAAAAGGATAATTTGTAATCATTATGAAAAAAAAAATTGCTCACAGAAGCGACCATTTCTTGAAGATTTGAATGGAAGCATTCCACCACAGCGGTACAGAGAGAGTGAAGGTTCTTGTTATTGAGTGTGTGTATCATTGTGATGGTACCATCAGGTATGGCTTACTCACTGACCTCAAAGGAAAGTGGTAGGTAGGAGGATGCAGTCCCAGAGTCAGTCATTATAAGGGGCTTCCTTGGGGCCAGCGGCCAGGCCCGCCGAATACCTTGGTCCAAAGTGGGTGTAACGCTTCATTATGTGCTTCCACTTGCACAACACTGTTATACGGGCCAGCTCGGGCTAGAGGAGTGGTTACGAACAGAGGCGGGGTTTACCTGAGCCTGGAGACGGCAGTGCCGGATGATTCTGTCAGCATTAAAGACTTTTAAAATAATTTCCCTTAAAACTCACTATTATGTTTGAATGCCTTCTGTTTGTGATCCGATGTGGATTCTGATCACCGTATAAGGTAGAAATATTTATACGCGATGCAAAAGACTATGCACGCTAACCATTACCATAGTAAACATAGTAGCCTAAATATGAACGCTTGAAGAAATCAGACAAATCATAATGGCTATCACAATCATGTTTTTAATTTATCTGTCAGTAGCCTACGTCTCGTTTCTTTATACCGGACTATCATAAAATAAAGCAACTTTTTTTTCGGGAGCTTCCTCTGTTTATCTGACTGAAAATATAACTAGGCTACTGGGAGAGAGTGCTAAAGCTCCTCGGGTTGTATTTCTGGTGGCATATTTGTAGAAATTATCATTCTTTCTAAATGTGATGTAAATATGTCCTGTAACTGCCAAATAAACAGAAACAGCCTCGACTGAATAAGTAGGCTAAGTGTGTCCTCTTTCTTTTGTGAAATAGACCTAACGGGAAACCACTTTATTTCTGTGTGACTAATGTGCAATTTTGACACAAATGAATTCATTATGATCAATGTATCACTTTTTATTGTAAACCTGTGGAAAAACATCGATGCTTAGGTTTGAAATATTCAAGTAAACTACAAAAATGCCAGCAAACGGTCGCTTTTATCATGTTTGTTTTGCGATCACGCTGTTTCCAGTGATTTCTTTCTGATTAGTTTTCTGATAAAACTTCCATTTGTTGGTGAAAAGATGGGTTAGTGTGACGTTGTTCCAGAGAGGCGTGTTACGGGCGTGTTTTAGTGAAGCGCTGTGGAGCTTCTGGCCCGACAGTAGAAACATAGCAGATTTTGGGCTCGGTGTTACAGGCCCGGGGCTTTTAGCCCGGCACAACCCGTTTAAAGCCCTGGCTCGCACTGGCCCGACAGTGGAAACGCGACTAAAAATGCCTGGTCAGAGACATGAATTTGATGTTTGCGCCAATGGAGTGAGACCAAGCATTCTGCCACATTATGGATCGTAGCTGCAGACCGATGCCAATAAGGTCACTGATATTTTGTCTATCCCTACAGACCATATTTGCTCCCACCTCGCTCAACACCACCTTGGTGTTTTTTTGGTTTTTTTTACTTGGTCGTTGTCCCAGGTGCAGGAAACCACCTCTGAAGCACCTGCCTAGAGTCTGATTTAACTCCTGAAGGAAATGTGAAAGGAAAGACCTGACTGAGCTTCATCTGGGCTGAGTAATCCGCCTGTGTGTGTGTTTATTTGCTGTACCGCACAGCAAGCTTCAATTAATCTGAGTAAACACAGCCATGAATTATTCTCTTTGGAATGGATAACGGCAGAGGAGCCTCTTTCTTTCTTTCGTTCTTCATTTCCTCAAGTCCCCTTCTTTCTGAATATAAAACTTACTGTGGAAAATCACCCAACCATTACATTCCCACTTTTATTCTTCAACTTGCATAAGTGGGCCTCGTGGGTAATTTTAGCTTGCTGATTTTTCATTCTCTCTCTCTTTCTCTCTCTCTGATTCCTGTTGTCTTATGTAAGGAATGAGGTGCTAACAGCAAAGAGACTATCAACTGCAGATTGACCCACTTATGTCACCACAGCAAATCCATACAGATAAACATAACACACATTCACATACTTATTATACAGAAGACTGACAGACAAAGATGTACCTCAGAATTTATGGTCTGTCACTCACACATGTACATTGAGGTTAAATCTGATTGAATTAGGAGTACAGGAAGACATGCATACATGCAGTAAATGGAGAGCAGAGGGGCTCTTGAGATAAATGTTTAATAGGAAAAGCAGTGTAAAAACACTTTCCCCCTCTCTCTGTACCATATTGGTCTCTCACTCTCTCTGTGGGAATCTTACAGCAACACTGTACAGTCAGACAGATTGGAATCTGATCTGAAAGTCAAGGGCTGAGGGAAAAGAAAAGGGCAAGGCAATTGCAATCTGAGTGATGGATGGATGGATGCCTGCTTTGTTAGCCCAATGTTGTAAATTGTGCTGCAATAAAACCAGACACAATCAACACTGTACGGTTGGAACACCGAACAGTATAGCATATATTACTCCAGATGCTGACTGATGCTGATATAAAACATATATTATACATTAGAGTAGTAATATACCAGGTGCTTTAATGGTTGTCTCTGATTTTGCAACCCTAACTCCAACACACAAATGTATTTTAAACCCAGTGTGTGTCTTAGTAGAATGAAGGCATATATAATTCGGATGTCTGAAGCAAGTAAAGGACAGTGACTAGTAAGGGTGTAACAGTACACAGAAGTCACGGTTCAATACGTACCTTGGTTTTGGGGTCACTGTTTAATACAGTTTGGTACTTTGCGCACTAGAGTTCATTAACATGCTGTGACAATGGCGGATGCACAAAGTTCAATATTACGCTTTTAAGAAATATGAGCGTTTAAGAGCCTACTTCCGAGAAGAGCGGCACCCGACGCTTCCCATTTCCGGGACACGGATTCATCACCGGACTGTAGTGAAACTTCGACAACACAAATCGGCACAATGCCATATGATTTTTATCTCATTATAACAGTGGAAACAACTTGAAATACTCCGTCATTTATGGTCATACAGATAAGAGTAAGACATCATTTGAAACCGTAACGTTTTTTTATTTGTGTACTCACAATTAAAATGAAACATTGTGCTTTTGTAAAGTAAAGAAAGAAAAAAACAGGATGCCACTTTCAGCCGTCCCGGTTTCATTTCCATGAAGTCACAAAAATGTATTGAAACTCTGCGTATAGGCTACTAGCAAGCTCTTGCATGCCATATGAACTCTTGTTTTGGATTGGTGCATGATCGTCTCTTCTTCTTCAGCTCTTTTTCCGGTTGAGGCGGTTAACAAACAGCGTGGCATTACTGTGCATGCCCCCTTCTGGATTGGATTGTGGATCGCCTGTGACCGACTGTATTCGTCGTCTGACTGTATGCACCGAACCGTGACAGTTCGGGACAAATACATGACCATTACAACTGCTAGTGACTAGGCATCTCATTACAGATGACAAACAGCTGATAGTCCTCCTCCATCCCATATCAGATATGCTTTTGTAAGAAGCAAAGAATAGAAAAGGGACAGAAGCAGTTGTCTTTTACAGTACTATGTGTGGAGGAGAAGCTGTGCACAATTGACTGTATTGTCACTGTATTCATACTCCAGGATAAATGTGCATTCAGAGGCTGTCTGTTGTCAGTGGTATCAGCTGGAGGGAGAGCTTTATGGTAATGATGGAAGCAGAGAAGGGTGTTTCCAGGTTCACTGCATTCGATTGCTGTCTTGCTTTTTTTCAATCCATTTCCCTCAGCTCCCGAAAGAGCAGGGCACTCACGTACACACAGGTATACGCGCGCACACACATACATTTTCCCTAGAAATGTCACATATTTCATTATTAACGAGCTCTGGATCATAAGCCGTCACAGGGCGTTTTCAAGGGAATGAAGCACTAATATAAAAACCTATTTAATCAACTGCTTTTCACAGGCAACAATCAAAATGTATTTAGCTTCGTTACAAGCCAGCAGTCTGTTTAATCTCAACTGACTTTTGATGCTACAGTAGAAACCTATGTAGTGAAAACTACTCAAAATATGAGTCAAACCTGAGCCATTGAAAAAGACCGCTGCTAAGTTGATTAAATGACTGCAGTTTTAATGGTCCTGGCGTACACCCAACACTGCACATTTTTTTAATTTCTCTCTTATCTGACACACCCATCTGGGGTCTTGTAGTCTTTACTCACAAGCAGATGAGTTGAATCGTGTGTGTGATTTGTGCAGAGCTGGGAGTACTCCAGGATCTGATGTCATAAGCATTTCAATGCCGGTATACCCTGTGCAATAAACGAACAAAGTTTCATATTTCTTTACTACTCCCAGTTCTCTCCAGCAGCAAAAGGCATTATAATTGTAAAAATAATGAATTTCCACTCATCTGCCATTTTTTGGACAGAAGGTAGTAGTTTGATCCAGTGTTGTCTTCTTCAACCAGATTGGGCCTTTTGAACAAAAAGATTGCAATTCTGTTTGGTGCTGCTGGTGGCTTGGAAATTACACATTTCACCTTTACGTTAGTAGCATCTCTATATTTCATTAGTGACTCCCAACATGGACATAAACTTGTGTTAAATGTGTGTTCTCTGGTGGTAGCAGCAGGAGATATGCAGGAGACGTGGGTGGATGATGTGTTGGCTTATTCTACATTCAGTTTTGGCAAAGGCCAGCTGTAAATAATACCATCCCTCCCACCCTGCCCCCTGTAGAATGTTTGAACAGGCCAAAGGATGGGCAGCGAGTGTATTTATAACGCAGTCGGCCCACAGGGGCGACACACACTGACACAACAGTCTCACTTACACCACAGATGCACCTGCTCAACTTTGTTTTATCAGGTTATGTTGCTACAAATCCTGATTTGTCAGGGACAGGACGATCTCCCCACAGCAGTAGCAAACCGTTTCGGCTGTAATTCTAAAGGTTATATATCGCAGGTTCATATCTCAGCCACAGAACAGCACATTTGGCCTTGAAACATTGACAGTTGCAAGTAAAAACAGAAGGTTTATATCGCTCGCCAATCTACTTGATGGATGAGCGACTGTCTGGCTGTGTTGTGTGTACTGAGTGAGTGCGTATTTGACATCGCTAAAAGTGAGCTTTCCCCCAGTGTCCTACGTCCTACCCTAAAGCTGAGGTTAAATGTACCATTTCTCAGTGAAATTTTGTGGCCAAAATGAGGGTAAAAATGAATTCCCACACAGATTTCGTTTGTGTTTAAGTTGGTCCCACGAATTCGCCACATTGACCAACAGAAAGCTGGAAGTGACTTCTGTGTGAGCTGTGCTTTATACATCTCTACACTATTAACAATAGACAGTGAACGCCCTCAGAATTTCACTAAAAATTCTCTAATATGACCGCACATAAAGGCATATGCAACCCTGAACTCCAAGTTACAGAAACTAGCAGAAGTACTTTCACTCGCAATCTTAAGTCGGCAGTTGTTAGTAACATCCCTCGCGGTTCAGATGCAAAGGTGCTCCTACAGTAGATGAGAGACGTCATGGTAAATTAATCTCTGAAGCCACATTTCTGAGGTTTCATTTCTGGAAGCTCAAGACTGTTCCTGAGTGGTGCCTGTTGCAAATGATATGTTTGTACTGCAACGCATGGCCAGAGGCACATGCTGTTACAGTTTAGACACACTCTCGTTAGAAAGAATAACCATGGATGATTGCATACTAACACACACACACACACACACACACACACACACACACACACACACACACACACACACACACACACACACACACACACACACACACACACACACACACACACACACACACACACACACACACACACACACACACACACACACACACACACACACTGCGTGTGGAGACACACAAACACACGCTGGAAAAAAACAAGCTCCCAAAAATATCAGTCACATGTCCCCTGTAAATCCAGGCTTATCTGTTGTAGTGTCTGGGGTTTCTGGTTTCCAGAGGACATGTCGATGTCTCGGGCTGTTTAAAAGGACGAATGAGGAGATGGAGGAAATGCTGTTGAGTGAAATATGGATTTATGGGTCACGAGTCATAATCTAAATCATATTAATCTCTGCTCGATCATTAGGGTCAGCGGGTAATTTCTGGTTGCTGCTTAAGTGATTGCTGATAATGTTCCAATGTAGAGCATTTGTGGACTCTGATTCAATACAGTGGTGAATGCTATTAGTTAAGATTTGTGGAGAAGGAAATGACACTGTATTCAAAGTGAATTCATATTAGGGTATTTTACTGAAGTAAATGTTTCTGAACTTTTGATGCTTAAAAAAAAAAAAAAAACATTGTTGACTTATGAACAGTAGAAGGCTCTGTGCTTGTTTTTACCCAGTGTCCTCTGGTCTGACAGGAGGACTATGATCGCCTGCGACCCCTGTCCTACCCCATGACAGATGTCTTCCTCATTTGCTTCTCCGTGGTGAATCCGGCCAGCTTCCAGAACGTAAGAGAGGAGTGGGTCCCTGAGCTGCAGGAGTACGCGCCCAACGTCCCTTACCTGCTCATCGGCACTCAGGTTTACACACTTTGCTACACAAACGGCACAGTATTATATAGTATACTGCCTTCTTTTTGTAATTGTATGTGAAACGGTGCACAAATTTGTAACAAAAACATTCGGAACACTAGTATGCTACAGTGTTGCTATATTGGTGTCCTGTCCATTTATCACCTTGACCCAAGTTTAAATCCCGTCTGACAAGTGCGCTATCCAAAAACACATCCCGCAATGAATACACATTCGTTCAGTAGGTGAAGAGTAGACGGTCTTTAGTGGCTGTTCGAACGCATTCAACCACATGAGCGTTTCCACTCCGAAAGCAATCCGGTTGAATGCGCTTTCGACTCTGCAAGTGGACAAACTCAAACATTTTATACTCTGTTTCCACCTGTATTTAGTGTCGCCCAAAACGCATCTTAATACCAGATGGAAACAGGGCCTTATGTAAAGCAATATACTATATAGCAAGTCTCAAGTGCCTGATTTATTTATTTTTTGGTCGCAAATGTAATTATATTATCACCTGACTCTTTATAGAAATTTGGATGCATGTCAAACTTTATCCGCATACATATAGTGCACTCGCTTGCTATAGCAGGGCGATATATACTATATAGCATATCTAAACTGATTGATTGCTTGTATCATTGCACAATTTATTATCGCCCCGTTCTAATCTGCTAAATACAAAGGCATGAATATTATAAGTATTACCATCATGATTTTCTGTATTGTAAAAAGCGCTATAAAAATTATTTTGACTTGACTTGGTACGGTATTATAGGATGCACTGATAATTAAAATTCTATCTGATACCGATAAGCCTTCTTATTGGAATTCTTCATTATAAAGAATGTTATCTAAATAAATGTATAATACAACACCTAAAAACAAAAAAAGAATCATTTTAAAATGCTACAATCAAATTTCAGCATCACAAAACTATAATGTACAGTACAGTATAAAAATACATATATTTTTGAGATTTGCTGAACATTTAACAATGTTATTAGATTATTTGTGTTTTCAGAGATTAACTTTTTGAGTGTTAAAATGGATGGTAAAAGGTAATCTAAACAAGCATACACAATTATTAAATATTAATTATCTATAGGTTATACTATTCCAAAGATAGCACAAACACATTGTCTGGTTTTGTTCATTTTGTGTTGACTGTCAGAATTACTGATGCTACAGATATGTATGATCTGTGAGAATGTAGTTTTGTGGTTATATTTGTGGTAATATTATGGATTGAACATAATGAATTGTGTCCTATCGTAAAAGGTCCGGTCATCAAGTGTTCATGACACATGGTCGATGAAATTGTTCAAACGGCTTATTATGATTGTGTTGGTGATTACTATATCCCATGTATGTGTGTTGAGAGTGAGGGTTTGTCATCAGCCCTAGTCCTGTCAGGTCATATTTATTGCTGTGTGTTCCATTCCCGTCTTAATCAAACCACAGAAGTGAGATGAATACAGAATACAGCGCAATCGATACGAAAGGGGGCCAGAGAGAGTCATGGGAACAAGGACCCTGAACCAGGGCTACATGAGTAATTGAAATAAATCTGAAATCGTAATATAATTTAGTGAGCTGTATCAAATCACAAAGGCTGTGATTTGATTAAATAAATATGCGCTGCATGTTTCAGAATGACATGAGCAGCTCATTATGCAACACGTAACAAGTCTTCTCATAATAAAGGGAAGCTTTAAGAGTTAAAAGTTTAATGTTTGAAAATGAATAAATTAAGACTGCTATAAATATTAGTATTGTAATTTTACAGGTGTAATTTAAAATGTAATAATTATATTCTGCTTATACTCTTGTTTTATTTTTTGTGAAATGTTGAGTAATATTTCTTATTTTAAGTATTTTTTATATATTTTTTTTTATTTGGTTCTCCTTCTACTACTATTAATAATAATAATTATAATTATCTAGCCATATTGATCCAAATTTTTTAGATTTTTTTCCTTATATCATGCAACCCTACAAAGCTTTACTTCTGCTGGTAACCAGCCAATGAACATTGACAAATTTAAAGGAAACCTTTACATTTGTGTCCCATGTGTCTAATTGGAAGATGTGAAGGAAGTGCAATGCTGTGTAGTGGTTTTGCTAATACCTCAGTGGATGTATGGAGAGCAGTTTTTTTTTTGTCGAGAGTAGCTGGCAAAAACTCAAACTTAGATGAAGTGGAATTTTAATTCGAAACAGGGAAGGCGGAGACCCTCCTAGACCACTGCGGTGGTACTTTTTAGGTGAAAGGGGAAGTCTGTAGACGCATGCCACCATCTGGTCTTGGGTTGAATTTCCTGGAGCCTTCTGCTCTAAAAACAATCTCATTCACCGTTCTTGTACAGTTAACCCCTCACGTGGAGCCTACTTAACTGTAACTTTCTCTCTCCGTTTACTTTTTTGGCTGTAGATTGACCTACGAGATGACCCCAAAACTATTGCCAAGCTGAACGATGTTAAGGAGAAGCCCATTGTGACAGAACAGGGCCAGAAGCTAGCAAAAGAGGTGAGAGGGGAAAATTATACTTCCTATTTCTCAAGTTTAAAATAATACTGAAACTTTGTAGCGAGAGAACTCAGACATGGGTCAAAGGGAAAGTGAAAAGAACAGCACATCGTCGTGATTTGAATAGTGCATGTCTAAAATGATGTCTTAATTTTCTATGCATTTCCAGATTGGTGCCTGCTGTTATGTTGAATGCTCCGCACTGACGCAGAAAGGTCTGAAAACTGTGTTCGACGAGGCCATTATAGCCATTCTGGCTCCGAAGAAAGGCACGCTCAGGCGAAGACTGGGCCCACGCTGCATCAACTGCTGCCTCATCACATGATACACCAGCTCAGGGGCGTCCAAGTGAAAGAACGCAAGGCCTGATGGTGACCAATTGACAACCATCCAGATTACAATCTGACTTCTGAACTAAAGGAACGAGAACCAATGGACGCTGTGAAATATGAACGATGGTGCTGTACAGTCCAAGTTATGGGCAAATGACAAAAAGACACATTCTTCAGGGAGAAATGACACAAGAACACTAATCTTTGAGATGGGATACAAGGAAAACAACAAAATGATTTGCTGAACGTACAAGCACAGAGAATAGACAATGAAAGAAATGTAAAGATGTCTGAGACACCCTTTTTAATGGCTAAGAACAATCGAACTGTATTTCCGTGTCTGGCTCAGCGAGCACTAGTACGAAACCCAGACAAGCCTAAACAGCACAACCAAACCCTTCGGTCATTTACAGAAGTAAGACTTTATTTAACTTCAAAAAGGGAAACTCAGCATCTCAATTTGGGTTGCAAAACAGTTGCTTTTTACAAAATGTCTCACGACAGAACTGGCTTTATATACAAGAAGGAAGAGGGGAATTATCAAATAAATATACTGCCATTATGTGCATACATCAAATGAAATATCTATTCTACAAAAAAAACAAAAAAACATTTGATTTGTATTGTTGTAAATGTGACCTCAGAGTCATTTTTCTTTGATTTGGAGAACGCAGTGGGGTGGACAGTCGTTTTTTTTTTTACTCAAGCCTGGATCTTTTTCTCTGTCAAGTTTCTGGTGGCCTGTGAGTGTGTCCTTTGTGTCCTCACTTAAGCTTGTAGGTGAGCTGTTTGCGATGCCAGTGGATCCAGACAGGGGCAGCGACGAGGCCAGTCAGAAATCCAGTAGTTGCCCCGAGGGTACAGGAAATGGGCCAAACCTGCACAGAAGAGCCACAAAAACGAAGAGATCAAAACTGTCATATTGCAGGAGCACAAGTGACTGACTGCAAATTCTACAGATTCACTGTGGTGTTTTACCAACCAAATTTTTTTGTATTTGAGACTGCTTTCTTCCTTTCTTTTTTTAACATAGAGTTTTGAGCGTTACGTATTGGTGGCCTTGCCGCTCAGGTCTGTGTCGACTGCTTTGCATATTGAATTTTTGCTTTATATGATCAAGTTGATCTTCTTTTTAATGAATTTCCTGCAGTCCATGCAAATATGTGGAGTGGTCCGAGTGGTCTTTAAAGCTTCCAGCACATTGTGAGCAACAAAACAAAAAAAGCCTTTATAAATAGTAGATATATGGAATGCAAATCTAAAAATCAAAAGGCACAATGGTTTTATGAGTGCACCTAATTCAAGATTAAAACCTTGCTGTTGATGCCAAATGTGCAGTGGATATACAAAATGTAAATTGAATGACTTGCCGCAATATGCTTACTGACTATAAAAAAAGTTTTTCTAATATTTTGTCTCTTTTGTTTTTAGTCTTGTTGCTTCTTCATATAGATTTTAAATAACTTATTTCAGTCTAGCACATAAAACATTTTAAAATATGCAATTATTTTTCTGTTATATTAACTTGAAGAAAAATAATACTTTTATACTACTTAAGTGACATAAAATATTTTAACAGAAAACTATATACACTACCATTAAAAAGTGTGAGGTCAATAAGGTTTTTGTTTTTGAAAAGTATCATAAAAAATATGGTAAAACAGTAATATTGCAAAATATTATTACTATTTAAAATAACTTGTTTTTATTTGTATTATATTTTAAAATGTAATTCATTCCTGTATTACAAAGCTGAATTTTCAGCATTCTTCAGAGTCACATGATCCTACAGAAATCATTTCAATATGATGATTTGGAGCTCAAGGAACATTTCTTGTTGTCAGTGTTGAAAAGTTTTGTTGTTTTTGTTTGTTGTGGGAAACTACAAATATTTTTGTGATTCTTTATGTATAGAAAGTTCAAAAGAATAGCATTCATATGAAATAGAACTTACTTGTCGATTTCGATCAGTTTAATGAATCCTTTTTGAATAGAAGCATTAATTTCCCAATTGACCATGAAACATTTGAACAGTGTGTGTATATTAATATTTTAAGACGCACACGTTTGTTTCACTATATTAGTGAGGACACTGCATAGACTTCCACCGATTTTATATCAGGCTAATATTCTTTATGGCCTAACCCAACCGCTACCTTATAAGTCTTTTTAACTAGTAAGGACCAATAAAATGTCCTCACTAGTCACAAAAAATTTAACTATACAAGTGAGAAAATTTGGCCCTCACAAGTATAGCCAAGTATGTTCACATAACACACATATATCTGGAAAAATAGCAACAAAATATTTGATAAACACTATCCATCCTTTTCTTATCCTCTTCAGTCTTTTTACAGAGTGAGATTTCTTCCATTCATAAATGATCCCTTCATAAATGACTGAAGATATGAAGAGTGGCTCAGAATTAAAAAAATGTCAGCAAGATTGATTATTCAATTATCTCAAGACTATGATGATATGGGTTGCAATATATAGTGTCATGGCAATGAGAAGGAGCGAGTCTGTGCGAAAAGCATCAGTATTCAACCACCCCAGAGTTTCTCATTAGCTCACAATCCCATCATCATGTGTTTAGGAATCATCAGCGGGTCTACGCCAACCTCACTCCCCTCCCTACAGCTTCCTCACTCCCGTAATGAGTCAGTCTCATCTCTCTGGCCTCGTCTAGACATCTGTGTGTATAGAGCGTGTCAGAAAGCACACATGGGAGACTTCAGCGTGACATTTTGAGGGCAAAACGAGGGCAAACACTGGCCTCTGATCAATGTCTGTACAACACATGAATAATTGAAGTACCAGCACAGTCCTTCTATGCCAACAAAACATGTTTATGGCTGTCCTGCACGATTGGTTGAGGAATGTCTATGTTGTCTAAAAAGGCTCTCATTGTTAACAACACATTATTTGTTTTCTATTTGACAATGATCTTTAGTATAATGCAATACTGAGATAAATGTCCTTTAATAAAGATATAGATGTGATTGTGGTATAAAAGAAAGCAAGTTTCATGTGTCTGAACAAAATGTAATTATGTTTTTATGGTTTTTGCCCATTTAATCAAAATCAACGGGGTCCAGCAACATTGGACCCCGTTGACTTTCATTAAATGGACAAAAAAATAGTTAATCAAAGTGTCTCCTTTAGTGTTCTGCAGAAGAAGGTCAGTCACAGGTTTGGAACGGCTGAGTAAGAAGCCAAAGTTATTTTGCATTTTGATTTAATTGCATGCATTATAAATAGACAGCATAAACATAAGTAAAGCAAAACCAAAATATTTATACAAAGCAAAATGATTTCTCTGGCATGTTCCTCCTTTCTGAATTTTAAAACAAGGAACCCTGTACTGCAATTCTGCTGCCACGGCAGAAATCTGCTTTCTGTACTGAGCATAACTATATATTATAGCACTCATTGAGCGACAAAGTTTGCAGTGGCTTTTGCTTTACTAGCCAAATTTAATGGAGAGTCACATGAAATCATCAGGGGGGAAGAGAGATGCATTGGGGTGTGTTGCAGGCCAGACTCAAACCTGCATCACCCACTTGAGCACCATGTCTCAATGAGCCAGAAGCATGTGCATTAATTGCTAAATTACATATTTCTTTTAAAATTACAGGAGTTTCTGAGACCAGTTGCAATAGTGTCATCACACTAACCTGCCATGGTCTGTCCCAGTCGAGAGGAATGGGGAAAGCTCCCAGCCAGGCCCCAATCACACTACAGCCAGTGGTAATCTGAAGAGAGGTGTCCCACACTGACATCGCCCTGAAAATGACACATGCTTAATCATAACATTGCTGCTATTGCTAACAAATGAAAATGAATAAAGCTGAAACGTTGCTCACAATGTAGCAAACTAACCATATATCAAAAGAAGCAGTGTTTATATGAACATAAGATTGGGGTCAGTACGTTTCTGTTTTGTTTTTTTAAAGAAATTAATACTTTTATTCAAGCAAGCATGCATTAAATTGATCCGAAGTGAGATTAAAGACTTTTATGTTGCTCCAAAAAATTTATATTTCAAATAAATGCTGTTTTTTTTTCTTCACTTTTTAAGCCATCAATGAATCTTGAAAAAAATGGTTTCATGGTGTTCAGAAAAATATTAAGCAGCACAGCTGTTTTCAACACTGATAACAATAAGAAATGTTTCTTGAGCACCAAATCATCATATTAAAATGATTTCTGAAGGATCATGTGACACTGAATACTGGAGTAATGATGCTGAAAATTCAGCTTTGCATCACATGAATAAATTACATTTTAAAATAGTTTTCAAACAGTTATTTTATATTGTAAAAATATTTCACAATATTAAGGTTTTACTGTATCTTTTGATAAAAAAAAAGCCTAAACTTTTGAAAGGTAAAAAAAAAAAAAAATGGACAGCTTTAGCTTAAAATACCATATGTAGGTTATAAAATATGAGGCTTTTTGGCTGTTACACAGTGTAGTGATGTAGGATAGAAGATGACTATGAATGTTCAACGCATTCTCATCCTTGGGCGTCATAATACTGACGCTTTTGACATTTCGTCTACATCGAACGCACATGGCACCCTTTAGCGTCAATATGAGACGCACAGAGCTTTGTTCGGTTATGGGTAGGTTTAGGTGTAGTGTAGGGATAGGGTTAGACCGCTAGGAGGCGCCTTCTGGCCCATTTCTATCTGCGTCTCATATTGACGCTAAAGGGTGCCATGTGCGTTCGATGTAGACGAAATGTCAAAAGCGTCAATATATGACGCCTTGGGATGAGAACGGGCTGGAATGTTCGCTGAAAACAGACACAGCTCAATATTTACATCTGAGAGATAAATTTCCTGCAGAGTTTAAGCTGAGATACTGCAGCTGTACAAACACACAGTATCTCTGACTATCATACCATTGGAACATCACTAAATTATAGTACAAACGTCCAGTGGTCTTGTTTCAAAACACTTCAGTCAATGTGAAGCTTTAGATAATTTAAGCTAAAACGTTACAGAGAAGCTTTAACGATATTATTAATTAAAGCTGCAGTCCGTAACTTTTGGCGCTCTAGCGGTTAATAAACAGAACCGCATGAATCTTGCGGAAGAATATTGTAGCCGGAGCTACTTCTCTCTGTTTATGTCTATGACGAGTCACACAGGTACTGGGCTACTCCGCAGTGGTACGACCCGAACCAGTCTAAAATAGTCAGAATATAAACACTTGTTATAGGTGTACCGTAGTGATTCAGGATAAGAAAAAAAAACAAGGTTTGGAAAATGGATTCATACTCGCTCATTATATACATTTTGTAAATTTTGAACACAATATAAAAAGTTACGGAATGCAGCTTTAAACGCTGAATTATATACAATTAGAAAATGGGAAAGGACCAGACCCAGCTCATGCCCCGACCTGCAGGATTTCATCAGAGCATTAAGCCACACTCAACTCTAGTTGCTCATAAATGGGGATTGAGGCATTGTGATTGCATCATTTACTTTATATTGAAGGCGTTCATCCTACAATAATCCCATATCTGTGAAACTCAATGAGATCTGTTGCACCCATTTGTCAAAGTTGGTCAAGGTCTCCATCTAGTGGATTACAGCCACTGAAACAATAACACAAACTGCTCAGCAAAGCCTCTTCCACACCGTAAACGGAGCAAGCAGTGATTCAAGTGGTTTATGTAGAGTTTATCCTGCATTTACCCATCTCTGCTGAAAACCCGGATCCATGCCTGTACATTAGGGCCCAGTATGCAGAGACATCTCAATGTAGTGAGTGTGGACAGCAGCACGGCCAGAGAAAACGTCTCCAGGGCAGACCTGCAACATGACATGTGACTTATACATCTGGTATTTCACATTTCTGGACGCAAAACAAACAAACAAACATGTAATACTTACTCGAGCAGAGGTGCGCCGTACATTACCACCACAGAATGAAAAAAGAGGCATGACAGTAGAAAGTACAGACAGGATCTGGACAATCTGTTGATCTGTGAATGAAACAACAAATGAAACTTTAGCCACCATGAAATCAAAAATGACATCTCTTGTTTTTATGGAATATTGCAGTATTTATTATAAATGATTTATCCATGCACATAATTTTTTTTTTATTGCAGCGACATCTCTTCTCTTCTTTGATGACGTGTTTACTGGTGTGAGGGCGGGACAAACTGTCACTCACATGAGATCATAGCAAAAGCAAGCAACAACAATCCAATCTATTCCCAATGGACAAAATCAAGTCCCGCCCTACATTTTTTTTCTTGTTCAAAGAAGCCGTTTCACTCTTATATACCGGTACATCACAATAGAGTGGTGCAGGGATGATGTCAAAACCCAGAAGAATAATTCGCCACTGGTTCCCTCAAGATTTTCCTATAGGGTTTTTTTCAATTTATGAGTAAAATAAGGTCTGTGGAAAACATAAGTTGACAATAATTGGACATTTTGTTCTACAACTTAAATAACACGCACTGTTACGTACCACACACTCAAAGCAACCGAACGTAACATATTGATAACGCAAATTTTGAAGCTGTTACGTTCCTATTAAGTACCTAGATAAGAAAATTTGGAGTTTGAGTGTGTGTAATTTTTCGTTGTAGAATAAAACGTCCAAGTATCGTCATCTTATGTTTACCACAGACATTATTTTACTCATAAATTGAAAAACCCCATAAAAACCCATAGGAAAATCTTGAAGGAACAAGATGCGAATTAATCTTCTGGGTTTTGAAATCATCCCTGCACCACCTTATAGGGAATAAAAGACTATCGCAATTTCTGTTTTATGCTGACTTTAATGCTCATTCTATTAAGTCATCAATTATGTTTGCAAATCATTGGAGAATGTTCTGCCCATCTCTACCTTGTAGCTCAATGTGTTTTTCTTTGTTGGTGGGCTGATGCCAAGAAGCCAAAACACTGCAATGGTGACCACAGCAACAGATCCAGCCACACAATACAGCCAAACCATGTGGGTCCCATAAACAGAGAAGTTTTCCAAAAACACAGCAGGCATCACAGTTGCCATGAAGATGGAGGAGGCAATAATGGCATGAGCAGATGCCATGCCCCTGATCTCAACATCCCACATTATGGAAGTTAAATGGAGGTACCTGTTAAAGAATAATGAAAGTAAATGAATGGGATGAATGAACAATTGCAAAAGAAATGTTAAAGCCATTTGCGTGTCTTTCAAAATATTTCATATAAGGTCAAAGAAAGGACACGAAAGACAGATAAGAGTCCAACGTGATAATGAGACTGGCAATAAAAGCATAATTTCCAGGAAATGTTAGAATAGCAAGGACACTATTATATACAACTAAAACGAGCAATTAATTCAATGATTAATTCAACTTACTTTTAAGTAAAGACTGACCAGTGGAGTGTTGTGCCTGCCTGCCCTGGTTGTAACTTATATATCCAATAAATTAACTTATAAACTAATGGATCACCAGATTCCTCCAGCACCTGAACAATTTGAACAAATTCAAGTTTTACCTTTCTAGAGACTGCAAATATATGTGAACAGTTTATTTACAAAACATGACTCCCGTGTAACTTACTTCCGGGAAAATGAAGTCACCAACGACATTCTCTGCCAACGATCAAAAACATACCAAAAAAAAATATACTACTCCAAACCATAATCAAATATTCTAATAATTAAAAAAAATAAAAATAATAATGTATTATTATTATTATTATTGGATCAATATTTTAGACTATTTTACTTGCTTCTTGCTACTAAAGCATCTAGATTAATTAGCGTTTGTCGGGACTTTTATTTTGACAATCCTTCATGAAACGTCACTTTAGTCTAAGCAGTGTGTCTAGCTTCAGTTTTTACATCTGGAAGTATCTAGACGTAATAGCTACGATTTTGTGAAGATGGTTTGCGAGAAGTGTAAGTAGTTACATTGTAAACCATATTGTAAATCAAATTATTATTATTATTTTTAAACCAATATGTCTAAGTCATTAATATTGTGATTCGTATGTATTCAGTAGCTTTAGATCGCTAGCAAGATCACAGTAGCTAGAGAATTCTCAGAACCAAAACAGTCCACTGTGTAACGTTAACGGTAGTTAACGACCGTCGCCTGTGGTTCGCCTGTATCTCGACGATGATAATTAATATGTGCATAGTACTGACGTCAATGAAATGTGTGGGGTGTTTGACTTAATTAAGCATGTTTTGATGTTCCCCCAGGCGAGAAGAAACTGGGGCGAGTCATCACTCCTGATACCTGGAAAGATGGGGCTAGAAACACAACTGGTAAGTTGGATTAAAGCTTGGATAAAGCTACCCATTTGTATATTTGTGTTTATCCTTCGTCAACACTGTATACTAACATAAAAACTTTTATATTACAGAGAGTGGTGGTCGAAAGCTTAATGAAAATAAAATGCTGACATCAAAAAAAGCCAGGTGAGTTGCTTGAAATATGTCATGCTTAAACATTATAGTATTGTAGTGCATTTAAAGTCATAATGAAATCAAAATAGACTTTTCTTATTTTTTTATATGGAATATTACAGTTGTTGGAAGATTGCACAACGATCCAATCAATTCTCTATGGTCAAAATCAAGCCCCGTCCTACATTTTGTTTTCTTGTTCGAGAAGCTGTTTCACTCAGATATACGTTACAATAGGGAAGAAAATACTCCCATTCTTCATGTCAACTTCAAATGCGAGTTATGATGAACATAGTGAAAATATGTATGCCATTTTGACAGGTTTGATCCCTATGGCAAATCTGGATTTGCCACTTGCAGAATATGCAAAAGCTCTGTCCATCAGTCTGGTTCACACTACTGCCAGGGATGTGCTTACAAGAAAGGTGAGATGCTTAAATGCTCTTTTGTTTCTGCCACAAATATATATATATTCTCACCACCCCTCTCTTTCTACCTGCAGGAATTTGTGCCATGTGTGGGAAGAAGGTTATTGACACCAAGAACTACAAACAGACCTCAGTTTGATTTATTCTCTCTTGCTGGAGATTTTATGTTTAGCTGAGAAGGGGATGTTCGTGGATGATTATGTTGACTCTACTACGTGTTGAGAATGATCATTTAGGTTCACAAAAGAGTTTAATTTGCAGTGTTTTATGGGAAAGTGCTGTGAAAGGAGTGTACTGGATTATGACTTTATTTATATGAAAATATGTCAGTGGTATTTTTCTCTCACTTAACCTTAGAGCAATATATTGGTTTGCACTGTTTGGACAATGTAGATGCCTTCTTTAAGTATATTTGCTGGAGAATATTTTTTTGTAAATATTCTCATTCATTTTTAGTAAATCATTTATCATTTAATACTACTAAGCATTATGAAAAAAGAAAATCCATCCTCTTCATGGCAATTTATTGCCCTTTTAGTCTTAGTCATCGGACCTTACCAAACTCAAGGCTTTTACTTTTAAATGTCATCTCTTCCCCCAATTACGAAAAGATATAGATATCTATTTAGTTTGAAGTACTATTTTTTTCTACTGTTTTCAAGGCAATGTCACTACTGTAGAATCTAATGTAAATATGAAACAACAGACAGTGACATGCCAATATAAGACGGTGTACAGCAATGTTTATAGCCTGTTTCCACTTCTTATTGTCCCGCCATTGGTTCTTTTTGTGAACACTGTTGCAGATGTTTTCTGGAAATCTGTTTGTTGTTTCCTTTTTCAGTGATCATTTGGAATTACATACGTTTTGAATTTCTTTAGATTTGTTTAGATGTCTCAAATCCACATACTTAATATGATTTGTAGACAGTAACTGTTGCAAATGCTCTTACACTCTGTTTATTTTGCCTTATTTTTAGTGCAAGGCGGCACAACATAGCAATACTTAGATACTGTATAATATCATTCCCTTAATATCAGTTAAATTAAGAATTGACACCTGTACCATTGTGAGACTGTTTTTACCTCTGTAAATAAACTTGTGACAACATCTTGCAGAAATCAGTCTTTTGAATAAGAAAGCAGAGACTAATGCATTTCATAATGGTGCTTTAATGTTTTAGTTGGCATAGTTGACATCAGTTTTGTTTTATAAAATTCAGACAAATATATTATGTAAAAAATGTCAATATTCCAATGTCAATATTGGTTACTTCTAACCACATACAAATGATTCCCCAGATACATCACATTGAACCTTTCATTGACTTATATAACAATAAATCATGTTGGCTTATGACTCTTTGAATATTATCTAATCAGAGAACATGACAAAAATGTGACAAATGTGTTTTTTGTTTGTTTTTTAAAGTTATTTATAAATTAGTTCTAGTATCTTCATTTTGCAAAAAAAAAATTAATAAGGTTAGACAAGTATCTGAGGCAATATATTAATTTAGTAATTGTTAATCAGTAAGATAATAGAACAAATGAACTAACAGAAGAGGGGCAGCATGGGTTCAGTAGTAAAGTCTGAGATTGAGAGATGCTGGCACTGAAAATGTTACACTGGATGTACAATATTTTTTATATCTAAGTAATGTTTCCAATACTTCCCATTCAAAAGTTGTTAGTCTGTTTTTTAAATAAGTCTCTTATGCTCACCAAGGCTTAATTTATATGATCAAATATATATATAGTACAATAAATACAGTACTAATGTGAAATATTACATATTAAAATAACTTTTCAATTTTAATACATTTTAAGATGTAATTTATTCCAGTGATGACAAAGCTGAATTTTCAGCATCATTACTCCAGCCGTCACAGAAGTTCAGAAATCATTCTAATACTCTGATTTGGTGACCAAGAAACATTATATGTTAACTCATGCAATATGTTAATTTAGTAATTGTTATTCAGTAAAATAATAAAAATGACTCGTACATAATAATTCTATCAGTTTTAAGGCAGCCGTGTGAATGATTCAATGGCAGGTCTTTTTCTCAAAAGAAGTATTTAATGTAGAAACACTGATCCTTCAGTATTCACATTTTATATTTCAATATATGCAAACAGTGAGTTTCAGCTGTTGGCGATACAGCCGTGTCTCAGTAGCTGGTGGACAGATCTAACGGTCTGGCTCAGTGAGATTCTCTTAGCACCATGGAGGGTTTCAAACGTAGAGAATAATCATTGACCTTTTAGACACACGGAGTTGGCGCAGGTAAGTGTGATCACTTTGCACTTTTTGTCAGGGCGAGGAACTCCTCTCGGGCCTTCGGGTCCTCTCTGAATACACCCAGCATGGTACTGGTCACAGTACGGCTGTTCATCTTCTGCACTCCACGCATGACCATGCACATGTGACTACAACAACAAACATCCATTCAGGTCAGATTTTCATGCGAAGTGTATTTAATTCATAATTCATCAACCATGACAGTCACTGTAAGCAGAAGCTGAATGAAAGTACTGTATTCTGTTTTTTGAAGTTACCTGAATCTAATTGCATTGATCTGTATTAAGATTTATAAGAAAGAAGGCTAGGATGCAGTACAGTATTAGGTGTGTGTTTGCATACTTTGTATATGTTTACTATATTAGATAATATAACATCTAATAATTATACATAATCTGATTGAATGTTTTGTAAGACAGTGTTTTGTCTTTCAAATACTTACGCTGCCTCAATGACGACTGCCACACCGACAGGCTGCAAGGCCTCAGAGATTGCCATTGCTATTTGCTTTGTCAGGCGCTCTTGGACTGCAATAAGCAAAATTAAGAGTAAAACACTGAGGAAGCAACACTATCATGTTTGGTTGTGGCGAGGAGAGTTGATAGGCAGGAGCTACAACAGCAGTCGTTAATTTAAATTTACAAGACGACAGAAACACAGGAGCACTGAATAAACAAAGAGATAGAGATAAACACAACAAACTTAACATTAACATGAGAACGGACACTAGTTCAGTAGTCAGGACACTGATCAGGGAGTCGGCCATTTTAAGGGTTGTCTCAATCGCAAAATCCTACCATTGCACTGAAACGTTCGCTCCTTAAAAAGTCCCACAATGCACCTTAAAACCAGGGAGCATCGATGCTCACTATGTTCCCTTAACGGAAGTTCTGAAGCACGAAACATAAATCATGTGAGCTGAGCTGACTCACACATAATGATAAGCGATAGATGTTTTGTTTTTTCAAATACAAACCATTATTTAATTATATTCAGGCATAAACATCGCTGGACGGGTAATAAACATAATCTAGCTACACAAGGTCAACTAATAATTACAGGGAACACAGGGAAACAGGAACAGCATGGATTCAGTAGTAAAGTCTGAGATTGAGAGATGCTGGCACTGAAAATGTTACACTGGATTATGGTACAATATTTTTTTATATATCTAAGTAATGTTTCCAATACTTCCCATTCAAAAGTTATCAGTCTGTAAATCTTTTTAAAAAAGTCTCTTATGCTCACCAAGGCTTAATTTATATGATCAAAAATACATATAGTACAGTAAAAACAGTACTATTGTGAAATATTACATTTTAAAATAACTGTTTTCAATTTTAATACATTTTAAGATGTAATTTATTCCAGTGATGGCAAAGCTGAATTTTCAGCATCATTACTCCAGCCGTCACAGAAGTTCAGAAATCATTCTACTACTCTGATTTGGTGATCAAGAAACATTATTATTATTATTATTAATATTGAAAACATTTGGGCTTATTCATATATTTCTGTGGAAACCATGATCCATTTTTTCAGCATTTATTTGAAATATAAATCTTTTGCACCATTTCAAATGTCACTTTTGATCAATTTAATGCATCCTTGCTGAATAAAAAGTATTAACTTATTTAAAAAAAAGAAAAAAAGAAATCTAATTATTTCTATTTTCTTGTGGTACGTATCTAGTGATAGTTACCTTGAAGCCTGCGACTGTAGATTTCAACAATCCTAAAGAGGGACAAAATCCATAGTGTTAAAACACCAAAAATGTTATCAAACAGCCAATTTAATAGGTAGCTATTTCCTTAAGAGCAAGGAATGACAATATTAGCAGAATATTCCTGTTTTTTAGTATGCATGTTGTATGGCATTGTTCTGAGTATTTTTCTATAAATATTGTTTTCTAAATTTATAACTATAGTGTAAGAATTTTTTGTGATAAGGTTATATCCTTTAGATATAAAGGCAGCTGTCTGTGTGTATTTTACTCAGGCAAAGGAAGCACTAGGCTGCACATTATATTTTTTGTGAGGGCAGCAATGTTAATGGTTCCCACAACCACCCCACAGTGGAGGTGGGAGTTGAGGGGGATTTCCTCAGCGCCAGAGGTCAGCTAGTCTGGCGTTTTTCAGATGGGACAGGATACTGTGCCAGGCTTTGGATCTAAGCTTCACGTGAATGGGCTGTGATAACAGAAGAACTCAGCCACTTGTAACTAATATGTTCTTTTTTTCGGTCCCACTCTGATGTGAGAACAAGGCCCTTTATCATCCGTCTGAGACTGGCACACTAAATTGTGTGTGTGTGTGTGTGTGTGTGTGTGTGTGTGTGTGTTATATACTCACCTTGCAAGCTTACTGAGTCCAACAACCTTTTTACTTGGCAGATATCCTATGTGAACCTACAGATTAATTAACATAAAATAATTTATCAGTTTATTTCTTATGTAATACAGCTCATTGAAAAGAACCCATTGACCTGCCAGCACTAAACACACTCCCAGGCCTAGAAAAAAATGATGCGTCAATGATTCCCTCTCAATCCATGAAACCGGCTTGTCTAGCACTCAACATCAAGCAAACTTTAACATGGTCACAGAGTGGCTAAAAGCATTACAATCATTGATGGATTGATATTGAGACCTACCTTGCCAAAAAATGGTACTAGATGATGTTCACAAAGTGAAAACATGTCAATATCTTTCACAATAACTAGCTCCTCGTGGTCCTCATCAAAGATGGCATCATTAAGTATATCTGTAGAATATCAAAAAATATATATATAAACAAAAGTGAATTGCTTAACACATAACTTTGATGGTGTTTTGCTACCGGACACACATCATTTCCACATTAAAATCCTCTCATAAGTCAGGTCATTTCAGGAGAGAGGCAAAAACTTAGGAACTAAACTGTGATTAGTTTAAGTAGCCCATATAACACCAATTAGAATATTGAAGCGGGTGCTTTCACCATCTGTTGTTGACTAATTGAGCAATTCCAGAATTACGTATATGTAAACTATATAACCCCTCATCAAAGTAGTGGAATTGTCAGGCACACCAATGAGTAAAAAGACTGCCCAAACATTGCATACTGAAAAGTATTTGGATCAGAATAATATACAATTTTATTTAATAATTGTTATTATAATTTTTGGCTTTGACCAAATTGGTGAAGAGATAATAACTAGCATTATGTGGGGCCCTAGCACAATTGGCTATCTTAAAGTTGGCATGAAACAGAAGCTGTTTCTCAAATAAGAAAAATGTAGGATTGTTGCCGTTTGCTATGATGTCATATGAGTGACAGGTTGTCCCGCCCTCGCCATCAGATAATAGATGTTGTTGCAAGAGGGAGGGGATGTTACTTTGAATAAAGATTACAAAGGCAGATAATAACACGTTTATTGTAGCCTAAATACTGCAATATTACATAAAAAAAGGAATTGTCCATTTGGATTTCATGTTTAATTCATAAGGTGTATATTTCATATTTTGTGGTGTATTTGTGAAGTGTAAATCTGTAATAAAGAAACAAATTAGGAGAGTAGCCTATCCCAGCTGGAAGTGTTCAAGACATAGAAATGTTTAAGCAGATTCCATTTGACCGCTCAAGACACGTCAGCTCGCCCGCCATCTTGGAACGGTCAGCGTGTTCTTCACACACAGTAAGAATCAATGAAGCCACAACATTGCATAGATTCATAGAAACAGCCGCTAATGAGAAATCTATGTATAGCCTGCCCTATAACACATGGTTCAAGCAGCTTAGCTGCTGTTGCTATAGTAACCTCATCCAGTAAAACTTGTAATCTTACTTTGTTAAGTAAGTTTGTGCTAAAACGCTGTAAAGACTTGCGTAAAACGAAATCGTAGAATTCGAGTGAAATTTGTATAATGCTATCATTCTCTGAGAAAAAAAAAAAATAGCCTACTTACCATAGATGGTCTCGTGGTAGCCTTTGGTCAGGAACTGCATGGCCTTAGCTGCACGGAGTGGGGTTTTGAGGAGACCCTGCCGGTCAGTGTTCTCTCCCAGACCTCTCAGTATGGTTGTGTACGCCGCCTCCAGAGCAGGTAACCGCGACTCATCCTCCGCCTCTTTCCGGGATGTCTCGTTTTTGTGCTGGACAGCGACTTTTTTCGTATCGACTGTCAGTTCGCTAAAGCCATTACGGCAGAGATACTCTGTGACAATTTTGCCATTGCTAAAACCGTTCAAGTCTGCCGCCTTTTGGTACTCCATTGAATGTACTTTAAATGACTATTTAAAAGAGAATAAATTATTACTATTGATATGTAGTATAAAAAGGAAAGTTTAGTCGTAAATGCAGTCAGACGTCTATTCTTGGTCCTCAGGTATAGGCAGGAGATCGTCGGAGTGCTCTTGAGTTGAGATGCAGTTGCAGTCTAAAAGTCTCTCCCACTCAGCGTGGCATTTATAGGAGCCCTTCACTATCGCTGTGTCCAATTGAGCACGTCGGGATTTAGTGTGAGCACGGCACGCGCTCCACTGTGTTTTACACATGTCACACCCTTTTTATGGGGTGTAATTGAATAATGCGTTACAGTCATGCAAACGGCGGAAACTGATTCGTGATTTGCTAGTCTGAATGTAAAGACACAAATGAACGTCAAACGTTTGAGCATATGACCTCACGTGCTCACTCATAAGCTAGACCCCCATAAGCTGTATTAGACATGCCAAATTCTTTGAAAGTTTAAAATAAAAGCTTAACAATCATAATAAGAGTAGCGATATTAATAATTACACATAATACAGATGTTGTTGTGAAATATAATAGATAATATAATTTTCAATAGCAATTTAAAAGGCGCACACAAAAAGACCTACACATATTTGGGACTTCCAATTGACATCTATTGTGATTGAGCTTAAATGATATTTGATATCCTCTACCCCTAAATCTAAACCATTACACAAAACTATTTAGCAAATTAAAACATTTATTCATTATTTGTATGTTCATTAAGTCATAGTTTTCTCACATTCCTTATAGTATCATTTGGTTCCCATAATGCAATCAAAGCATTCATCCATTGAAGAAAGTTTAGAAATCATATGACTGAAAATATTAAAAATAGGGTTATTTCTCATAGCAGCATATCCAAGACTGATCTCTGTGACAAAGCTCGTTTCCCCAAAAAAGGTCAGTTTTTTATTTTTGCTTGAAATCCAATCATGTGAACGTCAGGCATGGGCCGATAAGGTGCTTTTAAAAAATCTTTAGATTTACAGTGGGTTATATCATGACTGTATGCAGGTAGACATTTGTATTTCATTAAAAAAAAATTAAAGAATGATGGATAAATGATTGAAAGCATGAACAATGAATGAATTATATGTATGAATTAACGTTTTGTAATTATGCAATTGTTACTTACAATGCTCAAATGATTTTGCTCAGAAAGTACAAAAGAACTCAGAATCCAAGATCATATGAGTGAAAGAGAGTAGTAAACTGACATTGGTACCCAAGAATTCATATTTGGTGTCCATGTGTGTATGGGGTGTGGGTTAAAGTAATTTCTTGCATTTTGCACTATGTAGGAGTTACAACGTTTTCATATGTGAATCTCTTTGGTGGCCGTCGTTGTCGAGCTCCAGATGGTTCCTCTACAGGATTCCTCTGCACAGTTGTGTTGATCAGGTAAACGTTGCTCTTCAGCAGGTACGTTTTGTTCAGGAAAGTATTGTTCAGGTAGGATACCTGTTGTTCTTCAGTAGGTGTTGTTTGGTCTTTAACCCCTTACCTGTCACCCCCCTTTTTGAGAATGGACATTAAAATGCACTATTCAAGCTTAAATTGTTGTAATTCAAGAATGCTTTGGAGTATAGACCCAAGTTTGGTCTTGTTTTAAAGGGTAAAAAATGCAGACTATTAGAAGTGAAAGCACTTCAAAAAATTAAAGTATGAAAAAGTTATGGAAGTTTAAATTTACATTAAATCAAATATAATTTATTTAATATTTGTCTTTTATATAAAATATATATCAAAGCCATATATCTAACCAAGTTGTGTTCCAAATTTGAAGTTGATATCACAAAAATCGAAGTTTCCATGAGATTTTGTTTAGGCGTATTACCAAAAATAGCCACCGGGTGTCATTGAATTCCATTGAATTTAACTGTATGCATTCTACCATAACAAATTAATACATTTCTGTCCAAATATCACTTCTGTCACAAAATATGCAACCTTGAAACTCAGACCTTTTTGACAATATGTGTTTTGTCAAGATTAGAAAATATTTTGATCATAAATTATGAAACATGACGACGCCCAAAAGGGGAGGAGCCTGATAAAATAATTTAGAGTACCGTTTCTATGGTAACACAATGTCCAATTTCAAAACAGTTTTCACATGATGAATTCTGAGATCGTAAGCTTTCAAATGATACCTAATTTATGATAACTACTAAAATATGTGATGTAATAAAAAAGGCAATAAAAAAGATAATATTATATTTTAGAGGATAATATGTATATTATACTTTTTAGAGGATAATATAATTTTATAAATTTTTTTTATTGACAAATACTAGATTAAATGTTTTATTATGAACTTTTAGCATGAAAACCAAAGTTTCAATTATTAAAAGTGTGTGCGTCGACTTTTTGTGACAAACGCCAGAAACGCCTGTTATCATGTAGATTTTTTGAGGTGCGCTCTTGTCATAAATTCATCTATTACTGTTCCGGCATAAATTGTAACAAAAAACAATGCTGAAATATCTATTAAGGAGTCTTAGAGCTTTCCAACGATATATAGGTTGTCATGACTAGATAAGGATTTAATAGTAATATAGTGAAGTAAATTTAGGTTGCCCGTATACGGGCAAGTGACAGTTAAGGGGTTTGGCATGTGACAAGTACATCTTGTTCCGATTCAGCTAGATGTGGCAACCCAGTCGATTTTGTTGGGCCCTAAACTGGTAGGGCTTTACTTGGACATAGTAGGCCTACTCATCGTTTTGGAATTATGCAATTGTTACTTACAATGCTCCAGTATACTCAAATGATTTTGCTCAGAAAGTACAAAAGAACACAGAATCCAAGATCATATAACCAAAAGGAGATTACACCATTATGCAATGTACAAAAATAACCCAGCAGCTCCATTGCATTAATATATTGCGTCACCTGACCTTTTTTCCCCTTGTGATGATGATGAAGGGCTCTGGTAAGTCTGGCCTTTGAGAGGTGAAATGGAAAAGTGGCTGACTGACCAAAAGAATAATTTGTTCCTTGGAAAAATATCCATGCTGAAACATCACAATGGAATTCAAGGGATGAACAGTTTCAGGTTCGGTGTGACATTATACAAGACAATTGTAGCAACTCATGTAATAACAAGGCATTTTGTAATAACTGCACATACCTTTTTGTTGTCAAATAAAAAAAAAAGATTTAATATTATCATTTAACTAATTGCCTAAGTGTCTTTGGCTTATGCAAATATAAGTACTACTAATAATACTGATATCCACATGAATAATAATAGTATAGTAGTACAGCAGTAGTAATAAAAAAAATTATAATAATTGTGTGGATATTTAAATCTGGTGCATTTAGTTGGATTATGATTTACATTTTAAAACTGTAAAGGAATACCAATGCAGCTCCATTGAACACAGAATCCATTGAACTCAGAATTATTTTTATTATTATGTTTAATAATAAAAATAATAATTGCAAGAATATAAATCTGGTGCATTAGTTTAAGACTTTATTTAGATTTTTTAAATGTACTGTAATACGCGAATACAAATGTTTGTTTGTTGATGTTGTTTTTAAAAAAACGATTACAATTATGAAAATATGACAATGTTTTGGGTGAGTTTATAATGTAATATATTTCTTAGTATATATACATTAGTTAAGCTTTTTTGCCAAACAATGTATAATTATGGTATTCTGGAAATTATGTGGTTTAGTACAATTACATTTAAAATTTCTAATCATTTCTAAACTTTTCTGATTTGTAAAAGACAATAAGTGCAGATCCATTTGAGAGTCAAAAGAGTCGGCTCTTAAGTATAAGCTGAAAGGAAGGATCTGAATGGCCCACAAAAAAAAAAGAAAAAAGAAGAAGAGCTGTGTGCTCTGCTTAATGTAGACCTGCTTTTGACGTTGTACAAGGGTTATGCTCTTATTTTAACAGGCCTGACGTCATCAGTGTATGACAAGATCAAGATATCAGAGCATGGCATGAATCACAGCATCTATGCAAGTAGATCAAATAAGCCATGTTAATGTGGAGACCAGGCGAACAAAATGCTTTCCCCTCAGGCCACATGGGCTGTACATGACCCATGTGCATGAACAGAGGAAGAGTTTCCTGGAAAGATCATGCATGCATTTGTTGGGTTGATACATGTACATACTGCAAGATTTTGCCAAATTAATGATTTAACAGCTAAAACCCTTTTCTTTGTGAATTTAACAAAAGCTAGTTGTCCAAACTGAAAATCTGATATTTTAATTAATTCTCATATTAAAAAAATTAAATAAAAAAGCTCTAGAGTGAACACAGTAAAACTATATATTGGTGTTATTTTTACTATATTTTAGTATTATTTATATATTGCATTTAATTTATTCATATTTTGTATTAGCTTTTAATTTTAGAAATTTTCATATGTGCTTTTGCCATTTTTTGTAGTTTGTATTATTTCTATTTAGCTTTAATTTATTTTTATTTCAATTTAAGTGATTTTAGTACTTTAACTTCAACTTATTTCAGTTAGTTTCATCTAATATTTTATTTTATTTTAGCTTTACTTTAATTTACAAAAATGATTTTGAATAGTTTTAGTTTTAGAAAACAATAGCAACATTGACTAGGAAAAATTAAGGCTAAAGTTATAACTATATATAATAAAGAAAAACTTTGAACTTAAAGGTTGAAATGTGTTTTCAGGAAAATTATATTTTTCATGTCATGAATGTGTTCTCAGTGAACTATCGTTTCGTGGGCCATGATGGTGGAAATGTTCAAAAGCTTTTTTGAAACCAAGATCTACACTGTGTGAGAATTTGTTTCGGAAGTAAAAAGTGTTAAAAGTATAGTTATCCATCCATCCATTTTCCAAACTGCTAGTAGTGTTACAGGGATGCTAAAGCCTGCAGCGTCTCAGGCCTTGCAGGGAAACACCCTGTGAATAGCCATGAAAAGTTCGATTCACAGGGCAATTTTAGGTCTTTCTTATACAGTATATTACATTTGAACTGACCAGAATGGGTCTATGAAACATGTTTGTGATGTACAAATGAACTGCAATTAACAGACACATGTAAGGCCATACAGGAGATGTTAGAGCAGGAAAAGATATCTGTGCAAATCAGCGTGGAGAATTTCTTCACGCAGAGGACTTTTTTAAATTTGCTGATGACAAGAGGAACGAAAGCTGTGTCGATCACGCTTGAGATACAGGCCATATGAGAAACCATGTGTTCTGAAACAGAAGCTTCCCTTCACAAGAACATGCATTGTATACAGTACAATCTACGTTCAGCACGTGGTGAAACAAGTCAATAGTAAAATTGTATGACTTTAATAAGTAAAAAAAAAAAAAAAAAAAAAAAATTAAATCATGTCATTCCAAACCTGTATGACTATTTCTTCTGTTGACCTTAAAGAGGAAATTTTAAGAATATCATGGTCATTCTTCAGTGAATGTATACTACTGTTCAAATTTTTGTTAACAAATTAATACTTTTTAATTTCAAATTAATACTAAAAATGTATTTGATGAAAAGTGACATTAAAAGACTTTCTACAATGTATATAATGTATATACAATGTAAACTTTCTATTCATCAAAGAATCCTAAAAGAAAAAGTATTATGGTTTCCACAAAAATGTTTTCAACATTGATAATAATAAGAAATCCTGAGCACTAAATTAGCATACTATCATGATTTCTGAAGGATCACGTGACTCTGAAAATTGGAGTAATTGAGCCTTGTAATCAGAGGAATAAATAACATTTTAAAATACAGTACTATGCAAAAGTCTTAGGCATGTTAGTATTTTCACAAGCCATTTAAGCCATTTATTTATCAGTTTACATTTCCAATTCCTTTTGCCATTAATTGTAATAATCCAGTGAGATTGTAAACTCGCGCTCGTTCGGCCCAAAGTTCGGCATCCGACCAGCGGGGAAGGTCTTTACTGTCTTTTCTCGTGGCAAAGTGTTTTTGATTAAATGCACTACATTTTCTCATATGTATTTTCTCGTTATTTCATCTGACTCCATAAATGAAAAGGTTTTAATGATATCCGTGCATCATTAAATGTGAGTGAATGTTTGACTATTCTTTTGAACTCTTTAATGAAAATAATGTCAAAGTCAGTTAGAATAATCAAATGTAACAATTTATTATGTCAGGTAAATGTATCATGCCAATTTCATAATCAGTTCAGCGATAATCAATACAATAACATTGAATACTCTAGAATAAAGAAAAAAGATGTGAACCTATAAAATACATGATGCTAAGAGTTTTGGTCACTCTTATGCTGGGTACACACCAAAAGATTTTTTACATTTTATAAGATTTTCAAAATGTGATTGACCACAAACATGAGGACAAAAAATCCTAGATTTAAGCGTTTTGCTCCTATAGTGTGTGGTGTGCCATGATGTGACAAAGACAGCACTCCACACACAAACTGATTTTCAACACAGGAAATCTCGCAAAATCTCGCGAGACTTCAGAATAAGCATGGCGGATGATATGCAGGAAGAAATTGCGATGATAGTGTTTGGAATGATTTTCACAGAAAATTCACGTGAAAAAAAACATTGTACCCACCATTATATATAACCTTATATACAGAAATATATTCATTCTTTATTGTCTTTATTTATTCTTTATTGTCTTTATTGTCTCTTTAGAAAAATTTATTTAAAGGGATAGTTCACCAAAAAATGAAAATTCGGTCATCATTTACTCACCCTCAAGTTGTTTCAAACCTGTATGAATTTCTTTTTTCTGCTGAACACAAAAGAAGATATTTTGAAAAATATCGGTAACCAAACAGTTGATGGACCCCAATGACTTCCATAGTAGGAAAAAATACTGTTTCAGGGTCCATCAACTGTTTGGTTACAGACATTTTTCTAAATATCTTCTTTTGTGTTCAGCAGAAAAAAGAAATTCATACAGGTTTGAAACAACTTGAGGGTGAGTAAATGATGACAGAATTTTCATTTTTGGGTGAACTATCCCTTTAATCCCTCTAGAACCTCACTGAACCCTTAACACTACGCTTCCTGCAAGTGTGTGTGTTTGAGAATGACCGTGTCTTCCAGCATCTCGCTTTCTGACTGGATATTGTTTCACGTGATAATCTCCAGAGCGTGCGCGCGTTTGTCCTCGGGGTTCCCCCCACACATCAGGATTTCTGATCGTAAATATTAAACATGTTGAATATTTACAATTCGCGATCGGGGCGGCTCCGACATTCTTCTGAGCAGGTTCGGACACTCTTAACACACCTCACACCAAGGGAAAATCTGATAAGATAATCTGTTGAACCATCAGGATAATTGGGACATAGCAAGGATTGTTGGAAGGGGAAATCGGCCTAAAATCAGCCTTTCAGGTCCTTTGTCTACTTTGAGTGGTCATTCCCCAACCAGTTTCAGTCTAACAAGATTTTTGTATGCACAAGGAGTCTGACAACAGCTGGTATGCTCCACACAGAGATCTGATCTCACTGTCATCGATTCAACCATGACATCAGCACCAGACCCTAAAACTCCGCCCACTCGTTCACTCTCACCCGAATACTAACCTGCAACACCCGTCACCACTCATTAAGGACTCCTACACATACTCACCCATGCCATCCTCAGTTTGTCTGGTCTAATCAATCACTACCTGTGTATGGACTTACCTGACCCTCTCTGCATCTGTGTTTACCTGCCATTATCGCACCATCCTTTCCTCAAGTCATTGAGTACCTGCAAAACCCTCTAAGTTAAGTCTGCCATATAACCTGCCATCTGCTTATCTTGTTTTTAATAAACATCCGTTACCTGCATTCCTGTGGTCTGCTTCTCTGTTATATGACAGAAGTCCAGACCACAACGTATCATGGAAATCAGAGGTCACTTACTAACAACATCTGACCTGTTTGCAGATCTGGTCCAACAGCTTTGTTTGTCACTACAAACATCTGGCACAACTCCTTCACCATATTCACTCGCCAGTCCCATGGCTCAACCAGCGACATTCTCAGTCGAGATGCAGCCCCAACAATTCCAAACCGAATGAGCTAAGGTAGCTTTTATCATTTCTCTACTCACTGGTAAAGCATTACAATGGGCAAAATCGATCTGAGGCCAGAATGGTTCCATAATGAACTCATTAACACACTTTACTGATCAAGGAAGTGTTTGGTCAGTCGGCTAATTCTCTCTCAGTGCATGATCAACTATTTCATCTAAAAAAAGGAAATTCGCTCTCCATTTCCGAACACTTGCTGCCGCCTGTGAGTGGAACAAAGCTGTGCTCATCATGGCATATTGTCAAGTTCTCAAGCCCTCTCTTTGGAAATGTTCGTCCAATCATTGAATTCGGTCCGATACGATGTCCTACCTGCCTGTCAACATATGTATTTTCATACCTCCATGCACCCTGCTCGCACAGACATCACACATCATCAGTGCGTTTCATGCTCTGCAGACTGAGGGTGCGTCTCGATCAGCTCCCTAGTTCAGTATTCAGGGCACTGTTCAGGGAGTCAACCACGTTAATGGCTGAAATGTTGGACGTATATGTAACAAGCAAAGTATTTATCATAATATACTTTATGTTCCATGGTTGTGTTATTGTAGTGCTGGTGTTTTTTTTTTTCTCTCTCTGTGTCTCTGCCGCTCTACCAGGTGCAGAAGAGAGAGAGGTGATCGCTCACACTTGCTGCTCGTTATTCTGGAGAAACAGCATGTTCATGACCAGACAGAGAGAATAATGTCACCTGTTCTTTCCTCTGAGAAAACAGAGAGAGAGAAGCCTGTGCTGAAACGCTCAGATCGCAAACGTGTCTTTTTATTGCTTGGATCCAGGTCACATTATAAACGACTGCAAAGCATGGAAACAAAAGACTGCTGCTGAAAAATCCAAGAGTGTAACCTTTGCTCAAGATGGTTCTTTCTCTGACCACTCATTTCCACAGCTCCAGAATTCTGGCTACCAATCCTTCCTGTTAACTGGTTCTGTGTCTCTTTCAGCTGTCTTACCTGACCGACCTGTATCCATTCTACGAGATACGGGGGCAGCACAGTCCTTTATTCTAGCTGACACCTTACCTTTTTCACCCGAAACATACTCTGGTACAGATGTACTAGTTCGTGGGATTGAACTAGGCTGTGTTAAAGTACCATTGCATACTGTCTACTTGAAATCTGATTTGGTCACAGGTCCCGCTCAGATTGGAGTGAGGACCGAACTGCCGGTGGGGGATGTAAGTCTCATCCTTGGGAATGACATAGCTGGAGGTAAAGTGTTCCCTAACCCTGTTGTAGTGGATAAGACTGATGTGTCAGGACAGCCGGATGTTGCTGCTCTTTTCCTTGCTGCCTTCCCTGCCTGTGCTGTTACTCGAGCACGAGCTCGAAAGTGGGATGATGTTGTGTACCTCACTGATTCATTTATAAACCCTGTGTGAGATGTTTCAGAGTGCACACTGTTCATTAAACCTGAATTGTCTTCCGCTTATGAAAATGCTAGCCCTGATTCGGCCACAACTTCCTTAGAAGCTGGGAAGGAGGGTTTAACTGCTGCTCAAAAGGCTGATCATTCTGTCTAGATGCTGCTTTCACTCTGGAAAAAGCCCCTGGTGGTCCAGTTACTTACTATTGGAAGGATGATATTCTCATGAGATGTTGGCGACCGCAAGTGAATGGGGATGTGTTAGCGGTACATCAACTTTGGTGCTTCTCAATATCCCTCCTCGTCTCCTCTCTCCTCTCTCCTCCGTCCTCCATCCTATGACCCGGAAACCGATCGAGCTCAGCCATTTTGAAGGACACCTCAATTCTCTAATTGTACCACGAGGAGGCGAGGTTCGAGGAGTGAGGAGGCTTCCAGAGGAGCTATGAGCAAGGATACACAAGTATATCCTATGTAGTGTTGTCAAAAATATCGATATTTCGATAAATATCGATACTGAAATATCTGAACGGTACCAATACTAATTTCCCGTAGTATCGATATTAGCCGAGCTGTCACTTTCACTTCTCTCCAAAGGCGCGTTGACAAACACCACACGCGCACTCGTCTCATTCGCTCTGATTAAATAGCAAAAGTGAAGTGAATGGCCTGGGGCCGATCACTCCTGACGCGTTTTTTGCAATGAGAGGCGCCTATTTTCAATTGGTTTCCAGCGAGCGTTCTGCGCGCTGTTTATGCGCTGCTGCGCCTCGCGGGCCTTCCGCTGTAGTGATGAAAGCTAGTTGCTTGAACGCCCGGAGAGTGCGATGATGGAGGATAAACTTGTGGTGCTCTCGCTGGTTACCAGGAGCTTAACGACTTCACGAACCGTAACTACCACAATGTTAACAGAAAGTAAATAAAGTTAATAAAAGGCTGATTTGACGTTTACTTGACTGACAGGACAGCGGTTTCAGTGGTTGCCTAGAAACATAACAAACGCAGCGCACTGCTCGTTCTGTGTGATGGTAAGTGCTGTGTGCCTCATGTTCTCTTACGAGAGGTACTCTCGTACTGCGTAAATCTTACGCTAGGGGAAAATCTCTTTTCCGCGAGATACTGAAGCCAAAAATTATCCTTAATTTTGAAATAATGTAAAACGCGTTGCGGCAGCATGCAGACACAGGCGAGACGGCTTGTGCGCCTATTGGCTGCCCTGCGGCAACTGCAGCAGCCTATCGATAAGGCCCACTCGTGACGTCAGCTCCAATGGGGGCGCTTCGCGCCCAATACGTCACGTCCCGCCAGAATGGGCGTGGTCTAGGGCTATAAACATAGCTTCGAGAGGCTAGCTCACTGATTTTTCATCTCTTCAGCGAAGCTCTCGCATCGCTGGATCCGGAGAGAAGCCGCGCCGTCTGAAAAAGCCTTTCAGCGGGACGAGTCGACACTCTGAAGCCGCTGGCCGCGCCGCCTTCAGTCGCCTTCCTGCTGCGCTATCCGGCGTTATATCCTTTCTCTGCTACTGTGTTTTGTGTATGTGTGTGTGCTCGCCGCCGCGACACACACTCTCATTGCACTAAAAGAGCCGGGCGTCTTTTTCAAGAAGCCCCTTTCCTGAGGATCACGCAGCTCTCGCGCTCGCTGACGGCGACCGCCCTCACTGCGAGCCAGTTACTGCCTATGGTGACTCTGAGGACTCACCTGGCATCCTTCTCCGAGACTGCTCCTCCGCCCCCCCCAACCCGCAAAGCTCGCCGGTTCGCCCGCTTGCCTTGCCTGCTTGGGGGATGATACCTGCTCTCCCTCTGTTCGAGCCGCGCAAACCGCGCCGTTCACAGGGGTTGTCAGGAGCGGACGGTCACGGGGCTAGCTTTCTCTCTCCCTCTGTTCGAGCCGCGCAAACTGCGCCGTTCACAAGGGAGGCTGGAAGCGGACGATCGGGGTTAGTTTTTCTTTACGTTACAAGAAAGCTACCCTGCCCTTGCGCCCCATTCACGCGTCACTCACCGGCGAAAAGACAACTCAGTTCCCTGATTAGGCGACTGGAAATATCAATATTGCAGCAAACGAGCCTGTTGTAACACGCACGCTTGCAAGCAAACGCCGAAGAAAACATGTTGACGCTGTCTTATATGCTCATGCATCTATACACCTTTGTGTTCCCCCCTGTGGCTCAGTGGCGGAATCTTAGGTTTTTCGCACGAGAGACCGGGGTTCGAATCCCGGTCTAACGGCAGATATATTATGCCGCCAATGCTTCGCTCTGTCAGTTCCCTGAAAGGCGACTGCAGATGTGCATTTTGCAGCCAACGAGCGCGCTGTACAACCCGCTCGCCTGCACCCAAACACCGTTTCTATGGTTCCCGTGCGTCACTGGCGAAAGGAGAAAAGGGTGTTTTTAGCCCCGCTGCGGCCGGGCCGACCTCCACTCCTGGCACATTTCTCATTCCCCTCTTAAGTTCAGGTGACTGGAAATGTCAATATTGCAGTGAGCGAGCCTGTTGTTTTGCACGCACGCCTGCAAACAAACGCCAGCATGTTGACGCTCTTTGATAATACTCGCGCTACTGAATGTCTATGTGTCTTCCTCTGTGGTCCAGTGGTAGATCGTCAGATTTTCGCGCGAGAGACCCGCGATCGAATCCCGGGTCTACCGGCAAAACACACTTTTTGCCGTCAATTCTCGCTCTGGCAGTTCCCTGAAAAGGCGACTGCAGATGTGTATTTTGCAGCCAACGAGCGCGTGGTACAACCCGTTCGCCTGCACCCAAACTCTGTTTCTATGGTTTCCGCCTCTGAAGTTCAGACGACTGGAAATGTCAATATTGCAGTGAACAAGCCTGCTGTAATACACGCACGCCTGCAAACAAACGCCAGCATGTTGACGCTCTCTGTTTCTATGGCAACTTCTCGCTCGTTCAGTTCCAGTAAATGCGACTGTTCCAGTGTATTCTGCAGTAAACAAGTCGGCGAAACAGCCCGCTTGCCTGCACACAAACGCCGCTTTTACGGCTACCCAGATAAATCCCATAAGAGTGTATTTTCCTGGTGTCCCGGCCACGGCCGATGGTGTTACGAATGTAGACGAAATTCCTACACACAAACACAGCCCGTCACACAGGGCTCGCGCACATGAAATCGACCCAGGTCGATTGCGCATTAAACGTGGTAAATGTGCCCACTGCCCAGTGCCCACAAACACTACGTTCCGCTGACAAGCGGGCAGCATACTAGAGGCACGCAGCTCGCAAGTGGTTTTCTCTAGAATACACTGTTCTCCCGTTATTGCAGCGTTGTATTTTAGTCCAGGTAAGGCCATCTTCGATTCTCTTTTTATTTTTCTCATTTTAACTTAACATAATTCTGTATTTCAGTTAGACGCATTGGCACTTTAGAGAAATAGCCGCGAGTGAAACAAATTTAAATTTTTATAGCAATCTAATTTGCACGTAACTTAAGCCCTTGCTCCTAAGCACTTTCGATTTGACACATTCACGCGTTATTGACTTAATTGGCAGAACGAAACAGCTGTACTCACTCAAGCGGTGAGAGCATTATCTGTATATCTGTGTAATTTGCACGCTGTCGCGGAAGCGTCAGCGGAAGCGTTCAGCCTCCTCGTGTGAAGACCGACTCGGGTAAAGACCAGCGACTCTACCTGCGCGACTCCACCGAGCAAGGACACCAGAAAGCCACTTACGTACTCCTCTTCCCCTTTTTCTTCCCTCTACTTATCTTATTGTTCACCTTCATCAACATGTGCTTTCAATACATTCCTGTTATCTCTCGGCAACGTCCTTTCATCACGCGCAATAGGCAGCGCAATACTGCCAATCTGCGTCCCATCCTTACATCCTCACTTACTCCTCTCTCTCTTTCCGTGGGTCTATGGAATTGTCAGTCAGCAGTCAATAAAGCTGACTTCATTCCAGCCTTTGCATCTCATTCTACTCTTAGCATCTTGGGCCTGACTGAGACCTGGATTCGTCCAGAAGACTCAGCAACCCCTGCTGCTCTCTCTAGCAATTTTTCCTTCTCCCACTCCCCTCGCCAGTCTGGGAGAGGTGGGGGTACAGGGCTTCTCGTTTCTAACAATTGCAAATACTCCGCGCTCTCTTCTCTATGCAACAACAACTCATTTGAATATCATGCTATTACACTTACAACTCCCATTAAGATCCATTTTGTAGTCATTTATCGCCCCCCAGGTCAGCTGGGTAACTTTGTAGATGAGCTGGATGTGCTGCTGTCCACTTTCCCTGAGGACGGCACCCCACTTCTAGTCTTCGGTGACTTCAACATTCATCTCGAAAAGCCACATGCAACAGACTTCACCTCTCTCCTAGCCTCTTTCGATCTCAAACGACTCATCACCGCAGGTACTCACAAATCAGGCAACCAACTGGACCTGGTTTACACACGCAGCTGCACCACAGACAACATCTTGGTGAGACCTCTCCACGTTTCAGATCATTTCCTCATTACTTTCAGTCTACAACTCTCTACCCCTGCACCACCACCCCCACCACCAGTCATTTTCAGACGAAACCTGCGCTCACTTTCCCCCTCCCATCTTTCCTCTGCCGTGTCATCCTCTCTTCCCCCACCCTCACAATTCTCATCTCTGGATGTGAATACCGCAACGGACACCTTATGCTCCACTCTAATCTCTTCTCTAGACATTATCTGCCCTCTCTCCTCCAGGCCAGCACGCGCTACTCCCTCTAACCCCTGGTTATCTGAGGTTCTTCGGGAACACCGGACCGAACTCAGGGCAGCGGAGAGGAAATGGCACAAATCAAAAGACGCATCTGACCTGAGTAGGTATCAATCTCTCCTCTCTTCCTTTTCTGTTGATGTTCATGCTGCAAAATCTTCATACTTCCACAACAAGATCAACAGCTCCTCCAACACACGATTACTCTTCAAGACATTCAACTCTCTCCTCTGTCCACCTCCACCACCACCCGCCTCCTCCTTAACTGCTGACGATTTTGCGAACTTCTTCACCACCAAAACAACAGCTATCAGCAGTCAGTTCTCAGCTCCACACACACAGGAACCCAGACCGACCCCTTCCATAGCCAATATCCCTCTGTCCTCCTTTTCTTCACTAACCGAGGAAGAAGTATCTACACTTCTCCTCTCCAGTCACCCTACCACCTGCCCTCTTGACCCCATCCCCTCACACCTTCTACAAGCCATCTCTCCCACACTTCTACCATCACTCACACACATCATCAACTCATCCCTCCATACTGGCACCTTCCCTACAGCATTCAAGCAGGCTCGGGTTACTCCACTGCTCAAAAAACCAACGCTAAACACATCATTTGTAGAGAATTACAGACCTATCTCTCTCCTACCATTCATTGCGAAGACACTTGAAAGAGCTGTCTTCAACCAACTAACATCCTTCTTGTCTCTAAACAACCAGCTGGATGTCAACCAATCTGGCTTCAAGAAAGGGCATTCAACTGAGACTGCATTACTGTCAGTCACAGAAGCCCTACGGATCGCAAAAGCTGCTTCCAAATCTTCAGTCCTCATTCTCCTGGATCTGTCTGCTGCCTTCGACACTGTGAATCATCAGATCCTTCTGTCCACCCTCTCATCACTGGGCATCACAGGAACTTCACTCCACTGGTTTGAGTCCTATCTCACAGGTAGGTCCTTCAAGGTCGCATGGAGAGGTGAGGTATCCAGAGCACATCAGCTGACCACAGGTGTTCCCCAGGGTTCAGTTCTTGGTCCCCTCCTCTTCTCCATCTACACCACATCACTGGGACACATCATACAGGCACACGGTTTTTCCTACCACTGCTATGCTGATGACACGCAGCTCTTCCTCTCATTTCAACCAGATGATCCCACAGTAGCTGCACGGGTCTCAAGCTGTCTGGCGGACATCTCCACATGGATGAAGGAACATCACCTGCAGCTCAACCTGGCAAAGACTGAGCTTCTCGTCCTCCCTGCCAATCCGTCTCTACAGCACGACTTCACCATCCAGCTAGAGTCATCATTAATCACCCCATCAAGATCGGTCAGAAATCTTGGAGTAACGTTTGATGACCAGCTGACCTTCACTGATCACATTTCAAAGACAGCTCGATCATGCAGGTTTGCACTGCACAACATCAGGAAGATCAGGCCTTTCCTAACTGAGCATGCAACGCAACTTATCGTCCAGGCCCTGGTCATCTCTAGGCTCGACTACTGCAATGCTCTTCTGGCTGGACTTCCAGCATGTGCGACCAAACCCCTACAGATGATCCAGAATGCTGCAGCTCGTCTTGTCTTCAACGAGCCCAAGAGGGCCCACGTCACTCCTCTGTTCACCTCTCTGCACTGGCTACCTCTCGCTGCTCGCATCAAGTTCAAGGCACTGACGCTTGCTTACAGATCCATCACAGGCTCAGCTCCCTCCTACTTTCACTCACTCCTACGAGTCTACATCCCTACCAGACACCTACGATCGGTCAACGAGCGACGTCTCGTGGTTCCATCACAGAAAGCCACAAAATCACTTTCCAGAACATTCTCATTCACAGTTCCATGCTGGTGGAACACTCTCCCCACCCTCATCCGGAATGCAGAATCCCTGACAACATTCAAAAGACAGCTGAAAACCCATCTCTTCCGTGAGCACTTAACCTTATAAAAAAAATAAAATAAAAAATAAAAATCCTTTCCCTTTGAAACATCACTTATCAGGCTTATGCTGCTCTGAATAATACCTGAACTTCGTATTTTGAGCACTTCTTGCGTTGTTGTTGTTTTTGCCTCTTTATGATGACTCGCTGAATTTTTGTCCTAATTTGTAAGTCGCTTTGGATAAAGGCGTCTGCTAAATGACTAAATGTAAATGTAAATGTAAATATCTCAAGGTTTCTGTAAAAACAAAACCAACGTGCATTCGCTCTGCTCAGGCGGACAATGCTCTCAGTGTTGTAAATGTGCCCGCTATCCCGCGCCCACATTCACACATAGACATGACAGGTCCTACGGGACTCGCCCAGCCCTCCCCTCTCGGTTGACCACCGCAAAGGAGTCGAGCGCGGGCAATCTGCCCGCTGTTATCAGCGCGCCCCCTGCCTCGAAGCGCGACGCTTATGTTACAGCACACCGAAGCCCCTCTGTCGCTGAGCGACCAGAGCGCGCTCCGCATTCAGCCCCTAGCCATTCGTGCAGATGCATGGGCAAGGCTACCCGGGGGTTTTGAAGTGGGTGCTAGACATTATAGAAAGAGGCTATTCGCTACAGTTTCGCCGACGCCCTCGCCGCTATGTGACGCGCGTCGAAGCTACGGTAAAAACAGAAGTAGCACCACCTACTTCGAGCCGAAATTTTGAAACTGTTGAGCAAAGGGGCCATAGAGCCTTTATCTCAAGCTCAGATACCCCTTTTCCACCAAGGCAGAACTGGTGCTGGTTCGGAGCCAGAGCCTAGTTTCAAATCGGTTCTTTGTTTTTCCACCGCCAAAGCACCAGCTCCGAACCAGTAAAACTGGTTCTTAAGTAGCACCAAATCATTGCAGGGTCTAGAACGGAGCCAAGAAAGAACCGCTTGCGTCAGAGGCTGGGGGCGGGGTTACCGTGGCCAACAAGACTGAAGAGAAACTTGTGACCGCCATTTTTAAATAGCAGCTAGTCGAGCTAATAGCAGCTCGATTATAATATCCGTCTATGTAAGTTACGGCGAGCTGCACGAACGCGTTGGATTCGCCGTGTTTGGATGCCGATTTATTTTCGCAAACCCATGAGCATCCATAGTAACGCAACGTCTATTATTGTTGATGCCTTGTTCGAGATGCATCGGAGCAGCGTGGACCGATCAGAGCTGCGGGAGTGTTTGGAGATCATACGACTCCTTGTGCTTTTTGATCGCTTTGATTTCATGTGCTGATCGTTCTGCGAGAAGCCGATGCATCTCGAACAAGTCTGGTGTGTTTGTGTTTGGCGCTGCCGTACTAGCGTTGCTGGGCAACGTGATACGTATGCAGTGACGTAAGATATAGCTCTGTTGTGGCTCTCTGGCCGGTGGAAACGCAAACCGGTTCTTAGTAAGCTCGTCAGTCGAACCAACTCCGAACTGGCAATAGCTCTAGCTCTGAACCAGCACCCGGTTCTTGTTGGTGGAAAAGGGGTAAGAGTGAAGGAGGGCTATACAGCAGATACTTCCTGGTACTGAAAAAAGACGGGGGTCTCAGACCCATACTAGATCTAAGGCAACTGAACAGAGTGCTTGCGAAGCAACAGTTCAGAATGCTCACGACCAGAAAAACCCTCACGCACATTCGCCGAGGAGATTGGTTTGTGTCAATAGATCTGAAAGACGCATATTTTCAAATACAAATAGCGTCACGTCACAGGCGACGTTTGAGATTCGCCTTCGAGGGCCAGGCATATCAGTGCTCAGTCCTACCGTTCGGCTTGTCTCTAGCCGCTCGCACCCCTCAGACTACAGGGCATGCGAGTATTGAACTACTTGGACGATTGGCTGATTCTAGCTCAATCTCACTCGGTGCTCATAGAGCACAGGACCATTTGGCTCGATCACCTCGAGAATCTGGGTCAATTGGGCGAAGAGTTCTCTGTCTCCCAGACAGATAATATATTTTCTGGGCACAGAACTGGACTCGCTGTCTATGATAGCGCGACTGTCACCAGAGCGCGTACTAGACATTCAGCGCGCAGCGAGCTCTTTCCGCTGCGGCGCATCTGTCCCGCTCAAGAAATTTCAGAGGATGCTAGGTCTCATGGCCTCAGCATCATCAGAACTTCAGCTGGGCTTGCTTCGCATGCGACCGCTACAGTTCTGGCTGAAAGCGCGAGTACCGCGCCGAGCGTGGGCTTCCGGTCTGCTTCGTCTCAAGGTCAATCAGAAATGCATCGCAGCTCTGAAACCTTGGAAAGCAAACGACTTGTACCAATCAGGTGTTAGCCTGGGGACTTCCTCGAGTGTGAAGGTAGTGTCTACGGACGCCTCCACCTTGGGATGGGGAGCACTGCTCAAGGGCAGACCGTTCTTCGGCCAATGGTCAGAACGGGAGAAGCTTCTACACATAAACTGCCTCGAAATGTTGGCAGTAGACAACGCACTGACGCGTTTTTGTCCCTAAATACGAGGACACCACGTCCTGGTCCGCTCGGACAACATGTCAGTGGTGTCCTACATAAATCGCCAGGGCGGCCTCAGGTCCCGAAACCTGCACAGGCTGACAGAACGCCTCCTGGTGTGGGCTCAGCGCAACCTGCTCTCGCCGAGAGCAGCGCATGTGCCAGGGCTCCTGAATGTAGGACCGGACAGACTGTCCAGAAACAATGTTCCGACAGGCGAATGGCCTCTACACCCACAGACAGTCCAGCTGCTGTGGAAGAAATTCGGCAGAGCGGAAGTAGACCTGTTCGCGTCTCAAGAAAACGCTCACTGTCTGGAATTTTTCTCCAAGCCGCCCGCTCTATGCCTTTCCTCCCGTCTTTCTCCTGCCTCAGGTGATAGAACGGATCAGAGAAGGATGCTCAGTGCTACTCGTAGCGCCGTTCTGGAAAAACCAACCCTGGTTCCCAGTTCTGATGCAGCTAGCAAGCACTGCCCCATGGCCAGTGCCAGTGAGGAGGGACCTCCTCTCTCAGGCCAAGGGCTCGTTTTGGCATCCGCGCCCAGAGCTGTGGTCCCTTCATGTTTGGGCCATCAACGGGTACCCGCTGACCTCCCCAAGCGGAGTGTTAAACACGATCACGCAGGCTAGAGCTCCGTCTATGCGACGTCTCTATTCCTCGAAATGGTCAGTGTTCTCCAGCTGGTGCACAGCTCGTGGCGTGTCGCCCCTAGACTGTGGGGTGACGGAGGTTCTCTCCTTCCTACAAGAGCTGTTGGACAAGGGCAGGACCCCTTCCACGCTCAAAGTGTATGTGGCGGCCATAGCAGCGTTCTCAAAAACAACGCTGGGTCAGTCAGTAGGAAGGAACGATTTAGTCATCGTCTTCCTTAGAGGAGCTAAGAGACTGAATCCTCCCAGACCTCCCTCAGTCCCTGTATGGAACCTTTCTACAGTGCTGGAAGCCATGAAAGGTGACCCATTCGAGCCTTTACAGACGATTGATCTTAAACACCTGTCTTTCAAGACAGTGTTTCTTCTGGCTCTCGCTTCAGTGAAGCGCACAGGGGACTTACACGCGCTCTCAGTAAGCGCGACGTGTATGGAGTTTGGGCCTAATGACTCAAGAGTTATACTCAAACCTAAGCACGGTTATGTTCCAAAATCCCTCAACACACCGTTTAGGGCGCAGGTCATTCCCTGTCAGCCTTACCGGTCTCTGACGAGGAAGGAGACGCAAGCTTCCTTTGCCCAGTCAGAGCATTAAGAGCTTATGTGTCTCGCACGTCTGTTTTCAGACAGACAGAGCAGCTCTTTGTTTTCACTCTACGGACGTTCTAAGGGACTTGCCGTGTCGAAACAGAGCCTATCCAGTTGGATAGTTGATGCTATAGCGCTGGCTTATACCTCTAAGGGCTTACAGTGCCCATTTGGAGTCAGAGCACACTCCACGAGAGGCGTGGCCTCGTCGTGGGCTTGGTCTAGTGGGATTGCCTTGCAAGATATCTGTATGGCGGCAGGCTGGGCCTCCCCGTCTACATTTATTAGGTTTTATAACCTAGAGGTTCCCGCCTTGCAGGCTAAGCTGCTTTCGGTCTAAAATCGGTACTGTCTGCCCTGATGTGTTCGGGCCAGAATACTGAAACTGCTTGAGCAAATGCTCGCTGTTGGATCGCGCAGCTCTATGGGCAGTGTGTAAGACCCACTATATTCGTCAGTCCAGGCCGGGGGTCGCCCTGACTGTACGACACATCATCAGTATAACTGCTCCTTATAAGATGTTATATTATTACAGGAATGATGCTATTCTAGCCACTCTTTCCTGGGCTCTCTGTGAGTCCCTTATGATCATGTACTATATGAGCCCGGGCACTTGCCCTTGGGACTTTGGTGCTGGATCTTAGCATGCACGGCGTTTTACACTGTTTCCCCTAGCGTAAGATTTACGCAGTACGAGAGTACCTCTCGTAAGAGAACGTACTCGGTTACTAACGTAACCTCGGTTCTCTCTAGAGAGGAAACGAGTACTGCGTATCTTGCCGTGCCTGCACACGCTCTGGTTCGCTTCGGCGATGAAAAACCAGTGAGCTAGCCTCTCGAAGCTATGTTTATAGCCCTAGACCACGCCCATTCTGGCGGGACGTGACGTATTGGGCGCTAAGCGCCCCCATTGGAGCTGACGTCACGAGTGGGCCTTATCGATAGGCTGCTGCAGTTGCCGCAGGGCAGCCAATAGGCGCACAAGCCGTCTCGCCTGTGTCTGCATGCTGCCGCAACGCGTTTTACATTATTTCAAAATTAAGGATAATTTTTGGCTTCAGTATCTCGCGGAAAAGAGATTTTCCCCTAGCGTAAGATTTACGCAGTACTCGTTTCCTCTCTAGAGAGAACCGAGGTTACGTTAGTAACCGAGTACGTTTTCAAACCTGAAAAACGCGTTAGGTGTGATCGGGGCCTAATATAGCAAAGCACCTGAAAGACCGACACCCGGATCTATAAATAATTGCGAGAGGTTGGTAACTCTTCTCATTTTAACATTTCTGAAACATTAACCAAGATGGCCTTTGTTGTTGATATTGAGTGTGTGTTGTCTCGTTTTTTCACCGTAATTCTTAAAGTTAATATAATCTGACTGAGGAATCTTAGACAAGTAAATATTTTAACTGTGGTCAAATGTAAATTAACTTGTGCTTATTTAACTTTATTCAAAAAATGATTTAATTCTGCAATTTGCCTTCATTAGCGATTATCATCAATTTGATTACACAGATACTAATTAAACTAAACTGAGCTAGACAATGACATCTCTCAATTCAATAATGAAATGTCTTTAACTGAAAATTGAATGTTTAATCTTATTATTATACATTACTGACACTCTATCCTCCAATTTGATACTGTTAAGTGCTTTGACACAATCTGTATTGTTAAAAACACTATATAAATAAAGGTGACTTGACTTCATGTCGATCCAGTGAGCAGTGTTTCGCGTGTGATGCACGTTTGCGTTTAAATCTGTTCATCAAATAACGTTAATGTATTAACCAGCATTTATGCTTTTGAACCAGTGCACTACCTCAGGACATTTTTGTTCATGTAAAATATCCCTCATTGTCATGTTCTAGACTTGTTATATTTAGCTTTAAATAAATAAAAAATACCCCCTTAATATTGTGGCAGTTTTTTTCTCTGTGGTATCGAAAATGGTATCGAATATCGTTATTTTTCAAGGTATCGTATCGAAGTTATAAATTCTAGTATCGTGACAACACTAATCCTATGCGGAAGTGTTTTATCGACTAAACATGACGCACGTATAAATTCTCCCCCCCCTTCACATCGGTCACAATAATTTTAATTTATACTTTACCTTTGCAGTTTATATAAACCACACATCTCACATATTTCAACAGGGTATCTTGCTTTATTATTATTTATTATGAATTTCTTAAATAACCAAACTTCACCAACATTAGGGCAGATCCTTTGAGTGCAGCTGATGACGCTATGAAGGGACGCTCGAGTGATCAAGTATTCCAAAGTATAAAAAAACTTTCATTCGATTCCTCCGTCTTCATTTTCTTTCCTTGCAGCCTTCCCTCACATCCTGCAGGGGGTGGAGCTGAGACTCGCAGAAAGGAAACGAGGATGAACAAATAAGAATTGTGAAACGCCCTATGTTCTACCTTCTGCTTACCGCCCTCAGGTCCTGAAGCTGGCGCATGAGCACCCCTGTCTGGTCACCTTGGTATCACTAAAACGTATAAATGCATCTTAAAGTACTTTTTCTGGCCCAGACTGAGGAACAGTGTAGTGAAGTACTGTCAAACTTGCCATGAATGTCAAATTTCAGGTAAGCCTAACCAGACTGTTCCCTCTGCTCCTCTTCATCCCATACCAGCAATGAATGAGCCATTTGAACGCTTGATTTTGGATTGTGTTGGACCCTTGCCTAAGTCAAAATCGGGGTACCAGTATATTTTAACTCTGATGTGTGCTGTCACACGATTCCCAGAAGCTGTTCCCTTGCGTTCTCTGAAAGCTAATGTCATAGTCAAAGAGATCAAGTTCTGTTCAACGTTTGGACTACCGTAGGTCATTCAAACTGACCAGGGCTCCAACTTCACCTCAAAGCTATTTGCTCAAGTTTTAAAAGAGTTAAGAGTTTCTCAACAAATGTCTAGTGCATATCACCCAGAGTCACAAGGGGCATTAGAACGTTTCCACCAGACTCTCAAGTCTATGCTTCGTACATAGGCTACTGTGTGAGTACTTGTAAAGACTGGGTAAAAGGTTTGTCTTTGCTGCTGTTTGCTGTCAGAGAAACTGTCCAAGAGTCATTAGGATTTAGTCCATCTGAACTAGTGTATGGTCACACAGTTCGTGGTCCACTAAAGCTTCTTCATGAACAGCTCATGTCAAAAATCCCACATGCTACCAACCTGTTAGACTATGTCAGTAACTTCCGTGAACGACTGCATAGTGTGTGGGACAGTGCTAAGGCTCATCTCTCGTGTACACAATCCAAAATGAAGGCAAGGTTTGATAGGAAGACTACCAAGCGCAGTTTCGAGCCTGGTGATCAAGTGCTTGTCTGTCTTCCTGTTCCTTCCTCGGCACTACATGCTAGATTTGCTGGTCCCTACAGTGTTGAGAAAAAGTTGAGTGAGACTGACTGTCATTTCTACCCCAGATCGTAGGAAAAAGAGCAGAGTTTGCCACATTAATACGTTAAAATCTTATGTAGGTAAGTGTGAGGCAGTAATTACATCTAATAGGGAAGATGTGTCTGTTAAGCCTGCTTTGGTGTTGCCTGCTGCTCTTTGCTCTTCTGTTGATGACCCGGATGTGGGTGAATTACCTGCTGAACGTTTTCAAAATTCAACTGTGCTAAGTCAACTTGATGACTACCTTGCATACTTGTCTCAGGGTCAAAAAGAAGCTCTTATTCAGTTGATTAAGTACCCCGTGCCCACAGAAACACGATGGCCGAGCGTGAAGCGGGCCAAACATGTCACAATACTGGAAATCCGGGCAGGAGCCAAACGGGCCTGCATCAGAACGGAATCCAGGCGCACCCCTACGAAAACTGTGCGTTGAGCGGGGGTAAGAACACTCTTCTCTGTGTTTAACCTCAAGCCGAGAGACTGAATGTGACGAAGGACGATGTCCCTGTGGTGAGTCACTAATTCCCTGGAGTGGGCTAAAAGGAGCCAATCGTCCAGGTAGTTGTGTATACGGATGCCCTGGAGCCACAACGGGGCCAGAGCAGCATCCATACACGTTGTGAACGTTCTTGGCGCTAGAGCGAGACCAAAAGGAAGGACCCTGTACTGGTACGCCTTTTCTCCAAAGGCGAATCTGAGGAACCTCCTGTGTCGCTGTACGACCTGAATATGGAAATATGCATCCTTCACGTCTACTGTCACTAACCAGTCCCCCGCCCGAATTTGAGATATGATAGCTTTCAGTGTCAACATCTTGAATTTCCCTTTGTAAAGGGAGAAATTCAGCCGGCGGAGGTCTAGTATAGGTTGCAGACCACCGCCCTTCTTCGGGACCAGGAAGTAACGGCTGAAGAAGCCTTGCTCGACTTCCTTCGGAGGAACCTCTTCTATCGCTCCCTTGAGGAGAAGGGACGAAATCTCCTGCTGTAGTACAGAAGCCTCTGAGGCGCTGTCGACTACAGTTGGAAAAACCCTGTTGAAGCAAGGGGGGTTGCGACAGAACTGAAGCATGTAGCCGAGCCGAACTGTACGGAGGATCCAAGGCGATACCCCTGGCAGACGCCTCCATTCTTGAAAGAAATGTGATAGAGGAAGCGGAGTGTTGCAATGCAGAGGACATGCCTGTGTTAGGGTGTTGCGCTGACTCCTGTGGGGTGGCGTGGTCGAACATGAAGGAGAGCACTTGGCGTCCTGACACGTAGTGGGAGGTACCACTGCCTGGATCGGTATTACAGGGTCTGCCTGCTCCTGAGGAAAACAGAACGTGCCTCCGAGGATGCGAGCGGCAGGTATCAAACACGTCAGAGGCGAGGAGAGAAAGCTTAACGCGTCTCCTTCCTCCTGCGCCGGACGGTTTGAACGAGGTTGAATAGGAACTGCACTTCGAAACACGCTGGGCGGCGAAAGTGGCAGGGTTGGAGAAGGAGAGCAAGTGAGAGGTGGGCAGAAACGCTTGCGCGGTCTGTCCCAACCTCGTAAATCGGGGGAAGCTCTCCTTTTTCTGACCTGAGGGTCAGGAACGATTCGAGGAAGCTGGAGCGGAAGGTTTGTTAGACCGCTTCAGCTCAAGAAGCCTATGAGGTCGCTGGCGGGGAAACGGGCGACCGCGGGCTCCCCAAACCGTAGCTGGTGGCGGATGAGCCGAGTCACTCCTCCTAGCAGTGAACTCCGTCCTATGAGAAGGACGTTCTCTGGGTTGAGACGGGGAGGGGTTAGATGAATCCTTTCTAACCCTCCTGGGCATAAACTGCCTGAAGGCAGCCGGCTGGGATTTTGCGGCCCGAAACTTTTCAACCACAGTGTTGACCGCCTCCCCGTCCAGGAGGAATACCTTTTCTTTGTCGCGGATCTCTGTGAGATTTAGCCATAGGTGGCGCTCTACAGCAACCGCACCCGCCATAGACCGACCTATAGCACGTGCGGTGTGCTTGGTGGCTCTTAAGGCCAGATCCGTGGCCTTATGAAGCTCTTTGACAGCTTCTGCCGTTATTCCGGTTCCCTTGTCCATCTCCTTCAAAACATCCGCCTGGTAGGCTTGGAGAATGGCCATAGTATGTAGGGCCATGCCTGCCTGACCAGCTGCCATGTAGGACTTTCCGAAAAGGGCAGAAGTAGTCCTGCACGGTTTAGAGGGAAGAAGGGGGCAAGATTTCCACAACGGAGCAGACGATGGAGAAAGGTGAGTAGCCAACGTGTCCTCGACTGCTGGGATGGTGGAATAGCCCTGCTCCACAGAACCAACAAGGCTGGTGAAGTCGGTGGCTGCCGCATTTGTCAGACGAGCGGAAAAAGGCTGTTTCCAGGATCTGGAGATCTCGTGATGCAGATCACTGAAAAAGGGAAGCTTTCTCCGCTCTGGCCTAGAATCAGGGCCACTTAAAAATCTTTCGTCGAGTTTAGACGATTGTGACTCGCAGGGCTCGTCGGGCCAGTCGTTAGCGAGCTTCTCTGTAGCGCACGAAAGCACTTCCATAAGCTCCGTGTAGGCCGCAGTAGGCTGCGCTTCCTGGCCGCTAGGCGGGAGAACGTCATCAGCTAAAGCAGGCCTGAAATCCTCGGAGTCGGACGCTGCAGTGTACATCACATCTTCCAGCCCGAAAGAAACCGACTCGTGCGCTCCCGGGGTGGGGCATTAATAATCATGTGAAAAATCGACTGGCAGGACGCCGCGTGCGTGCTCAGGAGAGGCCCGTCTGCTCATACTCTGTATCCTCGAGCTCTACATCCGAACCCCAGGTCGCGGATCCCCGCGAGGCCTCAGCTGTCTCGGGAGCGTGACGGGGGGAAACGAATGACTCCTTCTCAAAAACCGCGAGCCTAGAGCGGAGGGTTTTGAGAAGCAGGTTGTCACAAAATTGACATTTTGACAAGCCTAGAACAGCCTCACGCGTATGCGAAAAAAAACAACATTCAATAAAGCTAGTGCATGGCGGCAGGCAACGACAAAACTCCATGGCACTTCACCGCAAGGAGAACTGAGTTCCACTATTTGCAGTCGCTGAAACGCAGATGAAGAATGTTGATGCTAAATCCAATATTTGGGCCAGAAAAACCGAGACCGAAGGGCTTAAAATGGACGCTTCGTGAAGGCAGAGAAATCTGAGGAGCAGATGGCGCCCGCGCCATCAGCCAATAAATTGGTGATTCTATAAGAGCTTCAGATAATCGGCACACCCGGAAGGCGTTCCCACTGCGTCTTAAGCTACGCAGCGTTGAGTGAACCTATGAAAGAGAACGTGCAGTGTTGGGGGTCCTTCAGGAGCGGGGTTGGGGAAATATTACAATATAAAATAACTTCTTTCTATTTGTGTAGAAGTGCCTAAGCACATTAGTATTTTCACCAAATCATTTTTTTTTAAAGCCAGTTATTTATATCTTTTGCTCTAAGATATAAATAACTGGCTTAAAAAATATATATATTTGGTGAAAATACTAACGTGCTTAGGGACTTCTACACAGCACTGTATATTAAAATAGAAAGCAGTTATTTTATATTGTAATATTTCACAATATTATTGTCTCTTATGATCAGATAAATGCATGAGACTTTCACAAACTTTTAAAAAATCTTACATACGTAAAGGGACAGGGGCTTTAAAGTAAAATGACAAAACCACACCATAATATCACACAAATATGATTAAAGAGTAGACTGGAGTATATAGAAATCTGGTAAATCCTGTTTTATACATGGCAACACATTTGTAAAATACAGACTGTTTCTTCTTGGCAGAGAGTATATTGTTAATGAAAATATTATTATAAAAAAAAATATTATTACTATAATTTCCTTACTTTAATGCTGCCTTTCATTCTAGTGTCATGCCCTAATTCAGTGGAATTTGTGTTTCAGCCAAAGATCTTGTGATTTCTCAGTTCATTCACATGAATTCTCAAAGCTAATGCAATGACTATTAACAGCCATTGATCTAAAATATCCATAGAAAATCGTATTAAAACAACTCACTGTTTTAAAAGTCCTACCTTAGACTCTCATCACTGAAAATGGAGATTTACTGTTAGATAACAAAAAACTGCATGTATGCCTAGCAAAATTCATTATTATTAACGGTGCAACTGATCAGATTAAAATGAAGTAAAATACCAATCATTAATCGCCCACTAAAAACAACAACAGCAATGTACAGATACGTCCGACTGGTGTGTTGTGGTTAAAAATGGCATTTTTATGTTTTAGGCAGATTAAATCAGTAGAGGGCACTATATCACTTTTTTAAATGGATCTTTAATATGGAATTATTTCATAAAGGTCAATTAAACATATTTGCATGATATGGGAGGTGAGGGGCTTTAAGCATGAAACCTACTGCATGACATTCACATGGATGTTTCTATGTACCTCCATTCATTAGGTTGGGATAATAGAGCTCAGAGTTACCTTTATAGGATATTTTGTCGGTTCCGTCCAAATGTTACCAAAGATCTAGCAATTAAAGAGAAGTACAAACAGAAGTACTGAGCACTGTGTCACTGCTATGAGTAATAAGGTGGGAGAACATTTTTGCCTAATCTTGCTCATGTGAATATTGCTGACTTGGACTTTCTAAAGTCGCATGCTTCTATAATCCACAAAGAGCCATATGAATATCAAAGCCGCACATGCTGAGTATGAGTAGTACTGTAAGGAGGTTTTTAGAGTCCAAGCACACATGAACTTTACTGTAGGTGGACACTGGTTTACAGAGGGATTTTAAAGAACAGCCTGCCTTTGTCACACAACATAAACCCATGTCACATGACTGCATGAACGTAACCAGGGATAAAGGGAGACTCACTCACATGATAGTCAAGACTGTTTAATTTTCTCTCAGCTACTCTTACCAGAACAGTCAAAGAACTGTCAACTTTTTTCCCCTTTTTGTGATTTTTAGAAGTGGGCGTATAATTTCAGGATTTTTTTCTTTTTTCTACAAAGTAGAAAAGCAGATTTCATTACGCCTACAAATCCGTTATCGCATTTCAACAAAATCCAATCAATCTACATTGTTTCAACGTCGTGAGTAGCCTATCACGACGTAGAACCAATGTAGAACGATTTCAAAAGTAATCTTTACATTTTGTTCGGATTTTTCTTTCTACGCAATTATATGGTGTCATTGTGGTTGCTCGTGTCTCTAGTCTGGTGGTCTAGTTATATAATCGCCCTACATAGGCCTACACTAGATAAAGAAACACGTTATGCAAGTTACGATCCGATCGCGAGCGTCTGTTTTTATGTTGTCAGCAGACAGTTAATTTGTGTTTATAATTTCCACTCAAACTACCAGATACATCCTGAGGCTGTCGTCCATCACTACTGTCTGTGTGTCAGTGTCTGGGCTCTGTAGGCTGGATTTAGTGATGTATATGAATCTTGTACGAGTCACTGTTTTGAATCGGATCTCTTTTTATACATCTGTTGAACCAGTTCACAGCTGTCTCAACGATTCACAACTCAAATTGTTCGGACATGCCCGATTCGCAGTATAAACCGAAAACTAAGCAGATTAAGCAGACAAAGTGAACCGAGGATTTGATGAGGCGAAAAGTAAGTTAGTCTACTTTAATAACCGAAATGCAGGAATGTTACAAATTAAACGACCTAATCTTCATAATTGTAGTTTTATCAGCATATGTCTCAACCGTTTTGGATATATTAATTCAAAACCTGTAAAAATATGAATTAGTTTTAGTAGTAGGCCTATGTAAATTATAATTATATTGGCTAAATCGTGGATGCAACAAACTGAACTGAAATACAATATTACTAGTTAAAAGTAAAAAATAGGCTATATAATTATGTATTGTTTTCTTATGCAATGAATAATAAACCGTAAACAAGAAACACCATAAACTGCAAAACCGACCAAGTATTGGCGTAATCACGTGAAAGAACGTCTGAATCATTTTTGAGCCGATTCTTTGAAACAAATTGTTCAAAAGAACCGATTTACGGAATTGAGTCTGACATCATTTCACCAGCTGGAATTCGAGCGGGGAAGTGACGCTTTCTCCCAAAGTCTTTCCCCATCCGTATCCGCCGGAACACAGAACTTCGCGCAATTGGAGTCCCTTGATGTCAGTCAACAGCAGATTTGCCACCACCTCTCCTGATTCTCTTCTCTGCTGCACTTGGCGACCATATCGGCCGTCAGGGAAAGAAATGCCATCGGGATGAGGAGATCGTAGGCCATGTAAATACAAAGTATAAAATGTTAACGATTTAATCGACACATCGAGGTGCTGTTTGCTTTTCGAATATCGCAGTTATGGTCCCAATACTAGTCTCCGGTCCGTGTGTTTTATCCACCACCGTCTCTAGCCTCGGGAAAATGTACCCGACCATTCTTGGTAGCATTTTTTTTGCAAACAAAAGAAGACACCCGAAAAAGCAATAAAAGAGCACGACAGAAGGATCGGTGAGTTCATCTCTCCGTGTGTTGTAAATGCGTATCGATTATTTTATGTTATCGCGCATGTTCGATGGCTTTTTAAGTAGTTTTTTTTTTCAGTCGGCCCCCTTTTCTAATGTCCGAAGCCGGTTGAACTAAAGCAAGCAGGAGGAATGTAACGTTATAGAGATATTTAAAATGACGTAAATCGAGTTATTAAGCACAGACTTAGATTAATGTAATTCGTGATATAGCCTACAGTAGTTCTAATATCAGGTAAAGTGCAGAGAGGATCATGAAGGCAACTACAAAAATACCGCTATTTCCATGCCTGGATTGACTAGGCAACTTAGACTCGCTGCAATGTTATTACAAAGGCCTATCATTTTTGTCACGAATGTTTAATGAATATCAGTGAATAAAATATGGCCTCTAATTATTTGAATGGGCCTAATGTTAAGCACATAAAAGTATTTAGTTTTATCTGAGGTGTATCCCCATGACATCCCATGAAATTATGACATGTCAAACAATAGAAATGCTTGGCCAATGCCATTGAGTAAAACCAACTTGAATTCAGTTCTATGGTATTAGTATTAATGTTAATGAGATAAACCTTTGTGTGGTAAAGGTCATTTTTAACACATTTCTTACATGTAACTATTTGTGCATGTAAGTTTTATAAATTGGACACCAATACACCAAGCATGCTTTTTATTACCATCATGACCATTGTCAGAAATCACTTTTGTTTAATGGCAATATATTACCTTTATATGGGCAACATTTTATTTCTAACCATGTAAAATGTTCTTCCTTTGTCAAAAACTTCCAATTGAATCGGTAACAATTATGGCCATTACGTGTGAATCAAGTCATGAAATTAAATATGAAAGAAACTAAAAACTATCCATACAAGACTAGATATCATAAGAAATTTAACACTAGAATATGCTTATGAGACAGATATATGACAGCTGCAGGTCACTACAGTGTCTGCAGAGAAACAAAACCCATACTGAATCTATTAATAGAAACTCCTAGAATATGTATTATAAAATATGTCAAATGTTAGATAACAGATAAATGTACTATGTCCTCCACATTTTAATATCTGGGATATTTTTGTAACTTCCGTAGGCAATTTGCCCTGAGCCCTATGCTAATTTCTGAATCTAGTCATTATGTATGTTCAAATGAGTAAAAAGTGCATTGATCCTATGTATTTAAGTTGGAAGTGTTACTCAACATAGGCTTAATGCCTATCTATCCTTTAAAGGGAGTTGTGGGCCATTGTTGCATAAGATACACAGTGGTGTAACCTCCGCCGACCCATAAAACCTCCTTAAAACTACAGCTTTACAAAGGTCTGGATTTCAGAGGTCTGGTTTCCGAAAAGTGTGGTTTGTGGAGATTGAGGATGCCTGGGAACATTTTCTGTTTCTGCAAACTTCCTGACACTGCTAAAAGCGTTTGAAATATTATCTAGCTACCTCAGGGTATCACCGATACATTTTCTTGACACGCAAGACAATTAGTCGAGAGTGAGAGACTGCGAACTCCTGCTGGCATATTTCCGTGTGCAGAGGTTAAGGCCTGCCCAGATATTTTAGTTGTCTTGAGCGGGGCTTATACGATGTAACAGACGTTTCCTAGAAAGCTGCTTCACTACACTTAAGTACATCAGTAACACTGTAGTCCTACAATAAGGTCTCATTTTTTAATATGAATGCACTAGCCAACACGAACTATTAACTAACAATGAGCAGTATATATATATATATATATTTAAAAGAAATTAGGAGATTAAAATGTAGGCTATATTAACTGTTCAAAAGTTTGGGGGACTAAGATTTTCTTTAAGTTTGAAAGTCTCTTCAAGTCTGTTCACCAAGCGTGCATTTATTTGATAAAAAATACAGGGCTCAAGAAACGTTTCTTATTATCAGTGTTGAAAACAGTTGTGCTGCTTAATGTTTTTGTGGAAAACATGCCCATTTTTTTTTTTTCAGGGTAGTTTGATGAATAGAAAGTTCAAAAGAACAGCGTTTATTTAAAATAGAAATCTATTGTAACATTAAAAATGATCTCTTCTGTTGATCTTTTGATTATTTTATTGCTTCCTTGCTGAATAACAGTATTAATAACTTTCCAAAAACTAATCTCTTCTGTTGATCTTTTGATTATTTTATTGCTTCCTTGCTGAATAACAGTATTAATAACTTTCCAAAAACTAATCTCAAAGTCCCCAAACTTTTAAACCGTTAATGCTGTTACGTTTGATTTTGATACAAAAATGCATGGTTTTCCTTTAATCACATGGATGATGATCAATATTATTTATGGATTTTAGCTTGTATTGTTCCTAGCGGTTTAAATGACCGGTGTAGTGTTGAAACGAAGTGCCACATTTTTCATAGAGCACCTAAAGTAAAACATACCAGTGCAGTGGCTCAATATCTATCTTATCTATTGTGCAAGGAAGAACAATCCACTCTGTCTATCTGCCATCCAGGTCGTGGATGTTATCATAAACTCTCAGTAGGACTTGATGTACTACTCAAATTTTACTTTGCATAATATAAATGCTTATTTCATGTGTTTTCTCATACCGTCAGAGAAGAGCATACTTTACATCAAGTAGTTTCCGCAGTTACTGAAGGTGTGTGTGGTCGGATAGGGGCTCTTTCTCAATCTCATGTGGTTCTCAGACTTTTATCAGAAGAGCTCAGGCATGCCTGTAAACTGAATTTTAGCGTGAATATTTTTTTTCTCAAATGACTGTGAAGAGTGTCTGTCCAGCATGAGGACGAAGCGGACTGCTTCCTCTTCTGGCGTGTGGGTGCTAGAGATGTCTGGTGTAGAATTTGGCTGCAGTATCAGGTGAAGGGCGGCGAGACCTGGGAGGGGGGACAGAGGGGGCTGGGCCCACGCTACCAGGAAGCAGAAGCTCTGGGCAAGGCTTGTTAGCGTTCTTGGTAGCAGAAACCCAAGCTGAGCAGAGAATAGCATAGTATTTAATGGGCTGGTGTTTTGTGATCTGGTGCCAGGATTCATCCGCAGACGCTCCTGTTGCATCTGGTCAATGGTAGAACAAGGGGAACAGAAGAACAGATCCACTAATCCACTAATACGCTCTAACTGGTTAAAGCAGAAACGCTAGTTGCGGAGTGTCCTGTAAGCTGCAGAGTAATGAGGATTTAAACGGGTATAGGTACAGAGGTACTTCTTGTGTTTTAAATAACATTTTAAAGTTAAATGCATCAATATTGTGCCTTTTGAGAGTTCAAATTGAGAAGGTTCAACTTTTGTTCAAAGTGATACCATGTTTTTGTAAAAAGTCTTTGCATTGACTTGTACCTGGACTTTAAAGTATACTCAAATCTCTTTTTAGTCGTGATATAGTGCCCTAGTCTATGCATTACATTCACTCTGGTGTTTTAGGAAGCCAAATAATTAGACTATAATAATAATAATACCTTTATATTATTATTATTATTATCCATAATACATTCGTATATATTTTAAAATAAATGTAAATGAATGTTTCTTTAGTATAATATTTTAATTTACAGTAGCGAAATTACTTTTATTACTTTTGTCCTAATTTCTTCACTTGCAAGAGATACAGCCTTGAGCTTTTATTTTGGTGGAAAAATGCAGTTAGGTGGTCCACAAAAATATTAGATATGTAAATGTGAAAATAATAGTGGCCGCTTTGTTCCCAAATGCATATAAAACTCAATGGCACAAAACACAAGGTTAGAGTTTTTTTGTTATGTGAGGTGTAAAACTTGGGTTCATTTGTTTTCGGTTCATTATGAAACGGTGTGGGCCGATTAGACTGTGGCAACCCTCCAGAGTCTAGGTAATTAATGGAAAACAAAACACATAATTCTACTTTTTCATATGCAGTTTGAATCAGCAATCCAGCTATATCCTGATTTAAACTGCATTTGAAAAAGTAGAATTGAGGAGAATTGAAAAAGCTATTCATAGTATTTCTGTACTTTCTCACAAACCTCCATCTCATTGCTCTATTACTGCAGTGTATGTGAGTGTAAAGGCTGAAGTGTAAAATGTACTATGTAAATGTATAGGAAAAATAACTAAAACTAAAGATGGTTCTGGCTTAATGGTTTGCTGAATATTATGTAATTAATAGTTCAGATTTATTGTTATTCTAATCTGCAGTCATTGTTTCAGTGTATGACTATAGAAGTATGAAGAGTGGAATCAATTGTTAGTTGTTTTTTTTATGGCTGTACTTTATTTTAATTTTTACATTTTTTTGCTTATAATTTAATTTAAATACATAAAATGGCAAAACTAATTTGATGTCCTAAAAGCTAGACTTCCATTAAGAACATTAATGCATATATTATATAACACTTCAGAGATTTTTAGGTGGAAATGTGTTGTCATGAAAATGTAAGAACATTTTGTGTTATTTACAGTGCAAAAGCTTTTTTTATTTAGACCTTGGAAACAAAGTTTCAGGATAGGCTACATAGTTAAATATTTCAGATTTTTAATAGCTTGCTTAAGAAATCAAATTTATGACATTGATAATGTGAACTCCTTTATAGTCGGATGTTCTTCCACTGAAGCACAAGATACTCTTTGGCTCATTCTGAAATCATGCTGGGGAACGTGATCTTTTTTTAAATTTTTTAAATGCTCTAATTAAGCAGTTAATCCAATAAGTAATGGAAACATTTGTGTTCAATTAGAAGCATTTTCAGTACACTGTAAACCTGAATAAGTTGGCAAAAACTAAAAAAAAAAGTGTTTTATAAGCAGAAAATATAAGCAGAACTAGCATATTTTTATTTTGTAATCATACATTTTAATTGATCTTAACTTAATTTGAGTAAGCTAACTCAGATATTTACCTTAAAATTATCATGTAATCCCAACTTAAATATTTTTAGTAGTGGAAACATAACTAGCTAAAATTAGCTAATTCAGTAACTGTGACCTTAACATAATGCCTTTATTAGCATAGCAATTGCTGAATGGGGCAATATAGATCATTTAACAAATACCCGTTCTCAAACCAAGCTCATGCTTCACTCGTCACCATGATGGTAACCTCTCAAAAAACCCAACATAACAACATAACCTTTCTAAATTAGCATAGCAAAACATGAAACTCAATCTCCCACTTAACCTTAATCTTGCACACACACACACAAAAAAAAACTATATATATATAACACTTAATTTTATCATTTACTCTCCCTTTTGAATGCCATCGAAAATCATGCCTGGAATTGAAAATCCCAGCCCAGTTTCAGTTCAATTTAAGTTTGTCTAAACTAAAAGAAATTAATAAAAAAAAAAAAGTAATTGAAACATTTCAAATGTGTCAGTTTCGTTAACTCAAAAGAAAAAGTTCTAAATACACAAGTTATTTTGTTTGAACAAATTTTCATTTAAGTTTGCCCTACTTAAACTAATTTATTATATTATTTTGTGTGTTAGGATTTACAGTGTATATGTTGCCTAAAGACTCCTGAATATCTCCTTTATTATCTGGGTATCTCTTCTGAACTCCAAAAATATTCATGAATAAGTCCAAATCCAAATATTATTAATAAGTTATGAAATAAGAATGTATATACACAAGTATTTATTTATTCTCAGCATGTCATTCAATCTTTAACTGCAAATTCTTGGGTAATCTGAAATGCACCATGGTAAACTTGGCTGTTTGGGTATGATTTCCACTTGGGAGGAAGGGGCACTTATTTTGCCAATATGCTGTCTAAACCTGTTTTTGGGCCAAATATTTTAAAATAGTTTTGTTTGTTTGCTCTTGGGGTGCGGTTCTGTCTCTTAGCCACACAAGGGAGCCCCACAGCCAAACGTGAGCCTCCCTGTGTCACATGCAAAGTGAAAGAAAATATTATGGATGGAAAAGCATATGTTGCCAGTTCTGGCAACTGGTCTTTTGCCTGTTGGGTTTCAGAAGGCAGTATGTCAAAGATCTCCAGCTGGTGTGTTTTGGGAAGTGCTTGACTTAAGGTGATAGATTTGTCCTTTGAGACCAGAGTGCACTGTGACTGTAATCTACATTCACTCTGGTGTGCCTCCCAACCTGGTTTGCCAAGGCAAGGTTATATAGGCCTAGGATCAATTTACCACAGTTCTAATCATTTCACCAGTGCTAACATTGCTCACGCAACACTTTTTGTGCAATAGTGTTTTCAATATGTATGCAACTTTTGAATTAGTAAAAAAAAAATTATCCTTGACTTCATATTTAGGACAAAGTTTCACAGAATACATCTTAATGAACTCTGTGACCCCTTTTCATGAACTCTTCTGACCACCCTGCACCACAATTTTACAAATGGTATGCAATGCAAGTTCATTCTGGAAGTGGAGCAAGGTTCCTGAGTTTGGGGGAAAGGTCAGGCTTGTTGGCCTCTATGTATATTGTCACCACAGCTGCGCTGACAGATTTATGGCCATCCTTTATGCTCTCAGACTCGCTTTGAAAGGGACAAAGACAGGGAAACAAGAGGGAAGAGGGGCAGAAAAGACAGAATAAAGATGCTGAGAAGTTAATAGGCTTTTGCTGTATGCCCTAATTTGCTGTACTGACATTGAGCAGCAGGTTTTTTGCAGATGCTGTTTGAGCCAAAATGTCACCATGTCCAGTACTAAGAAACATGAATGAGGGTTTAAAAGTACAGGGGTATTATGACTTGCTTTCCTCTTCTAAATATAGTTTGTAAATCATCTAGTTGTAAGAAATTCAAACATATAAATTATAATTATAGCCATTTTCTGTAATGTACAACTAATTCTTTAGGGGGCACTAAGGGCGAGCTCACACTACAGGACTGTAAGACAACAAGGTTTCTTGTAGGGATGCACCGAAATGAAAATTCTGGGCAGAAACTGAAAATTCAGGATGCACTTGGCTGAAAACTGGAAAAAAAAATACTGAATACAATTAATACATTTTTAAATGTAATATTTTTTTTTTTTTTTAAAGCTCATTTAATAATCAAACCTCAAATAGCTAAAACTTATTTGTACAAACATTTAAATTGCACATAAGGCAGTTTTTATATCATCTTTTTAATAACAGATTTGTTTCTACTCTAGTTTGTTTTCATGACAGATTTATTCAAACATACATTAAATAACGAAGATATCCCTAACAGGTTAAGTAAAATATAACGAAAATGTAATACAATACATATATTTAGCCAAAATCTCTTTTCTAGAGGATTTTTTTTTTTTCATTTTTGTTTTTTCACAATGTTGACTCTTGTAGTCAGACAATTGTATTTACATTGCAAAAAAAAATAAGGCCTATCTGTTTCCATAAAATATATAAATATCCTAAAACTTATATTTAGCTTTTAGGCCTCTTATTTGAAAGTATGCCTATTTTATAAATTTTTGCTTTTATGGATATTTTGAAATATTTATTCTAAAACAAGACAAGGATGCTAAACGATTTTTAGAAATGTTTTGTGACCGCACAAATGGGATTTATAGTCCGTATTTTATATTTTCCTAATGTCTTGTACCATTAAACATGGTACCACGTGGATATGAATATGGAAATGATATGCAGATGAGAGGACATGCATAGTAAAACTAGGCGTTGTAGGCGACATATATGGTTATTTCGGGGAGGACACGGGGTGAAAATGCATGTACGCAGAATCTTTCGCTGACTGGGTTTTATATGGGGAATTTTGTTTTGTACACTTTTGTGTGTATGCGCACTTTTAGAAAGAAATCTGCGTAAAGTTTTATGCATGAGGCCCCTGGTCTTGACTGGTCATAGAAAATATAGTCCTGACTGGGACTTGATGGATTTGAGACCAAGTCCGATAAAGACTGACCTTGGACAGAGACCAAGACCATATTTTTAGCAGCGTTTGGATTCGACTTCGACTTCAACTTGGGCTTGGACTCAGTCTGAGTCCAGTCTTATCTGGACTAGAGTACTACAACACTACAAACAAGCCTTAAAATAAATTCTTTAATTTAGAGAAGCAAAGTGTCAAAAATCTTACTGAATTTTTCAATTTCAAGCATTTTAACTTTACCTGACTTTTACTTCCTGTTTGCTTCCTCAATTCAAATGCAATTCTAAATGTTGCAGAACTTTGTCTGCACTTCCCAGCCCTGATCAATATCAGAATCCATGCTGACAGAAAATCGATGACTGGTATAAGTCATAATTTGGTCCAACTCAAATATGTAGTGCATTTACACATGACACCCAACAGCCTCTAAACATGACACCTCTCTTCTTCCTCTCCACCATCTGAGAGAAGGTGAATAATACACTGTAGCTTTCTCCCACATGACCTACATTCTGTTGTTCTTTTTATCAGGAGACTTGATGAACTATCATTAATTATTTATAGAAGTTTTTCTCTCTCGTTCAGTATTCTCTTGTTGTGACATATTTTGCGTTAAATAATTTAAACTCTTGGTTTTTTTTATTATTATTTTTTTTAAATCACTCTCAGCTTTCTTTTTCCATAGAAAGACTTGCACTTGGTTTTTACAGCTTGCTTTGTGTTCATTGGTGGAAAGTTCATCCAGAGTTTATGTGCTCAATAAAGAAGCTAGTTTTTCTGAGCACAAACAATCCTTAAGCTCATGCCTCACCTGGATTCACTACTGACATTTGATGACTCCCATTTGGCCTGTTCTGGCATTTTGGTCTGGTCTAACATGGTGTTGATTTTACAATTGTTAGTAGTGGATGAACAGTTAATGAATTATCCCAAATACAAATTCATGCTGATGTTCGGAAAGAGTGTATGAGCTTCTTTTCTTTTTTTTAAGATTATTAAAGCCAAAGCCAAATCAAAAGTTATTTAGTGGCTACATAATGATCAAGGAAGATATGATTTACAGAGCTCATGCAAAAACTCTCTCAGTTCATTAACTGGTTAGTGCTCTGCTATGGCGGGTCAGAAAAAGACAGGCCCAGACCAGCATTGTAACTCAGCCCACGGCAGCATGTTGACTGGGAGCAGTTCCATGAGTTCATTTTTAGCGCTGGCCTTGAGTCTTAGTGTGTCTGCCTGGCAACACTTTAATCACTTAGGCCCTGTTTACAACTGGTATTAACATCCGTCTCGGGTGATCTGGTTCCAAGTGGTCATTTAACCAAGAAAGATTGCTATATACACCTGGAATTAACATGGTTCTGCTGTTGCAAGTTGTGATTGCATGTCTTATTGAGTGAATGTCACTGCATGTTGATAAAGCACATCAAATATAAACATTTCAGTTGTAATGAGTAAAAGCTTCACTTGATCTCTGCTTATTGCTATTTGAGTATGCTAATATCTTATTTGTATATTAATTGATATTCAATTATGCATGTTTCACATGATCTCTGTAACTGCATGAAGTATGCATACAATAGTCTGTGATGTCTTGTGGTTGTATATGTATGGGCTTTTCCAGTTTTGCTGATTCAACATATTTTTAATTCCACTGAAGATGAGACCAAAAAGACACATTGCCATCCTCATGCGTAGCCTATACTTTTACACATGTAGCCTATATGTGTTCAAGTTAATTCACGAGCAATATAGACATTATTTGCTATTCTTTTAGGACATTCGTTTTTTTCGTTTTATGTTGATAAATTGTTTTATACTGGTAAATATTTTATATTTTGGACACATTTAAATTAATACATATTTTGACATTTTTTAAATGTTGGAAAATTTGCTGTTAAAAACATGGTTTATTCAGTTAGACACTTTGTTCTTTTTACATTTAACACCTATATTTAGCATTATGAACTTGTGATTGGATTACTCAAGATCAATGTGTAAACTGTGTCTTAGTCACTTAAGCCTTTGATATCTCACAGTCCCTCACACCCACATGCACACTCTTGTGTCTGCCTTTTTTTTTTTCTTTTTTTTTTTACTAGATGGTTTCCATCTCATTGTTTTTGTTTTTTTATCATGTACTAATGGAAGTCTGACTTTTTGTTCCAGGTCCAGGTGCCCCCACCTCATGGAGAAGGTTGGCAAGGTGTGGAGCAACCTGAAGAGGGGATGTCAATCTCTGCTCCACACAGATGGGGGTTCTCGCGTTGAAACGGCACCACAGCTTCAACAGCAAACAGACATGGTATGCCACGTTGTGGACAAGGCCCAGGGAGACAGCACACTTGAGGACGCCAGTCCCTCTAGCAGTGTGGCAGCACTCCCACAAGTGCCATGGAGGACCAGTGGGAGTGTGTCACGACGGGGCCATAACTGTGTAGCGGATGTACCCCAGATACTAGAGATCACAGTCGAGCAGGATACTGAAGATGCTCGTGCTCCCCTGGGTGCCCGCAGAGATTCTTATTCACGTCATGCACCTTGGAGTGGAAAGAAGAGACACTCGTGTTCCACTAAGGCCCAGAGTTCTCTGGAGACCACAGATCGTCGATCGAGCCGGTCTCGGCGCAGACATGGGACTGGTAGTAGCCGTGAGGAGTTGGAGTCGGGAGCAGCACGCTCAATACGCCAGCAGATCCATGATACAGTGGGCCTGTGCCTCCCATTGCGAGCATCCTCTCGAAACACTCACCTTCCACCACCCAAACGTAAGATACAAATTACAGAGCTGATGCTGGAGACGTGCCCCTTCGCACCAGGATCAGATCTGGCCCGAAAATGGCACCTCATTAAACAGCACACTGCACCGGTCACAGTGACAGCAGTTGATTCATCCTCGGATGCCCCTGGTGCTGCCTGTGCGTCACCGGAAGATGAGGAGGAGCGCTTGCGAGAAAGAAGGCGACTCAGCATCGAGGAGGGTGTGGACCCACCTCCAGATGCCCAGATCCACACAGTGGAGGCCATCACAGCCCCCCTAGCTTCTCTTTATAAGCTGGGACCTAAGCTGGCCCCTGGAATCGGTGAGGGCCTTGGCGATAGCCAGGGGGCAACAGCAGCTAACTGTGACTCTGAGGACGACGACACCACCACTCTTTGCTTGCAAGCTCGCAGGCCCAAGCAGCGGCACACTTCAGCTGAGGGTCACCTGAGCAGCAAGCAACCGGGGCCTTGGAAAGTGCACACCCAGATCGACTACATCCATTGCTTGGTTCCAGATCTGCTGCAGATCACAGCACTTCCCTGCTACTGGGGTGTGATGGACCGCTACGAGGCTGAAGCGCTGCTGGATGGTCGGCCCGAGGGCACCTTTCTGCTGCGAGACTCAGCTCAAGAAGACTATCTGTTTTCCGTTAGCTTCCGCCGCTACGGCCGTTCGCTGCACGCACGCATCGAGCAGTGGAATCACAACTTCAGCTTTGACGCGCACGACCCCTGCGTGTTCCACGCAGCCACCGTCACAGCCCTCTTGGAGCACTACAAGGACCCCAGTGCTTGCATGTTCTTTGAGCCGTTACTCACTGTGTCTCTGCACCGGACCTTCCCATTTGGCCTGCAAAGCCTGGCTCGAGCTGCCATTTGCAATGGGATCACCTATGATGGCATCGGGGCACTGCCACTGCCCCCTGCTCTGCAGGACTACCTCAGGGAGTATCACTATAAGCAGAGGGTGCGCGTACGCTGGCTTGAGCGGGAGCCAGTCAAGGCCAAGTAAGGCAGGGCAGATACTTCTCAGCTCTCCAACAGGAGTAGTCCATTCAGCACTTTGCAGAAGTGGAGGAATTACAAGTTGTTGTTGTTTTTTCGTTTTTTGGGGGGGAGGGGGTTGGATGTTCGGGGATGGAGGTATGAAAGGAGGGACCTGAAACTGAACACAATATATAAGCTTCTATCATTATTTTTTTTTGTTATCACTTTAACAATCAAAGAAATTACAAATACAGTGGCTCTCCAGTGTGCACATTTCACTACAGCTTATGGACTAGGATGACTCAGCAGAGGTCTTGGTCAGATTTCCCCTTCTCCCTCAGTTCCCACGGCCTTGCTCTAAGGGGGATCTGCAGATACAGATATTTTCGTGCTCCTCCACTCTTTCACTGCTTGACTGTGTGGTTTTATAGCCATTTCCGTTCACCTCCCTGCCTGCCCTTAATTCCCTTGCATTAAAATTGCATTGTTAATGTTTATTCAAAGTAATATTGTGGACAAATTCTGAGGGGAGGGGAAATGAAAGGTAATGTTCAAATATTGCTTTTTCCAGCTTTATTCATCATCTTTAGCTTTCATGGTGCTCTGTCAGTGGTTCCCATGGTAACATTCTGTGCTCATTCCGTGGTTAGAGGCATTCTGGAGCAGGAAATAGAAAGGCTTTCACCCTGCTCATGGAGAATGAGGCAGTGAGATCCATGAAAGATGGATTGACCTTAAACTATGTATCTAGACAGATTTTGGAAATGCGTTGCAGTGAAGAGAAGGGCTCTGTAATGTTTAGCTTCCTTGCGCTTCCGGGAAGCGATAAGGATGATGGTGCACAACATGATGTGGTGTGATGTGAGAGCGCTTGGTTTTCAAAAAACATTGTTACTCACACTCTGCGTTCTGTTGCTGTCAATATGATTTGTAATCATTAATTCCTATCACTAATTGCACAGGGGGGGGGGGGATGACTAATTCTGTATCGTCTTTTTTTGTATTGTTGTGAATGGTCTATCAGTGCCCTTGAAGTTGGGCACTGATTAAGAGCACTTTAACTTAACTGTGCTTGTGTTAGTGGGTGCAGCAGAAGCGATACATAAACCTGCTATGCTGGGACCATTGTTGTTAGGCATAAACACCCTCCTATATACAGGAATAAACACTCACTTGTTTAACCCACGTTGCTCTAGACAGGACAGTAGGTTTTGAGGTCAGTGCCATCAGATTTGGGTCAAGCTGACTTGTTTTGTGAGACCTGCTTAATTTAAATTATTTTAATAATTGATGAATAATCTTTAGTACACACAAGGTTAGCAGATTCTTTTTTTTAAGCGACTAGGAGAAAGGTTTGGAATTTTAATACATGAAGTAAAATCACATTGTTGGCCCCCTAGGCCAAGACCAGCTTATTGATCACTTTAGAATCAGTCAGATCCACACTTGAATTTCTTTAAATACAATGAGGGATTCCAAAAGTAAGTATAGAGAAGGACATATTTATAACTCTTGTGCTGTTTGCCCCATTTGAGAAAAAGCTAAGATCGCTTAAGCCAGCGATTCCCAATCCTGGGGTGGGGGGTGCCAGGACCAAGATTGGGAACGGCTGACTTAAGCAGTCTGCATACATTTAAAGCGAGTATATCATCATGGTGCATTCAGTGGATTTGTTACTAATAGTGATCCAATTGGAAAAGACATGTTCTCCAATGACCGTTCGAGTGACGGTGACACCATTAGACATCCTCTTCATGGGCCTGGTGCTGATGTGTGATGCATTTTGAATACTGCTAGGGATACGACTATTGATCCCCACATCTTTTTGACTTTTCAATTAATGAGATCAGGTAGAACTGCCAAATGCTAAGCTCAGGCTCACAACACCTTAACAGCAGGGTAGTACAGTGCAAATATAACCAGCTTTGTGTGCTTGTGTGTGTGTGTGTGTGTGTAAGTGTGTTGCACTGACTCTGACCTCAGTCAACCGTAAGAGACTTCTGCTGACATGAAAAGTCTGTTATATGCTCCTCCCAGGCAACACTAATCCACAGTCTATCCTGATGCATTTCAAGTCGTCTTCCTGCACATTATCCTGTTGAGTCTTTTTTCCTTGCACAAGAAAGGATGTCAGGATCATCCTGGGAAGAATTCAAAGACTTGAGGAGAGAACTTTGGGGTGACATCACTGCAACCACTGCGTGGTTTGATCTCCCTCACCACACCATCTCTTTCTGTTGGGTGTGGGAGAGATTTGTGCAATTTAGACAGAGCCTCGGCTTGTATGATGGTTGTGAAGCAGGTTTCAGGTTGACATGGAATCTGAAGGGGCCAGCTGTCCTGCTTACTGCTCAACTGTAAAAGTGTCATGCTTGGCTTTGCTCCAGACACTCCTAACTGCACTAACCCATGAAACTTGACGTGTACCTACCTATACCTGTGTACCAATTTTCATCAGGGGTGGAGCATTTGCTCAGTCAGATAAGGGCGGAGAAGAGGATCATGGTGCCTCTTCTCTCCCCCCTATAGTTCTCCCTAGTTTTACTAAAGGCATAATGGATTAAAATGGATACCTATCACACACACACACACACACACACACACACACATACATATATATATATATATATATATATATATATATATATATATATATATAGACAGATTTTTTAAATGAAATATTTTTTAATATTAGTAATTTATGAAATGCAATAATCTTTTTGGGCTTGGCTATAATGGTGAAAATTGATGTGAATTGTCTGAGAAATAGGTCTCCTTTGAAATTGTCTTCAGGTTAGAATCATTCTATTCACATTACGACAACATAGGATGTTGGTGCAGTGTGTCATAAAGGTGTGTGAGAGAAACTAGATAAATGTGACCAAAGGTTTAAGTTTGGTGAAAAATTGTTAATGTCATAGCTTTGTCACAAAATTATTGCTAAAATGTTCCAAGATAAACATTTCGAAGTAAAAAATAATCTAGTTTTAGACCCTAAAGGTGCTAATTGGCTCACTGTATGGATTAATTAACTTTCAGAAGTGCCTTTTCTTAAATACTTCACCCTTTCCTCAAGTAACCCAACTTTAGTGGTACCCAGTCTGGTTAATTTGCATCTTGCAGCAAATTAAAGCAAAATGCGACACAAATGTATGCATTCGTTTTTAGTTTTTATACAAGTGTGTTGTATGCTGAAAGAAAGTTCATATTATCACGAAGAATTTGTGAACAAAAAGCTTTTATTCCCCCTTGTTTTAGTATCCAAGTTGTTAAGGTCTGGATTTGCTGTTTATCTGTTCACCAGAACAGTAGAGTTAAATGTGATTATGAAATATTTATAGTCCATCAGGTGTATGATTGACTCAAGTGATCGATCAGCACATGTAAATGTGCATAGATGGAGACTTTATCACAGATGGCCACAAAGCAAGATGAAAGGTCATGACTCATGACATCAGATGTGATACTAAGGCAGGAACACTCCACCGTTTTTTGAAATAGGGCTTATTCACCTTCTTTCCTACATTTAGATAGGTGGGCAAATGCATTTTTGTCTCAGTGCATACATTATTTTAGTTTGACAGGGTCGGCGTGAGCTTAGCTTAGCATAATGAATGGAATCCTTTGTTGCCAGCTAGCATGTCCTGAATAAAAGTAAAAAAAAAAAAAAAAAAACTACCTAATTACTTCTTGTGGCCTGCGTATTCACAACAAGTACAAATAGCGATGCAGATTAACACTAGGCGATTTCCTAGGCAGATATTGACTTATATATTAAGGACTATATTAGGGGGAAGCACAGGCGAAGCACTGCTACTTGAGCGTGATATCTCTGCGCCCAAGTAGCAGTGCTTCGCCTGTGCTTCCCCCTAATATAGTCCCAAGTCAAAATCTGCATAGGAAATCGCCTAGTGTTAATCTGCATCGCTATTTGTACTTGTTGTGAATACGCAGGCCACAAGAAGTAATTAGGTGTTTTTTGTTTTGTTTTTTATATAACTTTTACTCAGGACATGCTAGCTGGCAACAAAGGATTCCATTCATTATGCTAAGCTAAGCTAGCGCCAACCCTGTCAAACTAAAACAATGCATGCACTGAGACAAAAATGCATTTGCCCACCTATCTAAATGTAGGAAAGAAGGTGAATAAGCCCTATTTCAAAAAACGGTGGAGTGTTCCTTTAGATTGGCAGTGTTTGGCCTCACACGATATTACCTGCCAATAGCCTAGCTGGAGAATTTCTTCTAGAAAATAACAACACTATGTTAAAATGTTATAGAGAATGTTGCAAGCCATTTTGTGTGCAGAGCCTTGCACATTACCAACAGGAAAAGCTTTCCGTTCAATATTATTTGATATGTTTCTGTACACAAACTATAGGGAGATTGTTCAGCAATGTTTAGGCAGAAATAAAAGACGTGCTGACATGTATTCAATTCTGCTGGATCTATTTCAGATTCAATAATTCACAAGCATCACCAAGGTAACTGTGTTACCTTAAAGTTTGAAGGGCTGAAGGTGAGATTTAGGACTGGGTGCCAGGATGACAACACTTGACAATGATTACACTTAAGATGACTCTTGCGCCACCCATGACCTGCCTCTGAATTTCTGATTGGACCCTTGGGACATGCCCCTCAAGACACTTGCTGAAACATGCACCATGGTTCTGGAGTGACATGGATATCACTCTCTCACCATCTTATGTTTTAATTTTTTTTATACACTGCGCAAGGTTTGTACTGTACAATGTAATTACTCGCACTCAATGTCCTCTCTCTTATCTTTCCTTCATTCTCTCTTATGTACAGTAAATGGTCCCTACTCCCAGGCTGTTACTAAGTTGCTCTGTTGTATTATTATTTTTTTGACTTTGGGTAACAGTTTGCTGTTTTGGGGGCCTCCACATGCCCCTCTTTCACCAGTAGCTGTCACTCTTGGTGCTCTTGGCTTATGCTTCATTGTCTTAATATTCAAAAATAAAAGTGTTCTATGTGTAATCTGTTTTCCTGTTTTCCTTTTCACACGGACACCAGATTGGATCTTCTAAATTTGATATTGAAAATTTTCTGTGAAATTTAAATGCCACCTCAATGAAAATGGTTTGAGATTAGTTTAAGTGGTGGATATTTTTTTAGTTCTTGAAATGATATTCATATTTAACATTGTATTACAAGTGCTAAAAATAGTAAATTACCCTTTTTTTGTGTTTTTGGTTGGGATTTTGTACTTGGCCTACTAGCTTAGCATTGTGCTAACAGGTTAAATAAGGCACTTTTGATTAGCTAGAAGAATTAAGATATGAAAATGTGCTACATTTATGATCAAACATGGAGAAAATGGCTCTTGCGTGACTTGAACTGAAGAAGTGTCAGGTTATTTGTTTCTGCAGTGTGTTCTGTTGAAGTCAGGTAAAAATAGTACTGGGGAAGTTTATCTGCAGCAGACCTCCTGAATAACTTAAATGCTGCATTGACTGAGGAAGAGAGGGAAGGTAGGATGGAGGTGTGCGAAAGATGTAATCTCTCAATCTAATTCACTAGTCACTTCAAACCAGTATTATGTAATGCACTTCTGTTCGGGACACTTGAGGTCAGTGGGTAAATGTTTAGGGACCTGCAGGAGTTCAGCATGGTTGGAGTCTGCCTCAAAGACACTGTACTGAACTATAAATATACCCAGACATCTGGGCATCGCAACGGTTTGAAGTTCAGAGTAAGGTTCTCACGATCTTGTGTTAGCCAGGTTCATCTGGTCTTGTCATCCAGCTTAAACAAGGTAAGAAAAGAATAGTCAACCTTTTTTAGCAGACAAGTCACTCAAATATTTAGTTATTTTAAAGATTCTTCCTGTCCTCTGCTATGGTTATTTTGACTTGGAAAAAGAAAAATCCTGTTAATTTACCTTCAGGACATCTCTAATGCTCAGTTCTACCCCCTTGTGGTTAAAAGTACCTTTCAAGCAGCCTGTTCTGCAAGTTCATAGAAAAGGTTCCAGGTCACTCGCCTCTTACTGCTGGGCCCAACGTTGCGATACAATAATATGTTGTCGGTTCATCATTCAGGCTTTGTCTGTTTTACAAAAATGGGGAGGGCAAGGGTCGGGTTGCATTCTCTCCTCTGCACGCCATGCCATGTCTGGCTGGATCTTGTGAGACATCCATGTAGAGGGCATTGAGTTACCAGACATGCAGTAATAACGCGTAGTAGACCTATTTATCAAACATTCAACATCAAAGTTGTCCGCTAGAAATATAAGAATGTTTTCTAATCTAAAAGGCAGCTGGCTTGAGGTTGATATAGTAACTTCCAAGAAGTAATTTACTATTGATTAAGAGTTCTAGGAGGTCAATCATGCCAACACAGAGATGTAGTGCAACTGTTCTCTCTCTCTCTCACACACACACACACACACACACACACACACACATACAAGTGCTGACAGGAGCAAGTCACATTTGAAGGTCATATTGAGTTTTGATGTGAAGAGCAGAGGGCTTTTGTGCCATCTGAAATGCTGCACTGTAGTCTTACATGCAATATTGTCAAAAGACATACAATCATAAAGAGCCTTTTCTGGGTAAGAAGAAAAAATTTGACTATCATGACTTCTTAAAGTTACAGATAACCTAAAAAATGAACATTCTATCTGTTTTTATTGTTTATTTCAATTATGTAGGCCCTATGTCTGTCTGCCGTTTGTGGAACACATCGGGAACCTTGTAGGCTACTGGTCAATTTGCCATAGAATTACAATGAGGGACTGATTTCATATGGGGCGCCGTTTGTAAAGCGGCTCACGCTGAAAATAACAGCAACATTTTGTCACATTTAGCTTCAAACATCATTAAAAAACTGGTATGAATTTTTGACGGTCACTTTTTAGCACATTTACAACAATATTTGTCAACTTAGAGATACTTTAAATAGTTCAATCTAAATGTTAAATCTAAATGCTAAATCTAAATGCTAAATCTAAATGTTAAATCTAAATGTTAAATCTAAATATTAAATATTAAATCTAAATGTTAAATCTAAATGTTAAATCTAAATGTTAAATCTAAATCTAAATGTTAACTCTAAATGTTAAATCTAAATCTAAATGTTGAATCTAAATGTTAAATCTAAATCTAAATGTTGAATCTAAATCCAGTTACCGGCATTTTGAATTTGCATATTAGTTAAATATTTAGTTTCACCCGAAACATTTAGATGCAACATTTAGATTTAACATTTAGATTTAGATTTAATATTTAGATTTAACATTAAGATTTAGATTTATTATTTAGATTTAACATTTAGATTTAGATTTAACATTTAGATTTAGATTTAGCATTTAGCATTTAGATTTAACATTTAGGTATAACATTTAATATTTAGAATTATCTCTAAGTTGACAAATATGGTTGTAAATGTGCTAAAAAGTGACCGTCAAAAATTCATACCAGTTTTTTAAACATTGTTTGAAGCTAAATGTGACAAAATGTTGCTGTTATTTTCAGCGTGAACCGCTTTACAAACGGCGCCCCATAATTTCACGCTTCAAAAAGTACGGAAAAGCACCATAAAAGTGTCAAGATAGGGCCTATATGTCTTCTGACGGCATTCAATATCTTACCTAAATGTATGTCGTTATTCGCTTGGCAGCCTATAACGAACAAATCATTCTTTTGATCCAGATTCCTTTATTGAACCGTTTGTCCATTGATTCATTCACGAATCGGATTGATCCGGTTTTCAAGTTCAACTTGACAGCAGTGGTAGGCTACTGTTCACTCACTGAAGGGAAATGTAGGCCTATATAGCTTCAATTTCGATCTGTTCTTTACTCAAAAAGACCTATATCAAAGGAATATTATGCACTACCCAGCTAACACACGACGTCGCAGTTACGTAATTTATTCGTACTTTTTGGTAATTTCATGACTTACCAACTGACAACGTAACTACAACGTCGTATGCTCGGAATTTCATTACCATCATATTACCAAACCACAACGTCGTCAGTACGTCGTCCTAACGTTATAAGATAACCAACTACGTTCCAGATACGTACTCTATTCGTAATAACTTGGTAATTTCATGACTTACTGGCAACGGAACTGCAACGTAACAGGACCGTAATTTCATTACCATCATATTACCAACCCACAACGTCGTCAGTACGTCCTCCTAAGGTTATAAGATAACCAACTACGTTCCAGATACGTACTCTATTCGTAATAACTTGGTAATTTCATGACTTACTGGCAACGGAACTGCAACGTCACGGGCCCGTAATTTCATTACCATCTTATCAGACTGCATTTCTATGAAATATTTTATTTGTTTAAATTGTTTGTTTAGTATTCTGTACGTTTGAAATACGTTCATTCTATTCAAGTAAGGTTATAATTCTAGATTTTTATGTTTGTAAATGTTGCGTGGCTTTGACGTTTTAATGGGCGTGCGCGTGAACCTTCGAGTCGCCCTCAAACACTGGAGCGGAGATGAGTTGCCATGGAAACGGCGCGTCACCGACCGCCCCACTGACTGCAACTGACAAAGCGGCAGAACTCCGTCTCTCGCTGTTGTTTTCACTGCTTTCAGGTGAGTTTAGTCTCTAAAATCACACAAATAATACACACAACTGTTCTTGACACTTCTCGTACTTGTAAGTGACACGCTTCTGTTGAATATTTGCTTTATAGAAATGGTTTAGTGTCTTCGGAAAAAGTCCGTTAGCATCTCAACCGTTTTCAGAAGAGATAACGTTATGCTAACTTCATAGCTTGAGCTTTTGATATGAAAGTTTAGGATTTTAATCACATTTTATGGGTAGATAAGAGGTTTTGATAGTTTTGTAAAAAATAAGTTAGTTTGGAAGTGAGCTAATTTATTTAACATAAACGTTTTTAACATAAACGTACTCGATGACGTCACTTAACGTTACATGGAGTGTGGAAATTGGCTGAAACTTAGCTCAATGGTAAACACAAATTGATAAAACTAGTTCTGTGATTTCAGGAGCAACAAAATAATCCTTCTACAACAGAGGAAGCTCCACGACTTCAATATTTCTGAAGAAAGCTGCTGCCAGAGAAGTTGGAAACAGGTGAAGTGAGGAAGCTCATTAAATAACTTCATATCCATTTTCTCACAATATTTTGTCACCTACTGTATATCACCATGCATCTGTTATTTTAAATTCTCATATTTACATTTACATTTATTTGTTTAATTTATTTTAAGAAAGTTTTGACATCCAAACTTAAGTGACACTGTATGAGCAACATGAATAAGTGAATAAGTAAAACTAAAACCATAGATGAAACATTTAAGATTATTATCAGTGTTGAAAACAGCAGTGCTGCTTCATATTTTTGTGTTTTTCAGGGTTATTTGATGAATGAAAGAAAAAAAAGCATCATTTATTTGAAACAGAAATCTTTACTCTCTCTTCTGGTCAATTTAATGCATCCTTGCTGAATAAAATATGATTTTTTTTTTTTTTTTTACTCTATTGAACCCAAACTTTTGAACAGTAGTGTATATGTTGGGTCTATTTAACAATGAATCCTGGAGAGAGAAAAAAGAAAATGGATTAAACTTTTACATTGGTTTACACAAAAAGATTAATCAGCACAACTGTTTTCAACATTGATAATACTCAGAAATGTTTAGGACGTTTGCATTGTAAGAATGTATAGTATTCAAATATTAAAATGCTGACTCGTTAGGCCATGTGTTCTTTTTAAAATCAGATGATTTCCTATTAATTCAATAGAATGTAAGGGAATAACTCTAGAATAACCTTCCTGATAATGTTTGGGGCCCAGAAACACTATCCTAATTTAAATCTAGATTAAAGACACATCTCTTTAGCCAAGCATTCAATTAACACATCTCATAATCTTGCACTATACGTGATGAAATAGTAAAAAGTGCACATGACCATCTTTTGCCTGAAATAATATGAACAGCAGCAATGCTAATCTTTCTCCTGTTGTCTCCTTGTTTCTATCTCAGGATGCTCAGCATATTTTACTAGAGATTACAGCAGCTCCAGTTTGGATCCAGCCTCACTTGGGAAGACTTCTAATGACATCAACACTCTTGAAGACAATGTGTTTAAACAATTTTCAGATGTTAAATTATATTTTAAAGTGTTTAAACTAATTTAAGTTTTTATGTCAGGTGGTACAGCAAAAATATTATGTATTGTAGTTGTACCACCTGACATGGAAAGTGTACCACCAACCTACCCATACTTGAAATTAGCAGTTTTTATCAGTATTTGAGAGAGCTCTACAAACTTTTTCACTCTGCCAAAGAGATCAGTTAGGCTCCTCTGGATGATGCATTATCATCTTTACTGTTATTACCTTGTAAATTCATAATAACATTTGAGAATATACAAATGGCCGGACAAAAGTTTCTCAATTATCTCAACAGCTTTAAAACTACTAATATGTATAAAAAACAATTATATGAAAGGCTTCAAACCTAAAATGATGGCATAGTTTTTTTTGTTATTATTAAGACACCATTTTAAATTGTTTTCTTAATCTGTTTATTTGTTCGGACAGTTGCACCACCACCTGACATTTTAGGAGTTTAATGCTGCCTTCAGGAATAATCATAAATAGGCCTAGTTTCCTAGTTAAAAAAAAGAAAGGGACATTGTAATTATGACTTCAGAAGAAGAAAAACAAAATATGTATTATTAAATGTACAAAAAAAATGATTTCAAACTAAGGTTTTATAGAATATAGTGATACATGTCATTAAGTTATCAAATTATTTTAAAAGGAAATAATGCACTTGCCACAACATAACTTTGTGACAATGTTTAGAAAAATATACAAGTGATTCTTAAACAAAACTGTCTGCTTATACAGATTCTATCTTTCTTGCTTTGTTATTAGGGCCACCAAAATGAAGACGTGTAGGAGTAGTTTGATGTTCAAGCTTTTGAAGAAAATCTTGTTCATTTAAATGTATAACCTGTTTGCAAACTGTTTTTGCTGTTTGTGCTTTGTTCTATAGTAAATGAACTAAATCAACCAAATTCTGAGTCTGTATATCGTTCATATGTCGTTGAAAAAGTCTCTAAAATAGTTTTGGGCCAATGAGGACAAGTTAAATTAGACCACTGCATGTCCGCCCATATTATTAAAAACTAAAATGACCAACTGGTTACCAATACACGACTGTCGATCCACAACGTTGCCACGACGTCGCCGTTACCTGCTGACAACGTTACAAAGTTACGTTGTAGCAACGTATCTGGGAATTTCACTTTTCCGGTTGCCACGACGTAACTAATTACGTCGCCACGACGAAAGTTTGGTCACCAGATTACGTTGCAGTTACGTAACAGTCACGTATTTGTGTTAGCTGGGTAGGTCATTTGAACCACTTTCATGATACATTTAAGATATTTTTGTGACCATTTTGAAGCCTCGGTTGCAATTCGTACGGGTTTGAAACGACATGAGTAAGTTTGAGATATTAGAGTGGTTTCTAAGTCTTCATTATTTGTGTTTCCTTTTGTGTCCAGCAGGTGTCGGTACAGTAATAGGAAAAGACAGAGAGGGCCTCATTTATCAATCTAAGGTAGAAACGAGCGCAGAAATCACCTTACGACAGGGTTCACCTGTGACTCATGAAAACATCGCATGCCGCCAAGTCCCATCGTACGAATGATGTACGTGGCTCAAAACAATCGTCATTTAAATCTCACGGCCCAAAATTGAGACGCCTTGCCCTTAGAGGGCCAGGCCAGGAAGAGGATGCAATCTCAAGAAGAAATGGATCTTACTCGAAAAACACCAGTTAACCTCCTAATTACAATTGCATGTACAATTTATTGACACAATTTAAATACCGGTAAATAAAATGTAACATTTAAAAACATTATAAACTATAGGTTTTATTTCCCCTTAAATTTTAACAGTATTCAGAAAAGAACCAGAATGAACAATAAGTAGGCCTAGCTGTACAATTATATATTAAATTATAAAATAAAAGTGGGCTATATGGCTTTCATAAGGCTATAAAAAACAAACAAACGTCAAAGTAAAATTAATTTATTTAAAGCAAAACGGAATCCAAATGTTTCCATATTTGCGATGTAAAATTTGGTTGCTAATTTATTATGTAAACCAAGGTTTTTAAATCTTTTAGATGCCACGGACCCCCAAATATGATCATCCCTGTATGAGGTACCCCTATCCTAAAATTTATAAGGCATCTGTCTTTTATTAACACCCAATTTATACACACAAAAATGAATTTTATAAATCTAAAAAATAAAATCAGTAACATAGCCTATATATTTGTTCTACTCACTGTAGTAATGTATTATGATATGTATTATTTTTTGTTTATTTATTTAATTTTAATCAAATATTAATTAATTAACTTATTTATTTATATTAATCACATTTTTAATTAATTAATTTTAATCTAATTTAATAGATTAATAACCAACTAATAATTTTTGCTACGGTTCACATTCACACACAAAAAAAATCAGATTTATTTATTTATGTAGATCTAATTTATTGTTTGTTCAACTATTCAAAACATCCTTCACTTGGGCTATACGCAAAAATGTGTTTGGTTGGGCTTTATGCTGATTGTTCAGCGGACCGTTTAAATTGAGCAGAGTAATTTTTATGTTTGGTTGACTGCACTTAAGTTTGATGATTAATGGCTGAAATGTCAAGGCTAGAACTGATATGTTGTTGTGCCGTTTTTTTTTTATTTAATTTTTTTTTATCTGTTAATTATTTAAAGTCCCCTTGTGGTGAAAATCAAGTTTTTAATGTTGTTTATATGTCTATGTGGTGTTTTAATATGCTTTAAGATAAACCATGTGCAAATTCATAGATCAAATTCAACATCGGTCCGTTGCTGAGTATTTTCTCTTTAAAACTTCAGCGATCTAAAGACAATGCAGTTTGAAATCGCTGGTGTTTCTGACGTCACAAACTACTTTGTAACCAATCTCGTCAATGTGCCAGCGGGCTTTAGCATATCATTAACAGAGAACTAGCAGGGGAGTCTCGAGAGATGGCAGGGGATGCCAGGTTATCCCGGTATATTTTTCGTACGGTTAGATTTAGCGATATAGCGGGTGTATGATGATATGCCTTTCTCTACTGACGTTCTGAGTTGTTCATAGCATTTCGGATGATTGTTACAAGGCAGCTGTCTGACTCTGAGATAGCGATTTGTGATAAATTTGTGGTATTTTGAATGGGTCACAGACACCCATCTATTTTAATAAAAATAAAATTACATACTAATCTTGTCGATTAACGGATAATGATCGGTTAATGAGCTTCGGTTGTCAGTCCAGAAAATAATCTTGATGAACAAAATGCTCTCATAATTCACCAGATTTACTTTGCTGCACGCAAGTTCATGCAACTCAAAAACTTGCGTACACGAGCTGAGACCTGACGTGAGATTTAATCGTATAGCCACCGCTCACGTCCATATTGATAATGCCAAGTTTTGCGTGGAAACGACCGTACACCAAATTTTCTGTCGTAGGCTACGTTTGTTTGGTAAATGAGGGCCAGAGACACCACTTCTCCGTCGCAATAAGGGGATAAGGGCTGCATGTTGCTCTGATGCCATATCTTTACTATTAAAGTAAACTCTTTGACCCTTGTCCCATCTTCTGTCTTTCCTTCTGTTTTTTATTGGTATAGCCTATATGTGACAAGTTGATGTGGACCAAACCATTTGGAGTGTTAGTATGCTGGAATTTTCTTTGGATGAAAAGCTTACACGATATATAAAAAAAATGACTTGGATCTTTCACTCTGTCTCTCCTGCCCTGGTTATATCATTCCCACCCTCTCCTCTACGTTATCCTTTCTCCCTCTCTCTCCTACACTCCTCCAACCATATGTGATTAGTTTAACTCTTTCCTCGTTGGCACAATGTGACTCAGCATAACAGCTCACACTCGTACAAATCCATGATCTGCACACTGTATGTGTGTGCCTGAGTCAGTTGTGTTTCATAATTATGGTAGGAATACAATATTTTATGCCTTTTCTAAGACCTGGGATCAGTTCAAAGACACAGCTTTGTATTAAGCATGTCAAAGGCTGAGAGAGTGGTCAACTGTAGACTAAGTGTTCTCAAGTCAATGTCGCAATGCAGCTGCTGCACGGATGCTGTTGCTTAGCAACCAGCGCATCACCAGAAGCTGCTCATGGTTATGCAAGTCCCTTCTCTCTTTCTGTCTGTCCCTTTTGATTCATCTTCATTTGTTTCACCTCTGGGCTTTCTTCATTAGGGTCTTTTTTTGCCAGATCTGCCCTAAAGTCTGTTTTAATGTTGATGACAAACAGTTGTCTGTTCGACTTAAAGATTGCCCAGGAACATCACAGACTCATGGACTTTGTGATGGGTGGATTGGACGCAGATTGTGGGAGTAATTGTCTGAATAGGGAATATTTCATTTTTATTCTGTTGTGTGTATGTTGCATGTTGTATGTCAGCTTGACTTTAGACCTCTTTATCAGATCAGACTATAGGTGTGCCGATTAACTAACTGCTAGTTGCTGAGCAACCACTCATGATGGATTCATGTCTGTTTCTTGTAAAACTGAACAAACAACCAGATAAAGAGATGTCAAATAGAGAGTCCAATAGTACTAACTAGATTCTCACATTATAGTAAGATAGAGTGTCGCCTAAACTTAAACTACTCTGTGTCGCCGACACTGTTCTGGGTGGTTGCTAGGTCATTGCGATGTTGTCCTATAGTACTTTGCTAGGTCAATGCTTGGGTGTTCTAGGCTTACAGTTGTAGTCAAAATTATTCAACCCCCATTGCAAATCAGGTTTATTGGCAAAATTTACAGACTTTCAGCTGTTTGCAATGAACAATTCAAACAAAAGTAATTGAAATAGCTTACACAACAACTAGATAAATGGATAACACAACACATTTTTCAAGTGAAATTCAACTGAAAATGCGACTTTTAATGTCTTCTGCAGTCTCAGAATTATTCAGCATCTTCAGTACTTAGTAGAACACTGTTTGCTGTTATGATCTGCTGCAAACGAGATGTATAATTCTGAGGAATCTTATCCCATTCCTCATGAGCAATGGCCTCCAGTTCAGTAATATTCTTGCAACCGCCTTCTTCAAATCCCATCAGAGATTTTCTATGGGGTTCAAGTCAGGTGACTGTGATGGCCACTGTAGAATCTTCCATGCCTTCTTCTGCAACCAAGCCCTTGGTGGTTACCGTCACTGACGGCATGACAATTTCTTTTCAGCATATGTTTCATTCTTCTTCCTCCAGACATACCGCTGATCCATAGGACTGAAAAGTTCTGACTTTTCTTGTGCTTTTGGGTCAGTAGTGGTGTATGTTTTGGAGTTCTAGCATGCGTTTAGTACGTGCCTTACTGTGCAGCTGAAACCTCAGTGCCTGTTGCCACCAAGTCTTGCTGCAGGTGTTTTGCAGTTGCTCAAGGGTTTTTCTGAAGCTGCCTTCTCACAAATATTGCCTTCTCAGAAATATGGTTGCAGCTGTTGATAGTTGCCTTTTTCTGTCCCGAGGTAGTGTAACCACTGTTCCTTTAACTTTGATCTTGCGAACTATGCTGCAATGGTGTCTCTATGAATATCCTGTTCCTTGTTTGTGAAGGGTGATGATATCTTCTAACCATCCATCCATATCATCCAACGTGATGGCAAATAGGCTTTCTAACTAATGTAAATAAATATTTACATAGTATAATACTGTAATAGTACATTTATTTCTCCACACGTGTCCCGCATTGTCCCACATAATCAAATGTACTGTCCTGCAACAGTGCAATAACCAGGTGGTCACCTACATATATGAATATCTTTATCTGCAATAGACTTAAGTAGCAACAGGCGTTTGCTACCATGACATTAAAAGGTTCCCCCAAAGTTTATTCCATTTCTCCAGGAATTTAAATAGGCCTACCTCTTTTTTTTCCTTTTTTTTTTACCAGAGGCTGCTCAATGTTGTGGCATTTTGGAAAGTTCATTGATTTTTACTGTGGGTGAAAACAGTATCTAATGTTGACCGTTCCAAGATGGCCGACACTTCAATGTGTTTGGAACGGTCGAATGTGGCATGTATATATCCATATCTATGGTTCTTGGTAGTTGCTAGGTGGTTTCGATGTGATTTTCTAGGTGTTTAGTAATGTGTCACACCCAAGTGTGTGATATTATGGTGTCTAGATACAATTTAGATGCAAGTTTAAATGCAAGTTTAGAAATTTGCACAAACCCCTATATTAGGACCACTAATAGCAAGGTCAGCCTTAGCAAACACCAGTAATAAATGCTGTTAAACGCTAAATTGCAGTAAACACAAACAAATAATAAAGAATTTTACGAATTCTACTTTAAGATGAGTAGGATCTCCATCTCTCGGAAGCTCACAGCAGACAGAACATCTTCCAGCACGTCTTGCTGCTCTGTGGGCAGCTTGCAGGACCATGCTCATCTTCTCCTTCGTCACAGCTCTCCCTTTCTCTCTCATCCCCTCCCGTCCTCTCCACGCCCAGTGATGGTGAATCAGGCCACCCACTTGGGTGCTCTGAACTAGAACAGCAGCCTACTTCTCAGTATAATTAGAGCTAAAACCAGAGAGAGGTGTGTGTGTGTATGAGTGAGTGTTGAGGGAGAAAAGGTGGCCTTGGACGTGTCACTTTGTCTTGATTTTTGAAAAGGCTCAGCTTTTTCTACCTCCAGGAAGGGCGAGAGAGCCGAGGCTGCTCATTTCAGTGTGAACAGCGGAGTGACAGTAAAATACATATCCATCACTCTCTCTGCAGGAGTTTGCGGTGGATGGGTGTGATTAAGAAGTTTACGACCCCTTCGAGTGGGCCTACAGAGCCGAGGATTGCGTGCACAGCTGGTGATGGGGAGAAGGAAGCTGCGGCAGGAGATTGGGATAAAGCTGGATGGACAAGAAGCTTAGAGCAGACTGGCCTCCTTTGAAAGAAGCACTTCTCTTCACACATTTTTGTTTCATAATGGGGGGTCAGTGAGTGCAGTAGAGTTGGATTATATTAGCGCAGTATTGTGGGCCAGGCTTTTGCAGCACACATGCACATTACATGTGAGCAATACAAATTAAAAATAGGTGAACAGCAAATTGCTTTCAGATAATAAAATGGTTCAACTTATGATTATGAGGTCACAGGGGAGCAAAACATTTGGGCACATCTGATGTTCCTCTTGAGCATTAGTGCTCATTTTAATACAATAGCATGTTAATGGAAGGATGTAGAATATTGGGGGGAAATAAGAGCACAGAAAACATTGTGTGGACAATGTGTTATGAAATGAAACTGCATGTTTCTGTACCATACACTCAGAATATTTGATGTTGATGTTGGTGCTTGTAAAAGTATTTATTTAGTTAGAATACTTATGTTTTGATGATGATTGTCAGTGAAGAAAGATGCTTTTTCCAGCCAGATGACATCAGCAGAGGCTAATAGGGCCCCTAATATACAAGTGAAATGAATTCTCGAACGACTTGATTTTGTCCATTGTGAATTGATTGGATCATTAGATTATTTTTGTTTGCTAATTGCTGTGATCTCATGTGAGTGACGGGTTGCTGGAGGGGAGGAATGTCCCGCCTTCGCTCCACTGCACACTTCATCAGAGAAGGGTTGCCGTTGTAAGAGGGAGGGGACCATTTATAATAAACACTGCAATATTCCGTAAAAAATAAGAATGGTCAATTTTGAGTTCATGATGACTATAAAAGGATAGTCCAACCAAAAATGAAAAATATGTTATCATTTACTCACTTCCATTGTATGAAAAAAATTAAATAAAAATGGAAGTCAGTGGGAACCGAAACAGTTTGGTTAACATTCCTCAAAATAAGTGTTTCGGTTCGCATTGACAAAAATTCTATAGACAAAAAAGTCAGTGGGAACTGAAACTGTTTGGCTACCAACATTCTTCAAAATGTTATGTTATGTTCCACAGAAGAAAAAAAGACATACAGGTTTGTAACGACACGAGGGTGTGAAAATTATGACCATTTCTGATTTTTGGGTGGACTATCCCTTTAAAACAGTGTGATTTCCCCCACCTGACTGCAGATGGTACATATATCTAAAACTCTCTGCTTCACATTAGAGCCTTTATTAGCTGAGCTGTTTTGGTGCTGTTTCATGAAGTCTGACGTTTATCAGTCTCTCGATCAGTGGTTTCAGGTTTACATTTTTGTGTACTGATGTTTTTTGCGTCTCAACCAGCAGAGGGAACTAAAGAGCTCTGTGACAGAAACAGAACTTTTGAGGGAAGTAGTGTGAGATGTTTCTGCAGGTGTATGATGAGTGTGTGCATGTGTTTGCATACTTCCTGTCTCAGCACGTTTGTTGTTCAAAGTGCCTCTATTATCTACAACCTCCTTAATATCTTTAACCTTTTTTGCTTTCCTACTCCACTCAATGTGCAGTCTGACTACCTCCCAACCCCCTCTGTTGCCCTTCTAGCTCCACAGTTAAGGAAAGACAGAGTAAGAAAGAGGGGATAAGAGGAATTATGATCCACATATAGCACATCCTAAGATTCGCATGGTAGAACGAAGTGATATATATTGCTGTGTATGTTTAAGTATATATATATATATATATATACTGATCGAGATATATACATATACACACACTTGTGTGTCTGTGTATGTATTTAAAAATGTATAGTTCAGAACAAATTTAAGAGACCAGAAACTGCACAAGCTGAAAACTGCATTTGTTTCAGTAACCAGTTTTTACATTTGTGACGTAGCACAGAACCAAGAATAATCCATATTTAAAGTAGCATGTGTACATGTGTACATAGTATTGTCATGAAACTGCTCTGACACATGGTGTTGAGGATCCAAGAACAGTTATTTAAGGGGTAATCCAGAATCGTAAATCCATATAACAGGCACAGGGTCAAACACACAGGCAAACAATCCAATTAGACAACAGGCAGGAAACACAGAGTAATCCAAATAACTAGGTAAAAGAGTACAAAAAAAAATAAAAACATTGTGCTCAGAATGGAAGTATAACAACAAACAAGACTTAGCGATGGATGAATGAACTGACCAGGGGCTCGTTCTTCGTACGTTGCTTATTACATCCGAGATCAAATGACACATCCAAGATAATATCATCGTGCTAATCATGATCTGGCTAACTCGGTTCTTCGAACACACTTGCCGGATAGGATTAGTATCGCTGGATTGAGTTATCTGAGATAATTGCGCGTTCATGCGCTGGGTTAAAAGGGGACATGTATCGATAGTAGAAACATTGATCAGCAACGCTGCTATTGGCTGTTCAGCATGGCCAAAGAGCGCGCACAGTTTTTCTCCTCAGCAGAGCAAGAACTAATAGTCGAAGTTTATTCGGAATTTTAATGTTTTAATGCAAAACGCCAGGGAACACCTCAAAGTCTGCAAAAGCCAGGAGAGAGGGCTGGCAAAAAGTAGCAGACAATTTAAATCCGTTAGAAGTGGCCATGTTAGATGTTTTTTTATCACTTATTAGCCTATATTTTTGTATTTGAATAATTGCATAATTACTTTGTTCATTGTAATGTCAGAGTCACCACACTAGAACATGGGAACAAACAAAAGTGAAGTACAAAAATATTCTACATAATGGTAATTTTTTTGTTATATTATAGTCTCTTTTATAAAAGACACTGTTAAATAAATGGTTGGCTGTTTATAAAAGCAACCAAGAAAAAGGCTGAGCAAAAAAAAAAAAAAAGAAGAAAAGATCTTAGTAGCCTACACTGTAAAATAATTTTTGCTGCATTAAATTAAGGCTGTATAGTCATTTCAACTGTTAAATCTTGAGTAATGATGAATTGCTTTGACTTGTGAAAGTGAAAACTAATAAACTTATATTAATGTAAAAATATTTTTCCAGAGTGTAGTTCATATAATGACATTGTGTTTTCCTCTTTTGTGCACTTTTACATAATACACCAACACTTGTATCTGTTCCCAAGAAAGTGGTGGCTGAAATATGTGCAGTAAGTGGACATTTTTTTTATAACTTTCCAAAGGAAAGAAAGTATAAGACTTTGTAATGTCCATTTGTTTCCATTTCACTGGACAGTGAATAAACCCTCTCAGATAACTGTCATATGGAGGAACTAGCCTACCTGCAAGTGTATAAATAACTTTACTTAATTTATACTTGTATGCTTTATGGCAGCAATATAAGTTGCAGGATTCCACATCTCCAGAAAGGCCTACAGAAGAGTCTGCACAGACAGAGGAGACATAGGCCTACAGGTGGGCAGTGTATAGCCAACTTTTCCTTTTTATTTGTTGCATGAGGCATGTGTCTAATATCTCTTGTTGCAGGCACTTGAACACTGGCTTTTCTTTACAAAGAACAATTGAAATAAAACTCAAGGAATTAAGTATATTGGTCTTTTATTAAACTTTTCATTATATTATAATGAAAAGTTTTTTTTTTTTTTTTTTTTGGGCAATGTTGTGTAATATGGCACATGCAGCAATGTCACAGGCCCTGTCAGGTGTGCAAACCTCAGACTTATCAGACACTGAAATCTTCCCTTTAGTTAGCCAAAGTTCATTTCATTGTGTGCCCTTGTCCTGGCTAGAGCTGCATTGTAACTGGTTTGGGTCAGGGAATGGGGTCATAAACACCTGTCTGCAGGCAGGAACATGTCATAATCTCCTATGAAGAAATGCAGTTCTGTTAGGATCAGCATAAGTGTATGTAATACAGTGAGCTTGATATTTAATTGTGGAACTTTCCTTACCACTTTCAAATAATGTGCATAAATGTGAATCTCTGAAAATTCTTAAGTCATGCACAGATCCTGGCCATTTTGCTTTCACATTTGTGATATGGAAGATTTTAGTCAACTGACTTTTTTTATTTGATATAATATTATTAATCTGGAATATTAAGACTCCCAATAGTAACTGGGCTGCACATTTACATTGTGAACCCCCTTTCTGTTCACATAATCCCCTTCATTGAGGCCTTGATGGCAGTCTATGGAGGCCTATAGTCTATGGTACCAATGACGTTAGTGAAGCCTGAGTGACATACTGTAATCGGCATGGTCATGATTGCATGATCTTCATAAAAAATGATAGCCAAAAAAAAAAAAAAAAAAAAAAAACTGCTTTACAACATTGGATCTTAAAAACCTAAAACTGTTTTTTAAACCTAAAAGCGCCAGGTAAACTCCGAATGACACGACAGACGGCACTTTCCATCAAGTTCTCTGCTCCAATAGTGTAAAGGAAAGAGCCACTCGCAAATAATCATAGGGCAATGCAAACAGTTTGTGCTGTAGTTAAAGCCCGACTCCGACAAGTCGAAAATAATGTGCGTTTCCAACAAATTAATAATGTAAACGACAATCTCACGAGTCACGAGAAAAAAATTTCAATCTCAGAAAGTGCACTATCGCGCTGCGCTGGACTTCCCGTATCAGCTCCGCTTATGAAGCCGGGATCTAATCCTGTTTACATGAAATAAGCCTGCTCCCGAGCAGGTTCAAGTTTGCGCACCTGTTGCTATGACAGCAAGTCCAGGATGAGCGTCGAAGAACCAAACAATCCAAGATCATGCCAAATCGTCAACAATCAAATCCAGCTAACTGAGTTAACGACGTACGAAGAACGAGCCCCAGGCTTATAAAGGTTTAGCTAAACTAGGTAATGACACACAGGTGGAAGTAATCAGGGGTAATGAGTCCTGGCAATGGGTTATGGGATATGTAGTCCATTGTGCGATAACTAAGATGGAAGGAGTGCCCTCTTGTGGAAACCAAGGGCAATCCAGCTGGTGAATGTATATAAGTATATATATACATTATTTTGTATTATATATATTTTTAAGAGACCATAAACTGCACAAGCTGATAATTTGCGTTTGCTTCTGTAACTAGTTTTTACTTTAGTGACGCAGCACAGAACCAAGCGTAACCCATATTTAATGTAGCATGAGAAGTTTTCTCTCACCTTGCGTCGTTTCATTCATGATTTTTGAGGATAAGGGCATGTCAGGCAACCATTTGCCTTATCTGTCTAGTTTGACAGATGAATTCAGAATCAGAAAGAGCTTTAATTCCAAGTATGTTTACACACACAAGGAATTTGTGATGGTGACAGAAGAAGCTTCCAGTGCAGAAGGAAAGTACAGACATAGTGCAGATATACATATATAGGAATTATTTATAAAAAGGAAATATACAGCCCGATCTCACAGGAAAACGTAAAAATTCTACGAAGTGGCTTATTCGTACGAATTCATACGACCTGACTCGTACAAATTAGTACGATTTTTGCAAAATCGTACATATTTTACGAATTGGCCAATTCGTATGAATTCATACGAATGACCTACCCCTGACCCCGCCCCTAAACCTACCCATCACGTGGGTTTAGACAAATCGTACAAATTCGTACGAGTGAGGTCGTACGAATTAGTACGAATTAGCCAACTTTTTATCATTCGTACAAATTCGTACGAATTGGTCGTGAGATAGCGTTGAAATATAACACAATAATAATGCAATATAGTACAGTAATAAATATATATATATATTAACGTACAGATATGTTATTTAAAGGTATACAGTTTAAGATGTTATTTACAGGTGCAACATTTTTAGATGTTATGTACAGCGTTTTCTCCTAAAAGTTGATAAAGTTGATATATGTTTAGTTGCAGTTTATTATTTGCACTCAGCTGTTCAGAACAGAATTGCGGCCCTTTTTTGAGTCGCAGCCCACCCAAACTACTGATATAGCCTGCTTTACAGCAGTTAAAAGGATACAATTTTCATCCATAAAATATCTGAAATGTTAATTGCAGTCTCTATTCATCTTGTTTTTTGGAACCATATAAGAAGCAGCCTGTGTTCAATAAATATCATGAGCATCTTCTGAAGCTTGATCTCATTTCTCTCAGTGCATTCAAATCACAGGACGGAACGTTCTTCACCCTCTCTTTTCTTTCCCTCTGACCTATTTTTGATCTTCTGTGCTGTTTTCCACTCCATGCCAGATTAACATTTCACCAAGCAAGACGAGTGGAGACAAGGAGAGAGGAAAATCTAAGATGAAATGACAGCTCTATACGCCCCCACTCTCCTCGCTTTTCAACTCCGCTGCCCTGGTCTCCACTGCTCTTCTGCTTTCTTCCTCTCTCCTTTCATCTGCTCTCCTTCCATAATCCAGTCCTCCTTTATTCAACTTGGTCACCCGGCTTCAGATAGCCAAAGAGACCACAAGAAACGTGCAAGGACTGTTTTTGCAATTCATTTGTTGCCGTCATCATTAACATTTCAGCTTGAGCGAGTGCTTTTCTTTGTGGGAGAGAGATGGGAGTTTAAAACATGGATGAGAGCGAATTCTCACAGTGAATAATAATAGGTCACGCTGGAGGAGAGAATGGAGGAGTTTCATCACCTTGCTTTTTCTTTTCTCCTCTCTACTCTGATGTGCTCAGGCTGCAGTTATCACTCATGTAACACGGCGGAAAAGTTTGATCATACGCATTGCAAAGCCAGTAATGAATCTGGCCATTTTTGAAAAATCTGCTGTGACACCGATCTGCCCTGATTTCAGTCATCAAAAGCGATGGATTGGCTTTGCGATGTGAAATACGATGCGGTGTGGAACAGGCAGGGAAATATTTCAAAGCACATCTGTCTCAATGGATTTCTGTCTCCCTCAGTTCCTTCCTGTATGCCTGTGCTAATGAATGCATGCATGCATTAAACACTTGCACAGCAGCTGTACTGTCAAGGGAGAGAAACTGCATTTTACAACCTTATGACCAAGCACCCCCCCTCCCCCCATCTGTTTCAGTGACCTCACAGTTGCTAGGGTAATGGGGATTCCTAGTTCATGGATGGATCTGATTGGTTAAGAGGTCGAGAGGATCCTTTAATTGGGTCAAAAGCACAACTAAGAGAATACACAAGATGTAACCAAATTTGCATGTGGTAATCTGTGTTTGTGTTAATGTGTACTGGCACTGTAAGCACTGACTCGTAATGAATTCTTTTATTTTGTTACCTTGTTACTATTGGTGTTCTTTCAGCTCAAGCCTTCCCCAGAACATTGGTAGAAATGTGCTGGTAAGCTAGGCTGATTATAGAGTAGTAAACAGCCAATGGCACATGATTGTGGGCCACAGCTGTTTTGTGTTTGCTCCATGAGTTTCTACAGCCTAATTTCAGGCAGATTCTCACTGTTCCTCCCAGAATCCTCAAGTGGGTCAACTCAAACAGATTGGTGTTTACAAAACTATTGCATGAAGCAAAGATGCAGGACAATAAGTGTTATAAGATACATGCATCGGACACTGTTGACGCAGTCTCACACGCTACCCTGAGTCCTCGCAGTCCTCCTCAGAGTCCACACTTTGATGACGTAATGCTGCATAGAGTGTGCATTGTGAGCACCGTACTGAAGCCTGAAATGTCACGAATGCAAGCTTGTGATGGCCATCAGGATTTCGCACTACTAAAAGGCTCAACAGCAAACATTTTATTTTTGTTTTTTCTGATCAGATTTTCACTGCCCCAACTTTTTATGAATTTAAAATTTCTATTGACACTTTTAACATTGCATTTTTCATTTTCATTTTTTACAATTAATATTTCTATCATGACAACTCTCTGAAGATTTTTAGCATGGTTATGGATATGACAATGTTAATGTATTTGGTCTTGGCGGAATAGATCTGCTACGCTGCTGCTGAATTGCTGCAGCTGTTTATTATTGCTGTAGTTGTAGATATTACTGCTGCTGCAGAGCAAGTACAGGAACCAGTACATACGCCGATACGCTGCTGTGAGTGTGTAAGACATACTGCTGCTGCACAAATAGCCTATATCAATTACCCAGTATAGCAAGATCTATGCAGGTTGAGCTGGGGAAGCTGGTGGGTTTTAGATGAACTCTGAAAGTTCTTCTGCTATAGTGAATGATAACCAGCCATTTAAATGTTGAGCAGCAGGCTGCAGATGCAATATGAACCAATCAGCTTGTGCCAAGTAGTTAACGCTGTATATATCAGCTTGCATTAAGGACCTATCAGCCTGCGCTATCTAGAGTTTCATGACAGAACTAGGCTTTTATTTTTAGATTATTTCGAAATGTATAACAGTCTCTTCTGCCCCCCAAGGCTGCATTTATTTGATAAAAAATATAATTACAATTTAAAACATGTTTTCTATTTATATATTGTAAAATGTAATTTATTCCTTTGATAGCAAAGCTGAATTTTCAGCATCATTTCTCTAGTCTTCGGTGTCGTATGATCCTTCAAAAACATTCATAAGCTGATTTGGTGCTCATTGTTGGGTTATTGTAGATCATGTAAAGGTAGAGCAGTGCTTAAGAAAAGCACAGTCATGCATCCAAAATGAAGCACTGCCAAGCACTGAATAACTCGGTTATGTAACTCCCTAGCTGTGTGTAAAAAGTGGTGAAAATCTTGCCATGGATATGAGACATTGTTCCTGTTGGTTAAGCAATGTTCTCTGCATCTGACACAACTGCTTGTGTCCATCTGCATGCACTAAACAAGAGCCGCTGTTAGGTTGTCTTTAAATAACAAGACACATGACTGGACAGCAACTGCCTGTCTCTGAATCTCCATGTGAGATTCTACATTTTTATGTCTGTTATTATGTATAAAGAAGTGTAATGACAATACAGATGATGCCGTGAGCATTTATTATGGCAGTGATGACTGAGAAGCATAATCTGGTCTCATCATGATATCTGTTGAGCTGTGTGTATGCATGAGAAAGAATAGCAACTCGTGAACATGCGGTTGATGCCATTCGCGCTCCTCATGACTTATTGGAGCTCTGAAATTAGTTTGAACTGTCTGTTAATGCAGAAAGTATATTTATAAACTCTCCATGGTGAGGTGGTTTGAGGGGAAGAAACGCCCACCCTCGTGCTGGTCACGCTGGACTATTCCTGGTTACTGGGTCACTGGGGCAGGTGAGGTCCTCACTGCTGAGAGGAGAAGAGCAGCCGCTGTTCTTCACCCATCCATGAGTGCCTTGCTCCATGAATCCATTGCCAATATACCTATAGTTGCTGCTTCATATTCCAATTTACACTTTTGTAAACACTTTCAGGTAAAAGTAACACCTTACTCTCTCTACATCTAAGGGTTGTAGCCCTCATTTAATAAAAAAAATAATATTTTTTTGATGTAATAAAAATATGTATTACTAAGCCAAGTAATTAAATGCCATGATGTTGAATCAGCTTCTTTTTTTTGTTTGTTTCAAACATCACAGCATGATAATTTTTTGTATATTTAAGCATATATAATATAAAACATTATATAATAATTAAAATATTAATAATAATAATAATCATTAAGAGTTATTAACTATTATGCTCATTATTGTTATTATTATTATTATTTACATTAATATGAATATTTATGCATTTAACAGACGCTATTATCCAAAGCAACTTACAATAATTTAACAAAAGCAATTTGTCATGAATCCAACAATATTTGTAGAATACAATGGCAGGTTTATCAGAAAGCTTGAAACAAGCAGAGAAGAAAAAAAAGGGGGAGGGGGATTTTGTTTTAGTTTTTTTCATTGTTGTTGTTGTTGTTGTTAAAAAATGCTGGGTTGTTTCAACCCATGTTTGGGTCAAATTTGGACAAACCCAACCGTAGGGTTTAAAAACGTAGTTACAAATCTTTAAACCAACAGTTGGGTTTGTCCATATTTGACCCAGCCCAACCAAAATGAACACAGAGAGGATCTGTGGAAAGTTCTGGAGGGCGATTGATTCTTCTGCGGTCTCTGGAAACACACTCTTGCTCTGTTCAAAACCGAAACTTAATTATGCTGCCTCTTAAAGATACCAACTTGTGACCAAATTCTACAGCAGCTTTTCTGAATTCTAAGAATGCACTGTGCCAAGCTCAGTGGGGATGCCAGGCGAGGTGAGAAAGTTGTTATTATAAATAAACATGTTTATTCAATACCGTAAAGTAACGATGAAAATAGTATGTTGTAATGAAGAATGGATTCTTTTATTCATTATTTTTCTGAAGTTTCTGTATTGAGAGTCAGGTCTCTTGAGGCGGTGCTGTTTGTTTGAGTTATGCTCCATGTAGAGTGTTCCAAATTGTAAATGAAGAGTAGTATGTTGCTTTAGAAGGCAGCTGACTATGTAGGCAGTGTTTTGGAACAGGGCTTCTGTGCCCACTCTGTATTCTCTCAAGGAGATTCTTCACCAACGAAACTGGCAAAGAGAGGTCATGTGAGGAAAGTCTGCAGCATTGGAGTGAGGAAGGAGGGGGTTAGTACAGAAGGATTCATATTTAGGGCCAATGATTAAACCTGGCCCTTTTCCCTACTTATATTGTAGTAGAGAGAAACTGTGTGTGTGGTGTGTTTCGCTATGCCAGAGCTTACTGCTTGATGTTGGTCTTTGATAAATGTTTGACTGTCAGATCTACAAGCAGAGTGAGTCATATTCACACTTGTCTGTGCATCACTTGGAATGAAGCTGATGAGTCAGCCGAGAGTTTTTTAAGTAGCACATCAAGGCCCTGTTCTCTGTGTGTACAAACCAGAGAGAACATACTGCTCTGCAAACACACAACCATTCCATAATCAGATCTCATCTTATGCAAACAATGCTGTTTTGATTCATTATGACAAAAGTCTTTTATAAGATCACGGCATGCTTTTGGCGAATATGGCTGTTTCTCTAACAACAATCAAAACCTGCTTTAAGTAAAGAGTACATTGTTTATATTTAAAATATTTATATATATTTTTAAGCCTCTAAAGCAGTATTAAGTATTCATTATTTATGTATAAAACATGTCTTGACTGGTGTTAGAGAGAGGGCCATATTATAGCCATTTATCTTTAATAATAACACACAGTAATGTATCAGGTGTGGTGAAAGGAGCAAGGACTCAGGTGCAGAGTTGATGGGCTTTTATTTCATAAAACACAAGAAAAAAAGCCACAAACAAAAACTACCCTGAGGGGGAAAACGACTCGACTCAACACGACTCGACACGACACGACACGATGAGAACACTCATAAGCCATGCGTTCACACAAAACATGACAACATGAAAGCACGCAGCCAGTGATAACACAAGCTGCGTACTACACAGCTCAAGACTAAACACGACATGATAGCACATGAAACAAGGCACAGACAAGACAAAACAGGATTGTCAGGGCTCTGTCACAAAGCCAAGAAATAGACTAGACAGAAGTGACAGAACCCTGACAGTAATGTGTTGTTGTTATTATCATTAATTAGCCCCTATAAATTTGAAATTGATTTATTTATTTAAACATGTAAAGCAGGTCTTGATTTTTGTTAAAGAGACAGACATATTCAATAATAATAACAATAATAATAAATATTATAATTATTATTATTTAAAGTGCTAATCACAGAGATGTTTCACCGGATCACCTGTTTGTAGGAACATTTTGGTACTTTTCCGGCTATTTACTGTCCATTGAAGATCAAGCAAATTTTGTTTTTGCATGCCTTATTGGAAGTGTTTTGCGTGTGTGTGTGTGTGTGTGTGTGTGTAAACAAATATTTATAATGACATGGGTATTACAACGTAAACACTTTCTGTGTCCTCATAAACCAAATGGCTTAAAAACATATTAAACTGTTTTTTTTTATGTTTTTTTTTATAATGGCACAAGTTTGTGATGGGGTTTTGGGGTTTGTATTGTATAAAAACCATTATGCCAATGCAAGTCTCTGTAAACCACATATAGCCTACAAGTGTGTGTGTGTGTGTGTGTGTGTGTGTGTGTGTGTGTGTGTGTGTGTGTGTGTGTGTGTGTGTGTGTGTGTGTGTGTGTGTGTGTGTGTGTGTGTGTGTGTGTGTGTGTGTGTGTGTGTGTGTGTGTGTGTGTGTGTGTGTGCGCGTGCGTGTGTGAGCTCCATAAGGAGATGGTCAGCTGTAGGCAGGGTGTGGGTGTAGAACACGGGACGGACACTGTGACTGTGTGTGAATTCAGAGGTGATTTCTAGTGGGTGGTGATTCACTCTCCCAGTGCAGAAATACAGGCCGATACACAAGCTGTGCTCAAATCTGGGCAGAATCAATCCAACTAAACACAGGCTTAGGTGATTTCCATTGTAAATCCAAATTGAGGATTTGCATCCTGCCCAACATGAGAAATAAGACATAGTAGACGTTCTGAAAGGTGTGTTAAAATGTGCCCAGCTGATTTGCATGAGGCACTCGCTTTCTTTGGGTAAACATGAGCCTGCTGGTATACGTGCATCCATGTGTCTGTTGGGTACAGCAGCTGAGAGAGGAGTGCTGGAGCTCATGGCTGGGCTGAGTGAAATCGGAGTGAGGGGGTAGAGTGACTCACTGCTCTGCCTGCTGGTGGGGGCTGGGAGGAGGGCGAGCAATACTTACACAATTCATTCCTGCCCAGCTCTTCTCTGTAATTCTTCTGGTGGAATCACACCAAATTAAGTTATCCCGCTTCTCTCCGCATCTAAACAGCTCTTTGTGAAGATGCTTTTATTCGATGCCCACTTTTAGGAGCTTGAATGTGCATTAAGTGTATTTGTGCACGCGCATGTACTATATGTTTGTGGGTGTTTGCATTATAAACCTCAGAGCCATGTCCAGTCTCATTGCTTGTATGTGGTTGAGGTTAGGACAGACATGGCTCATTAATAGATGTGTCCAAAAACCACTAACTGGCTGAGTGCAAATCATCAGTAATGCACTAGAGCATCGATCACAGCTTCCTCTCATTACCCGTCCCCATCTCTCTCTCTCTCTCTCTCTCTCTCTCTCTCTCTCTCAGACAGACATTGCTTTTGCATTGCTCTGTCCCAATCCCTCCATCCGCTCCAGGAAGCTGAAGTGGATTGATGTCATGATACAGTGCAAGCATTAAAGTCAGCACGAAATGAAATTTCACCCTATTCTCTAAATGCATGTTATAGATCTTATTGTGAATTTATCAATGCATATGTTTGATTTTTTAAACCTATTTTTTTATGTCGTAATGTTGAATCAAAATAACTGGACTTCAGGTGAAAACAACAAAGGCTCTGGAGATGTTTGCAGGACTTTTCCAATCATTTTTGGCCGTTCATTTGCACTACAACTGCATTTTGGGGGCCTAAAACACAAACTTTTGAAAACGGGATTAAAAGTGTATGTTTTTAAAACTGTTATCGACAAATTTGTGCGATAACATCATGTGCATATTAAGTGTTCAGTCTATAGGCGAGCGCAGTGTTTCTTTACAAAGTGACATCGCCAACTACTGGTCTGGCACCATAATACAGTGTTTTTAGTTGTTTTTGCGGATCCTTGTGAACGGATTGACAAGGTTGTCGTCTGTACACGAAAAATGCGAAGGAGGAACTTTTCCGTTTTTAGTAGCCTACATCATTGTCCTGTAAAATGTACCCTAAATTTCACAGAGCAATGGTAAATGATACCGCACCTTTACACTTGTACTGTATGTATGTCACAATACCGAAGAAAAGATCTGTCAATACTTCTGTTTATCGCGACTTTGAAGTGTGCATGATCATTAGCATGTTGCTAAGTGGTTGTGTTCTTTATTATGTTTCTATACAGTTGCTAAGGTTCCTGAGTAGTCTATTAAATTGAAAGTAATGCTTCGAAAAGCAATAGCTCACCTTTTCTCAACAAGCAGCATGAGTGTTTCCTTAGTACAAACAGTGCAATATGTGCTAAATTGTAATACTTTTAAGGTTAACGGTTATTTAAATCCCTCACCATAAAAAGTGCAATAGATTGCCTTAGCAAGCACCAATAATAACTGTTTTTCTCTGTGAAAGAGTTCTGAAAATGTGAGAGCACATTAAGGTCTGTTAAAATCTCGCTAATCCACATTCTGTCTCTTTCTCTTCCATTAGAGCACTTCAGCCCATTTCATCCAACACATCATCTCCCAACACACTTATTTCCATCCAAGGGAAGCGATAGTAACAGAGGTAAAATGAGGATTCTCTGGAGACCCATAATTCCCTGAATGTTTTAGTCTGAAGAGCTCCTTATAAGAGTGTGCAATATAACTCTGAGCACTGGCCTCTCGGTCTTTAATATAAAGGTTGGGATTATAGTTCCTTTGTTGGTTTTGGTAAAGGCAGAACAGACAGCAAGGTGTGAGCTCTCTTTACACTCCCATAAATCATGAATATTGCATTTTTTCCTTTGTGTTTTTCTCTTTCCTGTTGTGTTTTTTTTGGGTACCTGATTAGAAGGTGACACAATGCTTTTTATAAATACCCAGAACCTGTGTCATGGGCCTTCAGTCCTCTAACAACCAAACTAATTAATTCCAGTGAGAGAGAGGGAGAGTAAAAAAAGAGAGGCGGATAATTAGAGAGAGAGGAGTTAGACTATTAAAAAAATATTTGTAATAGCTGCCTTGTAGGCAGGATATGTATCACTGTGCATAGAGAGAACGTTTCAGGCTGAGTTAATGCTTAACAGGGAAGATGTGTAAAAATGCTGAGCCCAGCTGACCCAAATTATTCAATGAGACAAGTTTTGGCAAAGAGGGCTCTCCGTGCCCTTTCCATGCTGCCAAGTGATTTTGACACTGGCATTTGTTGATCCAACCAAACTCCCAGTGACTTCCTGGAGACTGACGGGTATGAGAGGCACCCAAAGAACGCCCATGTGGTCTCTGCTCTAATTAGGGCATTAGAAAGAAGAGGTTTGAGAAATGGGCAGGGCTCATGTGTTAAGGCCCCTATGTACTTCAAGCGAAATCGAAGAACGAATTGATGTGACATCTGTGTTAACATTATAGCAGAAAATGAAGTTGTTCTGATGAAATGAGACACTGACATTGTTTCATTGTTTTTCCATGTTTAATATGGTAAAGCTGCTTGATTTTAAGCAATCTATTGTATATAGTGCTGTATAAATAAACGTGACGTGACTTTAGAGTGCCAAAATGCAGAGCTTGTGCAAATATTCCCACGTCGCTATGATCTTATGCTTTATTAAAAAAATGCTTGCTGTTTTCTCAATTTTGTTGTGTGTTTATTTTGTCATTGAGAGTAAACTGCGCACATGCAGCACATATTTACATATTCATCTAAATGCCGCTCTCAGCAGTGTGGGCGGTGTCGGACGTTCAATTACAGTATACCGCTGCTCATGTAGGCCTATTTCCAGCTTCGTTTTACCCCCTAAACAAAGAAGGAAAAAGAAATATAGGCTATATTGGGGCCTTGTTACTTATTATCATTAACTAAAACTAAAACCATCAAAAACATTTTTGTTAATTGTAAAAAAACATCAAATATAAATATTACTAAACTAAATAAAAATAAAAATTAGAAATGTTTTCTTGGCAAATGAAATAAGTTTAAGTTGAAGCACTAAAATTACCACCTGGAAATAAAAAAATAAGAAAAAACTAAACTAAAACTAAAACTGAAATCAAAATAAATTAAACCTAAATAGTAGTATTTGAAAATGACAAAAGCACCAAGTAAAATTACAGAAAAAAAAACTAAATTGACAACTGAAAATGTCAAAATAAAAGCTAATGCATAAAAACTAAAATAGTATAGCACACCCTTTCTAATCTCTTTCATTATTTACCTTGGATATCTTTACCAAACAATTCTTTGTCATTTTTACACTAAAGTAGGCCTACTACAGTACTCATTTTCCACATCATAGTTCCATAAATTCTATAGCCTACATGTTGCTTAATTTGGGTTGTAATAATGTAAAACTATAAAAATGTCTCAAAACTGATAACCAGTTAGGGATAACCCTGTTAGGTTTAGCCACTTATACCAATCCAATTCTTATATCTAACCCATGGTTTACTTTAGACGTTGTGTACACTGTAGTTTGTAATCACTGTTTCTCTAGCTCCGCCTCCCTCTCCATGATGAGGTTGTGACCCCCAGGGTTTTGGTTAGTGTGAGTGTCATCTCTTGTCCAATTAAGTGAGCACTGGAGTGTTATGAGATAAGGGACAGATGGATGTAGGTGTAGATGAGGTCAAAGCACTTCTGACCTGCTTTAGTTCTTGCTTGCACACGGTTGTCAACACTTTTACCCTCATACAGACGAAACACAAGTTTAACCTCTGATATCATTTTGAGTTCAGTTTAAGGTCAGACAGGGTTGACATTGCAATAGGACGGATCTAATGAAAAACTCATTGGTAATTGATTGGTTGGATGCAATTACAGATATTATTTGCAGAGATACAATTTACATTCACAAAATGAAGTAATGTAATACATACATATCAAGCAAAAAGATGCATGTAAATCTCAAAATGGCTGTTACTTCGTAGCTCAAATGTAGCATGACAAAATCAAATGTTGTTCTCATTATTTCAGAGGGTTGCATCACCCAGATACACACGTATGCCTGTGTGTGTGTGTGTGTGTGTGTGTGTGTGAGAGAGAGAGAGAGAGAGAGAGAGAGAGAGAGAGGGAAAGGGCAGTAATAATTGTTCATACACCTACTATTTTCTGGTACCACTCTAACATGCTTTTTACTCACACAAAATATTTCAGTTAATTCAGGTCAGTTAATTCTCTTTATTGCTCTAATGCGATGTCACCCATGGCCCAAATACACATAAATGTAATGTAAATCTTGTCTTGTTAGCATTAGTCTGGGACCAATTTTAATTTTCTGCATTTTGTAATAAGAGAATATCAAGTAAATAAATAAGTGACAACAGAAAGCATGATAGGCATTAGGTTGTTGTATAGTTGTTGTTGTCAGCACTATAGAGGTTTGTATGTGTGTGTTTACATAATATATACACTATATAAACTATATTTAAAATCATTATTGCATGTAAAATCTAATAGATGTATTTTAAAGGAATTATTCACTCTTTTTTGGACTTTCTTTCACAGAATTTTGTTTTGTTCTGTTCCACAGAAGAACAAATGATGACAGAATTTTCAGTTTTGGTTGAACGTTTTAAGTCATTATTATTATACTTATATAATCTTCTCGTCCAGTTGGTTGTCAACTGCTGCGAACATTATTGAGTCAATGAGTCTTGACTTGAAAACCAAATGCATCTAATTCGTTAATGAATCATTCAAACCTGTTTTATGAAAACGTTGAAGATATCTGATTCAAAAGAATGATTTGTACATGACTGCTGAATGCGATAAGGATAAATAGGGCCGATGTCAAGGTTTTTGAAAAGACTTTATCTAAATCTGACTCTGTTCCTCAGAAAGAAAGACAGAAATATAGCACATGTGTCATATATGGACCTCTTTTATGATTATTTAATGGTGCTTTAATGTCCCATTCATTGCAATTACATGGAAAAGATTGACCAGTACCTTTTGTGTTCCATCAAAGAAAGAATGTCATAGAGGTTTGGATCAAGGTTTTTTAATCATCTATATAATGGCCTTTCTGTGTACTTTAGGAAACCAGTTTGACCTAAAGGTTTACAGCATTAAAAAGGCAGGAAGCACAACAGTCTGCTGAGGTTGAGTAAATTTGAGTTTCTATAATTCAAGAATGTCTGCTGGGCCTTTTGTGAGCTGTGAGTCAATCAGTCATTCCCAGACATAAGTCAGTCACCAAAGAGGAGAAAGCAGAACAAGGATCGATACACAGAGTTTTAATGAGGATCTCTAGTGATTGCTTTGGAAGCCAGGATGGATTTGAGACTGAGGGGGCGTCGGTCATCTGTTTCTTCTACTATAGTAAAAGCAGCCTGCCATCTCCATTAGTGTGATGCAGACCTGAGGGCATAGCTACACAATTGCAGTGTGAATAATTGAATATTTATTCCGTCGGAATAACCATCTCGCTGAGAATGCACATAAAGAAAGAGAAGAGGCCGGAAAAGGACGGCGAAAGACCGGACTGGGATGAGAAGGGAGGCGAGAGTCAGTCAGAAAAGATCGGCATTCAGATCTCCTTCTTTGTGTGAAGATTTACGTAACCACCTTGCTTTAAAAATAGACGCGAGAATTTTCAGGCGCATACATGTCAGACATTTGACAAAGCGTAATATTTTAATTAGATGGAAAGGAAGGAGAACCACATTGTGTAAGTGACAGTAACTGTTGGAGTTGTCTGGTGCATTTTAGGATTTGTATAATTGAAGTCTTCAACGTGATGACTGTGCTGTCCTTTATAGCACACACTGAAAGGGTCACACCAATACGTCTGGTGCTTTAAAGGATGTTAAATGTATGTCACTACATGTCACACAAAATTTTGATAGTTCTCAGGCATGTTGTAATTATGACTATTTATTGTGATGGTGAGCTTTTTTCCTCATAATTGCTACTCTGTTTTCACAACTCCAGCTTTATTTCGGTAACACTTTACAGTAAGGAAGGTTTCATAACATTATTCAATTACATTAGCTAACATGTACTAACAACAACAATACTTCCACTTTATTAGGTACACCTGTTACCTAGCAAACACAGAACGTTCCCCTAACGTTCCCGTATTGGTTATTTTTTTGGGAACCAAACAAGAATGTTCTAGGAACGTTCCCTGTAGGTTATTTTAAAAGGAACATTCCCGGAACATTCCCCTAACCTTAAGGGAACCTCTGGGAACGTTCTGGAAACGTTCTGGGAACCAAAAATGTATGTTCCCAGAACGTTCTGGGAACATAAAATTGTTAGGTCAAATATCTAATCAGCCAATCACATGGCAGCAACTCAGTGCTAAATGCCTTGTTGATGTCAGAGGTCAGAAGAGAATGGCCAGACTGGTTCGGCTGATAGAAAGGCAACAGTAATTCAAATAGACACTCATTACAACAGAGGTCTGCAGAAGAGCATTTGAATGCACAACATGTTGAAGCTTGAAGCAGAAGGGCTACAACAGCAGATCATCACACCAGTGTCACTCCTGTCAGCTAAGAACAGGAAACAATTTCACACGGGTTTCACCAAAATTGGACAATATAAGAACATTGCCTGGTCCGATGATTCTCGATTTCTGCTGTGACATTCAGATGGGTCAGAATTTGGTGTAAACAACATGAAAGCATGGATTAATCCTGCCTTGAATCAACGGTTCAGGCTGGTGGTGGTGTTAAGGTGTGAGGGATATTGGCACACTTTGGGGCCCTTAATACCAATTGAGCATCGTTTAAACGCCACAGTTGTTGCTGTCCATGTCCATTATGACCACAGTGTACCCATCTTCTGAGACTCTGATTCTGATTTTAAGCACAGTGGTACATTCTGTGTAAAAGCTCAGACATGTTTTTGAGCATACAGTTTATAGTAACAATGTGGGCCTGACAATTAGGAACAAAATGCATCATACAATTCTACTATACCTAGTGTTGTGTACTTGATTTTCCCCTCCCTTTACTTTTTTCCCTCTACTACCCAGACAGCAACTTGTGAAGAGAAGTAACTATGCATGAATTGTACGTCACAAAGTCTTCATGCATGGCCAGCACACATTCATCCTCCATCTGTCATGATCAGAGTATGTTAGCCTGCATGTGTCTCTCAAAATTTCTTACACAGTCCATGCATGGATGATATAGTGAAACATTTCTTTCTGATTCTGGCCTAGCGGTAATTTGATTTGTCCTCAGTGTTTTAGGATTTCCTCATTGCACAGCCGTTTCCAGGCATCACGCCTGAGCGTGTCTTTCTGTCCCCTGCATTTTTTCAATTACCTGTCAAGACTCTCTGGGGGTTGTAATTAAATTCCATTGGTGGGGTAGCATTCCTGTCAATTACGCAATGACAGTATTGAACCCTGCAGCCTGACAGGATAAATACGCTCTAACAGAGAAGCCTGCTTGCATGAAAAGATCCAGCACTGTGTGGCAAATGGTTAAAAACTCTCTCACACAGGGCATGTGAGGTAAGGGCTCCCAGAGGCAGTGTCGATGTCTAATCCACTTATCCTATTCTCTTGTATCCCACACCATAGATCCCAACAGAACCCTCAAGATCCCCAGGAGAAGATTGCTTATGTGGAGGATGTGATCATGTTCCCTTTTGGTGGGAATGTCTGAAATCTATACCATCACTTGTGATGTAAAGTCTCTTGCTCTCCTCAAGTGTGGGAGGTTCTTTTAATGCACGGGTTTGTGAAAAGGGAAATCATGTCAGACTTTCACTTGAGCATCCTCCCCTCCCCCATTCTTGCCTCTTTTCTCTTTTCTCCTTCTTTACCATCTGTATAATCAGCCCACCTTCCTTTCTCTTCATAATGGGAATGTGCAGTTGCTTAAATGTGATTAACCATTCTTCTAGACCATCAGCTTTGGAGAGAGATGAAAAAGAGTTAAAATATGCAAAGAGAAGACTTTCTTACCTTCACATTTCTATATATCTATGCACAATATTTATCAGTGTTGAGGAGGAGCAAACTATATTACTAGCTTAATTACTTTCAGTAGAGCAGCTGTTTTCATAATACTTGCTTTTCCAGTAACAAGGTATTTAGTGTAGCTCGACAAAATGCACATTTAAAGCAATAATGCATTTTTTTTTTTTCATTGGCACAATGTGAAGTGGAATGCCGAAAACCCCATTAACTGCAGTTTAATCACTGCAACACTCAGCCTTCAGTGGCTTATTTTACTCTTGTAAAATGGTGGCAACAGCAGTATGAAAAATAAAAGATACAAATGTTCCAAAAATAACGAATCAGATTAAACATTATATACATACATTAGCCATTGTTCAGTGAACAATTGTCACATGCGAAATATAGTCATTTCTATATTAGCATCCACACCAATGGATGAACGCATGCTGGAGTTATGTTGCCTACCACTTTAAATGCTTGAGCTGTTAAAAGCAGTGTGGATTCTGATTGGCTGTCAATGTTCTTATCAATCACCATCAGGAAAAAAATTGCTCTGAAAGTGATCCCAACCATATCATTTCTGTGTGACGTTATCATTACACAGCTGTGATGTAGACTTCCCTATTCTCACAGATTTAGAATGATAGTTATAGTTATCACCCTTGGTGTGAACGGCCCTCAGGTCTGGTCTAAATTTTGATTAAAATGTTGAGGGCAAAAAAAAAGGTAATTGTCTATTGTCAATCGTGTAGTTACTTTTAAACCAAGCAGCTTCTGTGAATCCACATGACCAATTTGAACCAGGTGTAAAATCTGTGTTGGGAAAACTAGCTCTCACATGAAATTCACGTTTGCATGGATTCCTATTGCCATAGTTATCTTTATACTTATTGTTCTTGCCATGAACAGTCATTTAGGCAGTTTACGGTTACCATGCAAAGTTTCAACATGACGCATAAATACAGAATGTACGATAATGGGTGTACATAATATCTGCATTTTTTATGCAACATTACTGTACATGGATTAATTCGGTATGCACAGATCCTGATCCTGCTTGTGTGTTTTTTTGCATTAAGCTTTTCAAAAGCTTGACTTCTTTATTATCAGAGGATTATAACTTGCTAACAAACTACAGAGCTTCACCAGCATTGTTATTTCTATTAATGGCAATGACTGAAATCTGTTTTCGAAGCTGTGCGTCTCTGTGGTGTTTCTCAGGAGTGCATCTCCACTTCGAATGCTTTGTTGTAAAGATGTTATTGGTCCTCTGCCAGGAATTTCTGTCTGGGTTGAAGATGGATTATCTAATGTTTTGAACAGGCTTGTGTAACTACGCCCTGCCATGCATATTCATGTCACATAGATTCATAAACATTCATAAAGGGCTCAGGATTTCAAAGTAATTCCATACTGATTAGACTTAGATGTACCTTTACCTTTTAGAAATCTTTATTTAATAATAAATACCATTGGTTTTTATCACCTAATGTTCCTTTTTTTTATTTGCTCATTTAAATTATTCTACAGTTCAGCTGCTAATATAGAAAAATGCAAACAGATGCTCTTATCCTATTCTTCACAGGTGAACTTGGGGCTAACCCTGTTTACAAGCCTAATCAATCTGTTTGCATTTTGGCATAAGCCAGTGGTTTCCCATTATCCTCTGTTTTCATGGAGGCATGAGCACTGGATTGGCTTCTAATAACAGTTTTTATCCATGTCCCATGGCTGACCCAGTGTCTTCCTATAGTAGCTCTGTTGGGGAAACAACACTCCTTCTTTGTCTCTGGAGCACTGGCCCATTCAAGCTCATCAAAGTTTCAAGAGTCATTCAATAGAGCAGTGCGGTCCATCCAGGGGAGCCCGTGTTGTGTAGAGAAAATGGATACTGGGGCACCTGGGTCCGACTGCATTACTGAGGCCCTGTCAGGGCCATCTCATCTGGGGAGTCACTGGAAAAAAGCACAGGTGGGGTTCCAGGCCATGGATAATTCAAATGTGACCTTCTCTGATAGCTCTGGTAAGGTCTATGTGGTTTCATATCACTGTAATTATCTAATTGGTCATTATTTCAAATGTTTTCCTATTATATTATATTATATTTTTATTATATTGAGTTGTGTATATTATATTGTGAATATCCCCCCAAACAAACTTGTACAAAAAACTGGTATTTCATATCTTTTTTTTTGTTTTTTTGTTTTTTTACTCAAGATTTACATTTGAGGGAAATATATATTCTAAGGGGTGTCATTATTAATTTTTATTTGCCTTCTGTCTAAATCATTACTTCATTTCCTTTGGACAGGTTGATCTGAGGTCACAGAGATTTCATGGGATCTCATTTTCATTAGCATGCAAGTGCATGCAGCTGTATGCAGATAAATATCACCTGTCTCTGTAACTTGGAACGGGTGTGGGCGTTTAATCGTAGAATGAAGCGTATGTTAGAGACTGGACACCTATCATGGCAAGGTCACTGGATCAGAAGATTACCCAGTGCATGGACAACGGCAGAGATTGCTGATTTTGTCATTAGTGATCGTTCGAAAGATGACCTGGTAGTACAGAAAGCCATTGTTTAGAACAACACTCTCTTTCAAGAGCTAGCCAAATCCCTTACAGAGCTGTTTTAATCATTTACACTGAGTTATGGCTGTCTGCCTGTGAGATCGCAAACAGAGATCATACAGGGATTATATTTGAGCACAAGCTATTATCAAATGAACTTCATGCCTTAATAACTATAAATCTGACATTGTTAAATAAATCTATAAACCGCTATGCCCAGCTGAATGATAATAAATTGTCCGTCACTCACTGTCATTCAAAAGTTTCAGGTCAGTGAGATTTTTTTTTTTTTACGTAATTAATACTTTTATTCAGCAAGGGCGCATTAAAGGGATACTCCACTTTTTTGGAAATAGGCTCATTTTACAACTCCCCCAGAGTTAAACAGTTGAGTTTTACCGTTTTCGAATCCATTCAGCCGAACTCCGGGTCTGGCGGTAGGCTACCACTTTTAGCATAGCTTAGATAATTGAATCGGACAGGACCATTAGCATCTCTCTCAAAAAAATTACCAAAGAGTTTCGATATTTTTCCTATTTAAAACTTGACTCTTCTGTAGTTACATCGTGTACTAAGACCGACGGAAAATGTAAAGTTGCGATTTTCTAGGATGATATGGCTAGGAACTATACTCTCATTCCTGTGTAATAATCAAGCAGATATTAAGCACAACTGTTTAATAATACTAATAATAAGAAGAAATATTTATTGAGCACCAAATCAGTAGCCTATATTACAATGATTTCTGTAGGATCATGTGACACTGAAGACTGCTGGAAATTAAGCTTTGCCGTCAAAGGAAGAATTTACATTTTAAAAATATAATAAAACAGAAAGTACATTTTTATATATTACTGTTTTTACTGTATTTTTGATCATAGACAAATAAATGCAGCCAAAAAAAAACATCTTCCGAAATTGTACCGACCCCGAACATTTGAATGGTAGTAGTGTATTACCCAAAAGTTATGAATTACATGGTGATGTCTCAGTCTATCAGGCTGAAAATAGTTCTGTTTAATTATCCTTTGTGATATCACAGACAAAAGATTCCCAACTCAAGTAATTGAGAATTCACTTTATTTCACGCTGCAATTATTGTATACAAAGAATTCTAGCTGGAACTGAAACTGAATTATCTTTACATGATTATCATTTGGGTATAATTCCAGGAGTACAATACCATGTGCCGGACATGATTCGCTCATCGATCGGTGTGTCTCACTACTGTAGTGGATCAATTAGAGAAGTCAAGGCCATCCGAGACAGGAGACTGAGCCGTCTCCCTGCTGAGCATCCATAAAATGCCTTAAATGGATTACAGTGTACATGATCACATTAGACTGACCACATCCCTGGCAAGAAACGTTCAAACTCAATTTCAAACCTTTGTAGATCACTGACTAAAGATCACTAACATCTATTGTCGTACAATAATGAACGTTATTCGTATCCGATTATATTCAGTTGGGTCATAAATATCTTTGTTTGACCACTTACACCATGTGTCTTCTTGTAAACTAAATTGCCTTTTGTGCAGATGCCAGAATTTCACCTGTGCCAGAAGGTCAAAGGGCCGTGTCAGAGAGAGCTGAATGGTTTTAATGCCGGTCTTTGCACTGGCATCTAGGGATGAGGTGAAAACACATGACAAATAAGCACACATCGTAAAGCGCAACTCAGATTGTTCTCGTGGCTCACATTTTGCATTTAGGAATGCAGGAGGATATATTGCTGCTAATAAAAGTGATATTGCTTTGATCCAAATTTATGTTGGCCATTATGTCTGGGCTGTTTAGAGACATCCCAGTGACTACTTTAGTGGTCTACTCTTTCTCATCATAAGAAGGATGGGCTAATACAGAGTGTTGTTGCTCTGGTAATAATGGGAAACACTCCATGGATGATATTAGGGTTACTTGTCATTCAGCCGAAGCCTTTTTATCCAAACCACAGGAACTGTCCCCCTGGGTCAAACTGCTGATAATTGCATTGCTCAAGGGCACAATGGCAATAGGGCAGAATTGCAATCATATTCAGTCACTGAGTAAGTGGATCTGAATTTATAACCCTTGTGCTAATGGCAAAGGTCCCAGATTAGAATATAAGCATTTGTCAGATTGGACATGTACTCACAACCTTGGCATTGCTTAGTAATATATACATGAGGTAATATATACACTTCATCATTAACTCACTTTCATTTTGTTCCAAATCTGTACAGACACAAAAGGAGAAATTTTAAAAGCTCCGTTGATCACTCTTTTTATGTAAGCTTCAAATAATAAAAGTGGTCAATATGACTGCACTATATAATTTTCTGTGTGAGTGAGTTTACTGGACATGACAAAGTAACCATAAAAATCCATTTGTTCTTCATGTCAGAAGTACCACATCCAGTGTAGACAGCATCATTGATTATAATGGGTTCTACACTGAACAAAATTATAAACACAACACTTTGGTTTTTGCCCCCATTTTTCATGAACTTTTTCTATGCACACAAAAGGACTTTTTCTCTCAAATATTGTTCACAAATCTGTCTAAATCTGTGTTAGTGGGCACTTCTTCTTTGCCGAGATAATTCATTCACCTCGCAGGTGTGGCATCAAGATGCTGATTAGACAGCATGATTATTGCACAGGTGTGCCTTAGGCTGGCCACAAAAAAAGGCCACTCTAAAATGTGCCGTTTTATCACACAGCACAATGCCACAGATGTTGCAAGTTTTGAGGGAGCGTGCAATTGGCATGCTGACTGCAGGAATGTCCACCAGAGCTGTTGCCCGTGAATTGAATGTTCATTTCTCTACCATAAGCTGTCTCCAAAGGCGTTTCAGAGAATTTGGCAGTACATCCAACCGGCCTCACAACCGCAGACCACGTGTAACCACACCAGCCCAGGACCTCCACATCCAGCATGTTCACCTCCAAAATCGTCTGAGACCAGCCACCCGGACAGCTGCTGCAACAATCGGTTTGCATAACCAAGGAATTTCTGCACAAACTGTCAGAAACCGCCTCAGGGAAGCTCATCTGCATGCTCGTCGTCCTCATCAGGGTCTCAACCTGATTGCAGTTCGTCGTCGTAACGGACTTGAGTGGGCAAATGCTCACATTCGATGGCGCCTGGCACTTTGGAGAGGTGTTCTCTTCATGGATGAATCCCGGTTTTCACTGTACAGGGCAGGTGGCAGACAGCGTGTATGGAGTTGTGTGGGTGAGCAGTTTGCTGATGTCAACGTTGTGGATCGAGTGGCCCATGGTGGCGGTGGGGTTATGGTATAGGCAGGCGTATGTTATGGACAACGAACACATGTGCATTTTATTGATGGCATTTTGAATGCACAGAGATACCGTGACGAGATCCTGAGGCCCATTGTTGTGCCATTCATGCACGACCATCACCTCATGTTGCAGCATGATAATGCACGGCCCCATGTTGCAAGGATCTGTACACAATACGCTGATTTCACGCAGCCGTTATTTTGAAATCGAAAGCGAGGCTCTGGTGGGAAGAAAACCGGAAGTGTCGCCTTTAATAACAGGAGAGTCGTGAATGCGATGCCGTATTGTTGTGTTTAATGTATAAAATGAGTTATTCTAAAACTGTACATACATTTCTTTCATACTTTAGACTATATACAGTGAAATTCATTTATAAATAAAATATTTTTTTTATATATAATTCAGAAAGTAAAAAAAGAAGCAGGAATGAACTATATACATCTTATATTGGATATTAACATCCAATAGTGTAAATCGCGGCAGCAGCTTCAGGTTGGTAGTTGGTAGCATTGTTGTTTATCTTTACTTCCAGGGTTCTTCCCACCGGAGCCTCACTTTCGATTTCAAAATGGTGGCTGCGTGAAATCAGCGTATTCCTGGAAGCTGAAAACGTCCCAGTTCTTGCATGGCCAGCATACTCACCGGACAAGTCACCCATTGAGCATGTTTGGGATGCTCTGGATGTTCCAGGTCCTCCCAATATCCAGCAACTTCGCACAGCCATTGAAGAGGAGTGGACCAACATTCCACAGGCCACAATCAACAAAGAGAGATGCCACAATCACAATCAAAACAGAGATGTGTTGCACTGCGTGAGGCAAATGGTGGTCACACCAAATACTGACTGTACAGTAAATACAATACAGTAAAACTGCACATTTTAGAGTGGCCTTTTATTGTGGCCAGCCTAAGGCACACCTGTGCAATAATCATGCTGTCTAATCAGCATCCTGATATGCCACACCTGTGAGGTGGATGGATTATCTCGGCAAAGGAGAAGTGCTCACTAACACAGATTTAGACAGATTTGTGAACAATATTTGAGAGAAATAGGCTTAGAAAAAGTCTTAGATCTTTGAGTTCAGCTCATGAAAAATGGGGGCAAAAACAAAAGTAATGTGTTTAGAATTTTGTTCAGTGTAATTGCTTTTGTCACTCATGTCTGGTGTAGACACGATTTAAGATTAAGTTAACTACATTTAAATAATTATAATTATTTATTGGGCCCCCTGGAACTTTGCTGAGGCCCCCTGGTTAAGAACCACTGATGTAAAACACAGATTTTTTTCTTTTTTGTGTTTTGCAGAAAAATTTAAGTCGAATGAGGCTGTGTAAATGATAAGAGAACTTTCACGTTTTGGTGAACCATCCCTTTAAAAGTAAATAGCCTCTTTAAAACATGGAAATAAATATTTTCTCCAAGCAGTTCACCAGGGATTAGTTTGAATGACAAATATCTTGCCTACTAAAAAAAAGTACAGCAGTGAAGAGAAAATTTGGGCAGGGCACCTTGCACACCTTAAATTTGGTCTGGGTCAACAGCACAAGGAAGAATTCAGGTGACATTTTAATTCACTCTCCTCAGCAGGCAAAAACACGCGAGTATTAGAGAAAAGTAGCACAGTAATGTCATCCTAGCCCTTGGAAAAAGTGATTACAAAGACAAACTGCAACCCAACAAAACCAGGCTAGCACTTAAACTGTCCTTTTCCTCTTCTATTTGAGTTATATGACCTCCATACTCTGTTTCCAGCACGCTTGGCTTCACCTTTAGAATTATTTTGAGTGGCTCTTGACATAATCCCAGCCTCCGACATCTTTTTTTTTTCTTTTTTTTTCCTGAAAAGAGTTCTATGTGGCATTGTGCCAGAAATGAACCACTCCTCCCGGCGTCAGATCCCTGTGAGTTACATTACGCTAACATAACGATTCCCCTCCCCCATTTAACTCTCTATCTTTTCTTTGCTTCTCTCCTGTTTTTTTGCTCGTCTGAAAACACAGCTCTTTTGTTTCAAAAAATCTCACCAGTTTTTCCCCCCAGGGTTGAACTTTGTGATATTCTAATTGCTTTCCACTATTTTCAGCAACTTCCACCTCCCACCCCCGATCTCTCTCACTCTCTCTATCTCTCACCACCCCCTCCCTGGCCTTTGAAGGTGGGCAGAAATAGCGCATGTTGCTTGTATCTACAGCGTGCCTTTCTAGACAGAAAAATGAGCCACCATTAATGAAAACAGATTAGTTTTATGACCCAATTGTGTCCGCATCAGGCCTCCCATGACTCAATCTTATCCGGTGAGTTTCCAGTGATCAATTTATGTTGGAAACAGATCGCTTTTGATTTTTAGTCCATTGGATTTCAGTAAAGCAACCTAATGACGATGAGCGTTCAGGTGTTTGTGTGGTTAAATCAAGTGCTGGGTAGATTACTTACAAATACTGTAGTCCGTTACTGATCTCAAATTATATGACGAAAATTGTAATTAGTAATGTAATCTATCATGTTACACATTTTAGGTAGGCCTAATATAATCAGACTACTTTTTGAATACTTTTGACCTAACTTGTTTATCACATTGATTTGTATAGGATACTCTTGATATAAAATAATATATAATAATAAATAATAATAGTAATATATTGATTTAAAAATACAAATAAATTTTTTTATCATCAACAACATGGTGACACATAAAGCGTACATTACCCATGTTTTTCTTTTTTAATAAACCACTTCAACACAAAAATAAACATAAAAAATGTGACCATGTGACCAGTAACCGATTATAGCCGATTATGGCTGGTCTGTGTGCAATTCCAAAAAAAACATTACGTATAACTTTTCAAATGCCATGTGTGATTAACACGTAATCATGTATCAATAAAAAAGTAACTGTATGGTTATGAGCATTTTGAAATGTAATATAATATATTTACAAGTACTTAACAGGTATTCATTGTTTCTGCATTCAATTATTACATTGTTTAAATAAATTAAAAATTCGCTAACTGTGTTTTCGCTAACTGTTCGCTAATTTTGTATATGTACATTTCTGAAATACATAACTTAGACAGTTACCTCTGATAACAGATCATTCTAAATTGTAATATGGACTCGTGCATTTTCGGTAAAGCTGCTTTGAAATGATGTGTATTGTGAAAAGCGCTATACAAATAAATGTGAATTGAATTGAATACATTTTTGGAATATGATTACGTAATCCATATAATCAGTTACCACCCAGCTCTGGTTAAATCACACCTAATCTGGTTACACCAGCATTACATGTTATCGGACTCCCAAGGCAGTAGTCACTCAATCCTTCAGAGGCAAGAGGGGTAAACAGACTCAGGAAGAGGTGTTAATTTTGGCGCATCCAAACCCTGATTATATGGAGACCTGTTGAGGCTGCCAAGTGCTAACCTCATTAAAATAACTTTTTTCTTGACCAGTTGCCAACCTGGCTGAGAATCGGAGAATTGGATTTGGCTGCCATACAAGGAGGCTAATCAAACCTTGGGCTTCTAGACAACTGGACCTATCTTGTTCCTTTAAATTAAAGCTTTAATTTTGTCTCAGAGGAAAAGGCTTTTGAACTGACCAACACCGTAGCGTTTGTATGAAATAACTGTTTGTTCTCATTGGCGTCCTCCTGTGATTTCTGTTTTTGGCTTGTTTTTTGGTACAAACTGGGCCCTGGGAGTGCAAAGCCCTGAGCCATCCCTGAACCCAGGATTGAAAAATAACCACAAAAGTGCACAGGGGCCCATTAAACACCCCTTTCCCATTTATCATGGCACAACAACAGGAGCAGCTGTGTGCTTGCGCTCACACACACACACACACACACACACACACACACACACACGTATCCATCAGCAACATGTGATAATGGCCACAGCGATTGCCAAACCACGCACGAGGGTGGACAGCCAGGACCCGAGGAGAAAGATGATCTTATTAAGTGTCAATGTGGTACGGGAGGCTGTACGTGAGGTGGCTGACACATTCTGAGAATGGCTGGCATTGTGTCCTTGCTGAGTGATAGCAATAATTGTAAGGATGGCAACAACATGAGGGCCAGATGAGCAGAGCACTTTTCAGCTGATGCATTTAAAAAAACAAGACAGAGATGGATATTTGACAGGGAATACCTCATTAACCAGACCCCTTTGTTAATGGGATGATTCAATATTTTCCCAAGCTAAATGTTACCAACGGTTAATAAGCTCAGAATTATGGGAGCCTGATTTTTTGCATCCGATTAAAAAATAAAACGGGTAATTGGGAGGTTTAAGTATAAACTTAAATTGTGACATAGTTGTAACTAAGTCACAATTATGAGGAATTATTCAAAGGAAATTGCAATTGAAAATGAAAATTTGTAAAAATGTCAACCTTTTTCATTGTTTTACTCCAAGGCATTCGTCAGAAAGTTTTAATTGTGAGCTATAGTTACATTGAGAGATACATTTGAAATTGTTATGTGTATAGTCACAATATCAAGACAAAAATTCACAATGCAAGGTATATACGCAAGATGAAGTTTTGATTGAGCGATTGAGCGAGATACATTGTACATTGTGAGATATAAAGTTGCAATTGAGAAATATAAAGGCGCAATTAAGAAAAATAAAATTGAATTTTTAAAAAATTTAAAATGTGCAGCTTTCTTTTTTTTTTTTTACTCTGAGCCAAGATATACGAGAAATATAAGCAATAAAATTGTAACTGTGAGCTGTAGTGGCATAGTGAGATTTGCGTTAGCAATTGTGATATATAGTTACAATTATGATCAATAATATTGCAATAACCTTTTTTTTTTTTTTTTTTTTTTTTTGAGGAAGAGATTAACAGGATGACCCTTTATAGATCTGAACTGGCCTTGCCACTTCCCAAAAATAATATTTCATTTTCAGTTCTTCTTTCTAATAATAAAGAAATGACTAAAGTGAACACCATAAGAACTTGTGAGGACTTGAGAGATTTTTGAGCTATCTTTTATAGTACAGTGATAAAGGTGACCTGATATTAAGGGGAAGAGCTATTGTTAGCCTGCATCACAGTAATATCACAAGGTCCCATGACTCGGTTGTCTAGTGGACTTTGCTGTGCCTTTTAATCCATAACACAGACAGATAATAAAATAAAATAAAAATATGCTTTTTGTTTTTTGTGTTTTCTTCTCCATTTCATTTAATTCTACTCATGTATTGCCATTGGCTGCAAATGCTGGCCTTACAAATACAAAGTCTGGCCTTGTCTTTTATTTACTCCACACCCACAGAGCGCCACATCTCCATCGTCAGTCAGTCTCATAGTTACATGACGTGAACATGGGATCACTTCTCAACTCCCGATGATCCTTCAGAGCCTACTGGAAAAGGGAAAGAGCAGCTACCCGTGAGACTGGAATTCACGGTTGCTAGGAAACATGGTGGAACATGAATATCACACGTCAGAAAGCTCAGCACGGTGGTAAATACTTCTCTGAGATGAGATGCACACATATCTCCCTCGATACAGTGAGTCGCTTATGCTTCATTGGTCTCCATCACCATCTCTTTGCATTTGTTTGCATTGTGAATGAGCCTCCGCTCATTCCTCAAACTAGCAGTTCCCTACACGTGATTACTTCAAAGGCCCATCACCATTTGTGCACAGCCGGTTAACAATGAAACACTCAAGGCAGTGTTTGTATTTCAGCCTTGCAGCTACAAAATCTGTTGTGTATCCAACATGGGGAATTCTGGCAACATTTCAACAAGCCCTTTTAAGGAGACTGCAGTGGTCTGATAGAAAAGGCTTAGCAGAATAAGGACCCTTTGAGCAGGAACAGAATTTGCCTGCTACAGGACTGACCAAAAGTCGTTTTTTATGCGAATTAGATTTTAAGCTTTTTGAATAGCCAGTATATTATAAAATCTTGTTTCAAACAGTGGACTAAGTAAATTATTTTTTTTGAAAGTGAAAAATGTAGGAAATTTTTAATTCATAAGTGGTTTGAAGTCTGTTATTTTCAATCCTGTAAACGGCAGAGCGATGGCCAGGCAAACAGATTGTCACTTAGTGGTTATGTCCAAAAATAGATAACAATTTAAACAGAAATTGCACTTTTCCTTTGACAAAGTTGCATGTCAATTCAGAATATTTGCAAGACATCTGAACTAATCAAGTCATTAAGGCCCAGTTTCACAGACAGGGCTTATATTAAACCAGGATTAGGCCTTTGTTCAATTAGGACATTTAAATAGCTTTTATATACGTGCCTTCGAAAAAAACATTACTGGTGTGCATCACAAAACAATGACACCAATATATATTTTAAGATATGTGCCAGTTGCTTTCAGTTAAAACAGCTCAAACATGCATTTGCCTAGTCTGTGAAACCAGGGGTGTTTAATTAAAGGCTAATTACACTGAAAGTAATCACAATATCACTCTAAAGTCTGTAGCAATGACAAGGTAAGTGGGTAAAACCAACATCATGTTACTGGAGAGTGGTCTAACCATTGTAGGTGCAGTTTAATAACAGCAACATACCTTGTAAGCTAATGCTTAACCAAAATACTGACAAATTATCTCTTTTTCATTCCAACCAACTAAGCAACCATTTGAAATAAAAGGCAGGGGAAGCAGTTTTTGGGTAAATTGTTAATTTTATTGGAAAACAAATATACAACTTGGAATGGATTCTGAGGCATGGCTGTGCCATAAGCAGTTACAAAAGAAAAGTGACTAATTAAAAAGCATAGTAAGAACAGAACAAATACAAAAAGATTAGAGTGTATGAGTACCTGGCGATAAACCCGTTAGTATTGAATTCAATGATGTTGCAATAGTGCAATGCTGAGGACTTTTCCCATTTCTATTTATACTCAGTCCATTGTCCATGCAGAGTTGTGCCTCCACATAAAATCGAAAGACAGAAAAAAAAAAAAGAAAAAAAAAAGAAAAGAAATTCATGCCAAAATTGTTGAAAAGACGCCACACTGTCAGTCAGCTGGACCCTTGATGTCACCATTCGTCAGGTGGGCAGGCAGACAGAGCAACAGAAGGGGAAAGGGGCCTGTGCGCAGTCAGTATCTGTGCCTATACGCATCACCTGGTCCCATAACTGCTCCTTCTAACAGATTGTTTACAACGGTTAGGAGTTGGGGAGAGGCATGAGCACTCAAATCTTATAGTATACATGCAAATCCTTTGGACAGCAGGAGAGGATGGGGGAAATTAAAATGAAACATTTTACAGAAATTAAAAACAAGAAAAGGCATATAATTTTATACAAGAAATTCTGTACAAGGCCTTCACTTCGCTGTCATCATCTGTACAAATTCTGCAAAGAAAGAGAAAAGTGGAAGTTTTAAGAGTCACCGCAAACAAACAAAACTCCAAATCAAGTGCAATTCAAAAAATGGATGCAGACTATTTGAATTACAACTCTTACCTTCATAATTGACCTGACCATCTCCATCAATGTCTGCTTCTCTAATCATTTCATCCACCTCCTCATCTGTTAATTTCTCCCCCAAGTTTGTCATCACATGGCGCAGCTCAGCAGCACTGATATATCCGTTCCCATCCTGACAAAGACCAGTGAACAATGATCCATCCAAATTATTTCAAGTCTAGGAATGTTACCAGCAAAGCCTTAAAAGCAGGTTAAATGAATGCAACAGTTCTTCAGAAGCCTTACCTTATCAAAGACACGGAAAGCTTCTCTGATCTCCTCCTCGCTGTCGGTGTCCTTCATCTTTCTTGCCATCATTGTCAGGAACTCAGGAAAGTCTATTGTTCCATTACCTAATTAAAGGGCAAAGTACACAAGCAGATAAGTAACACGGCACTTTAAGTGAATACAATTTCGAATCGTGATAAAATACTTCAGGGAAATGGTTTCAAGTCTTATGCAAATTGGACCCTACTCGCAAGAGTTAACATCATGCTGATGGCTAATGTAGCAGCAAAAATGTGTCCTCACCATCTGCATCCACCTCATTGATCATATCCTGCAGCTCCGCCTCTGTAGGGTTCTGGCCAAGAGAGCGCATGACAGTGCCCAGCTCTTTCGTGGTGATGGTACCATCCCCATCTTTGTCAAATAGCGAGAACGCCTCTTTGAACTCTGTGAGAATTAACAGTGGAGACAAATCAGTTTGAGTCCCATAACCACATTTTTATAAACATGTCAATCACTTTTCCATTTGAGCAATAAATAAAAGGAACAGGTTAAGTATTCAACTCCATGACTAGCTTTTGAAATAATTAACTGCTTATGAGCATTATGATTCCACATAGCTTAAGGCATTTTGTACATCCTATATGCAATGTCCTACATGTCAGAAAAGGCTCAAACTTTAAAACAAGTCCCCAAAGCTAAAAGTAGCATAGTTTTCTATAGCCAAGACCAGTAACAACAAATGCCTTCATAGATAAATGACTAGGATGACAGGGTGCCGAGGAAAACACACAAACACCCCAGAGCCATGGCAACAACTGACCACTAGTACTAGTGTTAGGCCTTTGAGTTTAACCTGACCTGCCGAGCACCAGTAGTTAAATGCAGACATGCAAAACAAGATCACTTTGTATAGATGCCTCAAGTACCATCTACACTTAATTTCACAAGATAACATTTTACAAGAAGGTCCAGCAAGACTCAGCACTGTCACTAAATAGTTTAAATGGGGAGAATTGATCCTAAGGCATAGTCGGGACAAAACTATAGTGACAAGTGAGACTGTATTTCAGCAGTGCATGTTTTTGCCCAGCGTTCTGAACACTAAAGGGTAATACAAACTCCCCTCTGTGCCAACACTGTTCATTGAGTAGAGCTGATGAGACTGTTTGATACTCCCTTTGATATGACATCAGACATTACAGATGCACAACCGGCGTTCCTCTGTTACACAAAACACTGGCCCATTTCAAATGTTTTACTATAAACATGCAAAATAATACTAAAGCTTAAGGAAATGCATTAGGCTCACTTACTTCACTGTATTTTTAATAAATAATAAAAATAAATATATATATATATATGTGTGTGTGTGTGAATAAAAAATTTAAAATAAGAAAATTACAGTTAACGTTATACCTACTTATTTGTACAGAATCTGTTATTGTTTAGGCTCACTTTAGCTAAAGTTATGCACAAGAGTTGGCACATTCAAGGAGGCGATAACCCATCCATGCCCACAGATTTGACACAGATACCACCTTAAAAGGCAAATTATAACAAACTAGAACGCTATTTCAAAACGCTTCAAGCCAATGCAGAAACTGAAGGGGTGTGTAAGCAAAGAAAGTAAGGGACCTTACCGGCTATTTGTTCCTCTGTGAGTTGATCGGCCTGGGGATGGGAAGAGATGCAAACATCGTATTAATAAATCATGCGTACAATATACTCACTACGAATTCGTAGTGTTTTGGTAGGCTACTCTTGACATGTCTAGCAACCCGTGTGAGACCAAACGAAGACCTCAGATTCCCTCCCAGCTAAATGTTACGACATCAGCTCGAGAGAATAAAGTCTCAACACAAGACACTCCTAACAACAGCAGTTCATCCACCCACCTGATTCCTGGTATTTGGTGAACTATTCTCTCGTGGCACTATTGATAGTCATTTTAAAAAGTAATGTAACCCTTTTACTGTTGTTGTAACGTTAGTCATGTGCTATAATGCTCGAGTAACCCGAGTAACTACTGCAGGCTATTTCACAACGAGCCAATCTGATCACTACGTTGTAACATGCATGCACTTAAACTAAATGGATAGGAGCAAAATGTGTGATGCTGAACATTAAGATCCTTAAGATGGTTCAGGAATTAGAAAACATAAATCCTCCACGACTTAATGCTAAAAAGCACAATACACAAGTTTTTTTTTTTGTTTAGTTTTTGTTTAACGTTAACCGGCTACTTTTCTTAACGCTTCCCGTTATACAGCCCACACGTGAGGCTGCCCAGTCGGTACAAAACCAGAGAGTAAAGAAAATAAGCAAATTATGTTAAAGGTTGAATAAAATATGACTTACTGAACCTCATTACCAAGCTTTGTAATAACTACGTTACGATGTGAATAGGAAACTGAAAGTGAAGGGGCTCAAGCACACCCCTGAAGTTTAACTTAGTAATACTCCCTTCGCGGAATATCTTAGGTTTAGCCTGTGATATTTAAAAACCCGAAGCGAAATATAACACAAAGTACATCAAAAACTGAAGATTGCGGAGCGGCGCGTGTATTCCTTCATTCAGTCCATCCCCTGTAGTCGTAAATTTGGCGGCACATTTCTGTAAATATTAAAAAAAAAAAATCCTTTTCTGTTGCTTGACTTCCTTACTTCCGCACAAATGGTTGTAAAGATTACATTTTTTTTTTTTCATTAACGCATATCCATCATTCATTAGAAATATTGGTGTGCACTCACCATTTTCTCTTTTTCTCTGTCAGTCTCCCTCCGTCTCCGTGAAAGATTCACAAATGGTGGTCGGAATATTGGTATAGACCCGCCTTAACGGTCGTACATAAACACCTCCCATCTTCCTGTATTTATCCGCCAAAACGCACTGCATTCTGGCTAAGGGTGCGTCGGAAATGCCGCAATATTTGTCCACGGACATAAACAAAGCTTGAGCAAACGTTATTTATGTCATTCTTCATAAACAACATAGTCTTTTTATTGTGCAATCGGCAGACATTGACGCAAAAGTACAGGAGGTACTATCTGACGGCGGAAGAATACTGTACGCGTTTCGGTTGTGCGGATGACTCTGATTGGTTCGTTTGTACCTGCAATGCGTCACTCCCTGGTCACACACTGTAGAATTTGCCCGGTCGTAAATGCCATGAGATGAAATAGGGAATCACCTGAGCAGTTGTGAATTTCACCCTTAGGGTGCCAAAATTATAGTGTTAAAATGTTAAGATTTTTTCAATTACATAACACATACATTTCAATTACATGTGGGCCTAATATGCATCTTCACACAGATGATAAAACTTATTCAGTAAAGGTTTACTATGTTGGGCTATTGCCTAATTTATGGACATATTGTGCAATTCATGGGCATTTTTAGATTCATAGAACTTTAAATGCTTTAAATGTGTTTTCATAGAAAAGTTGAAGTGTAATTAGGCCCTATATGCACAATAAGGCCCATATAATGCCTACTAGCCTATATAATGATATTAACTATTAGATAAATTAGCGTATACATTTATAACATTCTGTTTATTGTAAGCGCACACTGCAGTCTGCCGCTTTAAAAGAACATTTGAAAATAAATTAGGCCTATATTACTTTGTACTTTCGATATTTCGTAAAGAGCTTGTTAAACGCATGGTAAAACCCATGCACATGGAATATATCGATAGAAGGGCCACTGTAAAACACAAGGATGACAACTGTAATGATAATTGTAAATTTGTTCTAAAACTATGAGAATAGGGAACAACACAGAGGAACAATATCATTGGAATCACTTTCAGAATGATTTTTTTCCACGAGCTGATGAACAATAAAAGCATTGACAGCCATTCAGAATCTTTAAAGCATTTCAAGTCACCATCAAATTAGTTTTTTTATGGAATATTGCAGTATTTATAGTCAATTATTTATCCGTGGCCATAATTATTTATATTTTATTGTTTTATGTGCCTCTGTAATCTTAATCTTTCCCTATAGACAAAATCAAGTCCCACCCTACACTTTGTTCGTGAGGCCTTTCACTCAGATTATGTCAGAATAGGGAAGAAAAGACTATCACAGCTTCCGTTTCATGAGGACACGGTAGACACAGCAGATTATTGCTGAAGTGAAAGCACTTCAAAAAATGAAAGTATAAAAAAGTTATGGAAGTTAAAATTAACTGTAAATCAAATGTAGCCTACTGTACTAAAATATTTTTATTTTATATAAAATACATATTTGACAAAATTATTTTTACTCTAAAATTAAAAACAAAGCCATATTATGTCTAACCAAGTTGTGTTCCAAAATTGAAGTTTGTATGAGATTTTGTTTAGGCGCTGTATATCCGGGTGTCACCCACATATTCCATTGCATTTTGTTTTGATGCATTCTCCTGTGAGAAATTAATAAATGTCTGTCCGAATATCACTTCTATCACAAAATATGGAACCTTGAGACTCGGCGATGTGTTTTGTCAAGATTTGAAAAGGTTTGATTGTAACCTAGTTAAAATAATTTTTGTAATATGAAACCTGACACCACCCACTAGGGGAGGAGCCCGCTAAAAGAATTTAGAGTACCGTTTCCATGGTAACACAACGTCCAATTTCATAACGGTTTACACATAATTAATTTTGAGTTTGTAAGCTTTTGAATGATACCTGATTTATGATGAATACAAAAATATGTGATTGTTAAAGAGGGCAATAAAAAAAAAAGAGTGCCAAGCGTCCCGCTATAGCAGGATGGTGACAGTTAAACATAGGCTACTGTATCTGCTTTAGTTATCATTTAACAACCAAAACAATAAGGAAAGCAAACCAAGGTCTATATGATTAAGAAAGTTTGATTAATAAGATCGCAAAAAGCCAGTAATAACAATGGCACCAAAAGTAGTGATGCCGACAACCAGATCCTGCCTTGTTTCAAGGCCTATAAGCTTCTAGCCAGCTTCTCCATGCTTGACTGCCTTAGCTCCAGGCCACCTGTCTCTGGCCATGTCCCAGGTCTGTTGGATATTGAAGGGATGAGAAGACAGACTGTTGCTGAGAGGGGTTGAGGCATTTTTATACTAAAAGAGCAGCAGCAGCAACTGAGATTATCTATGAGTGAACAACAGTCCTCAATATTGTAAATGTGATACATGTGAATGTTGGATCATGGAGTTCACTATTTATGTTTTCCATGTCTCTGGACCCCCTCACCCCTAACCACCAGCACTCCAAAAAGGAGATGACTGAATCAAGCTTCCTTTTAAGAAAACAGTTACGTCTAAAACATGAACTTGGGTGGTTCCTGTATACTTGCCTTCCCAGAGGTTGTAAAACTAAGGGAAAGAGTGAATCATGCATTGGTTACACACAACACAGGCAACATGTGTGCTTAATGCCTCTTTTAGGTTACCAACAGTTTCCGCCCTGTCTGGAAGGGTGTCTGGTATCTTAAAACCTTATTTGTTAAACTCTTAGTTTAAACTTAAGTGCTAAAATTACTAAAAACAAAATATGAACTAGTACTATAATAGTATATAAATAATACTAAAATGACTCTTTTTACACATACACATTTTTCATACGGTCTTGCGCTGAGAATGTTATATGGTTTGGACAACATTGTAGTGTCATAAAATATCATGACGTTATTGTATACAAGTATATGAATATGGCACAATGTGAATATGGCATTGTGAAAAATGATCATTATCATGATCATGTTCAAACAAATTAATTCACTCAGGATTTTAATCTAGTAAAATGAGTCCAGGTGAACCATGTGTATGCGTTTAACTATGCCAGGAACTTTGGTAATAAGATGCCAATGTCTGTGAATGGGTAATCGAGGACATAAAAAGCCATGTGAGACACAGATGGTTGATAATCACTGGTATAAAGAGCCCCTGACCACTCAGGTGTTTACTCGGAGTGAGGGCCATGAAACTGAAGACCTATTCATTCTTAATGCACATTGAGGCTTTGTAGCAAGCACTGGCAGACTTTGCAACACCAGGCTCCGGTTTCCCAACATAGACCTGTGTGTGCCTGTATGCACGGCACGCGTGTCTGTGTATGTGTGGTTGTGTTCACGAAGCTGTACATAAAGGAAAAAGAGCGTAACTGAGATTGTCTTTCCCTTTCTGAGTGTCCATCTCTTTCCCTCTCTCTTTTTTGAATGACAGCCAAAAATCATGTAGTTGAATAGTGAAGGCAGACATAGGAAACTTAGGCAAACTTCACAAATCGTGAACGATACATGGTAATTATGGTCAGGGTTTATACCAAACTGACATAGGCTGTCCATCGAGAATGGAAGGAGGATGTTTCAAATTCAATTCTGCAAAATTCAATTCAGATTTTGCCACAATGGAATTCACAAAGGCTTGAATCCTGACTAATAATAGATAAGCTCTGGATCTTTGGCAGTAAAGCCGATTTAAAAAGGGGATTTACATTCATATAATCTACCACCTCTGTGAGATTTCTCAATAAGAACAATAAATAAATCAGAATTAAATGGACAGAAAAAGAGTGTTTTGTGGCAAACGCAGGCTTTTTTTTATTAACATCAGGAGCTTTAAGAGATCAGTGGTATAAAAAAGCTTAAGTATGGATGGTTTTTGGAGCTTAGTGTTCAGAGAGGTTGGGTATCTTCAATTTCAATCTTTGTAATTGAAATTATTATATGTACTGTATTACATAATGCAAAAGTTTACATTATTCTTCATGTTGACATAATATCTATAAAGAGGTGATATAATAAACAGCCTGAATGCATATGACAACCTTTGTGTAAACAAAACAATACATTCAATAATAAGATCCAAAGAATACATAACTGCAGCACTAAATAGGATTTAGAAGCACAGATTTTCTATCTACAAAGGACATAAATTATGTCACATCCTTCTTTATTGCCCTTTGCAGATATGCAGAGCTCCACGGTTAAAACAAACCTCAGCCATAGCTTTAATTGCTGCAAATAAAATGCACAAACATGGTGGGTTAAAGTGCAACTTAACTGATACTGTCATGTAACAATGGTAAAAAAAAAATAAGTAGTGACCTTAAGACATGGCTTTATAAAGGGAACAAACATATGCTGAGTCAAAAAGCAAACTGATGTGTTATGAATATTTATATAGCCTAATATATCTACCCTAAACTTTCTTGGTCCGCATATTGTGTCTCTAATACATTGTAAAATGCTACCTGTAATTCAAGTACAGCAGAGGCTTCAGTTTCACAAAAAGCATTAATATTTAACCACATATTTAGTGAGACCTATATTTGACATCACCGAACCCTCCAGATAATTAACACACTTTAAAAAGGAGCTTTATGTGTACAGAATATTCTGAACAATTATCCTGTTCTTTATTAGAGGCTGTATATGTATCTGTTTATTAACATTATAGCAAAATAAACATGCAGTTATAAGCACATTCAAAATTCAATATTAATTCTACATTGTATTTAACCATACACTTAGATTCACTCTCTGACTTTTTTTTTTGTTGACTCCAGATGGCCCAGTTTTAGACAGCTGATAGACTTGGCTGTTCTCACACACAGACACTCGTGTTCAGTACTTACTGATGGCCAAGTTACTAAGATGCCATTTAGCAGATAACAACGAGAAGACTAATATGAACATACATTGTGCTGACAAGGGCAATTACTGACATATGACCGAATGAAGTAACAACTGATAGCTTTTTTGGGCTGATTCTTGCCTCGTGTTATCCCAGAAATACATTTTTTATTGCTTCTTGTAGCATTTTGTGCTGTATATGACCTTAATGATTAACAGTTATTGATACCACAATTGCTATATATATATCCTTTTTCAGGATACTGTATTTTAAAGTTAATTTAGTAAAATCCAAATAAGCTTTATTGGAAACGGTTTAATCAATGATTAATTAACCATATTTGCACACGCACCTGTGGAACAGACCTTAACACACTAACAGATAACAGGCGGTATTAAAATCACAGTTCTTAGGACACTAAGAAAACTTAGGACACCAAAGAGACCTTTCGACTCTGAAAAACAGCAGGAGAAAGATGTCCTCATGTGTGAAGATGCCATAGACCTGCTGCTGGGAGGCATGAGCACTGCAGATGTGGCCAGAGCAATAAACCGCAATGTCCGTGATGTAAAGCCAGGTGCACACGATTTATAATAAACAGTCCTTTATGACTGTTGCTTGTCAGACTGCATGAACATGATCCCTGCTGTAAGCCATGTCACACTGTGGGATCTCAGTTGTCATTAATGTCACACTGTAAGACCGATAGCAGTGGTTTGAGAGGGCTACGAACTTTATTCCCTGTTTATATATATATACACTCTTATTCTGGAATAACTTCAATTTTGTTATTTTTTTAGTGTGCAGATTACATTTATTTCTTCAATTTATGTGTACATTGAATCAATGGCCCCAACAAATATTTGAGTGCATGAACTGGCACATTACTTGTGTATTTAAAAAGTTTGAGAGTATGTACACATTTCTGTTCTATGAAGTAGAATTAAAGACTGATTTTCAGTGCAACAGTGGGTACTTTAAAATCTGTCTGTCCATGTCCTGGTGATTTAATCCTCTGCAGTGCTCCCAGTTCTGCCCTGTCACAGCAGTAAGAGTCAGACCATTGCATCTGGCCACAGTCCAGAGCGCTGCAGCAGGCTGCCACCCCCTTTAAAGCAGGCCATCCCACCGCGAAAGGCCACTGCAGAGAACAAACACTCTCTCACTCGGCCCATATGGAATTAACTGAGAACCAATAACACCAATGGCAATGCAACAGTCATGGGTTCTTTACGTACATACTTTGGCAATACACTCCTGGGTAACAAAAATTGGCCAAGCCAAAAATTATATAAATGTTCAATTCTTGCTCATTTCCTGACCAGTGATTTGAAAATGGTTCTCCAGCATTTTTGGCATGGCCCATTTTTGCAGTATACTGTAGATAGAGTAACTTATAGTACGGAATAGCCTTCCCCAACTTGCAGACAACTTTATACAGGAAGAAGAGTCAGTGTTGTTCCACTCAATGTTATGGCTTCAAACTAGGGTTCTAATGGATTCATTAGGGTTCAAATCTGGACTCTGACCAGGCCAAAACATGACCCTGGTGAACCTGATCTCAGGCCACTTCTTGGTTGTCTTTGCAATTCTGGGCAGGAGCATTGTCTGTTGGAAAATAATATCTGATCATTCCTCTTTAGATAGCTTACCATTTGTAGGAAGCAAGTCAATATTCTCCTGTACTCCAAAGCATTAAATGCCTTTTCACTGTGAAGTAGCTCACCAATAGCAGCTAAAAAGGCTCCCCACAATGACCCTTCTTCCTACATGCTTCACTGTGGTATAAATGCATTTATTATTATATATTTCTCAGCATATTTTTGAAGACACCTCTCTGAAGCATCACCATGCAACTCGTGTTTCATTGAGATTCATCACTCCACACACAACTTCCATATTCTGGCAAAAACTTAATTCTGTATGTGATGTTTTTCTGAGACAGCAATGGCTTTTAATTTGTGGTTAAGACAATTAAAAGCTTAGGGGCCGTTTAAACGTTTTATGTGTTTTGGCCGTTCATTTACATGACGACAGTGTTTTGGGGGCCTGAAAACGCAAACTTTTGAAAACGGTTTTCAAAGTGTAAGTTTTTGAAAATAATACCGCTATTGTCTCCTTGTAAATTACAAAAACATGAATTTGTGAAAACGGTGATGTCATGTGCATGTGTATTACGTGTTCAGTCTATAGGTGCATAGTGTTTCTTTACAAAGTGACATCGCCAACTACTGGCCTGGCATGCATAATACAACGCTTTTAGTCTCTTTTTGACGATTTGATAATGGCGTTGTCTGTACGTGGAAAAATACAAAGGAAAAACTTTTCAGTTTTTAGGACATTATTGTCATTTTGGGCTTGGCCCATTTTTTTGCCCAGGAGTGTACATAGTACTTTGTGGCGGTCCCTTTTGTATATGATACATCCATTTGTAAACATACTTAAAGGTGTAGCCAAACACAATTTTATGTACCTGATGAAATCAATTCTAGGAAAAGACTTAAGTTTAGCCAACCACCCACTATTTTTTCCACTGAACACACACCACAAGTAGTACACATCCTAACATTTCAACTTCATTCACACTACAGAAGTTTGATTAAATGCAGAAGAAGTGATTTTTATTGAATGATCATTGTTGAATGTAAGAAGTGTAATCTACCAAAAATGTAAACAAAATACTTAAAAGAAATAGTTCACCCAGAAATTAAAAGTCTGTCGTCATTTACTCACGCTCATGTCATTCCAAACCTGTACAACTTTCTTCTGCATAACACAAAAGAAGATATTTTGGTAACCAAGGTTGCCAATTACCATTTACTTTCATCGTACAGACAAAAAAATTAAATAAAAATAAATAACGAGATATTTCTCAAATGATCTTCTAGGTTCCAGTCATACAGATCTGGAACGACATGCGGTTCAGTAAATGATGACAGAATATTATTTTCTGGGTGAACTATTTCTTTAAGGACGAACCCCGAACAGGATAGACGCACGCGTAAAAATAAAGATGTGATAATAATGCCTCGGCAGCTTTAGTTTGTCCTTCAACCTGTTTTCTCAAATTTGGAAAGTGACTTTCAGTGGAAAAAGGTTGCGTGTGTGCACATATGTTGGCATAGCGCTTACCTGTATGATGCAAACATGCAAATTGTGCTTTGTAGGCTAAAATACAGTTCAAATGTTTGCCACAGCCGATTTCCAGGTCTGTTCATTCTGTGAATGAAGTAAAGATACTTTAGAGAGGCACACAGCTGAAGTAGCTGTTATGTAAGGAGTCTTTCATGTAGAATCCCTGCAGGGATGGATCACTTTTCATTCTGGCCTCACTAGCCCAGTTCTGACACCAAGTGACACTTACCTGCTATTGCAACTTCTGCACTTCTGTTGTGTTTGGCTTCCAAAGCCACATCTCTTGACTTAAAGGGATAGTTCACCTGTTAAAAACTTCAAGCAAGCTAAAATCTACTATTGTTTTTCATCAATTTGCCATATCTTTATAAAAGCCAGTTTGTTTGACTGAAGCTCAGAGTGAGGGCTCAAATGAACAGTCCTTTAATTACAGCTTCATACAGAATGGATGGTTATCTCGTCCAAGGGAATGAAGCAAATAACCATCATTAAATGTGACCTCGCTGATCTGTAATTAACCCGACACATGCAAAACAGCTATTTTCAATCAGATATAACTGTGATTTAGACATTCAGAACTACTATGCTGTTGATTATGACAGCTATGCTTGCATGTTAAACAATAAACGTCCTGTGACATTAGTATCATGAATAAAAGTCAGTAAATAGCTGGATCAAGGACTTAATCATAGTACATTATTACTGTAACAGCATATGGATGACGTATGGATGATATTGTTCTGTTCTTTTTTAATAAGATGTATGCATGTATTTCCAGCTCACACTCTGGAAAAAGATGGCTTATATAATAATTATATAATTCAATACCCTGGATATAATATTAGAATATTAAGAGCTTTATATATGCACATCTTTGCTGTGGAACATTTGTTTACTTGTTTTTTATTCAATGCCACAACACAGAAAAGAGGTGTTTGTTTATAATAATAGTAATATCAGTTTCAGTTGAATCATTTGTTAGCATTATTATTATTATTTTATTATTTTTATTATAAGAGGCTAATGCATGACTCTAGATGCATTTATTAGATGTGAGCAAATGGGTATGCAAGGTATATTATTCATATGCATATGGTGTTTACCTTTACCCAATATAATAATAATAATAATAATAATTGATTATTACATATATAAATAATTATATAACTCTACAATATGCATTTGTTTGTATTGCAAAAAAGTCTTAAAATAAAATAAAATAAAATAAAATAGCACATCAAATACACTAATCCTTACAAAACATAATATAATCTCCAAATCCTTCAAGAACTTCAAGAAATTCTGATTAGAGACAATGGTTAAGACAAATAAATATACTTTCTTTTTCAAATCCACAGAATACATAAGTGCCATATAAAGAATTGCTACAATAGATATATTACAGGAGGTGGATAAAGATTTAAAGGGATAGTTCACCCCCAAAATTTTATTTTGTCATCATTTACTCACCCTGAAGTTGTTCCAAACCGGTAGGAATTTATTTATGCTGCTGAACACAAAATAAGTTATTTTGAAGAATATGGATAACCAAACAGTTGATGGGCCCCATTGACTAACATAGTTTTGGGGGGAAATACTATAGAAGTCAATGTTGCCCCACAACTGTTTGGTTTCTGACATTCTTCAAAATATCTTCTTTTGTGTGCAGTTTTGTGTACAGCTGAAGAGAGAAACTCATACAGGTTTGTAACAACTTGAGGGGGAGTAAATGATGAAGGATTTACATTTTTGGGCGAACTATCCCTTTAATATAAATCCTAATATCTTTTTGAAGGTGAGAAAAATGCTAAATAAAGTTAAAAAAATAATAATATTGCTTCTCAGAAGTAATAAACCCCCAAATCATTAAGATAAAGCTCAAAGTCTTTATATTTGAAATGTACAATGAACTGGCAAATAGCCTATCCTGCAAGAGTTTTCTTGTATGATCATAATGCAAAAAAACTAACAAAAAAAAAGTCTCTGGTTGTGAATCACAAAAAGCACAATTCACATCTATACTCTATTTAAATCTGGACACAATGAAGGTTTTAACAGGATAGTAGCGATGCATACATTTAAAAGAATTGTTACAAAATAACCGTTCTTCATTTGAAGTGTGGTCGTCGTCATTTTAGCTCCGCCCCGTTTGCCTTTGACCCTCCCGGCGCGCCTGGTCTGTGGCGGGAGATTCCAGCATGGCGGTGCAACCTAAACAAAATCTGTCTATGGACAGTGCGTCTGAACATGGATTCTTGAATTTTTATTTTTCTATGCCTGAGAAACCTGACACCACCGTGAGAGTATTTGATCGAAATGATTATTATACGGTACACGGAAAAGATGCGGTTTTTGCAGCCAAGGAGGTTTTCAAGACGAACGGAGTCATCAAAAACCTGGGAACAGGTTAGCTGTAAAGTTATGGGATTATTTAATAAAATATCGGTTAATTAAAGATATCTGGTTCTTTGTTTCTTTCTATTGTGCAGATATATGCATCTTGCCTAAACTGCATCAGTATGTTGATTATTTTATTAAATCTGTAATTAGGTCAAATTAATATACTTTGAATTTACGCAGGAAACAAGAGGTTGGAGAGTGTGGTCCTCAGTAAGATGAACTTTGAGTCATTTGTGAGGGATCTGCTGCTGGTCAGGCAGTACCGGGTGGAAGTTTTCAAGAATGCCAGTAAGAGTAGCAAAGATCATGACTGGCAGATATCTTTCAAGGTATCTTACATTCTTTACTGTTTTGATAAATTTTTCTCAGTATCACCTCTCCCAATCTCATCATGTTTGTATTTTGCGTTCCAGGCTTCCCCAGGAAACCTGACCCAGTTTGAGGAGATTTTGTTTGGCAGTGGAGCAGGACCTGGGGAGGGTGCAGCCGGTGTCGTCGGGGTTCGTCTTGGCACCGGGGCTGATGGACAGCATGTTGTCGGTGTTGGCTATGTAGACAGCACACTCCGGAAACTCGGTGTGTGTGAATTCCCAGACAATGATCAGTTTTCCAATCTGGAGGCTCTTCTTGTGCAGATCGGGCCCAAAGAGTGTGTGCTTCCTGGTGGAGATGCAGGTGGAGACCTTGGGAAGCTGAAACAGGTAACTTTCTTATAGATGCCAGTTTGTGTGTTTTGAAACAAGATAGGGATGCATGGTATATCGGTGACATGTCAGTTAATAACTGATAATAGTTTGTTTTTTTAAGATTAAAATTACGGTAAGCAATTTTCTGAGAGGCTAGCAATAGTGAGTTAGATTTGAAAGATCCCACCCTCCCTTCAGAGCGTCTCCAAAGCCACATCTCCTTCAAAACACGTGCACTCGTTCAGCAGGGAGCAAACAAAAGCGTCATGAGGCGAGAGACGGTGTTGTGCCGAATTTCGACTGCCTGACAAAGCATTAACCCCTTCGGTTATAATTTGGCTGGGGTCAGAATTCGGCACAACAACGGCGTTAAACTACTTCATGTCTCAAAGCACATAACATTACAATAATAATTAACATAAATAACTTAAAGAGCATTGACCTGTACCACCTGACTGCTGCAGGTTCATTTCTGCGTTGATAGTGTTGTAACGCATAGATTTGAGTCAAGAACCGCTCCGAGTAGCCTATAAGGTTCAGGAGGAACTGTAAAAGGTGGCTGCTGTTTTGGTTGTGGTGCTCAGTGACTGAGGTCTGTCTAACTCTGCATAGCATGAAACGCGCTGATGATGCGTGATGTCTGCGCGAGCAGGGTGCACGGAGGTATGGAAAGACATATGTTGACAGGCAGGAAGGATGTCGGATTGGATGAACATTCCATGGTCCTATTACTTCCAAAGACAATAACTATAAATATAAATACATTTGGACCACTTAACATAGTGATTGCTATCAGGTTGTGAAGAGACTTTCAATCAGCATAACGAAAAATTTTTCTGGAACAAAACCCCTACCTGCCTTTAAATGGTATTGGTTGATATTGGGTATTTAAATGTGCATTTTTATATCCTATACATTTACATTTAGCCATCATAATACTCACTTAAAGTTAATCTTTAAAAACATAATTTAATAACACTGATGTTAAATGTAATCTTTTGGGAATCTCAAAATGAATATCCACTTTTTATTCTGCACAACATAATGCTGAGATGCCTAAATTTACTTTAACCATCTAAAATGATTTGTTTTAGTTTGTACTATTGGCTATTAGTAGTAGACTATTAGTTATTTAATATTGGCTATAAAATGAAAATTTTATAGAATTTTAAAGGGGTCAGAAAATGGTAAATTGAAATAGTCACTCTACAATAAAAACAAACAAGTTTCATACCTTATAGGTAACGCCACAGTTTTAAGTATGAGTTTTTGTTTATGAGTTTTGGCGATCTGAACCATGCCAGAGCAAGTTTGACCCCCAAAGTCTGTCTAGTTTGACTAATGTGATCGCTTCGTACCATGTCCGCTCTGCAAATTGCTCCATCGGCATTAGCTATTGCTGTGATGTCATGTGATTGACAGGTCGTCATGCCCTCGCACCAGTAAACGTGTCATCAGAGAAGAAATGTTGTTGCAAGAGGGAGAAGTTATTTTGATTAAAGATTGAGGAAATGAATAATAAAAAAAAAGATTTATAATAAATACTGCAATATTCCATAACAAAAAAAGATTTGTTCATTTTGGTTTCATGATGACTTCAACAACTCATGTGTGTCAATATTGCTTTTGAGTAAGACCGTCTATGGTTGGAAATGAGGATAAAAAAATTATCATTTTTATAAATATTTTAACTTTTTTGATGAAAGAAACTTCACTTACTTCAAAGGCTAATCTCCAGAAACATTATATAAAGATCTGGAAATACATTTCATGACCCCATTAATATCACTGCATCCACAGACCAAGATTTTATAACCATAATAATTCTTTCATCCATATTGGATTCTATTTATAATTCAGGTTGTACAACGGGGTGGCATTCTGCTCACAGACAGGAAGAAATCTGAGTTCACAACCAAAGACATTGTGCAGGATCTGAATCGCCTACTGAAGGCCCGCAAGGGAGAGACGGTGTCCAGTGCTGCCCTTCCAGAGATGGAGAAGCAGGTTTGGGGCGCTGCAACAAGTTACAAGTGTGTCATTTCAGGTGGTTCGCCTGGAGATTTAACCAGGTTTTGCTTTTCCAGATTGCAATGTCTTGCTTAGAAGCAGTCATCAAATACCTGGAGCTTCTCTCAGATGAGGCCAATTTCGGTTCCTTCAAAATTACCATGTTTGACCTCAACCAGTACATGCGTCTGGATAATGCTGCTGTGCAGGCCCTGAATCTCTTCCAGGTCAGGGGTTATTCAAAAACACAAAAATATGCTATTTCTTCTGCGAAGGGTTATTTTGAGTTCTGATATATGTTCTTCCTCTATGATTTCTCAGGGTTCCTCTGATGATGCCACTGGCACACACTCCTTGGCAGGCCTTTTAAACAAATGTCGTACCCCTCAAGGACAGCGGTTGGTCAACCAGTGGATCAAACAGCCTCTCATTGACAAAAGCAAGATAGAAGAAAGGTGAGACTTTTGTTTGCTATATATAAGGTCTGGGTAAGAAATATTCTTGATTTTAATTGATTGTCATTTTTATGACCTGATATAAATTCTTAAATCCCAAGAATGTCGGGCTATGCTGTTTAACTTTATCACGCCTCCTATCCAATAAATCAAAATAAGCTTTCTCTTTTGTTACTTTTGATGTGAAATAAAGACATGGATTTTAAATTCTGTCCATTTTATTATAAAATTCAAACAATAAATACTGTTTGGGAGCTCTTTAGCGTGGTGTGACAAATCGCTGTAGCACCTCAGTTCAAGCAAAGCGGCAGAACCCGATCATCTCTTCCACTTTACTGCTAGTTACAGCACAAAATAAACATGAATGAACTATAGTGTACTCACCAAGACAGTACTGAGTAATATAAGGTAACTACATGGGCTTAGATTAGGTTTAGAGGTATATTCAGGTTTAGTAGCTAGTTATTACCCAGTTATTGTAAATAACTGCAAAAAAATTCTGTCCATTCTGTGATGAATAGTAAGGACAGCATGGTGTTAAAAAGAAAAGCATTTGTTTGAAACAAATTGTTTCTAACATTAAATATCTTTACTGTTACTTTTGATAAATTTAATGCGTCCTTCTCAATAAAAGTCTTAATTATTTGAAAATATATATGAAGAGTTCAGATGCAAAAGCCTCTAAATGCCATCTGAAATTTTCTTATAGAATGATCATTTTTATCAAGCTTGTGTATTTAAGTTCAGTAATTTCACTTAAATGACAATTAATAGGTTATCTTCATTGCCATTTAAGTGAAATTATTGAATTTAAATATTCGAGCTTGATAAAAATGATCATTCTATAAGAAAATTTCAGATGGCATTTAGAGACTTTTGCATCTGAACTCTTCATATATTTTGAATGGTAGTGTGCATGTGTTTAACGCGGTTATATCCGTGGAGACTGCAGAAAATCCGCGGGTCGGCAGGTCAGGTAAAAAAAAAAAATTATTGAAATGCAGGTCACGGGTCGAAGAGAGATAAATCATTATTGTGTTGATTCAAATAAAGACACCGAACTCTAATTTCACTGTAAAACGCAACAAACGTTCGTCACTCTTTTACTTTCATTTTCAACAACAATGTATATCTCTTCAGAACCAATAAAGGAAAAAATGCCTAGAGCACCTATATCATTATATAAAACACAAAGGCAAAAAACCCTATATTGTTGCTTAATAACTTAATAGCTTTCTAATAATACACTCAAGCTTAATAGAAATTATTCATGGGAGCGTTTTACTGAAATAGTTAACCAGGACGAATCAAGTGCTAGGAATGTGATAACGACTGTGAAGCGCTTCATATGTATATGACAATAAGCTCATGAAGCCTATATCCAGCCTTTGCTTGGGATGAATGCATTTAATATAGTGTGTATGTGTGTTCAGGAAGTTGCAGTGACGGAAACAGCGACAATTTAAGTTTGAAGGGAGTAAAGCCTGTGTTTAGGCTATTAGGAAATGCAATTTTTGACATTTTTAACTAGCATGCTTAATGAGTATTTTTGAATAATTGTAATGTGTGATGATGGGTGCGGATATCTATATCAGAGAAAATCATAGGTTTGAGTTTGTGGCGGGTGGATGGTTCTCAAGTCTCACGCATTGGCCGTGAGACACACGCAATTCAACCAGTTCACACGCTCACACGCCACACCGTGTATTTCTCACGCTGAAAAGGCAATGCCAACCAAGTTGTATACGAGGTGCAGGCATACAAAGTGAAGTTTTCTGCCGCCAGCACGTATCTCGGCCAGATTGCGTTCGTTACTAGGCAACATAGATGCGCGAACACACGGAAGTTGACGGAACATTCTCGGCCACCGTACGTTCGTTTCTAGGTAACCAACAACATCGCGCGAACACACGTCATGATGGAGAAGGTAAGTTGGACGAAAGCTCGTCTAACATTTTTAGGCTAGAACATTTAATATATAGCCCATCGTATACATGTGCAACAAACACTTACAACACAAAACACATTTCATAAGCTGGAGTGTGTACTCTTGTGTACACACTCCCTAATGGTAGAGGAGCTCTACCATTAGGGCTCCTCCCCTAACCGCATGTGATCTCACTCCAAGCTTTTGATAAAACTTGAGAACCCTGATGATATATGAATTAAAATGAACAGCGTATTTGTTTGACGTTAGAACTGATCCGTGCATTTGTGGTCATGTTGTGCAGACTGGACCTTGTGGAGACTTTTGTGGAAGACTCTGAGCTGAGGAAAAGTTGTCAAGAGGATCTTCTCCGGCGTTTTCCAGATCTGAACCGGATGGCAAAGAAGTTCCAGCGTCAGAGCTCTACTTTACAGGACTGTTATCGGGTCTATCAAGCTGTGGGGCAACTGCCGAGTCTGGTGCTGGCATTGGAGAGATACTGTGGTAAGCAGTTTTTCTTCAGTATTTATACGGATCTCTGTATTGTCTGAACTGAAAAGTATGACCCACGTGAAAAGCGCGAATCCGAGATCATAAATCGTAATTGTATGATGATTGAAATCGTGAAATGGCCTTAAAAATGACTAAATTAACTGCAAAATGTTACGTTTTCTAATACATTTCTTTCTCATCTCTACACATCTCTACACAAGCTCGCAGCGCCATCTGCGGGACGTCCTTAGCATGTTAGCCAGGGTTCAAATCCTCAGATGCGAGTAAAAATTGGCGTTGAAACAGTTACTCACAAGTTGCTGGTTAACTTTTGTATGGATTTGGACAATACATTGTTGTGAAAATGTTTTATGGCTTAGTGCAGTGGTCGGGAACCTATGGCTTGCGAGCCACACCTGGCTCTTTGACAAAAATCATGTGACTCGCCAGGTCTCTCGCCCTTTACCAATAAATGATCGATAAAAAAAATAGATATATCAACAGAGATCCACTTTCTGCAGAAACAGCAGCCAATTACAATTCCTTTGTTGTACAGTTAAGTTAATGAAAAGTTTATTATGATCAATGTTTATATATTTAAAATTGTACCGGCCAATGTGCACATTCAGTGCTGTTCGTGTGTCACGACAGCAATCAACTACAAACCACTTATGTTTCTATGGTAACCTAGCGCTCTTGCACTCAGATTCAAGCAGCTACGTAGCTTGTTTGTGGTAATGGGGAAAAAAAATTTAGGACAGCAGCAAAAATGTAAAGTACATAAAAAAGCGACTGGACTGAAACATATCCTTTTATTGAAACAAAAAGACATTTCGAAACATTTTTGCATTCGAAGCATTTGAGCAACAAGTTTGTTGTGGGACACCACAGTGAGTGACAGCTGTATTTTAATCTGTTAACAGGGAAACATCAGGTCCTCCTGCACGCAGCGTTCATCTCTCCTCTTAACGACCTCATCTCTGACTTCTCAAAATTTCAGGAGATGATTGAAACCACACTGGACATGAACCAGGTCTGCTCTTGTCATTTGCACTTTGTACTTTAAGCAAACTTTAAAATCATTAAGTACTCAAATTCCTTAAATGTATAACACTTGTTTTTTTTATTTTCTGGTCAGGTTGAGCATCACGAGTTCCTAGTAAAACCCTCATTTGATCCCACATTGAGTGAGCTAAGGGAGAACATGGATCGTTTGGAGAAATCCATGCAGACCGCTTTGAGCAGTGCGGCTCGTGAGCTTGGTAAGTGATCAAAGTATGGAAATTAAATGCATTTCCCTATTAAGCATTTTGGTGTTGAACTAGTAACAAATGTTGATCTTTAGGGCTGGAAGCAGCCAAGACTGTGAAGCTCGATTCCAATGCACAGATCGGTTACTTTTTCCGAGTCACGTGCAAAGAAGAAAAGAGCCTTCGCAACAACAAGAAATTCACAACTTTAGATGTTCAGAAGAACGGAGTGCGATTCACTAACAGGCAAGGATGTTGTATGAGATGTTCAAATATTGGTACAGCTAATGGTTGGAGTTCTTAGTAAGTGATTGTGTTGTGTGTTTCACAGTAAGCTGAGCTCTTTGAATGAAGAGTACATTAAAAGCAGAGAAGAGTACGAAGAGGCTCAGAACGCCATCGTCAAAGAGATCATCAGCATAGCCGCTGGTGAGAGTCGTTCATTTCTAAAGGGTTGTTCACTGTGGTTTTTGAACTTTTCACTTTAATTTGATTGTTATTCTGGATACAATACAGGTAAGGCTCTCTCTGTACCAATTAATACAGAGTATAATATCCCAAAAAAGAGACAATATTATTACCGAGTATAAAACCCCCCTCTTCAAAATAAATAATACAAATAAATAAATAAACCTGTATGAAATAAAGGCCCGTTCACACAAAGGACGTTACATATATCTATACTAATTGCACGAATTCTGTGAGAATAGGGACTTCCACACCACAGCTATAACAATAATGACACAGAGGAATGATACCATTGAAATCTTTTTCGGAATGATTTTTTCCAACTGATGAACGATAAAAACATTGACAGAATCCATCCAGCGTTAAAGAGCTCAAGCACTTAAAGTGGTTGGAAGTAAAACACATAAACTGTTTGAAAAACACATGATTTTAACATTTTATTAACATGGTATTTGTCAAAACAAATGTTGCAATAATATACTTCAAAAAATGACAGGTTAGACAACAGCTCAAATAATGCATTTTAAGGAAGAATTATTGTAATATAAGTATTTAAATAATGTTGGCATGATATGGAAATTCCGATTTTCTTTTCTTACATAGTGACATATCCGAGTGAAACAGCTTCTCGAACAAGAAATATCGGGGTGACTTGATTTTGTCATTTTGCAATTATTTGGATCGTTGGCTAATTGGTTGTCGTTTGCTAACTGGTGCGATCTCATGTATAATTTATAATACGGCAAAGTTCCATTAAAATAATTTACATTTTAATTTCATTGTGAATTTACCCAGGTTTATGGTTTAAAATGATTTTCTGTGGTTATCAACATTAATGTATATTGAACACGTTATCCTTTAGTCATTTTGGTTATTAAAGGGATACTTCACCATTTTTTCATATTAAACTGTTATACCCTTAACTAAGACGAGTTGATACCAGACCCTCAATCGCTCTGGCGTGCGGCGACACTTTGATAGCACTTAGCTTAGCCCAGTTCATTCATTTGGGACCAAAGAGAGATGAAGCAAGAAGCGACCAAACACCTCCACGTTTTCCCTATTTAAATACAGTTACACGAGTAGTTACACGACCAAGTATGGTGACACAAAATAAAATATGGCGCTTTTCTAAGCGGGTAAAAAGGATAACTATAATGTATGGTGGAAAAGCACTTGGAAGCACTTCGACTCGGCGCAGTAAAAAGTCACGTTGGTTCTTCTAATGACAGAAGTGAGAGGAGGAGAGGATTTTTCAGGAGTGACTTTTTACTACGCCACCGAGTTTTACCCGCTTAGAAAAGCGCCACGTTTTATTTTGTGTCACCATACTTGGTCGTGTAACTACTCGTGTAACTGTATTTAAATAGGGAAAACGTGGAGGTGTTTGGTCGCTTCTAACTTCATCTCTGTTTGGTCCCTAATGAATGAACTGGGCTAAGCTAAGTGCTATCAAAGTGTCGCCGCGCGCCAGGGCGATGTAGAGGTATGTATCAACTCGTCTTAGTTAAGGGAATAACATAGTTTAATATGAAAGAACGGTGAAGTATCCCTTTAACATTAAGCTATTTTTAATTTTGGTTAATAATGTTGTTAGCCTGTTGAGAACGAATAGTTCATTAACCCTGTTTGTACCATAGGCTATGTGGATCCAGTACAGACTCTAAATGAGGTGATAGCTCAGCTGGATACCGTGGTGAGCTTTGCCGTGGTGTCCCATGCTGCCCCAGTGCCTTACATTAGGCCCAAAATACTAGAGAAAGGATCAGGGAGACTCATTGTGAAAGCGGCAAGACATCCCTGTGTTGAAGCCCAAGATGATGTGGCTTTTATTCCCAATGATGTCACCTTCACAAGAGGCGATGAGATGTTTCATATCATCACAGGTCAGCTCTTATTTGATTGGAGAGGATTATAAAAATGAGCTAGTACAAGATGAGTACTAGCATTAAATTGAAGATGCATGTACGTAAATGCATTAATCCATAATCTATATGATAAAAGGCTTTTTTCCTGATATTTTTAGGTCCAAATATGGGTGGTAAATCTACATACATCCGCCAAGTGGGTGTGATCGTGCTGATGGCACAGATTGGCTGTTTTGTGCCATGTGATGAGGCAGAGCTGAGCGTGGTGGACTGTGTGCTCGCTCGAGTGGGTGCGGGGGACAGCCAAATCAAAGGAGTGTCCACCTTTATGGCTGAGATGCTGGAGACGGCTGCTATTCTCCGGTCAGAACTCACATTTGAAACATTTTGTACTCCCATTATTTTTAAAGGAATTTTCTAGGTTCCGTTAAGTTAAGCTGAATCGACAGCATTTGTAGATTCAGTGGTAATCAGCAATAAATTTCCACTTGTCCCTAAAAGTAAAGTCTGGGTTACAGTTGAGGCAATTACAATGGAAGTAAATGTGGCCAATCTGTAAATATTAAAATACTCACTATACCCGCTTGTAGTTTAGCCACAAGATGTAAAAAAATATGCATATGAACATGATTTTAGTGTGAAAAAAGATAAATAACAACAAAGGTATGAACCTAAAATGACTCTAGAAATAATTAAAATAGTTTTACCAATCGACTACACAAGTTTTACCGGAAGAATTATGTAAGTGCTTTTATACATTTATAAGCTTCACATTTCTGCTTTGAAGTCCTCCAAAAATGGTCCCCATTCACTTTCATTGTAAATTCCTCACTGTAACCTTGATTTTTTTTAAGGGACTAATCTAAATTTTTTGTGGTAATCAATATTTTGCCACAAATGCTGTCAGTTGAACTTAATGTCGGCATGCAATGGAAGTTGCGATAGTCGTTTCTTTCCTATTGTGATGTATATCCGAGTGAAACGGCTTCTCGAACAAGAAACAATGTAGTGCGGGACTTGTTTTTGTCCATCGGGAATTGATTGGATTATTGTTTGCTTTTGCTGTGATCTCATGTGAGTGACAGTTTGTCCCGCCCTCGTGCCGGTGAACACATTATCAGAGATATCGTAGTTATTTTGATTAAAGATTACAAGGGCACATGAATAAAAAAAATACAAATATGTGCACAGATAAACCAGTTATAATGCACACAAGATTCGCCAGTTTTGATTACATAGTGACTTGTATTGAACCTGCATTTTTTTAAACACATTTAACAGTTTTATGATTTTTTTTAATGCTTCCAACATACATTATCATAATTTAATGCATTTGATATATTTACAAAAATGCTGTCAATCGATTAAGAAAATTTACTTATTAAAAAAACTGATTAATCACATAATATATTTTTATCTTGTAGTGTTTTTTGTAGTCAAGTATATTTGTATAGCGCTTTTCACAATACAGATTGTATCAAATCAGCTTCACAGTATTAAATTAAAATAATACAAAAAGGTTTGTTTCAAGTGGAATTTATTGATTGATTAAATTAAATTAAATATCCCCAAAATATCCCCAAAATGTAGTATCTCCAAAATGTAGAATGAACATAAAGAAGACAGATTTTTAACATTTGTTTAATGGCATCTTTTTCTTAAGCACTATGAATGAATGCCAGTCTCAATGTTACCAATAGTGCTATTGATGTCTCAATTAAATATTTTTTTCCTCAGTTTTAGCCATTAATTATAGCCATTTAACATTACAGTATAATTTAAAGCCATCATTTTCAACATTTAATGGGCTTTTAAAAATATCAAACTTCTAATTTAACTTAAAATAATGTTCAGATAAACTATAAATTGTACATTCATAAATACATAAACTATAAATTGAATATAGATTCATTCTTATTAAAGCTACAAAGGTTATTCATTCAAGAGCAGTGAAGTGAGTTTTCTTTTCTTTCTTTTTTTCCGATTAACATTAATGACAGACAGCAGCAGGTTTATTAGGCTGCTGTCACTAAGACCTGACGAACATGACTCGGATTTTCTCACATTCATTTAAGACTTAACTCATTTAAGAGTGTGCTGCTTTTGAGGATACTTGCCAAATATTGTCATTTTGACATAATTTTGTGTTTTTATCCGTTCAAGAGCAAAATAAAACTCAAATGCGGCTTTCTCTGCGTGCATTTCCAATGAGTGAACACAGAGAGCTGCTTTACAGACAGTTAAATGGCACTTGAATGAATGAGTGCATGATCATAAACTGTAACGCTAGACAAAGGATGTCAGGAGAAAAAAACAGATGCTGTGCAAATTGCGTTAAATATTTAACACGTTAAATATTAAAAGTGAAACGTAAAATTAACGCGTTGATCTTGACGGCCCTATTTTACAATGTGCATTTTGTGGCCTTCAGTGCTTTTTTTGTGATAAATGTATGTCATGTTTTGTATTTTTGTTTTTTAGATCAGCCACAGAGGATTCCCTCATCATTATTGATGAATTAGGCAGAGGCACATCCACATACGATGGCTTTGGTCTGGCCTGGGCAATCTCCGAGTACATCGCTACCCGCCTCAAGTCCTTCTGCCTGTTTGCCACTCACTTCCATGAGCTGACGGCGCTGGCGCAGCAGGTGCCCACTGTCCGTAACCTCCACGTCACTGCCCTGACCACAGACAGCACTCTCACAATGCTCTACAAGGTGAAAAAGGGTATGTGGCTTTCCAGCAAAGCAAAGAAATGCATACTACACCCTTTAATCATTTTGAAAACTTGGATTGGGTTGGGTTGTACACCATTGTGCTTGGTGTATGATATGTGCTTGATTTGACTTAGGCGTGTGTGACCAGAGCTTTGGGATTCATGTGGCAGAGCTTGCTAACTTCCCCAAGCATGTGATTGCTAATGCAAGGGAGAAGGCTTTGGAGCTTGAAGAGTTCCAGGATATTTCCGGAGCCGGGGAAGAAGCTGGGCCTGAAGCCAAAAAACGCTGCCTGGAGAAACAGGTAAGATGTGTTATTAGAAGAAATGTTTGCATTTGCAAAGCTCAGTGCATTAAAATATTACAGTTAAGAAACTGCTGTGCTGTCTTGTGAATTTATCCATAGGAGGGGGAGAAGATCATCGAGGCTTTCCTGGCTAAGGTGAAATCAATGCCTGTTGAAGGCATGTCTGACAAGGCTGTCAAAGAGGAGCTGCGCAAACTCAAGGCAGAGGTCATCGGCCAAAACAATGGCTTCATCAATGAGATAGTGTCACGCTCTGCCAAAGTCAAACTGACTTCAGCCTGAGGGCTTCAGGATGAGCATTGTCTTAGTGGATGAAAGTTCAACATTTCAGTAAAATTGTTTATGGTATAATGGAAATGTATATAATCTATAGTAGATTAGAAAAAAAAAATCCATTTTAGCACCATCGCTTTCTTTTCAGATGTTTTTTTCTTGTTATATGCATTCTGTAGCCATTAATACTCTCTGAGTAAAACATTTCTAAATATTTTGTTTGTGTGCACTGTCAGTTAAAATTACAACTTGAATTTTGTTTAGTGGCAATGTCGCCATCTTATGGATAACTTGGGGAACGTCATTTCATTTTACCTCATTTCAAAGATAATGGTTTATTATTATAATTATAAACTCTTTTAGTTAAGACAGACCTTGTTTGTACAATTACCTTTACATTTAAATTTCGATTCAAACCCAAAAGCAACTCTAAAGAAACCAAGAGTCAATTAAATGTTTTTCTTTGAATTGTGCTTTTATAAATGTACTAAATCTTCATGTTGCCATAGTTCCGGGGATTTCAAATTGAGGTCTGGGAAAAGTGTAACATGTATAAATTATTAAATGATAAAATAAGATTAAACTAAAATATAAAAAATATATAAAATAATGCAAATAGATTAAAATAAAGATTAAAATAAATACAAATATTTATACTATAATAGTATAAGTACTATAAGTAACAGTACTATAATGATTAGAAAGAAAACTAATGTAATATAAACTAAATATTATCCACAATGTTACACGAATTCATATATTTTTTCACAGTATAAATTGGGTGTTTGCACATTAAAATATATACAGAGCTGCCTTTTACATTTTTTGGATGGGGTCTCTCATGAGGGTGATCATATTTGGAAGTCTGGAATTGAAAAGCCATGCTAGTTTACCTGGTAATTAAAGCTAAGCAGAATAAAGTACACATTTCATTCAGTTCTAGAGTTTAATTGTTTAATTAATCAGGTTTATAAAAGTAATGCATTCAGGCGAGTTTGTCTAATGCAAACATCTTAAACCAGAATACGATATTTTGCTGGTTTAAGATGGTCTAGCTGGTCTCCCAGCCTGACCAAACTGGTGCTCAACTAGTAAAGCCAGAACCACCCATAACCCACTTTTTGCTATCTTGACCAGCCTTGGAGACCAGTTCTGGCTGGTTTAAGCTGTTTTTTGTTTTTGTTTTTTTTAATCATCAGGGAAAGCTTTTACACAGTTATAATCTCAGCGTCATGGCATCAGGACTGTTAACACTTTGAATCTGAACTTCTCCAAAATTGGAGGATCAATATTTAAAAGCAATTACTCAATGTTACTCTTGCTGAATATCAGTGGTGCCCCCTTGTGCACGTTCTCCATGTCCATGTTAATGGCTCCTCCTGCTAGAGAGAGAGAGAGAGAGAGAGAGAGAGAGACACGGAGCTCAGCACAGGGGGGAGCTGTCCGAAAAAACACACACCAACAACACCCCGAATAAGAAAAACTGCCTAGGGTTGGTGTCCTTTTTCGGCGTAGACGGGTGATTTGACTTGTTTCAGACCAGAGATTTGTGTAAATGCTAATAACACCAGAATAAGGTTCGAGGGAAGCGTATTTTTTCTGGGTAAAGTCACCTCGCCAAATGAACTCCGTCAGAGCGAGCAGCAGGAGACCCAGGCGAGTGTCGAGGCCGCGCCCGGTGCAGCCGGAAAGAAACAACGCAGAAAGAGGTAAGACGGGGACCTTTTATTCAACAACGCTTTAATGTTGTGCCGTGTCGTATATGGTATTTAATCTATCTGACCCGACACGGCCACTCCGAAGCCGCACGGCCTGATTAAAAGGGCTTGTGTGCAGAGCGTCGAGGCGCATATATATATATAGGCCAGGCCGCGCTTTGTTTGGGCTTCACGAGCCCGAATCGTAAACGGCTAGCTTTCAACGCACTCGTCACCTTTCCTGGTTAACTTTAAACCTAGAAACAAGATAACAAGGTAAATGTTGATTTATGTCTGGTATAAGTTATCTGTCGTGGGTTATAGGTGGAAGAGAGACATGAGAAGTGGATTTAAGCAGGAAAATCTGCGCTGCGTAGCTGTAGTATTCAGTGTTGAGCTGCCGTTGATAGCATTGTCAATTTACACCAAATACTAACACAGTTGCTGCTTTCCACACCGCATTAATGTCTACATCTGCATTGTGTTTATTCGGGTTTCGTTTGCTTTGAATGCAGTGGCTGTGAAGTTAACTGTTTACACTGCTAGGTAGCACGCTAGCTAACGTAAGTAGCTGCGCACTTGAGCTCACAGCGAGAAAACGGGGTGAGATAAAGGCTCTCTTTGCTCTTTTGTTGGGGATATGTGCATGGTGGAACATTTATCATACGGATATTTATTTTTGTTGGTTTGGTTTGTAGATGCTTTGCACATAGCCCTGGGTTCTGCTGATGAAGGTGCTTCTGCGATGATCAATCAGAAACCTTTGTTTCCACGTTTAGCTGGGTTACAGACCCCCCACTGACAGGCTTTCTGGTCTTCTTTTTAAAAAATCCATTGATAAAGTGTTAATGCGTTAGGTTTTCATGCTCTTTAAGCATGTATTAGGGTTTATTGGTTCATTTTAGACCAGTAGTGATCAGTGCATTTTGACTACCTCAATGTTTACATTTGTTCTGATGTTTGCAGTTACTGTCTATTTCAATTAGAACATCAGCCTAAGCAAAGCATTGACTTGAGTGTACAGACCATTCATATTCTCAAAGTTAATATTAATATAACCTTTACACTAAAAATAACCCAATGTTTTTTGGGTTTTTTTTTTTAACACACACCATAGTAATACTAGGATATTTCCACCTGATAGCATCAACGTATCACTGTCAACATATTCCTTAGTTAGGGTAGTTGGGCTTTTAGAAAGGATAATGATGTAATATCTGTGTATTGTATTACATAAGGGTGTGATGTTATGCTCTTAAGTTCTTATTTGGGGTACACATTTTGTTCAAATCTGTGCATGCTGTTTTTGGTGAAAAGGAAGAGCATCTTCTCCATACTACTTTGTTTTTAGACGTTTTGGATGTGGACACTGACTAGATGCATATGTAGGCACAAGGCAGGCAGAGAGACTGACCAGAGCCATGGCTGAACAGATAAGGATTTCCTTTTGTGTTGATATTTTGCCCTGATGTACTTTTTGTTGCCTTGCCGTCTTGTCTGTGAAGTCTGCTACTGATGGACCAGTCAGCTGTGAGTTGCCATGAAATTCGTGACAGTTTAGAGAGTCCAGCTTTAGCTGCTCTTCTCATCTTTCACTTTTGGATGTTGTCTCCAGGTACCAATTGTGCTGTAGGGAAGGACAGACCGTAAGGCTCTCAGGTGATCAGTACACCAGGTATTGACAGGTAGGTAGGTAAGTCATTTGCAGCTGAATAAAGATTAGCAGTCATTTTTGCCGTAGTTTTCTTGGTTTATGGATAACATATAATGGTGTTTACATTTGCAAAACCAATTGTATGAAGAAGGTTAAGGCATTTGGGATTTTTACTACTTAAATGCGTTAAGATATGGAAAAGCAAGCCTTCTGGAAGTATGGAAATTCAGAGTTTTGCACTGATGTGTGATGTTCTTACCAACTGATGGGCAAAGGTCTTGTCTGCACTGCTATGCTTTTGGAGAAAGCCAGCAATTTTATTTGACTATTTTCCTTGAGAGAATGGGTCTGTTTTGTTCCTGCAGGCACATTTTGCAATGTTCACTGCAAACATGGAAATCAGGAGTTTGTGGTGGAACTTGGGGTCTGAGCTTGTGCAGGGCAGGTTGAGATATGTTTTGCTGAATGGATTGTTTTCTTTTTCTTTCTATGCCCTCTGTAGATGAGGACATCCCTGCAGATATGGTTGCAGAAGAATCTGGTCCAGGAGCTCAAAACAGTCCATACCAACTCCGTAGAAAGTCCCTGTTGCCTAAACGAACCGTGTGCCCCACAAAAAACAGTATGGAGGTAAAGATTTAGCACTTTTGAGATAAAACTAACCCTGTTTAGTTTGCACTTTTGACAGAGATAGCCCTACTAAAGTTGTTTTAATCTGTTTAAAAAGTAAATGTCTGATTTGTGCGATACAGGGAGCCTCCACTTCTGCCACAGAAAATTTCGGTCACAGAGCTAAACGTGCAAGAGTGTCGGGAAAATCCCAGGACCTGCCAGGTGAGTGAAGAGTTGTGGTCTCGATCATTAAGTGCATCATTATTAAAAGTTTTGTTGCTTATCAAAGGACTATTGCTATTAATTACGTGTGCTTTGCAAGCAGTTTGCTTTATATATATTTTTTTCCCTGTTGACAATGTTTCAGCTGCCCCTGCGGAGCAGTATCTCCAAGAGAAGCTTCCGGATGAGGTCGTTCTGAAGATCTTCTCCTACCTGCTGGAGCAGGACTTGTGCCAGGCTGCCTGCGTATGCAAGCGTTTCAGTGAGCTTGCAAATGACCCCATTCTCTGGTGAGAATTTACATACTGACAATAGAATGATTTGCAGAAGTACATTAATTACTTTCATTGGAGTTTGGAAGAAAATGTTAAGGGCAGTGTCATGCTGTAAGTGGGATACTAATGATCCAGTAGATTGAGACAACCAGCGCATTGTCGCAATGTCCTTAAAAAGTTATGTTATGATGATCATGACAGGGAAATGGCACTAATAGAGATGGTTTGCAAAAAATATAAGAACATAAGAGTGTAGTGCTTTTACACCAGACATTTCTAACATCTAATCTTGACAGAATTGTCTCTTGAGGTCTTGTTTGCAGCTTACACCATAGAACAGTAAAAACTACCGTTCAAATGTTTGAGGTCTGTACGATTTTTTTAATGTCTTTGAAAAAAGTCTCTTATGATCACCAACTCTGCATTATTTGATCATTGTGAAATTTTTTACAGGTTAGAATAACTTTCTATTTTAATATATTTTTAAACATAATATATTTCTGTGATGGCAAAGCTGATTTTCCCACAGCCATTGTTCCAGTCTTCAGTGTCACATGATCCTTCAGAAATCATTCTAATTTGTTGATTTTGTTCTTGAGAAACATTTCTTATCAACGTTGACATCAGTTGTGGAAACCATAATCTCTTTTTCAGAATATTTCGATCAATAAAACTTTTTTTTTTTTGTAACTATGTTCGAGTTTTAGTCTCACTTTTGATTAATTTAATGCATCCTTGCTAAATAAAATAATTTTTTGGAAAATAAATAAATTGAACAGTATTGTTTAAGCTCAACACTGACCTGAAATTGCTATCAAAATGCTTATCAGCCACCATAATGTTTTGTTAGTGGGGGATTGGTTCAGATATTACCTTTTCCATAAGGTAATATCTTTAGTGATTGTTTTGTCTGTTTGTGCGTTTTACAGGAAAAGACTATACATGGAGGTGTTTGAGTACACACGACCCATGATGCATCCAGAGCCGGGGAAGTTTTACCAGATCAACCCGGAAGAGTATGAGCAACCAAACCCATGGAAAGAGAGCTTTCAGCAGTTGGTATGAGAGCTTGCGTTTCTATTTTCCTCTTTAAATCAGGATGGATGTGAATGCTTAGTTGATTTTTCCAGTCTGATGCATTTTGTTTGTGATTTGTCAGAGTAATAATGATATTCACTCTTCGAAAGTTAATAAAGTGACTAAGGTCACATTTGCACCATGTTAACTGTCCATCTTGGGTAAACCAATCAAAAATGTTAAATACAGGTGCAAAAAATGAAGTATTCATTAAGTCTTTGCTTTTTCTATTCCACAGTATAAAGGAGCACATGTAAAGCCTGGTTTTGCAGAACACTTTTATAGTAATCCAGCCAGATACAAAGGCAGAGAGAATATGTTGGTATGGATCGTTGGCTTCAGCAATTACAATTTTTTTTCTTTTTTTTGAAGAAAGTTCAATAAACGCACTGAGGCATTTTCAGCTTCATTGTAATGACAGCGCTTTTCTGGTTTTCAGTATTATGACACCATTGAGGATGCACTTGGAGGGGTGCAAGAGGCTCATTTTGATGGCCTGATATTTGTGCATTCTGGCATTTACACAGATGAATGGATCTACATCGAATCCCCCATCACAATGATTGGCGCAGGTGAATCTGATGACCCTGTTTTTGTTACCTATATCCTTTAACTTTAAATCTTGAAAATAACATCAAATGTTTAACCTTGCATACTTTGACTGAAGTCACTAACACCCCTGTTTTCTTTCCTTTCAGCCTCAGGGAAGGTAGCTGACAAGGTTGTCATTGAAAACACTAGAGATTCAACGTTTGTGTTTATGGAGGGATCTGAAGATGCATATGTGGGCTACATGACCATCAGGGTGAGTAACAGTTTTTACAGCTTTTTCTCTTTAGCTCATTGCATGGTGTCTTTTAGATAATAATGCCGGCTCATTTCTAATTCACCCTTAATGCTTTTGATCAGAGGTTGCAGCAAATCATGTTTTTGAGTGATTGTAATATTACTTTTTTTGTTTCAGTTCAACCCTGATGATAAGTCAGCACAGCACCATAATGCTCACCACTGTTTGGAGATCACGGTTAACTGCAGCCCCAATATCGACCACTGCGTTATCCGCAGCACCTGCACAGGTAAGCTTCATTTACACTACCATCTGCTTCCCTAGCATAATACACTTCTGTTCAAAAGTTTGGTGTCCGTAATATTTTAAAATGTTTTTAGAAGAAATTTCTTGCGCTCAATTAGGCTATGTTCACACTTAGCTGCTTTTTTCAAACTGCCAGCGTCTGTTCTACATTATAACCCTATGGAGTGAACCGTTTTTTCAAAAAAGTCCTGAGCGCTTTTTTAGACGCCACCGCCGGCGTCTTTTTCTGCAGCTCAGAGCGTCTTTTTAAGTTGAAAAAAGTTCAACTTTTCTGAAAAGAACGCCCTACGTCAAGCGCCTTTTTGACAGCTGACCAATGACAAGCGAGTAGCGAGACCTGTCGTTTCCATAACAACAAGAACAACTGTCTGTCGTGCACCCACAAACGTCTTTGTGAACCGACATTCTCCTCCCCGGTAACTTCAAAAGCCAACGCAAGAGCCAACTTTCTCTTTCTCGACATTTTTTGCATCACACAGCACTAGGCTACTGTTCCAGCTCTTGTTATAGCAACAAAAGACGCGCTCGGCTGCTATTTGTAACCGAACGCTGCCAGCGTTTTTTTTTGCTAAAAAAACGCCGTTGTCAACTTTTTCTTGTCAAAAAAGACGCTAAGTGTGAACATAGCCTTAGGCTGTTTTTTTAAAACAAAAATTCAGGAAAAAACTAATATTAATGTTATATAAATGTAATATTGTGAAAAATGTTGTTTTCTATTTTAAATGTATATTTATGTTATTTCTTTCTATGAAATCAAAGCTGAATTTTCAGCAGTCATCACTACAGTCTTCAGTGACACATGATCCTTAAAACCATTCTAAATATGCTGATAAGAAATTAATGCTGACATTTATCAATTATGAAAACTAGGGCTGTCATGATTCCTCGATTAAATTCAAGTACTTGGTTTTTAAAAATCCTTGATTGCAATTTACCCGTGTCAAGTTACCGCCAAAATACCAATAACATGCATTTTGTAATGCACATTAAGTCACATTAACGCTTTGTGTTTCATAGCGTTTTTGTTGCACTGTTGTCATTTACATGCGTGGAGCGCGTCTCAAACTCAATCTCTGCAAATGCTGTGAGTTTGGGTCTCTTATGACAATGCAATATACGCCATTTCATCAGATTTGTAAGGTAAATCATTTATAAACCTACGCCATCACAGGAGAATACATCAACATCTTTCTAAATATGCTAACTGTTCATCGGAATTATATACGTTTAAAGCCTCGCTTTGAGTTTGCATGTTTTAATGTCCACACATTCTTGTTAAAGAAATTGCAGGGACTGTAGCATTTCTATCATAAAGAAGTGGCCCAATATTAAATATTAAATGGACATTTTATTGCTAATATTAAACTAGGATTTGACACATGCTCTAAAGTGTGACAACAACAACGATCACCAGGCCTTTGGCGCCCTCTTCAGGCATTTGTTATAATGCATAATGCATTAATGTGCTGAAACTTTTGCTCCTGTTCATTAAAAGAAATTTTTGATAGACTTCTGTAGGCTGTACTGAATTCAGTGTGTGACCAGCCACCTTCTTACTCGTTTTTTTTATAATACATAATGGACATAGGTTGATTGCTAAAATACATAATGTAATATACAAACATATTAAGTGTTGTTCAATAAAACCATTTGATTATTTTTTTATACTTTATTTGAAGCAATAATAATTGCTTCATTGTTGTTATATGTATTTTAAGTCATTTTAAAGGTTATTGTTTGCCTTAGGTCTATTTTTACTACTGCAAAAAAGTTATCCGATTACTCAATCGTAAAATTAATTGTTAGTGACAGCCCTAATGAAAACAGTGGTGCTGCTCAATATTTTTGTGGAAACGTTATACTTTTTTTTCAGAATACGGTGTTCTTTTGAACTTTTTCATCTGTGTTTATTTGAAATAGAAATCTAGAAATGTCTTTTTTGTCCATCCTTGCTGAATAAAATGTATTAATTTAAAAGAAAAAAAATAGTACTGACCCTAATCATTTGAACAGTACTATATAGCCTGTCTATTCTGTGTAACTAGGCATCATGGATGGATGCTTACTTCATCTAAATGCTTTGTGGCACGATTGTTTTGCTCCTCAGCCTAATGTTTGTTTCATTAACATGACGCATTAAGAGGGAGAAATCCTTTTCACATGCATTCAGTTAATTTGGCAGAAATTCATTTGACTTGAAATGCATTCAAGCTTAGTAATACATTTGATCAGTATATGTGTTCTCTGAGAATCGATTTCATGACCTTGCTGTTAGTGGCATATTTTAGCAGTTGATGTATGAGAAATTGTATCTGTGTGATTGAGGTCCTTTCTCTGTCTGTGCAGTGGGATCAGCAGTGTGTGTAAGTGGTCAGGGTGCCGGACCTACCATTAAACACTGCAACATCAGCGATTGTGAAAACGTTGGACTGTACATCACTGATCATGCACAGGTAGGAACCTGCATTAAATGAACTGTTCAAAATGGATATTGTCATTGTTTACTCATTCTCATGTCATTTTAAGATTGTATGCTGTTAAGTTTCTCACACAACTGTTTTCAATACAAAAGGATCACACTGACCTTTCAGTCAAGCCACAAACAGGGAAGAAAAAAAACATTTAAAGCTTCTTAAAAGTGATTCATATGACTCGTGCACCACATTATAATAGAGCTGCCAACTCTCACGCATTCACCGTGAGACTTGCGCAATTGTCACTTTTCACACGCTCTCACGCCACACATCCATTTTCTCACGCACAGAAAAATCGCGAAGCAAAGAGGACTTTTTTTTAACCAATTTTTTTTTACTACCAGCTGATAGTGCTCTCTATATGTTTACAGCATTAGGTGAGATTTTTTTGTTGTTGAGAAATTAACGCCTATCTTGTGTACCTAATATTTATCCAATTGAGTCAATATTAAATCAAATCACGAATTGAATTGAAATCGTGAAATTTGTGTCAAGCAATAATAAAAAAAACGTAGCTTACCAGAAATTGTACCATGTAAACATTGTAACTTGTTGTCCCTAATCCTAATAAAATTCAGTTTAGTTACTAAAATGTTTTGACAATCACAATACACTTATTGTGATGCAAGATTTTTTTTTCACATCCCCCCCACCCAACCCCCCACCCTCTTCCATAATTCTCACTCCAAGCTAAACTCAAAAGTTGGCAGCTATGTTTTAAGTCTTCTGAAGCCATATGATACATTTTTTTTTGGCTTGGACTTTTCCTTTTATCTATAGTTACATAGTGGTTAAATTACAAGGCTTAGTGTAGTGTGACTTATACCCAAATGGATTATTGCCGCCATGTTTTGGCAAAATCATCTGGTAAAAATGTTGCATTTTTGAATATCTGCTTTATGTCAGTGTTGACACTGATTGTTAGTCATAAATTGTAGATAATACGGTTGCAGACAAGACTATTGCCTGCTTTACTGACAAATAATAATTAATCACAATAACTGTATTATGTTTAGTTTTTTTTACCTGTGTGCTGTTGTGTTAAAGGGTATTTATGAAGATAACGAAATCTCAAACAATGCTCTTGCGGGTATCTGGGTAAAAAACCATGGCAATCCTATCATCAGACGTAATCATATCCACCATGGCAGAGACGTAGGAGTGTTTACCTTTGACCATGGCATGGTAATTGCAACTAATTTTTGTTCAATCAGAGATTTCATCTGTTTTTGGCAGCAGTCAGTGAGCTGATTTCTGTCTCTGTCTCCCTCTGCAGGGCTACTTTGAGAGCTGTAATATCCATAGGAACAGGATTGCAGGGTTTGAGGTGAAAGCGTATGCCAACCCGACTGTGGTACGCTGTGAGATCCACCATGGCCAAACGGGGGGCATCTATGTTCACGAGAAAGGCCGAGGCCAGTTCATAGAAAACAAAATCTATGCCAATAACTTTGCTGGCGTGTGGATCACCTCCAACAGTGATCCGACAATAAGGTCAGTCTCCCTCGTCCTCACTGCCCTATTAGTATAAATCTATATTGCTATTTTTAGACTTGAAAATAATTTTGGGTATCGATTGTACTGAGCTAAGCACTCGGCACACTGTCAATTGATTTATCCATCTTGTTGATTTATCTATAAAATGAGCTGTCTGCTTTTAATCTAGGGGAAATGCCATCTTCAATGGAAACCAAGGAGGCGTTTACATATTTGGTGATGGGAGGGGCCTCATTGAGGGAAATGATATTTATGGAAATGCCCTGGCTGGCATTCAGATCAGAACGAACAGCTGTCCTATAGTAAGGCACAACAAGATCCATGACGGGCAGCATGGAGGAATCTATGTGGTGAGTGAGTGAGCATGCACATGATCTGACTGGCAGTGGTGTAAAGAGTACCTGAAAACCATACCACCGAAAAAAGTCAATACTAATATATAAAAGGTGCACAGTGTCATTCACACAAAACACCATCATGGTAACACACAACACTAAAGTAATGCAATAAATATTAATTTAACAACATTAGATGTAACATAAAAACCCTAATGTACATAACTGATCAGAAAAGAAAAAGATCTAAGGTTATGGAATCTTACAGTTTTTTTATCTTAGTATTTTTACAGTATTTTACTGTTAATAACACACTATTTTTTACAGTGTAGATGGAGATATCGCTTCTTTATTTCAGACATAAACTGCAGCCAAAAAAAAGTTAGGTGCCATGCAAAATGTAATGAGTAATTGCATTACTCATCACAAATGTATTGGAGTAAAGAGTACATACACTTATTAAAAAATGTTGTCAAGTAGAGAGTAAAAGTTGTTAATATCTTTGATAAACACCAGTAAAACTACAGAGTAGCCAAAAAGTTACTTAAGTACAGTAACTAATTACATTTACTCAAATACTTTACACCACTGCTGACTAGAATACATTACGGGCTGCTAACAAAAAAATATGCACAGTATGCATTGGTCATTGCATGACTGTCTGTTTCTATTTGTAGCATGAGAAGGGCCAGGGTGTAATAGAAGAGAATGAGGTATACAGCAACACACTGGCCGGAGTGTGGGTGACCACAGGAAGCACGCCAGTACTCCGAAGGAACAGGATACACAGCGGAAAACAGGTATGGAACTTCAAAACTTCTTTTGATATAATCTAGACTTCATTCTTCCCTGTTAATATTATTTATTTATTTTTTAAGGTTGGGGTGTATTTTTATGACAATGGACATGGTGTACTGGAAGATAATGATATCTACAATCATATGTACTCTGGAGTCCAGATCAGGTAGGGAGGAAGTAATTGAATTTTGGCTTCTTTGGGAAGTATCAGGGGTACAAATAAGTTTTCAAGATTCTTGGTTGTAAAAAAGTCTACTGAATTTGTGTATTTAAAAAAAAAAAAAATTTAACAGAACTGGAAGCAATCCGAAAATCAGAAGAAACAAAATTTGGGGTGGACAAAATGGAGGCATCCTTGTTTACAACTCTGGTAAGTTCTTTATCTACTTCCTCTGTCTATTTGTCTTTTTACTCATTATGAAGCTTGTTTATGAGTAAGTTCTTTCCTTAGCCGTAATGCTGTAAATTGTGAAAACGGTTACAGATCTCAGCTGTCATATTGGGGTGGCCAGTTGTAAGAGAGGTTTCTGCTTGTTGTTTGTTTAACATAATTTGTTTGTCTATTCGTAGGGCTGGGTTTTATCGAGGACAATGAGATCTTTGATAATGCCATGGCGGGGGTGTGGATTAAGACGGACAGCAACCCCACGCTGCGCAGGAATAAGATCCATGATGGACGGGATGGGGGTATTTGCATATTCAATGGCGGGAGGGGTAAGAATGGATTGGAATTTCTTTCTGCTTATGAGTACAGTGCAGTAAATGCTACGCCAGCTGATGGAGACCTAAAGTAGAAAAATGTAAACAGAACAGGGCCCGTATTCATAAAGAATCTTAATGCAAAGAGTAGCTCCTAGTGACAAAATTCTAAGAAAATTCTTAGAAATGTGGGCGTTTACTCTTAAAATTAAAGAAAAAAGTCATTCAGAAAGCATCTTAACCCTTAAAAGAGGTCTTAAGGTCAAAATTGTTAGGAGCACGGACGAGGACTTTTAAGAGGCTTAAGAGTTTCTTTAGCAGAGGAGAAAATGGCAGAAAGACAAAGAGGGAGAAGAAATGTGTTGCAGACAATGAATAACAGTGAGTTAATAAGACTCTATAGATTAGATCGTGCAGGGATCATGTTTGTGACTGATCTTATTAGAGACACGCTAACATCTCCGACACAGCACAGAAATGCCATAGCGGCAGAAATGAAAATAATCACTACATTACGATATTTGGCACCTGGGAAAATTCCATGTTTGATACATTAAAACCAACATTCAAACCACCACTTAAATAGACATGCCAGCAATCAGTGTAATTGGAAAGAGTGGAATAATTTTTATCATTCTAAGCCAATCAAATACCTTATAGGAAATTAACAGCATGGTAAATAAAAAAAAAGGATTTATATACACATATATAATGTGTGTGTGTGTGTGTGTGTGTGAACGGTCAAATAGGACAAATTACGCATGTAATTTCAAAGTGAAGGCTTAGAATAGACCCTATACTTAAAATCACTTTTTTTTTTTTCTTCTTGGACAACCAACCAATCACAGTCTTCAAAAGATTGTGTCATACATAGCAACGGGGTCAACCCCGCCCCCTTACTAAGATGAAAGTTTTTGGCTTTTCCTTACTCAGAGTTGCTCTCAGATCGGTCCCGAATCGCTTTTAAGCTAAGACTCCTACGTAAAAGTTTTTAAGCTAAATTAAGAGTTTTCTTAGAGGATTCTTAGAATCTTTATGAATACGGGCCCAGATTCCTAGACACGGGTCAAGGGTTCTCTTGCACTAAATCACACAATTAGTGATTTAATCCCCCAATGAAAGCCCTTGTGATTTAAAACTGAGCTTAATCTGTCAAAAAAGCTACCCAATTAATATAATGGATGTACCATGTTTAATCATTATCATAGAAACTAATAGCAATGTCTTTATATGCATATTCAGGGTTGTTGGAAGAGAACGACATCTTCAGGAACGCACAGGCTGGTGTTCTCATCAGCACAAACAGCCACCCGGTGCTGCGGAAGAACCGGATATTTGACGGCTTTGCTGCAGGTCGGTAGAAGGTTTAAGGTCAGAAGTGCGTACATGCTGCCACTGTAGTGGTCTTAAGTCTTATTTAATGGTTATTTTGGTGTGAAATAATTAAAAAGCAGTGCTATTATAATGATTGTGAATAAAACGCATACTGGACATTCTGGAGTTCTTGGAATTTGTGTGTAGTTTTTGTTCCATTTTTCTAATATTTAGCCCAAATAACTTGTGCCATTTTTCTAATATTAAGCTCAAATAACAATCTCTCTCTGTCCCCCACTTTAGGCATTGAAATCACAAACCATGCAACGGCGACTCTGGAAGGCAATCAAATATTCAACAACAGATTTGGAGGCTTATTTCTAGCCTCTGGTGTCAATGTTACAATGAAAGGTAAACGTTATCTTATAAACTCATAGCCGACTATCTTTCTCATTTTACCTCAATAATATATATGTATATAGATATGTTAATATAAATCTTTTCCATAACTTTCTAGATAATAAAATCATGAACAATCAGGATGCCATAGAAAAGGCAGTGAGCAGAGGTCAGTGCCTGTACAAGATTTCCAGTTACACCAGCTACCCCATGCACGATTTCTACAGGTAATCAGAAGGCAGGCAACTTGAAGCAGTCTGCTTTGAAAACCAACAGTAATGGTTGTATTTCACCATGTTCCTTTCTCTTCCATTAGGTGTCACACCTGTAACACAACAGACCGTAATGCAATTTGTGTGAATTGTATTAAGAAGTGCCACCAAGGGCATGATGTGGAGTTTATACGGCATGATAGGTCAGTGCAATATATACACTACTGTGTACTGTGTATTCTCTTATGTTCTCCAGAAATACTGTAAAAACAATAATATTGTGAAATATTACAATTTCCAGAATAGAAATTGTAACACTGTAAATCCCTTAAACTAATACTTTTTGGAAAAGTGACAGTTAAAGTAAAAGCTATAGTTCCTGGTGAATTGCAGAATTACAGTTTTTCTGTAACTTTTAGTGGACTCATAGATTCTGCTCTAATCCGTTTTATAATCTCTTCCATATAGGTTTTTTTGTGACTGTGGCGCGGGTACATTGTCCAATCCTTGCACATTGGCCGGAGAGCCGACCCATGACACGGACACTCTGTATGACTCGGCGCCTCCCATAGAATCCAACACATTACAGCACAACTGAGAGCGAGCTCATCCTTCATCACAGCACCCTGGTCTTTATCTTACCTGCCTACAAATCCAGAGCGCCTGCCATTTCTGGGCCAGAGAGACCTGGTGTGCAAAGTGTGTGTGGATAACAAAAGACGTCAGATGTCAGACTTTGAATTAATCATTTTAAAAGAAACTATCTTTGGAAAGGTGAAATGCAGAACTCTGAAACCGTGTAAAGCTGCCTCAGTACTGTGTGCAGATACTCCTGTATATTGCTAACTGAGAATGCAAGGAGTTCTCTCCACTTCTGCTTGGGAGCGTGATGGATGATTTGGAAGAGTGAAATATTGTGAAGCAATATGTTGACTCAGGATTATGGAGGTGGGTGCCACAGTGGTGGTGTTTGGGAAGGGAGTAGACTTTATTTGGTCCTTCCAATCGCATAGCCCTACGCTGTGCGCCCTGCCCTGTGCAACTTCAGTTCTATGTGGAGATTCAAGACAAGTTCTGCTGCAGTTTATGTACAGATCTGACCGCGACCGGAGCCACTAGGAGCTACAGATTGCGGTTTCTCAGATTAGAGGCAGAAGCCATACCATTATGGCTCCCTGGCGACTTTTTTTTTTTTTTTTTTTTTTTTGACAGCAGATGTGCTGAAATATATGTATGATATAAAAAATTAACAAACAAAGAAAAAAACAAACAAAAAAAACAAACAATGTGATTAGCACTTGCTTTTTTATTTTAAATATGTTAATATGTTATTCTGATCTACAAATATGATTTTAATGCTTTCTCATGTAGTTTTATATTTTCAGGCAAAAAAAAATCTTACTGTATTTGAATGTCTTTTATTTTATTATATTATTATTATTATTGTTATTAATATTTTTTTGTTAGCACACATTAGGCTTGCTGTAATCATACACCTGTCTCAGCATATAAGTTCTTTCTGTGAAAGAGGAATAACAAAGAAAAGATCAGAAAACTAACACTAAATTGTCCTCCAGCATTTTTTATTTTTTTATTTTAATGAGATGACTTCTTTAAAGTTAAATTCTTTTATGTGAGTGATTGTGTGGAACTTACGGTTGTGCATTTTCAGAAATGTTTGCAACACCTTTGTTGCTGCCATTATTAGAAAGGGTTATCTTTGCCTATTGTATATAACTTTTTCATTCTCAAGTTCCCTTTCTTAGTATTTGGAGCTTTCATCTCCAAGCGGTTTGAAGTGTTAACTAAGGGCCCAAAGAATTCCGAAACATGTTTGACCATTAATCTTACAGAGAATGTAAAGAAAAGATTTCTATTAAAAAACAATCCCTGAGCATTTTCATTCAGTTAATTTTTGTTCATGTGGTCATAGCATCACTGTTAAAAGTGCATCCTGACTATTTTATTGCATTCTTTTGGGCCCATGGCCTGACTTGTGCCTGTTTTAAGGATTTTGAAAAGCCTTGCTGGAGTTGGTTATATCAGAGGCCTCTGGCCTCTTTAAAGCTGAGACAAGTATCTCTACAGCCCCATTGTCTTTTTGCCCCTGAAACTCCATCTATGTGTAATGTGGTGACTGTGGCTTCTCATGCAGCCTGAATTTTATGCATGTGTACCATAACATCTAGACTTAATATATTGTGAAGTCTTCAATAACCATTATGTAGATGCTAGTATGAATTTTAAAATGGTTTAATTTCCTAGAAAAGAACAGAAACTGGTCATTTTTAAGAAAATAAACTTTATTAGATCAACTCTGGTTGTGTTTGTTTTTGTTGAATCCTAACACAGGGTGGCCGCGGGTCCTTAAAAAGTCTTAATGTCTTAAATAAAGTTTTCCTAAAAAAAGGCCTTAAAAAGTCTTAAAATGTCTTAAATTCAGATTCGATAGGTCTTAAATATTTCTGGTCACGTTACCGCTAAAATTTCTCCAGTCTGACGGACCTAATATCCGTCAAATAACAAGTGAAGCATCGAATCGCGAGAATGATTCAGATTTTATTACATAAACAGCTATTGATAATGATAATGTAGGCTTTTTCTGGTAACGCTGTTGAGGCTCGCGCTGCTTGTCTCTGTGATAGATTTTATAGGAAGAAATCAAAACAAATGAGCATAACGGCAAACAAAAAAACTCCCAGAAGAAACATACTGAGGTAAAAATACACTCTCGCGTTTCGGGAGTCGGGATAGACGGAATTGTCACTTGCATAATCGGGCCAGCATTGCATCATAAGTAACTTTACCATTTGCACGTCTTTTAAAGTTTTACCTGATTAAACATTCACGCGATTTGAAACTATTCAGTACTTGCGCGCTGTCTGAGAGAGATGGGTTTTTTTCTGCACACATACATAGAGTAAAGCCGCCTCACAAACAGCTCGTGGGTAACAAAAGTAATTTTTCGTGGATTTTATCGCTTTAACAGTCAAAAACATGCGAAAATGATGTCAATTTCGGTCTTGGTGAGTATCCTCTAAACACAGTCGGTTATGTCTTAAATAAGCATAAATCGCACGTGACCGTATAATGAACACAGGATCCGTGCACTAGCTCTTAAAGGGACAGCAGCCATATGTGTCTCATTCATTTGGTTGTCAAAACAACAAACCATAGCTTTCATTTTAAGGAATCAGGATTAATAGCCTATGTATTTAATTTAGTCAGGACTAAAATACTACCCAGTGTTATTTTACATTTGATTACTTTATTCAGTCTCTGTAGTATTTTTGAATACTAGTGGTAGACCTAAGCAAAAACTTTTCTCTTTATTTCTCTTTATTGGTATCTTTATTCTATTGTATTTATTTGTGCTACTTTTTTCAATTTAATTCAAAGATTGAAATCAAGCTTCCTTGTGTTGTGTAAATTCTTAAGACCAAAATTACCCCATTGTAAAAATGCAATGAGTGAGCATACATTTAGGCCAGATACATGTAATAAATAAAAGAAAAAGTCTAAACTCCCCCCTCAAATTAAAAATCTAATACGCATGTAATATAATATGTATTTCCATCACAGGTTTGGTCTTAAATTTCATTCAAAGTGGCATTAAAAAGGTCTTAAAAAGTCTTAAATTTTACTTGTTTATATCTGTAGACACCCTGTAACAGTACATTCGACATGCACTACTATCTGATAAAACTGTAGCCTGTCTTCCTGTCCATAAAACCATGAAAACATCTGTCACTACGGTTGAACAGAATAGTATACTGCCTTCAAGCTTGTTAAATATGATTCGATTACAGTTATTATAAGACGATACCACCCTGATTGCAGGTGTCACCTTCCTGTAATATTATAATGCATATACTCGACTTGTGCAAATAACGGAAGCACGGTTCTCAATGCAGGTCCTCGATGTAGGAGACTTTTATAGCGATGTGCTTTATCTTGTCTGATAAGAATAACTCATGAAATCATAAACCCTTCTCTTTCCACTATTCCTAGGTAAATATTCACCATCATTACAGGCAAACAACCTGAACCGCATTGACTTTTAGACATTCTGTGGCATACTGACACACTCTTGGTTCAAGTATTTGTATTTTTAGGCTTCATTCTGTTTTTTATATGAAATAATCCATATCGCAATAATCTATGTTCAAAGGTTGTCTGTTGTCTAAATCTATTAAATGGACATGCTTAGATTTCAGGCTTCAAAGAAACAACTCTTCCTTGGATTGTACTCATCAAAAAAGCCTATAATATGGATACAATTTTGAGAGAGTACTTTAGTTAATATTCCACACTTTAAGTGTGGGTCAGTGTAACTTGAGGTTTTATGTCATTGACAAATTGGCTGCTTTGCATCTAATATTATCCATACACGTAAAAAATTGTGCTTGCATTATTCAGAGAAACTAAAAACTTGAATTAACGATAAAGTCGTTTCAGATACATGACTGTTAGGAAGTTCAGACTTTTAAGGCCAAATAAATGGAGACGTAGTGTTTGAACACACATGGCCGTGAACTGCTTATCTACGGAAATGAGTGGAACTGAATTGTATATTAAACTGGATGACTGCAATGTCTGCAATAAAAAGCCAAGTGGTTTCTATAAATGTATTGGCATAACGTAAAAATACATGAATAAATACTTAAACTAATGGTATTGGTCATGTTTTATAGCAAAATGAAAATATTCAATTTTGCATGACTCTTAATTAACCCGTGAGATTCATGTTGAGTGTGTCACGTGTGATGACCTTTGAGAATGAAGTCAGTAAGCTGTATCTCCTCTAAACTTTGTCCTCACTGTCCTCTGCTGAAGACAGGCCCCTTCTTCGGCCCACTTCAATGCCATAAATCAATCATGTGATCACCCAACATGCATGGGGGTTGCATAAACAGCTCCTAAAATGAGGCAACAGTTAACTCACTTTTACTTCTTTCTAATTGTTTAATAAGATAATGCAGGCCTGCATTTTAGTTTACAATTAACCCGTTTAGAATTAAAGATATTTACTCTGCGCTACTGCAAACTTTTAGATGTGATTTCAGCAAAACTTCGATTTTATTTGGTATTAAAACTGTGAGTCAGAACTGATGCATTGCACATTAGAAATAACTATTAAAATATCAAAATGTTGACTGGTTATGGCTGCAGACATTTTTGTCTCCCTAACATAATTTCAGCCAGAAAGGGTTAATATTTACCAGAGGGGAAAACAAAGTAGGCTACAATAAAACTCTTATGGTCATAGTCCTTACTTTCCAAAGAGATACTTTTTTTTTCTTCTTTTTTTTTCTGGAGCACAATACTTACATAAGTTTGCCTGGTAAGTTTTGTTAAGCACTTCTCTACTTCACATCGTGCAATAGCCTGCGATTGGACGACGAGCCTCCAGGTCTCCCCCGCGAAATGACGCAACAGCATCTGACCTCGTTTCCAACGTAAGCTGGTTGGTGGTCATACGCCGTCTAAGTTAGTAAAGCCTTTAAATATAAAGCATATTCTCAATGAGAATGTGACGTCAAAAACATCTGAATCTACACCGACTGGTTAGCGACACCGTTTTAAATAACACCGAGATTTTTCCTCACAAACCTCGAATGAATAACGTGGTGCAACGCGGAGCGCGTGCTGAACGCAATTGCTTAGGTTTGCTAAAAAAGTGCTACTGCGATGCGGCAGTTGTCAGGGGGATATCGGAGAGGAGGGGGTGTGATTGGCTGAAGTGGCCCTGTTGCCTTGGCGACGGCAGGGGGGGTACGGAAGCGTTGCCGTGCGGCGTGATCTCCGCGCTGCTGCGTGGATGGAGGAAGCAGCTGCTGATCTTTTGACACAGCGCGAGCGAAAGGCTACTGCATGAAAGCACGGCAGCTTTTGTCGTCGGACGCGACAGTAGAATGCACGAATGTAAGTAAACGCTTTTCAGTGGATTTATAATGCTGTTTATTTAAAGGGGAATAGTATATGCCATCGCGTTTTAAATCAGATGACAAGTATGAAACGTGTCTCGTGAAAAAAAGAAAAGAAAAAGATTCTAGTCAATAACAAGCCATTGACCTCCCTTATTTCGGTGTTTATGTTGATTTTTGTTGTTGAGCGAATTATTTATTCTTTCACCTTTCGTATTGAAATATACACTCGTCCGTTCTATTCCCAGAATCATTTTAGAAACATTTTAGACCATGTGATCTTGCTAGCTAACTTAGTTGAGTGAAATGCATGCGTTTGCCGTCGAGCTGACACGAGACATTAAACCAACCACATACCAGTCATATTCGTCTACTTCTCCTGAATGAATACTCTAAAACAATAAGTATATCCCAGGACTTCTCTGTTTTATTTCGCTTGGTGTTCGGAAGCTCTCCGCGAAGCTCCACGCATTAGCTTGACGCTAACTGAAGATCCTCATTCTAAAGAAGACTGGCCAGCATTCTTGTGACATTATCTGCGGAAGTTTCAGAACGCACGACAGATATGCAGTCATAAAATATTTTCAGATGAAATTACAATTCAAAACGTCAATTGTCGCGAAAGCGCCTTTTAAATTTGAATGCTCAAATATCAGAGAGAACGTTCGAATAGAACGCTAATCGAACTCGCCTGATTGTCGCTTGTAACACCAGAGTAATGCTAAAGGTTACAGTTGAAGGTTACAAATAAATATTCAGTTTGTGGCGAGTAGTGAGAATCTAGGGCAACTATGTAACACGAGAAGTGAGGGAGGGGGGGCTGTTATTTTCTTGTTTTGTTTGGCTTATTACATGTGTTGGTTGTACATAAACTTTCGTTGAGATCGAAAGCAAAGGATAGTTTTGCTCGTGACTTGTTGATGAAATGCGATGTTCTGACGCAGACGTGCACTCATTATTTCCGGCTGCAGATAACGCCTGAGTGACATTGACACGTGGTCAGAGTGAACGCATAGCTGTGCTTAGGGAAGAGCTGGAGAGACTAGTACACAACTCTAGCTGCGTGTCACATGAGCACATTATTTAGTTCTGCTGTCTACTTTTGCACTTTAGACTGTAGACTCATTCAGGTCATGTTGCGTAGGCAGTGAAAAGGGTGTCTGTGTTGTTAACAGGGTTGTCATGTATTGGCTTTTATTTGCAGTATGACCACATTAGCTGTACTCACAGTGTACAGAATTCAGATGCATGGCTGGCTGTATCAGAAAGGGCACAATTGCCTTAAGAGACTTCATTAGTACCGAATCCTGCGCTAATGTAGAGAATGGCAATAGTGTCTGTGCAGTGCTGTTTTCTCTGGAGGGCTTTTGTAGGACACAGCAAATGATCCCTTGCTTATTGCTTCTCTCCTGGCATTAAACTGGAAATTAATTAGTCTCATTATGACTCTCACAATGATAGATAAGATCTGGCTCTTGGCTGTATGCACGTTGCTGTCCCAAAAATGCAGAGTGTACGAGTTTAAATCATTGTTTTTGCTGCAAGGTTCAACCAGGTTTGCGTGTCTTTATAAAGAAAGAATAATAATAATAAAAAGTGTGTGTATATAGACATCCAAAGCTGGCTGAATCTTTCAGTCAAAACAAAATTAAACAACTTTCATTTTGATGAGTTTGAGTGCATGACAATAAAGTGTTGAGCAGTCAACAACAGTTTAAACCAATAGGCAGAAACACATATGCATTACAGTAAATGCTTCATTCTCTCTGCAAGAGGGGTGTAAAAAAACAACAACAAGCTTTGACCACAAATTTATATTTGGCAACTCTTCCTGGTTGACTGGCAAAACATTTAAACGAACATCCAGTTGCTTTCCTCCAAAGATTATCGAACATGCTTTATAATTGTTATTGTAGTAAAACCCATCAGCTTTTCCAAGCTCAATTGAAAAGCAAATCAAACTTATGTCCAAGCTTTTATGCGGCCTGTAACGACAATGCCTTTGTTTGCTGACCCCTCCTCCTTCCATCCTCTCATTATACCTCCAGCTGCACATATTTCTCATCTGCTGTTAGCCTCTTTTTGTTCCTCGATGCCCTCAACGTTAGACCAGAAGGCGCAACTCACATCCCCAGGAGGCTATAACGCTGTGGTTGCCATGGCTACATGGTGACACCGGGGCGTGGTAATCAAATATAGGCGACTGCTCTGGATTTCAGTTGCAAATGTGTGCTTTTTTCCCCCTGCATTTGCCTGGACCGTGTCACACCTCACACCTCACGCCCACTCCAACCCCCAACTCAACCTTGGGTTCTTAGACTTGGTCTGTCACACTCCTCGTTTAGTTCTTCGTCTCCTTTCTGAAGGATTTAAGTCCGTCGAGCAGCCGGCAGGCAGTTAGGGCCCCTCTGTCCATTGACAGTGATGCTAATGTCAGGCAGTGCCTTGATGAGAAGAGCTTGCCCCCCAGTACCATAGCCTGTGTCATTGTGATCACAATAGCCTCCATTGTGTTGGTCACTCCTGTGTGAATAAACAGGGTGTGTTTAATTGAGACTGTAGGGTGTGACAATGACACGGGACGAAGTCCAGACAGCATGCTGTGAAGATTGTGTGGAGGCTAGTATGGGTGAAGGTTTGTATGCCACCACGGAAAAAAATAAGAAACTAGTGTGACATAATTCCAAACAAAGTCAGGCTAAAACAAAGAAAAGTTCTCTTCGGCTGGTAAACAGCTTTAAACTACCATTGGTCCATGGCAATTACGTAAATGAGTGGTGCAGGTATGACGTCACTTTATAGGTCAACCGACAGTTAAAATTCACACTGGTTCCCTCGACAAAAACCCAATAGGATTTTCCATAGGCTTTTGGATTATCGCACAAAACAAGCTCTGTGATCAGTTAAAGTTTATGATACTTACACGTTTTGTCCATCAAGATAATTACCACAGATAAACACTACTTTTATGAATTCTGAAGCCTAAATGCAGTCGCCAGAATTAAAAAGCTAAAGGTAGGCTATAAACAAACTACCATGGTCGCTAGAATTCAACGCCACCATCACTAAGCTTCTGAAAACTCTGTTTTTATTTAAAAACATTTTCCCAGAAAGTTTGAGTTAGAATAGTTTATAAGAGCACAAGTATAAGTGAATTGAGTTTACCTGTTCAGCTGATGACGTTTAATCTCTCGATAGCCTCTGTAGTCCCATTTAGCCACTTGTTAGCAACCGCCTTTAACACATAACAGCTTAAAAAAATCTGGTGTTGTAATACTGATGTATTTTATGTTGTAGAATAAAATGTGAAAGTATCTTGAGCTTGTGTTCACCACAGACCTTATTTCAGCCATTTAACCAGAATCCCATTAAAAAAACCCATTGACTTCGAGACGATGAAACCGGAAGTGCTAAAATTCTAACTCATTAACTCATTTTGGCCTACAAAGTGATGTCATACCTGCCTGCACCAATCTAAAGGTGGGTGCTCTTTTGAGGCTTCACCTTCTTTTGGTTAATTTCTTCTAGGGCTGCCCCTTAATAGTTCGACTGAACATTAGCTGACGAGAAGAGTTTTCTTCAACCAAATTTGAATTAGTTGCAGAAAAAAATAACCTCAACATTCATGCAGTATGACAGACAGATTGTTAACATGGCTTGATTCAATCATATTTTTGCATGCAGTGCAGTGTGTAAAACTTAACATTTAATTGTTGAAGTGTTCATTCACAGATTAATTCTCAAAATTCAAGTCACATTCTTGTAATATTTGTGAATATATGCAAAAACTGTCATTGATTGGTGCTTAGTGACAGAGTTCAAACTGCGTGCTTTCCATTTAGCAAGCAAATTTTGAGATTAAAGCAACAAAATGTTGATAGCCTGAATGGTTGGTGGGGACTGGGGACAGACAATTTAACGCCAAATGGACTTGTTTATAAAACTCTGCATCTATTAGAGATAAATTAGAGGCTTTACGGATTAATTATTGTGAATTTGTTTTGGAATATTAAGTATATATGTTTTACATAAAGTAAAGAAGTTAACAAATGAAGCATTTATGAAATTAAGGAACTCATTTGTATGTAAATAAGATTTGTTTAAATTAATTAGGCCTACATTGTTGTTTAATTGAAAATGAAAACATTTCTGGCACAAGTTTTGAAATGTTCAATTTTAAAAACAAACTCGGGCATTGTTCATGTGGTGTCTTTACAGCTGTGGATTACGGCTTTCAAGCTTCTAGAATCCTTGCAGCATATGAATGTTTAAGAAGCTTTAGCTTTTAAATGTGATTCAGAGTTGTGGAGAAAACTAGCCCTGAACTAACTAACAACAACAGGGTCTTTGTACTGTATGATTTGTTAGAGTTTCTTAGAGCTTATTGTGACTGGAAGTAAATCCATTAGTCTCTGTCAGATGTCTCCTCGACATCAAGGAAAATACCTGAATTCTGGATTGTACAGAGCAAAATAAAATAGGGGGTTTTCTAATAGGGGTTAGGTGACCTTCCTGCTGGGCTTTTAGATCAACTCTCTCACACAGCGACAGAGATGCGCTGTGAGCCCTTGAGTCAGGACTGATACTTGACAGACCAATACCAACCGCTACAGGAATCAAGGCAGAACAGCTCTTATACCTCAGCAGAGACGTCCAATTGAAACGGGCTGTTTAAGCATGCTTAAACACGTAGAAGACCCCTTGATCTCCATCTCCAACTGTTTTATTACAGATGCACATGCTCGTCCCAGTACTCTGTTCTGCAAACATCAGCGGTTCAATACTGAATAAATCCTCCTTCTAACTGATGGAATTTAGATAGAGGGGATGAAAAGGAAAAACAGGTTGTTCTTTGTAAAATCCATTAGATAATTTCACTCTTTTTTTTTTTCTTTTTTTTTTGGGAGGAAAATAAATAGTGCTTGCAAAAGTTGAAACATTTGCTATTTTTTTCTTTTTCAGTAATCTGTTACATTCAGATTTATCTTACAATACTGAAGAAAAGGGTTGTCTTCTAGGGTTGACTTTAATATTAGAGTGTACATAAACTATTCTGGATAATTATCAGTGACATTAAATAAATGGCATAGCTTTCCCAGAGAGCCTAGGAATTAAAACGGTAATTAGTTGTATTTCTCAGCTGCCCCTCCCATTGACCAAAGTTTACGCATAGTGGGTTTGTTTGGGCGTATTTCTGTTTGAAGTAGTTAACCGTGGTAGAGTGTCACCATTAGCATTGTCTGTATGTGTGGATGGAGGGTTTGGTAATGGGCTGATGAGTTTGTTGAAGGGAGGTAGATTTGTCTTGCTAATGAGACGAGAGCCACCATGAGAGCAGAGATCAAGTCTCCTCCTGGGGCAGAAGGGAAAGTAGACAGTACTAAATGTTCTATGAAGGACATACTGCTGTCGTCCCTGCCCTTGAGTGACCATGAAGAAAGACATCCAAAGAGAATGATACTGAAAAACAAAACGGCATGTGGAAATTGTCAATTCCTGCTTGTAAAAGCGAATCAACATATCCTGTATCTGAGGCTAAATCACTAAACACTGAAAATGCAACTGCGCATATTATATTTTTCAAAATTCCAAATGATCGGCCACTGATCGGAACCAGCTGATAATCACCTTCTTGGATTCGTATGTCTCAACTTGACGCTTTCATAAACTGATCACATTTTATTGATGCAAAAGACACACTGTGAGAGCCGAGCGGCTGAGCGGTGACAGTTTCTCAGTCTCCACCAGGCTAGAGTAAAATACTAACTTGGTTGTAAGCTGTGTATACTTTAAACTACTTTATTAGATCACTCCTGGCCAATCGGCACTAGCTGCTTTTCGTTTACACTGTGGCCCTCCTTCTACTTTCTTCTGAACTCTTCACCCTCTTCATTAAAGCTCCGGGCGAAGGGTTGCCAGATATCACAAAAAGAGCGAAACAAGCCCTTTAAAAACGCAATATAATAAGCAGACAAGACAAAACTGTTCCGGGGAACAAATATCAACAATATAACTAGTATTACCCATATCCTACAGATTTAAAAGGCAGGAAATGTAATTGATTGATAAAACAATAACATGAGATCATTTAATTTTTACTTAATTTTTTCCCTGTTCATATTATTGAGTTCAAATATAATTATAATAAAAATGTAAGTTTAAAATCAAATCTATGCATTAGGGCTGCACGATTAATCCGCACTCAATTTGGCAAAAGCTGCGATTATTTTATGCACAGTAGGCTTGCTATGATAGTCGGTGTTGACGGTGTTACTGGTGTTCAGAGGCAACACCAGTTACATCACTTGCCCACTGCTGCACCGCCCCCTAGTGTTTTTTTTTTATAATTTTTTTTTTTATATAAAATCATTTAGTTCAGTTAGAGAACAGACACTACAATTAAAAAATGAACGTGTCTGCTTAATAAATCGTGAGCCGAACGAGTCGCAGCACAGATCAGCAACAGGAGCTCTTGCGCAGAAACTCTAAATATGCCCCTCCGCAGATTCCAGGAAATCACTATGGGCATCATACTATTGCTGTAGCTGAATAAACAAAAGATTGAAACGATTTGATAGATTTATGAAATGTTGTCTTTTGTTGGACAAGAGGTTCATAAATGTTTGGAAAGATGTTTGACGCGTTATAAGTGACTCAAACTCACAGTGCTTTCACATAGAGCAGCATTTACTACTGATCACAGAGCCGTACGTCACTAACAAGCTGCGCATAAAAAATAATCGCAGCCTTTGCAAGATAATTTTTTTAAATCGCAGTTAGCCAAATCGTTTTTAAGTGAGATTTCATGTTAATTGCAATTAATCGTGCAGCCCTACATTGTATTAATCCGTAATGTTAAAGCTATTTTATTCTGAGTAATCATGCGGATGTAAGAAAGCTCCCTAAAAACATAGTTTACCCCAAAATTTAAATAGTCACTTATTCACCTTCTTGTCTTTCAAAACACGAATGATTTACTTGCTTCAGTGGAACACAGTAAAAGTAAATGGTGACCACAAATGAAAAGCATTTTCAGTGAATAATTGTTTTTATTGTCAGTCTGCTGTTACACAAAGCTGTCATGTAGCATTGGTACACTTGAAATATATCTCAGCTATCACAAGAACTACTTTTATGGTGCTTTTTTTTTCCTTTTTGGAGTTGGACGGTCCCTGGTTTCCATCCCCTTTCATTGTATGGGAAAAAAGCAGCGTGCACATTCTTTAAAACATCTCTTTTTGTATTTCACTGATTAAAAAAAAGTCATATAGGTTCATAATGACATGGACATGAGTAAATGATGACATAATTGTCATTTTGGGATAAACACTCTCTTTAACTTTGTGTAAAAGCTATTGTTTAGCACCTTATATTACAGTCCTTATGTGAAAGGGATGATGTTTATTTGTGTCTGGTGTTTTGAACGGTCTGAAAGAGGAAGTGGAACCCCCTCCCTGTGCCCTCCACTCTATTCTCCAGAGTGGGAGAGAGAGTGATTCAGAGCAGCACTTTATGTGATTATTTATTTATTGATGTGCTGTATGGTTTCCATGGCAGTGGGTATAATAGTGGGCAGAGAAACGTTCACTCTCCCAGTCACTCAGCCCTCTTTTACTTGAGCTGATGATTTATTTATAAATATTCTGTATGCTTTCCATGGATGTCCATTAAAGCCATTTGCTTAGTCTGTGGCAGGTAGATCTCTGATTGGTCTTTGTGAGTTTTTCTCTTGTGTGTGTTTCTTCATGCTGGCCACTGGTTGGAACTGAATATCACTTATCCTCTCCATCCTTGTCTTTGTCTTATTATATGGCGCTGATAACAGACCTGCACGTCTTCAGTGGTTGTCTAAGAACCCTCTAATCTTGAATCTCCTTTAAGAACCCTAGAGTACACACTTTAGTTGTTCTGGTGTGGTATCGTCTTGAAGATGAGGGTCATGGCTCTCTCAGACACTTGAGTAGATGCCTAAGAGGCCCTTAACTTTGTCCTAAAGGGCCTCTTAATTCCCTCAAGAGAAAAGGTACAGGCACAAATGACAATGAGATCAGAATGTTTTAGGGATAAAAGAAAGTGGAAAAAACTCAAGATATCTTGTACTTTTCACATTTTGAAATGATGAATGTTAAAAATTTAACCAATATATATTACATAATTCTCTCATTGACTTCTGTTATGCTAGTACATTAATCAATTGTGGTCATATTCTAGAATCCTCCAGCAAAAATGACACACATTACCTTTGCACCAACATTTTATAACCAAAATGTTTGGCTGAAATATATATATTTGTTTTGCAAAATCATTTAGGAGAAATGAAATCATTGATAAAAAGGGTTAGCACTTCTCCAAAGAAGCCTTTTGACTATGTCAGCATATTTTGTGCACACAATGTTAATAAACTACAACAGGTGAACATGTCAGCAGTGCCTATGTGACCGAAAATGAGCAATTATTGCCCAACGAGTGAAAAGAGTAGCAAAAGAGTTTGACTGCAATATTGAGAAGCATTACTGAAGGACTTTACAACCCTCTACAATGCGAGTTAATCACGCGCATATGCAGTTAGCCAATGGCTAGTAAATTGTACGATTACAGTCGCCTGTAATTGAGTTAGACGCAAAAAAAAAAAAAGTTTAGCGCAGATATAATTTCATTGCCTGCTGAGCTTTACACACTGTGGCTTGGCTGAGAGCGCTCTGTCGCTTTCTCTTACACACACACAGTGAGAAAAGAGAGTGTGTATATATAGGGCTCATTGACAGAACTGTCAGACCAGCGCTGCGTCGTCGTGAAAGTTTGATCATTTGCACGCGTTTTTAAGCCTTGCCAATTTAAACATTCAAGCGCAAGAAGACGCGAAAGATAACTTGTGCAAACTGCACATCCGAAGCACGTGCCCAGAAAGCCATGTCTGACAGCACGTGAATACTGAATTGAGCCCTCTTTCACGTCGTCTTGTGCTTGAACTGACAATTTCACACAAAATGATGTCAAAATGCCCATTTTGGCGAGTATCTTATTAAACATAGTGTCTTAAGTGAACGTAAACAGTCGAGAGAGAAAACACATGTGTATCAGTATATTGGATCAGTGCATTTTATCTTAAAGTGACATCAGCCTAATATTCCTGCTGCTGCCTGTGTTTTTAATGTTAATCAAACAACAGACTCACTGCAAAGAATCATTCAATGCTTTCCAAATTTAATTACTGAAACTTCATTTTTGGTTTTGGCTAAATGAAAATTGTGTTTTGGTAAATAAATAAAACCAAATATATTTGTGATTGACTGTTGTAGTAATCAGTGCCCTCTTTCTGTTCTCTCCAATGCTCTTCACTTCCACAGACCCTCCTGGTTTGATGTGTCCGATAATAGGGATGTCTCCAGATAAGAAAGCTGAATCTCCTGGAGCGCAGGGCGTGTGTGGAGCTGGAACTCTCCCTGAAGCAGAGAGTGCTTCCAGTCCCATGGCTACCAGTCTGGACCAGATTGTTCGTACTGGAGCATTGAGTGTGGTAGCAGGCGAGTCTGAAGATGACGAGCTAACCAACCTGAACTGGCTTCATGAGAACTTGCTGCAGAACTTCACACTCGGTGGACCCGAGGCACAACCCATCAACAGCCCGTTGTTTGACATCGAGGGTGGCGGTGGATCGCCACACAGTAACACCGCCTCGTCTGCCTCCTCTGTCTCTGCGGGAAGTGAAAGAGATCCTTACAAGTCAAAGCCTCCCTTCTCTTTCTCCTTACTGATATACATGGCTATTGAGCAGTCGCCCAGCAAATCTCTCCCAGTAAAGGACATCTACGGTTGGATCCTCAAGCATTTTCCATATTTCTCCAGTGCCCCTACTGGCTGGAAGAACTCAGTGCGCCACAACCTGTCCCTCAACAAGTGCTTCCGTAAAGTAGAGCGAAGCATAGGAAAGGTAAGAACTCAAGAAAACGGAACATTCCCTTGTTGTGTATGTAAGGGATAGACAGACAGTCAGTCATTAACATCAGGTCTTCTATCATGTTGAAGTAGGGATGCACAATATTGTTATTTATTTTTTTTATTTTTTCTTGAATGGGTCAGTATTGGATATTTAAATGTGGACCAATGTTGTTGTTATTAACTAAAAGTAAAACTATTAAAAATCAAACTGAAAAAAAATCTAAATTAAAGTATGTTCCCTTCACAACTAAGTGAAATAAAATGTTTAAGTTGACATACCAACATGAATAAAAAAACTGAAATAAATAAATGAAGTAAAGCTAATTCAAATAATATTAATAAATTCTAGAATATTATTTAAATAATACTAAAACCTGTTGTTGACATTTATTTCTGCCTCTTTAAATTATATATATATATATATATATTACTTTTGCTTTTTGTTAAATGTTGGTTTTAGCTAATCTCAAAACGTATATTCATGTTTTGTATTGGACTTTATAATGCCGTGAGGCCTAAATTCACTGGTACAATTTGAAATGATAAATTTTAGTTATAGTGTTTTTAATTTTGAATATATTTAGGGCCATGATCGATAAATGGCATTAAATAATTTTCATCTTGCCAGTATCTGCCAGAATTTTAATATTGATGCATCCCTATTACGAAGGGGTTTATTTAGCAATAATGATCGTCTTACTGCACATTATTTCCAAAATTATTAAATTAATGGGCTTAAAATTAGGGCTGTCAAGCGATTAATAAAAAAAAAAAATCTAATTAATTACAAGATGTGCTGATTATTTTATCTAATTAATCAGAAATTAATCACACATCAAATTTGTCTGAGAAATTACTCCCAAAAGATTGTTTTAAGTCCTTGTTAAATTTGAAAAGCATTAAAGAGACATTACAAAAAGTGGTTTTAGAAATAAATATTTTATTAGATATTTATTAGAATTTATTACACATAAACCTTTAGACTACAAGGGTCATGTTTTCTGTCAAAAGCTGCATCTGAATTGGTATTTAGATATACAGACCAAAACAGTTTGGTTACCAACATTCTTCAAAATTCTTCTATGGTACACAAAATTCTTCTATGGTACACAAAAGAAAAAGTAATGCAGGTTTGAAACACCATGAGAGTGAGTAAATGTAAATAAACTGAATTTTCATGTTTGGGCAAATTATCCCCAAAATATTTTTTTTTTTAATTTTTTTTTAAGTGATACTCAAAATAAGAAACTAAAACTGCCAGTAGGTATGTCTAAATGAGTAAGTCACTGAGTCATTCATTCATTGGATTCGTTCAAACGGCTGATTCATTCAGGAGGAATTAAGTGGCTCTCTTTATGAATGGGCCATTGAATTATTTGTTCACCCGATTTATTCGCTCAATACGTGAATTCATTCAGAAACGAAACACCAGGTGTGTTCGACTTGAAGCGGTTCTGCGCAGACCGATAGGTATATGTCCTCAATGTATCGCAAGAGCGATTCTGTCTGCTCTCTAATCGATCTCACTGTACTTTGTTGTCATATCATAAAATTGACCAAAAGCAGAAAATATTGTCTGTGATATTGCTCAACTATATCATAAAAATTCATACAGGGGCATTTTGCCCAAATATCTTGCATCATAGGGGCATTCTTCTAACTGCATTCTATAGGCTCCATCACGCATTGAGCTGTTGCACTACTTCCTGTTCGTCACCAATCAACCGTATGAAATGTAAGATGACCTATGTAGTTCTAGGGCAGGGTGGGTTGGGTAGGTTAAATGTGTTAAATCATTTTAATCGTGTTCTTTTTCCATACCCAATTAAATTAACACGTTAAATCGACAGCCATACTTAAAATATTAATGAGGGTTGAAATTATTTTTAATATGCATGATCGCAATGTGCTGTACGAGACATGAAATCAGCAGAGTGGCCTCATTGACCTCAGAATGCTGCGACTGACCAATCACAATCAAGTATTCCAGAGAGCCTTGTTGTAATAAATTAGAATAACATCTTTTTCTCAAGACTGGTTCACACAACATTGCTGCAGAGAACTCGCTCAGATGTTAACTAACTGGGTCAGTGTATAAAGTAGTGCAGGGCTGACTGCAGTGTGCTAACAGGCTTGTCAAGAGGGATATTGGTTTAGGGCTTTTTGAAAACCAATGTGTTCAAAGCAGGGCACGCAGCCAGTTAAATGAAGTGAGGCAGATGTTTTCATTTCTTCTATGTGAACCGTAGATGGCGAAATGATTTATGGAACGGTGAGGACAGTATGTTTCATTAACGTGAATCTGTGGGTTTCATATGTCTCAGCCTGGTGTCTGTTGCCATGGCAATGTTTCCTCTTTCCTGTTTATGAACACGGCTAGTGAAGTGAGTCAAGGTCATATTCCCCCTGCAGGACCACACCTCAGACAAAGGGTGATGAGTCCTTTATTCAAACACACACAAAACCCCTCATGCAAACACAGTAGAAGCCACCATTCCACATCCTTCCCATATGGTCATTATAGTTTCATGATGATTCAAAATGATAGTTTTGCATTCATGATGTGTTCATGAGTGTATAGTGTAAGATCAGACAGACAGATGGTCCTGTTGTCATTTAACCTGAGCCGTTTCCTCACACCACCATGCTGAAATCATTCTTGCGCTTCTGACTCCTCCCCTCTCTGTTCCTTCTAGACCAATGGGAAAGGCTCTCTGTGGTGCGTTCACCCCGAGTTCCGGCCCATGCTGATGCAAGCCCTGAAGAAGCAGCACTTCCCAAATGCACATGCCTTCTGCACCCCTCCTGCCTCCCCTCCTAGGTATAAACACTGGCCCGATTATACAACAAATTGATAATTCTGACATTTATCAACAATGCTTATATAGTGCTTACTAAGATTTCAGAAGTATACTCTGCAAACAGACAAGCACTTCCAGTGTAGACGGCTTTTTTTTAATTTAATGTGGGTGATTTAGTTTTTATGATGCTCTGTTCATGTTTGGTGTTGACCAAAATTTAGGTTGTTTACCAAAAAACACCACAGCTTGCTGCATTAGTATAAAATGTCTATTCAGCTGCAGTCACAGACTTACAGATGCGTGTATATTGGTGGTTAGAAATGTTGTTCATTGAGTTGTATTTATAATATAGTGGTTCAAATCTTGATTCACTGGTATTTAATTCTAGCTTTTTTTGCAGATTTATCTGATACTCCGTTTGATTAACACCCTTTTTAAAATGCATTTTTAAATAACTTGTATCTTAGGTAGGAAAAATAAAGTACTTCAGACAGTTTTTGTGGCAAAACTAGCTTTTAAATTAAGTGTATTTTGTTGCCATTCATTAGCACATAATGTAATTTAAAATTTTAAATATGGTACACAAATATTTTGCATCATAAATCAATTCCCAAGCCTGGCATCTTAAAACAAATCAATATAAACTTTTAATTTTGAAGTTTTTTCCACAAAAGGAAATTTTTAAAATTATATACATGTATTAGCTTTAATGCAGTTATCAAAATAACAAAAGCAGTTGTACGTAAAAAGTTTTTATTGACTTTTAAAATGTCATTTAACTTGCATTCTGCAAAGGATTGGACATTTTTTAAAAATACTCTATCCTCAAATAATCATCAAAAATCAGCTTTTTTCATAAAATCTGTAATTTAATTTTCTTTCTCAATATGTTTTATTAGAATAATATATACATGCACAAATAAACTTAGCAGAGATTAAATCAAAAGATCCTTCATATTTTTCTTTTACACACCACAATCCAACAAATATTAAAGTTACAGTTTAATATGTACAATTATACAATCTATAATTTTCTGTAGCTGTTTGGATGTAGTAAAACACCCACAGATGAGTCATGCTTGCATTTTCTTTTGTCACCGTCCATAATTCTAACCTTAAAATCAGGATTTAAGCATAAAATAATTTAATTCATGTGAAAATAGGATGGAGAATTGAACAAAGTTGTAACCTGGCTCAGAGAAAGATAGGAATCATGTCTTGTTTGTTGCAGTTTTTCTGGTGAATAAGGGATAATACAAGACTTCTTAACCTTACAAATCGAAAGCAGAAATGCTACGAAAAGCACATCGTATTTTGTGAGAAAGTGTGACATGGTAGAGCAAAACTATTTTTGGAATCAGCAAGAGTTAGAAACTAGTATTGGAATTCAATTGTGGTGTTATTAGGCAACACAAGTGATTCATGAGATAAAATAGTTTCAAGATCGATACATTCAGGATTTTTATACATGCATCAAGTTTTGAGTCTTGTTCAATTAAATGTAATATATATATATATATATCACACACACACACGGTTGTATTGTATTACTATAGAGGTGTAGAGAATATCCAACAGGTGTGTTTAATATCTTCTCACTCTTTCTCTTCACTCTGCAGTGCCTCGTCTCCTCCTCATCACCTTTTCACTTCAGAGCAGGGCTGTGCCCTAAAAGGTTAGTAGACTTCATCAGGTCTGTTCAGAAAATACATGACCTGGTCACATTTTACACACCATTATCTGACATATCATCACACATTGAAGCTTATCATTCATCTCAGCTCTTTTCGTTCCGCTCACCCTGTACTTGAAGTCTACACCGTCCTCATAGATGCCATCTCTTTCCTGTATTTGGTAACCTTGACAACCAAGGCACTGGTACTTTGAAATTAGAAAGAGACTGTTTCGCTCCTGGGTGGAAGTGACTCATTCATTTAAACACACACACACACACACACATACACGCACACATCACATAGTCAATATTTGTGTGCATCAAAGATTTCTTTCTCTTTACAGAATGTGATTTTGATGCTGCCACTGCCATGATGCTGTTAAAGTCTGCCTCTGAGCAGAACATTGACTCATGTAAGAGACCACCATCACATACACCAACACCTCATTTTTTCATCCTCTGCTTCTTTTTATTCATGTTTTACATCTGGTTTATTTGAATCAAGACATGCATATATTTAACTGTTCACATAATCACAGCAATCATGTATGTGTGTAATGTATATTGGCTGTTATGTTATTGGTTTCAAATGAGGATCATCCAATAAAAAATTAGCGTTAGAACAATCAATTTATAATGTTACAAATTATTTATATTTAAAATTAAGGCTGTTCTTTTGATAATAATATATATTATATTATTCATATTAATTAATATTAATATATAATCAAATAATCCTGAAACAATTGCAGCACATTTGTTTGTTTGTTTTCAACACTTATTATAATTACAGTGTTTCTTGAGCAGCAAATCTGCACATTTGAATGATTTCAGAAAGAATCATGTAACAGAAGATTGGAGTAATGACAGCTGAAAATTCAGCTTTGCCATCAACATAATAAATTTGATCTTACAGTAATTAATAATACTGTCTAATCATCAGTTATCACTCTGCTTATGATTTCTCAGACCCAGACCAAGAAGGACCCATAGATCTCTCCCGAAGGGACTTGGTGGTTGTGAGTCGGGATCCAAAGCAGGATCACAACTACAGCAGCACCCCTGTCCCGCCCTGCCCTCGCCAGATGCCTCTTTCACAGCCAGTCAACTTCAGCCTGGGTTTGCACCATGATCAGGAGAGGGAAGGCCGGGCTCGATGGCCACGCAACCCGCTGCAGGGCCAGCTTTTAGGGAAGAGGAGCAGGAGAGATTCTCGGTCTGACGTGGACGAGGAGCTCAAGGAGGCGGCCGGCTCGCTTCTACACCTGGCCGGTATTCGCACCAGTTTAGTCGCCTCAAGACACAAGAGCAGGAAACTCAGTAGAAAATGAACCCAATTCCCAACTCCAACTCCATCCTGTGGCCTGCCCAACCTTTCTCTTCTGGTTTGGTGTATCTTCCTTCTTGTTTGTAGTTGTTGGGGTGTTTTCTTTCCTTTGGTCTTTTAACTGGGATAACATCCCGGTCCACTCATCAAACATGGCAATACAAACACAGGAGAGAAAAGCCATACTGACATGTCATATGTACAGAAAAGAATCCGATTTGAATGAACAGCCCACATCAACTAGTTTATAACTGGAGGGTTTGAAGTTAATCATAAAAAAAAAAAAGAGAGAGAGAGAGACACTGTCAAAAAGCTTCAAACTTAGAAGATTTGCATGCTTCCACCTCTAAATCAACAAACTTATTTATACGGACAATGAATGCATGGATTTTCAAGCTCCCAAGACCTCTCACGCTTCACCAGAGCGGGGGGGGGGAAAGCGGGAAAAAAAAGAAAAAAGATTTTTGAAAGTGCCATTGATTTTGGATCATAACATAAACATGATACAAAGAAGAAATGCAATAATTAGTTGACCTAAATACCTGTAGTTATTTTATTTTTGTACTGCTGGTTTATATATTGTGTGGTGGTGGTGACGGCATGCCCCTGGGAGCCTTTTGCTGCCGCAGTTATGATGTCAAAACCATGTGACTCCTCCCGTGCATCCTGATTGGATCAGTTTTGCATCCCCATCCTGACCACTATGACTGGAGAACAGCTTGAAAGAAACAGCTTTTTGTTGCATGCCCATCAGCCTCAGTGTTTCTCAGAAGCTAGCGATCTGTATAATCAGGTGTTGTGCTATTCCACGTGCACTCACTGACTTGATTAAATCATTGCCCATGCGCATACTGCCTGCTTTTGGAGCGCTCTAAATAGCGGCCAATCAAAACAAGAACCTCTTTACCTCTATTATAACACTCTCCCCTCTTCCTGCTCCTTGACTTTTTGTTGGCAAGAGCGTCACCTCTACCTGAATCTGGCCTTTATCATCTTTTTCTTGGTTCAAAATGTGTGAAGAATCCTCCAGTAGGGGTTGCTGTGTGGACCGCCTCTTTCCACTGCTGCTTTTGAGACCTCCAGAGAGTTCCCAGGGCATGAGAGGAAACCAGAGACAATGTGAACTCCACAATAAACACGCCTGCAAGCTGAGACAAAGACATTCTCCCATCACTGCGGCTCGCGGATGGTGCTGATCATGGGAGAAAGGATGACAGGAACTGAAGCTGGGGAGAGTGGACATTATATTTAATGAGCTAAAGGTGATAGGATATCCAACCGGATGTGAAGTGAGAACTGTGCTACTCTGGACTCCCGGCCGTACTTTTTTTTTTTTTTTTTTTTTGAGATCGCCAAAGTTGCTGCTCACAAAACTCGCCTGGCTGTGTGTACCCTGTGGTCCCGGACCTTTAGGTTGTTTGTTTATGATTGGGTTTTTAAGTGTTTGTTTGAGGCTACATTAGGATTTTATATACCCAAGCATGTGAAATTGTGAACTATAACTGCCACTTGCCCCCTTACACTGGCAAACCAGAACTTCTTGTTTGAGTTGATTATTATAAAACTGCCTATCCTTGTGAAGCTCTTTCTGTCACTTTAACCATGGCTGCCAATTCCTCCCCTCCCAGCTGTACATAGTGCTACTACAGGATGCAAGTATTAATGCAGGGAGGGGGACCGAGCAGTAGTTTTAGAATTTGAGGCCAATTCTGAAAACAGCTGCCTATTAATTATTATTGTTATTAATATTAATTATTATTATTAAGATATGGTCCACTAACTGAGTTGCCACTTCCCATCAATTCTGTCATGTTTGTCTGCCATGTATGTGGCAGTCTGAACCTGATTTTTGATTTTGTAAGCTAACCTCTGTTAATAAAAGGTTTATAAAGTTTATTTTTGCCAAAGATATGCAATTGTTGCATTATATATGGTATTAAAGAATAAAAGAGTTTTTTCTTTTACTGATTTATTGTTTGTTGTTTGTGATCTTTCTGGATTCTGAAAGTAATTCCAACGATATCTTTCGTCTGTCATTATCGTTATATCTGTGGTGTGGTCTTCCCTATTATCATAGAATTAAAATGATTATTAATTCCAAGCCTTAAGGCCCTTACTGAATACTGCGGACACAGTGTTCTGATTTATATTTTTTGAAAAATATTAAGTGAAAAGTATTGTAAGCAAGTAGGGATAATTCCCAAACAGCAAATGCAACATTGTTGTCAAATAACCTTATGAAATTGCACGTTTTATTCAGCAAGTAGCCTATCCAGTTGTAATCTAAGAAATTATAACTTATTGATCACGATTGTGTAAAAATTCCTTAAATTTGGCGGTCCAAAGAAACATCGACTCAAGAAAGACGTTAATCACGGCTGATATTATTTCAGAAACATCCATCACACTGGAACTGAAAGGTCGTGTCTTGTGAGATACGTTATTCCACGCAGTATAACTGTTCATTTAGTGTAATTACGCATACAGAATAAACAGTGCACAGAATATATTCTATATTTTGCAGCAACTGTGAAAGTGCAATGTTTGTTGGTGTTTGTGACCTGCTTCTTGCTTTTGGTGGATTACAGCGCCATCCAGTGATCAGTTGAAGTCACAAACTCTTGAAATTCCCGAGAAACCTGGCCTGCTTTTAAACTCCGTTTTATGTTTATGTGTACAGAATTAGCCATATAATATAATCATGATTTATTATAAAAACCTGGTCATCATTGAAATGTGCAATCCAATGGAGCACATTCAGCACAGGCATTGCTTTTTTAAAAGTAATGATTAAAAATAGATTTTTTAAAATGATTTTAAAGCTATAAAAGTTGCAGTGATCTGCTCTCTGCCTTCTCCGTGTGTGGCTCTCTCACTGTCCAGTGTCCACTGTTCCCTTGACTTGCGGCATTGAACCCCTGGCCTTGATACATGAGCCATATCTTCATAACAGATTCCTCTTCTTTGTGGACTTCCTAAGCCCATTTGAGGTTTGAGTTCAGGGTGCCATGTAGCGCAGCTGGTGTAACTGCCACACACTCCCACCGCTCACAAACACTGCTGCCTAAAAAACAACCCCAGCAGAACCACAGCTCTCTGTATCAGAGCAGGTGCAAAGATAAGAACAGAGGCAGGACTTGGACAGAGTGAAACTCACTCCTAACTTGTCATGTGCCTCAGTTTGTGTAAAGCAGCCTGCTGCGCTTTACTTTAGTGTGAATGTCCAGTGAAGGATTTATTAATGTACTGTAAGTCCATTCGACTTAAAACTCCCAGACATCCTCTCTCATACTGTGGGTGGCCAGTGAGGTTACTGTGACCTTGAACAAACCATTCCAGTGCTGAAGTACTGGAATACTTGCGATAAGAGGGGATGATGGCAAGGGCTATAAATGTCTTCTCAGTTTCAACACACATGAGAAATGAAATAATACAACAGACAAAGGAAAACTATTTGAATGGACCTGGAGGTTTTTATTTTATTTTGTGTAATTACATTTATATGATGGTTGTTCTTATTTTAAAAAATGAACAAATATACAAAACACACTCCTCATCTCAAAAACTCACTCCTCAATTCTCAAAATCTCCTCAGTTTCATTTTTAGCATATTTCTCTGTCAGCAGTATGAGCACAAATCCTTAATGGGATAGTTCACCCAAAAAGAGAAAATTAAATGTTGTTCCAATCTTGTATGCCTTACTTTCTTCCATGGATCACAAAAGTTATTCTGTTTCAATGACTTTTGTTATCTTTCATTGTATGGAAAGGCCAGTAAAACATTTTACAAAATATGTGACCCTGGATCACAAAACCAGTCATAAGTCGCACAGGTATAGCCTATTTGTGGCAATAGCAAACAATAGATTATATGGGTCAAAATTATAGATTTTTCTTTAATGCCAAAAATCATTTGGATGTTAAATAAAGATAATGTTCCATGAAGATATTTTGTAAATTTCCTACCATAAATATATAAAAAAATTATTTTTGTGAGTTAATGCAGCACAATCGAGGACTTCATTTGGACAAATTTAAAGGCGATTTTCTCAATGTTTCGATTGTTTTTGCACCCTCAGATTCCAGATTTTCAAGTAGTTGTACCTCGGCCAAATATTGTCCTATCCTAACAAACCATATGGAAAGCTTATTTATTCAGCTTTCAGATGATGTATAAATCTCAATTTAATAAAAATGACCCTTATGGCTGGTTTTGTGGTACATGGTCACATATCTCAAAGAAGAAAAAGTCATACAATTTTGAAACATTGTGAGGGTGAAATGATGTGATGCCAGAATTTTGTTGAAAGATTAAGAGATCTACATTATTCATACTAAAGATATCACCTAATCTAAGTTTTTAAAGGGATACTACACTTTTTTGGGAAATAGGCTCATTTTACAACCCCCCCAGAGTTAAACAGTTGAGTTTTACCATTTTTTGAATCCATTCAGCCGATCTCCGGGTCTGGGGGTCCCACTTTTAGCATAGCTTAGCAAAATGAATTGAACCAGACAAGACGGTTAGCATCTCTCTCAAAAAAATGAACAAAGAGTTTCGATATTTTTCCTTTTTAAAACTTGACTCTTCTGTAGTTACATCGTGTACTAAGACCGACGGAAAATGAAAAGTTGCGATTTTCTAGGCTGATATGGCTAGGAACTATACTCTCATTCCTGCGTAATAATCAAGAAACTTTGCTGCAATACCATGGGTGAAGCAGGCGTAATGATATGACGCAGCGCATGCTGCCTGATAATAGGCCACTGAGCTGGGGACAATTTTCAGGCGCTGCCTGTACTATTTTCATTACGCCTGCTGGACTCATGGTACTGCAGCAAAGTTTCTTGATTATTACGCAGGAATGAGAGTATAGTTCCTAGCCATATCAGCCTAGAAAATCGCAACTTTTCATTTTCCGTCGGTCTTAGTACACGATGTAACTACAGAAGAGTCAAGTTTTAAATAGGAAAAATATCGAAACTCTTTGTTAATTTTTTTGAGAGAGATGCTAACGGTCTTGTCCGGTTCAATTCATTATGCTAAGCTATGCTAAAAGTGGGACCCCCAGACCCGGAGATCGGCTGAATGGATTCGAAAACGGTAAAACTCAACTGTTTAACTCTGGGGGAGTTGTAAAATGAGCCTATTTCCAAAAAAAGTGGAGTATCCCTTTAACACTAGTGCGTTATTCCACATTTTCCTTATTTATCCTCATTTTTGCCTCAAAGCAGCATATGGTTTCAGCTGGTCACACCTGTGTTATGGTGGATTGAGTTGGTGGTCAGTGCACTTGGGCGATGTGCACCAGGGAGTACAGTGTTCCATCACTAGTCTTTGGTGAAGGCACCATGGCTCCGTTTTGCCCTGAAGAGATCTCTGTGCGGTAAATGTGCGCACGCGTTTTAAAGCAGCCGAACCGGCTAGTCAGAATGAAGAAATCCCTCTTGAAGGTTTTAGTGAAGAAGGCGTAGAGAAATGGGTTTGAGCAGGAATTTATGGGGTAAAAAAGCACCAGCAAGACTTTAGCATGAGAAACTGTGATCAGTGGTAGTTTTAAGGCGGCGGAGATGGCGAAAAACGAGATGGGCGCCATACACAGGAAGTCTGTGAAGATGAGCACGGCCATGCGCTTGGCTATACGCATGTCTGCGTTGGCAGGAACGAAGGCAGGGTTGCGGACGGTCAGGTAGATGCGCATATAACAGACACACACAACCAGAAAAGCGGCTACGTTGAGTATGAGTAACAGCACCACGTATCCTTGTGAAAGCACCGTTTCTACATCCATGGGCAGGCAGATGCTGGTCTTCCTGTAGCTGCTCACTCCCAACATGGGCATCAGAGCAGTCAGCAGGGCGAAAAGCCACCCCACTGCCATCACTGCGCAGGCATGGCGCAGGCGCAGCTGGCGTTCCAGCTCCATGGCATAAGTGATGGTGTGCCAGCGCTCCAGGGTAATGGCGGTCAGGGTGTAGACGGACAGCTCGCTGGAGAAGACCGTGAAGAAGCCGGCCACATGGCACCCTGCTCCCATCTGCCAGTCAATGCCATAGTTGTAGTAGTGGGACTGCGTGTAAATATCCACGCCGGCGATGAGCAACAGGTAAATTCCCATGCAAAGGTCCGCGAAAGCCAAGTGGCACATTAGAAACCTGGGAACGGTCAGTTTGTAGCGACTGGTTAGGAGCACCAGGAGAACAACTAAATTTCCCACGATGGCCAGTATGCAGATGAACCAGATCAGAACACGTAGGAACATAAAACCCATGATGTCTTCGCAAGGGTTGAATGCATCTGGTGTAGGGTAGCAGGTCACTTCTATCACATCCTTACAGTGGTCTTTGAAAAAATCTGGCTCCAGGCTGAGGGCACCGGGGTCGTTACACATTTGATTCTTTACAGATCTGTGTGAAACACAAAAAAATATCTGAGTGTACAGTAGGTTTTCAGTGTTAAAAGAATAAAATGAAAAAATCTGTCACCATTTACTTACCCTCATGTTGTTTCAAACCTGTATGACTTTTTTTCTACCATGGAACAGAAAAGGATACGTTTAGCAGAATGTTCATGCTGCTCTTTTCCATACAATGAAAGTGTATGGTGACCAGCTCTTAAAATGACAAAAATCATCATAAAAGTAGTCCATAAGACATATTGGTCTTACAATATTCCAAGTCTTCTGTATGCTTCTATATGAGCGCTTTGTGTGAAGAAAAGTCAGTTTGTGTATATTTAAATGTGTTCAGTTAATATCTTTTTCAGCATTTTGGTATCAGTAAGGCCTAAACATCGCTTATTCTTGTTTTTCTTGTAACCTTGTAACCAGATTGTACGGAAATGTAAGAATGAAATTGTAAGAATTCATACGAATTATCCACGAATTCGGCAAAAGGTAAAATATTTCAAATAATTGCCACGAGAGTGCGCTGGAATGCACTGGAACATTCCGTCTGATCTTCGCATGTAATTTGCCTGTTTAGACTAAAGCATAAAAAAACAGCCGACAGGCTGAATGAAAATGAAAATTCACTTTCTGACAGTAGGTGGCACTTATAGAAAAGCAGAAATTACCCCAATACACAGAGTGCTGCGCAACTTTTGGTTTCTGGCACATGCTTGTCATAAAGAAAGGAATTCAAACAGCTGTTCAGATTTTTGTATTAGCCATACTGTTTATCCATCAACATCAAATACAAGAGTACAGAAACTAAAGAGCCGGTTCCAGATGTCGGGCAGCAAAATACCAAATCCTAGTTTTATGTAACATCAGTGAATCTGGACATGTGACCAAAAGTGCATATTTTATTGGTTGGCCAGCTTTATTCGCTATGCGATGGAAAAGCAATTCTTACGCATTGACGATACACGAATATCTGTGTCAGTCATAACTGACTCACAGCTGCTCATCCAAATTAAAGTGTTTATCGCACAGAATATTCGTCAGGTTGTGAACAGACCTTTATGGAGCTTTTTTGTCATTTTTGCCAGCTTTAGCGCTTTTTGGGACCATCTATTTATAGTGTATGGAAAAGAGCAGCGTACACATCCTGTCTAATAACTCCTTAGAAACCACATAGGTCTGGAACAATATGAGGATGAGTAACTCATAACAGATTAAACAGATGTGATGTAATTGAATGTAATTTTGTAACTGACTTGTGCTTCTTGAAGTTTTTGAAGGCGCAGCAGTGGCTGGGGTATGTCAGATTGGCTTGCGTGAGCTCAGTAAACAGCTCAAGGCTTGGAAGCCTCCTTAGAGAGTAGACCGAGATGGCTGTCAGAAGCTTAAGGGTCCTCAGCATGCTTTCTGGTAGCGTGTGGATGGCAGTACGTGAGATGTCCCTGTAATGACAGCAGCAACATTTCAGTGTCTAATGCAGGATTTGATGTGCGTAGATTGTTGTTGAACTATATGCACACACTAATTGTGTACAAACCAGGTAACAGGTTTGTGTGAGTGTAACAATTGCTGTGAGAGCTTGTCCTGAGGACATAGAGTGGGTGTATGGTTTGTCCAGCTGGTGAGTTGTATTGTTGTTGAAAGTCAGAGTTGTTCATGCTTACAGAACGATGGGGCCTTCAGCTCCTATAAAGGCGTAACTGTGGATGTGATTCAGCTGCTGGTTTCCCATGAGAAAGCTGTGAGAAAGAGACAGAAAGGTATTAGACGAAAGATTAGAGGTTTTATGTGAGATGCTAATTTATAAATGTATAAAAAAAATATATAACTGAACTCACAGTTTCTCAATTTTGGTACCATTGAATGCATAGCTGTCTATCTCACGAATCCCATTCTTCGTTAATCTCCTACAAAGAGTACATTAAGATATACATTTTTAAATGAAGTCTCTTATTCTCTCCGAGGCTGCATTTATTTAATCAAAAACACAGTAAAACAGTAATATTGTGAAATATTATTACAATTTAAAAGTAACTTTTTCTTTATTAATATATTTAAAAAAGTAATTTCTTCCTGTGATGCAAACACTGTAAAAAATGTCTAACCCTCCCAAATCAAAAATTTCAAGTGACCGATAACATCAAAATTTTTCAATTGGCCCAAGTGAAATTCTTGTTGCAATAGTCTGTTAACATTGGCTCAATGAGAAATAATACGTCAGACTAATTGAAAAATTTAGATGTTATCGGTCACTTGAAATTTTTGACTTGAGGATGTAATTTTTTATTACAGTGAAGCTGATCATTAATCCAGTCTTCAGTCACATGATTTTTCAGAAATCATTATAATATGCTGATTTGGTGCTCAAGACACATTTCTTATTATTATCAATGTTGAAAACAGTTCTGCTGCTTAATATTTTCTTGGTGGAAACTATGATACGTATTTTTATTTATTTTTTATTTTCTGGATTCTTTGATTAATAGAAAGTTCAAAAGAACAGCATTTATTTTAAATATATATTGTTTGGAACATTACACATCTTTACTGTCATTTGATCAATTAAACATCCTTGCTGAATACAATTATTATTATTATTATTATTATTATTTTATAATAGTATATAAAGTATAAATCTGTTACATTTTCATGTATGGTAAACTTTTTTTTAAATTTTATTTAATGTAATTTTGTGTAATATTATATATATATATATAAATTTAGCAGGTAATTTAACAGCAGTTGAAAGTAGCTTGTGTTTGTCATTTACTCCAAGACAAACTATTCAATTTAAATGCAAGTATAGTGTGCATTATTATTCAATAAATCAACAACCCGTCACATCATTCATTCCTCACATAAAGAAGAACTCTTTGGGAATAATCAATCACACAGCAGCACTTACAGCTCAGTTATGGTTGCATTGGTCAATCCGAGGAAAGCGTTACTGGGAATTCTCTCTATGTGCATGTTATCTTGTAGATCACTATAACATAGATTTGATATAGCAGATTTGAACAGAATATAGATAATTTATTCTAATATGTATACATTAAGACAGTAACACGGGATGAGTAGAGACTTACAATAGAAATTCAAGAGCAGCGGAGTTGATTTTTGAAAAATCAGGCAGGATTTTAAGACCAGTGTTTGATATTGTCCTGGAGGAAAACACATACGCACACATGCACACACAACACACAGAGAGAGAGACAGACAGGGAGACAAGTAATGAATGTAATATGTCAGAATGGCATTTGTATTTTGTCTTTACATCTGTAGCCTATGTTTCTTGTGAGAAACATTTGATATGGAAATTGACCCGTGATTCTGCTTTTATTGAGGTCTTTCAGGACACTTAACATAAATCAATTCTAGGCTAAAACTAATGTGGGAATATGCTCCCTTTAAATTGCTGAACTACAGCTTGAAACCACAATGATTCAGACTTTACTAGACCCAAGAGTAATGAAGACAGAAAATAACTCACAGATACCGTAGCTTTGGAAGTCTCCAGAAGGCATCTCTGTGCATCACAAGGTTTTTGGATTTTGTTATAGTTCTGTCAGATAGGTGGATAGGTAGGTTATTATGTGTTTCATAATATTTACTGCAATATTTGATTCCAAAGTGTCAACAAGAACGTGATTGGACGTTATTTCCACATGCAGTGCAGTAATATACATTTCCTGTAGTTCTGTCAGGTTGGAGAAGGCAAAGGCTTCAATTTGCTCAAGAGCACCATTCTCGGACACCACTCTGAAGAGGAGAATAATAATCATATAGTGACAGATATTATTACGAGCCGTTAATATGAATGTCTAAAGCTTATTGCAATACATCAAATTGATAGAAAATCTTAACTGCCTTGCACAATGTTCACTATTTGCATCTATTGAAGTGCATCGAGGGAATTCGAATCACTTCACAAATACTTGGTTTTGCAGTATTTTCCTGTGATACATATCTCCAGTGTTTGGGTCACTGTTAAACATCATGTTCCATATTAAAGTCTAAACATATTCAATCAAGACTAAATATAATGTGTTTATATGTGCTTTTGCTAAACTAAGCCAAAAGCCAAAATGAGTTGTGGGCATTCAGTAGCAATTTCTCTTGTTTTTGATTGTTTGAATGCTTTCTAATCAACATGTGCATTCTTGCTGAATCTGCACTTCCATGTGTTAGTAGTAAACATCTCTGTATCCTTCACTCTTACACTCACATTCTCTTCAGCTCATGTAGTTCAGACAGGGCTGCTCGGTGAAACACGCTGATCTGAGTCAGTTTGATCTCCCTGCGTAAAATGAAATAGAAGAGATGTGACTCACCATCCAATAATTCATTACCATCAGTGTATTACAGTTATAAATATCACAGTCTAGTCAGATGTGAATGTTTTATAAGCAATCAGATGTAAAAGTTGGCGTAGCTATATCAGATATGGCCGTTTAGTTTAGTTTAGCATCCACCAGATTGCCACTCATTTATTTTCAATCTAATTTAATAAGTCAATCGACTCTGCAGCCATTTTGGAAAGATGTAGGCAGCTATATGTTCTATAGGTAATGGGCATATACTATCATAGCTGGTATTTACTTGAATGGAGAGTGCGCTATGAAATCTGGCAGACTGGCTGAAATCACACTCTCATGGCAGTTCATAACTTTTTTCACATATCAGCGATTGGTGGTTATTGTTTGGTAATTTATTATTATTAATCATGGGAATTTACATGAAATCGGACCTTGATGCTTACTTTTTTTTTTTTTTTTAAATGGCATGTTTCTGTACGAATCAGTGTATGAATTTTCTCATGAGATCGCGTCGGCTCATTTTTAGAGTATCAGAATGTGTGTGTGCTCTTAAAAACTCGTTCCAAGTGTTTTGTGAACTATATATATATGTGAGCTGAATCCTCATGAAAGTTAGTTTGAACAGAATGAGTCATAGCAGAAACTAGGTCATTCAAGATGTGAAATGTTATGAGAAATAGGAACAGTTACCAGTAGCCTATTTACAGACAACTGCAAATTATCTATTTTGTGTAATTGTTTTTGCACACTGCCATTAGTGTCTGTGTGTTCTTCCTGTGGATATTCATTCCTGTAATCCCTCAGAAATGCAGACAGCACAATTACACAAAGCACACTGAGTGCCTTTTAAAGCAAATGGTGTTGGTACAAGAGATATGGAAATTAAAGATTAGAAAAATCACTATATATTTGTTATATCATTTGACTGTTTTGATTCTTGTTATTTTTACTTAATTTATCCCTGACTGAGTTTTGGGAGGTTTTATCTGTATGGCTGACCAGTGGTGCAAGCGATCATTATTTTTATTGTTGTGATTTCGTTTGGTGCTGTTAGTGGTGCAGAAAATACACACTGCAGCTTTAAGAACTCATCAACTAAAACTAAAACCATAAAAAAAATATATATAAATGTAACATTTAAGAGAAATAAAATCTTAAAAATCTATTTCATTTTGTTTAACTTGTAGTAAAAAAAAGTTAACTCAAAGAATAAGAATCTGATGTTTCAGAGACATTTGCCTTGATCTTTGCTGTTATAAAGAGAGAAAACATCTGGAAAGCACAGAACTGTTCATTCCTGCGGTGCCAAATGGGAAACACAAGCTGACAAGCTCATGGTGCTCTTTCCATAATGGAAAAGTAAGTAATGAACCAAAAGCGTAGACAGACATTAGTGTGAAATGTGTGATCAAGCAGAGCATCTTGAGATACATTCAGCTGGGCAGCCTTATCCAAACTGACTGACAGTCGGCTCAAAACAGAAATACAACCCATGATTAACCTGCTTGAGGAGCCAAAGATAGTTTCATCTTCATGTTTACCTCTCTGTCTCTTTGACTGGCTGAAATGAGTTGACTTAAATAACAAATGAATTCATGCGATACATTTGACATAAAAAAACACACTCCCCCGTATATCATTCTTGATAATTCATTTGAGGGAGGATAGCCTTGAGATTACAAAAAAAAAATGTTCTGGGTCTCACAACAGAAACATGTATTCTCTCCAAAACCACAACAAGAAGTTCTACAATAACAATGTCATTGAGATTCTCCGATTTTTTTTTTTTATAAGGCTGTCAATCTTTTGACATTACTTTCATTACTATATGATGTTCATTTAAATGATTATTTATTTAATAATTTTATTTAAAATAAAAGTTTGAAAAATCGCGCACAAGTCAGTATAATCAATTTTTTAATTGATTGAAAGTTACTATATAAATTGTTTTAAATGACAAAAAAGTGAAATACAAAATTTATCCAATATGTAAAAAATTGCATATTTTATTTTGTAATTTACAGATATTTTATAGTAACATTTAATCATATTAATTGTAATGAAAATGTATTTATTTAACCATTACAGTTTTATCATGTGATATTTATTACATTTTATTTGAAACTTTATTTTGATAGTTTTAGTTAACAATAACAACATATAGCCTGTAGCTTCAACATTCAAAGCAACTATGTGGCAACAAAATATTTTAAATGAATATAAAATATAAATGTTTTTAATGTGGAACTTCGTGTCCTTAGCTATTTAATATCTGAAATTCTAGATCTAGTTGTTTATTACTACATGCATTTTAATGTGCATTTGTGTGTGTGTTTGTTTATACTCACACAAATGTGGTATTTTTCGGTATATCTCTTGGCATCTCATGGACCTTGTTGCCCAGACAGAAGAAACAGCGAGTTGTACCAATAACTGAGCAGAAATGAGATCCAGCAAACATGCCTTCTGCGTGTGGCATGGACCAGCCGAGACTAAAGCAGAGCATCATCCACCAGGCCATCCTCTTTATCATCTTCTCTTTTAGGTGGAAGGGTTTTTACAGTGTTTGTGAACTGAGGCCTCTAGTGTAGCGTCCTGAAGCAGCTCCTGGTCTCCTCTGATGTTCAGGTGAGTGCTCGGCTGGATCGCTCAGATGGGTCTTGGTATGGAGTCTATGTGCGTGCTGTTTTCTGGTTGTAGTGGTCTGTTCTAGTGAAGCTGAAGCCGCGGGGAGGCTGATCTCTTTCTAAGAGGCGTGTTGGTCAGAAGCTCTACAGCCAGAGCCAAGGGAGACCTTGGGAGAGAGGTCCTCTGATAACAAACAAATTTTTTGTTCATTCCTCCCCTCCGAACCTCATTTCTTCAGAACGTGAATGCGGTCCTCCCATCTATACTGAGCTCCAAAAGTCCTAGAAAAGCTACATACAAAACGGTCTTCCTGTGGCAATATTCATTGTGAAGTTACTATTGTTACTTTTTTGCCAATATAAGTGCAAACTACTTGGTAAACATCTATTTTCCCTCTCTATTCTATTTGCTTGTGCACAATTTCCCTTTGTGGAATCAGATTGACATGTAAGGGAAGCACATTATATGAATTATAGCTGGTTTGGCACTAGTTGGCTTGTGAGTGCTGAGTTCCCTCAGGGAATGACCGGAGCTGTTTAGTCTTAGAAACTTTGTTTGAGTCTGACATGTGTAAGTTTGATAGTAGTGAACTGTGTGTTCAGACACATCAAACACACACACATGTTGGGTTTTCATGTTTTATGGGGACATTCCATAGACATTATGATTTTTATACTGTAAAAACTGTATATGATATGCCCTTACACTAACCCTACTCCTATACCCATCACAGAAAACTTGATACATTTTTACATTTTCAAAAAACATCAACTATGATTTATAAGCTTTTTTTCCTCAAGGGGACCAAAAAATGTTCCCACAATGACAAGGATTTCGGATATTGCCATTTTTGTACAGTTTATAGCATAGGGTTTACCAGGACGACACACACACACACACACACACACACACACACACACACACACACACACACACACACACACACACACACACACACACACACACACACACACACACACACACACACACACACACACACACACACACACACACACACACACTAGCACTCAATCTCATTAGATATTAGTGAAAGTTTTTAAAAATACATCAAATAATGTAGAGCTGAAAAACCTTGTTAAATTTACCGTACAAATTGGATTGCCATAAATTCACTGTAAAAATGTAGTGACACATTGTTTTAGGCATTGCTCTTTTGGATTTAAAGTGGGCCACAGAACTCTCAGGGTGGGTTTCCAGGGTGGGCCATGTCCCCCTCCCATACGCCTGTAGAGCCAGGAGCCAATTTGAATGCCTGTATATTTTTATAACCACACACAGTGGGGAGAACAAGTATTTGATACACTGCCGATTTTGCAGGTTTTCCCACTTACAAAGCATGTAGAAGTCTGTAATTTTTATCATAGGTACTCTTCAACTGTGAGTGACGGAATCTAAAACAAAAATCCAGAAAATCACATTGTATCATTTTTAAGTAATTAATTTGCATTTTATTGCATGACATAATTTTTTTATACATCAGAAAAGCAGAACTTAATATTTGGTACAGAAACCTTTGTTTGCAATTACAGAGATCATACGTTTCCTGTAGTTCTTGACCAGGTTTGCACACACTGCAGCAGGGATTTTGTCCCACTCCTCCATACAGACCTACTCCAGATCCTTCAGTTTTCGGGGCTGTCGCTGGGCAATACGGACTTTCAGCTCCCTCCAAAAATTTTCTATTGGGTTCAGGTCTGGAGACTGGCTAGGCCACTCCAGGACCTTGAGATGCTTCTTAGTTGCCCTGGCTGTGTGTTTCGGGTTGATGTCATGCTGGAAGACCCAGTCCCGACCCATCTTCAATGCTCTTACTGAGGGAAGGAGGTTGTTGGCCAAGATCTCGCGATACTTGGCCCCATCCATCCTCCCCTCAATACGGTGCAGTCGTCCTGTCTCCTTTGCAGAAAAGCATCCCCAAAGAATGATGTTTCCACCTCCATGCTTCACGGTTGGGATGGTGTTCTTGGGGTTGTACTCATCCTTCTTCTTCTTCCAAACACGGCGAGTGGAGTTTAGACCAAAAAGCTCTATTTTTGTCTCATCAGACCACATGACCTTCTCCCATTCCTCCTCTGGATCATCCAGATGGTCATTGGCAAACTTCAGATGGGCCTGGACATGCGCTGGCTTGAGCAGGGGGACCTTGCGTGCGCTGCAGGATTTTAATCCATGACGGCGTAGTGTGTTACTAATGGTTTTCTTTGAGACTGTGGTCCCAGCTCTCTTCAGGTCATTGACCAGGTCCTGCCGTGTAGTTCTGGGCTGATCCCTCACCTTCCTCATGATCATTGATGCCCCACAAGGTTTGATCTTGCATGGTGCCCCTGACCGAGGGAGATTGACCGTCATCTTGAACTTCTTCCATTTTCTAATAATTGCGCCAACAGTTGTTGCCTTCTCACCAAGCTGCTTGCCTATTGTCCTGTAGCCCATCCCAGCCTTGTGCAGGTCTACAATTTTATCGCTGATGTCCTTACACAGCTCTCTGGTCTTGGCCATTGTGGAGAGGTTAGAGTCTGTTTGATTGAGTGTGTGGACAGGTGTCTTTTATACAGGTAACAAGTTCAAATAGGTGCGGTTAATACAATGAGAGGAGAACAGGAGGGTTTCTTAAAGAAAAACTAACAGGTCTGTGAGAGCCAGAATTCTTACTGGTTGGTAGGCGATCAAATACTAATGTCATGCAATAAAATGCAAATTAATTATTTAAAAATCATACAACGTGATTTTCTGGATGTTTAGATTCTGTCTCTCACAGTTGAAGAGTACCTATGATAAAAATTACAGACCTCTACATGCTTTGTAAGAAGGAAAACCTGCAAAATCGGCAGTGTATCAAATACTTGTTCTCCCTACTGTATTTAATTAAATGATATAATGTTATTGTATCAACCAAATCAAAATTATGTGTTAGGGGTTGTAAGTGGAACGTAGATTAGTCACTTTATATACACTTTATACACACTTTACCGGCCATGCACTTTATTAGGTACACCTTACTAGTACCAGGTTGAACCCCCTTTTGCCTTAATTTGTCATGGCATAGATTCAACAAGGTGCTGGAAACATTCCTCATTTTGGTCCATATTGACATGATAGCATCACGCGGTTGCTGCAGACATGGTGGAAAGTGTGCCAAGAAAATACCCCCCACACCAGCAGCAGCCTGAACTGCTGACAGAAGGCAGGATGGATCCATGCGTTCATTTTGTTTACGCCAAATTCTGATCCTATGTGTCGCAGCAGAACTCGAGACTCATCAGACCAAGCAGCGTTTCCCAATCTTCTACTGTCCAATTTAGGTGAGCTTGTGCAAATTGTACTCACAGTTTCCTGTTCTTAGCTGACAGGAGTGACACTGGTGTGATGATCTGCTGTTGTAGCCCTTCTGCTCCAAGGTTCGATATGTCACATGTGCGTTCAGATGCTCTTCTGCAGACCTTTGTTGTAATGAGTGTCTATATTAATTAATGTTGCCTTTCTATCAGCTCGAACCAGCCTAGTCATTCTCCTCTGACCTCTGGCATCAACAAGGCATTTTCACTCACTGGATATTTTCTCTTTTTCGGATCAAACCTGAGATGGTTGTCCATGAAAATCCCAGTAGATCAACAGTTTCTGAAATACTCATACCAGCCTATTTGGAACTGACAACATTGTTACATTCAAGTCACTTAAATCACCTTTCTTCCTCATTCTGATGCTCGGTTTGAAATTTGAAGTTCAGCTGATCGTCTTCTTGACCATGTCTGCAATTCAGACTCTGCATGCCTAAATGCATTGAGTTTCTGCCATGTGATTGGCTGATTAGATATTTGCGTCAGGTGAGTGTATATTTTCTCTGTAAATTGATGTCTACTCAGAAAACCCTTTATATATGTTCATATGTAAATGATCATAGTAAATTGTGTGTTTTCATTTTCTAAGCACATTTTTATTTTATTTCATGCTTTTTCTAGTTCAAATATATTTTTCAGACCTTGTCTGGCATTGGGGAAAAAAATAAACGATTCTATTGAAAAAAAAATATAAAAAAAATCAATGTTGAGTTTTAATTGCTGTGCACTGCTGCTGCTGTGTGTAGTTGTGTTAAAAAGTGCTGTGAGAACCATGTTTGGAATACAGCCATGCCAGAGAGCTTTATAAAACAGTTTGAATAAATGGATAACCTTGAGGAGTAGTTAGTAGGGGAAGGGAGGTTTTACTCAATGTTATTTTTTTTATTTTTTTTCAAATTCTATTTCTTTGGCCTGAACATTCAACTGACTTCAAGAAAAAAGATCTCAGGTTACAACTGTAACCCTAGTTCCCTGAGTAGGGAATGAGACGCTGCGTCGATGAGGCTTTGGGAACGCCCCTGCGTGATTGCGTCTGAAGCACATGTGCCAACTAGTCCAATGGCGAGAATGAGCATCACGGGCGGGTGACGTCATGACCAGGAAAGGATAAAAGCACATCCGGTCTGACCGGCGCTAACTTCATTAAGGCCGAAGCAAATCGATCACAGTGATGTAGGAAGTATGGCAAAGTGACGCACCGTCTCGTTCCCTACTCAGGGAACTAGGGTTACAGTCGTAACCTGAGACGTTTCCTTACGAGGAAACTCACGCTGCGTCGATGACGCTTTGGGAACGAGAATACTCGAACGCCATACGGCCAAGAACCTGACGTGTTAAAACTGTCACGACATGAGAACGCTAGACCCAGGGGTATCCATGTCTAAATCATAGAATCTGACAAACGTGAGCGGCGAAGACCAGCCCGCTGCATCACAAACTTCTTGAAGGGAAACCCCAGAAATAAGGGTCTTGGAGGCCGACATACCCCTAGTAGAATGGGCTCTAGTGGACAAAGGTGAAGGCTGGCCCATAACCTCATACGCAAATGAAATAACCTCGACTATCCATTTGCTAACAGTATGGATGCAGGAAGTAATTTTTTAGGGGGCCTAAAGCAAACCAGCAGCTGATCAAACCCCACGGTTTTTGGGGTCCTCTGTATGAGGAGTTCAACGGCTGGGGCTGCTCACACACCCAGCAGCCCTAGGGGCCTGTTGACGGCGAGGGAGATACCGTTTGAACGCCTCCGCTTGGTCTTTAGCCTCCTGAAACCTCTCGACAACGGTGTTTACTGCGTCACCGAAGAGACCAGGAGGCGATAGCGGGACGTCCAAAAGGAAATATTTATCTTATCTTTGATGTCTGATAAATTTAACCAAAGATGCCTCTCTGATGCCACATTAGCTGCCATAGACCATCCAATAACACAAGTGGTCTCTTTCGTGGCTCGGAGAGAAAGATCGGTGGCCCGACATAGTTTTCGAACCACGTCAGGCCCCGCCCCCTCGCTAGTCTCCAGGTCCCTCAGCAGATCAGCCTGGAATGCCTGTAATATGGCCATAGTGTGAAGGCATGTTCCAGCCTGACCTGCTGCCGTATTTGCTTTACCCACTAACAAAGATGATGATTTTAACGGCTTAGTGGGCAGCGTAGGGGACTTCAGGGCCGATGCCGATGCCGGGGATAAATAACTGGCTAGTGGCTGTTCAACTTTAGGCACCATCCCATAACCATATTCTTTTAGCCCCCTTGTATCAGAATAAATTTGCACCTGGGGGCTAAATACTCTGGCTGAATAAGGTTTATTCCACGTCCTCGATATCTCTTTGTGAAGGTCGTGGAAAAATGGAAAACGGAATTGGAAAAATGGAAACGGAGATGGAAAAACTCGCAGCGCGAGTTCCCTCGAAAGGGAACATAATATAAATGAATGTTGGATTAAAAAAAAACAAAAAAAATGTTTGAATGTGGATCCCTTTGAGCACCAGTTAAATAATGACTAAGATTTTTTTATTTAAGATGTAGTTCCCACAATACAGCTGAAGCTTTAGATGCTTTTGAACGCACAGAAGCTTCTTCTTCCTCCATTTCGATGCTCAGCACATCTAGTTCCTCGGAAATTAGACAGCTGAAGCACCTGTGCCTCTTCCGGAGTGGAAGGAGAGAGAGCACTGGATCCCATGGGTAAAGGCTGAGAAAGGGCGGGGCCCGTCTCAAACCCCGGCGTGAGCTCCATTTGCGATCCCCACGTCAAGAGCTTCCGTGCTGCCTCGGCAGCAGTGGGGCCCGAGCCGCAGGGAACGCTCACTTGAACACCCTCCTCGAAGAGTGACAAGCGAGGACGAAGCGTGCGAAGCGGCAGCCTCTCACAATGCTCACAATCAGCCCCCTCGAAGGCTAACAGAGCATGCTCCGCTCCCAAACACATCACACAAAGTTTGTGTGTATCTCCACGCGTGATGTAACGAGGGCAAGGAGGAGCACACAACTTGTAAGACTGTTTGGACGCCATAATATCTTAGATTGAGCTGTATATATATCGTGACAGACAATAATAAATAAGACAGACAGTTTGTAACACAGAGCGCTTGCTGAGGCACAGAAGCTAGCGCCGGTCAGACCGGATGTGCTTCTATCCTTTCCTTGGCCATGACGTCACCCACCCATGACGCTCATTCTCGCCATTGGACTAGTTGACACATGTGCTTCAGACGCAATCACACAGGGGCGTTTCCAAAGCATCATCGACGCAGCGCGAGTTCCCTCGAAAGGGAACATAATATAAATGAATGTTGGATTTATTAAAAAAACATTTTTGAATCCCTTTGAGCACCAGTTAAATAATGACTAGGATTTTTTTTATTTAAGATGTAATTCCCACAATACAGCTGAAGCTTTAGATGCTTTTGAACGCACACAGCTTTCTAACGTCGCAATAATTATAAACGATAGTGAAGCAAAGTGAATATTTAGGTCAATTCCTGTTTCATTACTACAGAGTCCCAAAAGCGAAGAGTGAGTGAACGAGGGAAATGAGTCTGTGTCGCTGCATCTGTTTGAAATACGTAATTAAGCCCTCTCAGCAACATTCTTATTTTACCTTGATGATAAGGATGGTGAAGGTGCTAAAAATAGCTAGATGGGTTAGGCAATCAGAAGACTGTTCCTGTCTTATCAAGCCCAGGTGAATACACAACAGAGTACACAGGAAACATCTGAGCTACTGTAATAAGAAATGAAGGCGAGATGTAGCGAGAAATGAAACTCCAATAACAATAATAATTATAATAATGATAAACTATTTAATTATAGTGAAAATACCTAAACATTCTTAAAACAAGATAAAAATGAACTTAGATTGCATATTATGAATGAATCTTTAAATATATATATATATATATATATATATATATATATATATATATATATATATATATATATATATATATATATATATATATATATAATACAAATATACACTGTAAAAAATTCTAACCTCTCCAACATAACATAAGACAAGTACGCCTATGTTAAAAATGGAGTTAAAATACATTTATTTAATTAAGTTATCTTATCTTATACAGCTTTACTTCTCAAGTAAATTGGATATTTTCACTTGAAAACAAGACAAAAAGACCAATCAAATATAATAATAATAATATGAAAACTATTTAATTCCAATAAAAATCCTTATAATCCTTAAAATCCTGAATTTACTTAGATTGCATATTACAAATGAATCTTATAAAAAAAGTTGAATTATAAAATTAAATAAAAGTATATGAATTATATCATATTTGAATTATATATTATACATGAATCATCATTTGAATTATATATTATATATGAATCATTAAAAATGATTGAAGTTTGTTTAATATAAGAAAAGGGTGTACAAAAAATTGAGTACAAAATACATTTATTTCAAGTTTTATTATCTTACACAGCTTCTCAAGTAAATTAGACATTTATACTGGAAAACAAGACAAAAAGAATGATTAATAATAATAATAATAATGCTGAAGTAAAAGACGTGTTAAACTCTGCATATCATCATCATGCATATTAACACCAGTGCTGCAAATTGAACTTGACACTGTTTGCTTTGTATTGTCATTAACACAATACGTCAGCAGGGGGCAGGAGAGAACAAGAGACCAACCAGGCCTAACCATCAACCTTCTGTGTAGTAGCTCATGGCAATGATGTTCTAACCTATTCATGTCAACCTACATTTGTGCAACTGTTCACGGTTGCTTACAGTCCAAAACCTTTCATAATATGTTTTGTTTAGCAAAGCTAGGTTTCTTATTGACTTTTTCTACTAATATATGTTGCTAAATATATATGTTTAGTGTGCCAAAACCATCCATATGTATGAAATAACCTTTCAGCATCTGCCCTCACAGACAGTCATTTCTAGATGTTGTACTTAGCTCTGAGCCAGCTGCAAGCTGTGATCTGTATGTTCATAGCCTGATGTGTCTGCCTGGAGCCTTGTGATATCTGCCTACACACAGCGTAGGCTACCATTCTGCGTTCCAGTGATGTGCTCCCTTGCTGATGAGATCTTCAATTTTGTTCTCGCTTCCGTGGATTCTGTAGCCCCAAAAGATGTAGCATCTGATTATGGGGTTGAAAAAAAGACCTACATATTTCTGTAATAACATCTGCTTGGAACAACAGATAAATGTAAATTGGAATATAGTACAAGAAAACGCAGGTTATTTAATTCATGAGCACACATATACAAACTCTGATCTTGTCCGGACATTTCTGCGGTTTAAGGAAGAAAAACCTTGCAGATCTCATTCTGTTTTCAAGACCATCAGCAGAGACATATTGTGGCTTTCTGTGGAGACATGATAAGATACGCTCTGACAGCTACCTGATTCTCTTCACACTCTTTCATTGGCAGGAGCAAAAAAGCGCCAAGGGCTCAGGTGTATGGGAGCTTTGGGATAATGAAGGATTTTATAACTTTTTCCCCCTCAAGCATGTCGGAACATAGTGGATTTTGTCCAAAAAGCAGCATGGTAATGTACTGTTGTATTTGTTGGCTTTATCTGTTAGTAAAGGTACACAGCAGAGTCTTCTGTAATGACATTGCAAACGTGAAAATAGCTCATTTAACACGTCTTTTTAAAGTCGGCATGAAACGGAAGCTGCATTTTCTTCCCTATTGTGACCTATATATCCGAGTGAAATGGCTTGTCGAACAAGAAAAAAAAAAAAACGTAAGGTGGGACGTGATTTTATTAGTAATTGATTGGGTGGTTGGATTGTTGTTATTTGCTATTGGTGTGATTTCATGTGATTGACAGGTTGTCCCGCCCTCGCGCCGAGAAACACGTCTCGTGTTTACACTTTATTATAGAAAATAATTAAAAAACATTAATCATGTGCACGGATAAGTCATAATAAATACTGAAATATTTCATTTAAACAAAAACAATTGAATAGCCAATTTTGATTTCGTGGGGTCTTTATAATGAAAATAATGACAATGATGCCATCCAGGCTATGACTCACTGAAAACACAAGATTGCTTTTCCTTATATCTAAAAAAGTCATACTGTATGGTTGTGTGTTTTGGCATGTACTGGCGGTAAAGAAGCAGGAAAATTGGATCCGGGGAGTAAAACTTTCTAACAACGGTTGTTTCGGCAGTTGTTGACATCAGCAGATGACATGCAGCAAAACATGTTATGTCTTGGACTGGTGAAGTCAAACAAATCCAGTTCTTTTTTCCTCGGGTCTATTATTGTATTATGAAAGGTGGGAGCGGTAAATTCTTATGAGCGACATACTCCTTCACGCTCTGGCAGTCCTCTCTTTCGCTGTCCCTCTTTTCCCTCTCTCTCCCACCTCACCTCAATCAAACCCATCAACCTCATTAACATTCCACATCCAGGAGCAAACCATGCGTTCAGCTTTGAGAAGAGAGGACAAAGTAGCATGCTCTCCTGAGGAAAACACATTGACATTTTGTCAAGTCAGAGTGTCGGTGCCGCTCTCTTCCATGGAAGTGGGTTCATTTTAAAATTATGCCGTAAGGAAGATTTTGTCCTGTTATACTGTTATATGTTATATATTTAAGTTTCCTCATATTCTCAGTTCTTCTGAGATATATAAGCAGGGCACTGAAGGCCATTTCATTCTACAGTACATGTTAGATAGCTTGGTCCTACTTTATATTAGGTGTCTACTAACATCAAAAAATATATTTTTTTTATGTACGTCTTCATGTTGTATTACAAAACACTTTTTGCAGTGAGGTGGAATACGGTTAGGACAGGTTTGGTGGTATGGGTAAGGGTGGGTTATGGGGTAAGGGGAGGCCAACATTGTAATTATAGATGTTATTAAAGTAATTACAGCTGTAATTACATGCAGGTATTTAAAAAATATATATAAGTATGATGTAAAAACATGTATTTACACAACAAGTGCATTGTATCAAATGATTAAATTAAATGTTACTACATAGTTAAAGACACCTAATATAAAGTGGGTCCAATAGCTCTTTGCTTAGCCTCACCAACTGTAGATTGATATTAACAATAAAGATAATAAAAAACTTCAACCAAATAAATAAAGTTAATTGAATTAACCCTCTATGGTACGCAATATGATATCAGTGAGGAAATAATTGTTTGTTATGTTTTTCCTGCTTAAAAATGGACACTATAACAATATCAATAAACAGTATCATTATTTTTAATTTATTTATTAATTAAAAGTTTGTTGCCTCAAGGCAACATTGTACCACAAATGTAAACATTTGACATTTTCATGAAGAAAAAATTTATGTATTTATTCAAAACATCAATTTCTTTAACTAAACACTTGAACAAACATATTTATCAAGTTTTTAATGAATTACACATTTCATATTTAATAAAAAGTAACATTTATTATCCAGCTGTTGCCCTCAGGCAACATTGTACCATCGTGGAACGCAACTACTACAAACCATCATATCATCAAGTTATCATGTCAAAACATTACAATCAGTGTTGTTTCAAGGTAAAACATTAACAATCACCATAACCTTATCCTAATATGAACCTCATCCTAACTCTGCTGTCTCTCCGGTAGAGGAGCCAGGCCTCAACAACAGCAAGATCAAACATGTGGAAGACCTCCCCGGCCGACCTAATGACCCTTGTGGTGTCAGGGGGGGCCTGACGGGAGCCCCCCGATTATCCGAGACCCCCAGAAGTAGGGCCGCCTTCATCCTCAGTTTGGCGCCACCCGCCCCTGTCCCATGAACCCACTATTTGTCCGATTTCCCACTATAGTGGCCAAATGACCCGTCGGGCCCCACTGACCACTCACAAGCCACGCCCTCATCCCACGAACCCACTATTTGTCCGATTTCCCACTATAGTGGCCAAATGACCCGTCGGGCCCCACTGACCACTCACAAGCCACGCCCTCATCCCACGAACCCACTATTTGTCCGATTACCCACTATAGAGGCCAAATGACCAGTCGGCCCCCGCTGACCACTCACAAGCCACAACCTCGTCCCACGAACCCACTATTTGTCCGAATACCCACTATAGTGGCCAAATGACCCGTCACTATTTGTCCGATTTCCCACTATAGTGGCCAAATGACCCGTCGGGCCCCGCTGACCACTCACAAGCCACGCCCTCATCCCACGAACCCACTATTTGTCCGATTACCCACTATAGTGGCCAAATGACCCGTCACTATTTGTCCGATTTCCTACTATAGTGGCCAAATGTTTTCAGTTTGCAAAAATGCAAATACATTTAGATAATTCAAACTTCTTTCCTTACAAATAAAATATACTTGTATTCAAACCTAGTATGCCTGGTATGGCCTTATGTGATTCCATTATGGTACAATGTTACCTCGAGGCAACATGCAGTTTTATGTAATTTCCTATGAAACATTTGATGATATATAATGTAAAGTTTTTGAAAATACTTCTTTACTTACCAATGAAGGTGACTCTGATTTTTTGTAACAGATTATCTGGACAGAAATTTGTGAAAAATGCCCTTTTCAGTGGAGAAAATATGGAGCCATGTGACATGTGCATGTGTACTGAAAGAGGGACCAAAATGAACCCCTGTAGGTCATGTGGCCACTCTTTTGCATTTTCATTGGTTAGTATTTGAGTTCCCCTCCCCTTAGAGAGCATTGACCAATTAAATTGTATTAAATTTTTATTATAAAAAAGCTAAAATAGTTTGTTTTATATTATATTATATTATATTATATTATATTATATTATATTATATTATATTATATTATATTATATTATATTATATTATATTATATTATATTATAATACTTTTTCGGTCAAAACTTTAGATTAGGGTCCAATTCTCACTATTAACAAACTAACTATCACCTACGACTTTTGCCTCAATAAACTACTTATTACTGGTTATTAATAGTTGTTCAGTTTAGGTATTGGGTAGGATTAAGGGATGTAGAATATGGTGATGCAGAATAAGGCATTAATATGTGCTTTATAAGCACTAATAAATAGCCAATATCCTAGTAATAAGCATACTATTAAGGAACTAGTTAACAGTGAGAATTGGACCCTAAACTAAAGTGTTACCTTTTTTTCAATATATATATTTTTTAAATAATTAAAAATAATATAATGTAATGTAAGGTAATATTTGTATTAATAAATATAAGGTGTAGTAATTTTTTTTAATTTATTGGTTAAATGTTTGTTTGTTATTCTCAAGTATTAGCCTACTTTTTCAATAAAATGTTTCCCTAAAATGTTTATAATATAAATTGCAATATTTGGTTTGAATATTAAACAAAATATATACACAAATATTGTATAGGCTATATTTGTAAAACAAACAAATAATCCAAGAAGCTTGGACCCCAATGTAAAGGCCTATAGATATTAGTTATATATTTAGAAAATAGTATTGTTATCTACATAGTATTTATCAGCATCAGCCAGATAGATTCATTTCTCTGCATCGTTTGAGCTATGTATTAGTGACATGACGACAGCTTTATGAATTCAGAAGAGGCTTTGAGCATCCAAGTCATGGCTGAATGTTTCTGCCATGCCCTTCATTTCATTACACAAGTCCTTCATAGTCATTACCTCTGCCTGAAGGAGGCTCGTGCTACTCTTTGACTGCACTTCAGATAATACTGTTTGATCAGAGAATAACTATTCTGTGTCATTTAATGAATACTAACTGTGCTGAGTTGAATTCGAAAGAAAAAAACAATCCAAAAACGAGATGTCATCACATCTCTTGTGTTTGGATTTCATTAGTAAATGACTTAAATGTGAGACTGAAGGACTTCGAGCACCTGCTTGTTTAGATGTTAAACAAAGTTATTTTAAGTAAGGCCTCATGACTGGGTTTTGTCCTTGATTCAGAGCGAACATCAGCATACACGACTGCCTTCGTAAATTTCTGTATGTTTTGATTATACGGCATGCATGGATGGTTGTTCGTCTCGACAAAACCAATTGAAGATGTGCGTAAATTTACAGGCGGCAGTTTTAACGCCACTGAGATCAATGACCAGGGGTGAAAACCTCATCAACGATTATTGGCCAAATGGTGACCTTCTGCAATAATGAACAGCAATCAATTTTTACAGCATCCCTTAAACTAGCCATGGGGAAAGGGATATGCTGAAAAAGCCTTTCTCTGTGAAACACGAGGGGTTAAAAAGCACCTCAAGATTGCATCCACAGCAGCTGACTTGAATGAATACATAAATCATATAAATCTATGAGGAAGGTTAGGTGGGGTCAAGGCAAACGCAAACATGAAGTGTTCAATATTTCATGACTTCCAGAGTTCTTCTTAGATAGAATTTGTGATGCAAGTATTTGCTTTTGTGAACAGCGAGTTATTATTTTAACTGCTAAATGTCTTGGTACACACCTGGCAGCTCAGTTTTGAACTCCGTAGGATGCTGTCCACAGTCTGTCACACTGCAGGGATACGTCTCATGAGTGTGTTTCTTTGTTTCCCCCTTTATTTACACTGCTCAACTGAAGTGAAAGGTTGTTGTTTTTTTCTCTCTTATTGTTTCCTTTTTGCACTGATGTCATTTCGCCCCTCTCCCTGAGGAGGGTACTCATTTATTTTATTTTTTTCTACTTAGATGAGTCAGCAAATCACACCATTATTTCGCACTAACTTTCCTGGCTGTAAATTCAGCTAGATGTTCATAAACTCTCCCTGTCGGCTATTTATGTCTGAGGTGTTTGGGGTGTAACAATGAGTCGGTGAGGTTTCTTGCTGAATTTATGGTCTGCCATGTCAGAGTCTCACATTGAATTGCCCCCTTGAAGTTTCACTCAAGACTCTGTTCTCCTCTACTTCTAATGGAGAGAGCGAGCTGGAGAGCGTTGTCTGAGTTGTTAGTTGCCGTCTCTGTTGAAGTTTGCTGTGCAAAATCTGTCCTCTCGCACAGAAGTAACACAAAAAGTCTCTCTCAAAGAATTGTCTCTGGAGAGAAGAATCTAAAATTCTCTTTTAGGAAAGTACAGAGTCGTGCTTTTAACCCCCCCATACTTAAAAATAGAAATGTGGGGTTTCATCACTATTATGTATGGGGAATGCAACGGAAACAAGACATTGACAGCATCATCTTTCCAATTCAGTCACCCTATTGTGTTTTAAAGGCAAACCCAGATGTTTGTGTACCCACTCGATGGAGAAAAAGTGTTCTCTGTTTGGTCTTAATCTTCACTTGTTAGCAAGGCTAGGTCAAACTATCCAGAGATATATAGGTAACAATGAAAAACAGCAAACATATAATAATACATGTATATGCCGTTACTTATATAATTTTAAAAATGAGTCATTTATGCTGGATGATCTTGAGATGTTGCTATACTAGATTTTCACTACATAATTATTGTGGCAAAAACAATTGACACATATATATATCCTTCATCTAGAACTTTTTTCTTTGTGTTTAGCATACTAGCCTGCTCATAGAACAGTCTGAGTATCTAATTTTAATTAGCTAATAATGGTACTGATAGAGTCTCTGTAAGGCCATTAAAATGCAGCACAGTGAAAATAGACATTCTAGAACTGTTGGTCAACTTTGTGTTCAAAAAATATTGTTAAAATAAAATAAGAGAGAGTTCCTGCAGACAGGCACTTCCTGCAGACTAGGGTGTCTAATGTGCAATACCGCCACCTAGTGTGTTGGAGTGTAAACCACATGGCGCTGGATTATTTACAATGTTATTGTACGTGTAGTTTATTATGATATCAAGATTTCATTCTGAAATGCATCATTCAGAATTGAATCAGTTCCAGAATCTGAATTCTACGGTGGCTGAGAGAGCTCAACGCGCTGCAACTGAAGAAAACACATGCAAATAGAAAAAACACCCGCAAATTAAGAAAACATCTTCATCAGTTTCACAACACATGTGTGCTCCAAATACTCACAACACAACCAAATACAGAAACGCTCTGCAAAAGTTCACAACACAAACAAATACAGAAACGCGCTGCAAATAGGACAGAACACAACGGAAATGTTTCCGGGGAACCCAATAAGTGACGGACGGACGGCTGGGACGTGCTTATTGCTCGTGAGCTTTACCTATGCCCTACTCTCTTAAAAGGGCAGACGGCAGAGCCCTTGAATTGGGCTCTTTGGAGGGAGCGGGGCACTTGTGTGCCATTATGTTGATGAAGGGAGCAACGAAAGACACCGTAATATTTTCCTCATTATTTTCACCTGGGATGTTCCCATGACAACGCAGCACGTGTCCATCAGCTGAATAGCTGTTCTTACCAGAAATATAGTATTATTGCTGTTAACATAACTGTTGCAAATAAATATACATTTTATACAACAACGTTTTTAAAATATGCGTTATATCTGTGTGTGAGTGTCTCAACTTTAAAACTTGCTGTCTCATATTTGGACCCTAGCTGCATTCTAACATTTCTTATGAAACTTATTTTAACATAACATGACAAAATGTGTACAATGTAACTGATGTATAGATTAATGTCTTTCCCTCATGTTCCTTTTCTCTCTCTTTTTTTATTTATTTATTTTAGTCTTCAGCTCATTGTTCTTTTTAGTATTCTTATGACATTGAACATATTGTAAATACATTTTGTATATTGTATACAAAGTTGTATGTCATAAACGTGTCATCTCTGTATGTTTTGCAAAAAAAAAAAAAAAAAAAAAAAAGTAGACAGCTGTAAGCACGTCCCAGCCGGGTCCGTCACTTATTGGGTTCCCCGGAAACATTTCCGTTGTGTTCTGTCCTATTTGCAGCGCATTTCTGTATTTGTTTGTGTTGTGAACTTTTGCAGCGCGTTTCTGTATTTGGTTGTGTTGTGAGTATTTGGAGCACACATGTGTTGTGAAACTGATGAAGATGTTTTCTTAATTTGCAGGTGTTTTTCTATTTGCATGTGTTTTCTTCAGTTGCAGCGCGTTGAGCTCTCTCGGCCACCGTAGAATTAAGGTAGCAAACAGAATGCAGAACGATAGACCGACTGCCCTCAGTGCTGATGTCGTAAGAGGAGAGCATCCAATGTTTGTACATGCCTCTCTTACCTGTGGTCGTAGGGATATGTGCATCTTTGATACTTCTCACATGCTACAGGTGCTAATATGCTTCCTCACACCCATCTCCTCCTCGGGTTACCTGAGTCTCCTCCTCCTCTTCACTCCTCTACATACTTCATTCAGACCCTTATCTCTATATTCAGCATAATAGCCTGTTCTTAGAACAGTGTGAGTGTCTTATTTTATGCTTCACCAACAATGGTAGGATGCTGATAAGGCCTCTATACACTCTTTTAGAAGAAAAGGTTCAATATAGAATGTTAAAGGGTTCTGTCAGACGCTTCACATAACTTTTTAGAAGTTCATCATTGGAAAATTTCATGGATTTAGTTTTCATTAATTAATTTAGTTTTAATTAATTTTCAAATTTTTTTTTATAAATAACCTGTTAAACATGAAAGTATTGTGCAATAATTAATTTAGGAAATTTCTCCTTAGAGCTGTTTTCTCCAGAGCTGCTGTATAGATAAATGAACTAAATTAAAAACTAATGATTTTTACAATGGAAAAGAATCAACACTTAACTCACTTAACAAAACAAATTTTGTTGCATTATTTTCCTGTTATCAGTGTAAAGCTGCTGTGAAACAATCTGTATTGTAAAAAGTGCTATATGAATAAGACTTGACTTGACTTATACAGAAACCTTTTGGCAGAGTTATAGAACTTTTTTTTTTTTTTTGAGAGTGTAGTTTAAAATTTGAATTTGAATTAAATTTGGTCAATTAAAATAAGTAGCACGTGGTAAAACATAATGTGCTCTTCCTCTCTGCCTCTTGCAAAAGTGTAAAAATGCAAAAAGAGAATGAAGCAGTTAAAATGTGTATGTCTGAATAAATGTGTTAACTCTGTAAAAAAAAATAACATTGTTAAATTCAATTAACTTTGATAGTCACTTTGGCATTTTAAAGTGTGTATGTCTTCTTATGCAACTGCATCATTATATTCTCACAGCAGGTTTTCCCCTTTACTTTATTCTCAAAATATCTGTCAGTACTGAGGACAGATAATACTGGTTTATGTCTTAAGGACAGTATTCTATAACTTCACGTCCAACGTACGGTTCCATCGCGACTGATGTTTTCCTCCTGTGTTTCTCATGCGTTTGAGGCTCACGGCCCTTTTATCCAAACAAACAACTGCAGAACATCCCCACCAAGACACACTCAACCCTCTGCAGAGAGGCGGACTTCAAAGCACAGCTGTCAGCCACTAGAAACCTCGCACCTTTCCTTTCTAAATCATTCATTCTTTACTCTGTCTCTCTTTTTAATCTGCACAAGCACACAACTCCCCGTGGAATCAAGAAGGAGCTGAATTTCACTCAGGCATTCTCTCTGTCACCAGGAGAAAAAGGACCATTCAGATCTGGCATAACCTTCCAAAACTGAGTTACTAAAACAAAAAACAAAAATAATCTTAATAATGCTAGAAAGAAATTATGGGATGGACAAAAAGCTTCTTCTTTTTTAACACCCATCTCCTCATTTCCATTCAAGGATGCCAACATATCAGTAGCACTGACACTATTATTTATTGAAGGAAATGAATGAATAAAATTTCATGCTGTGACAGACACACCACATACACACATGCACTCACAACACAAGCCAAAACTGTCAAAGTATTCATTAACATTCAAACCTTCCCGCTGAGCCACACGTCCTAACCTGCACACATTTTAAAAGCACCTGCACACAATCGCACTTATTCACCTCGTCTGTTTTTTCCCTCCTGTCTTATTGCTCCCAGGAACCCTTGCATGATGCATTAGAGCGGCTGTCACACTACCGGCTGGTACGGAGAGGGTGAGACCGGTTGTGATTGATGGCATGAGGATAATGCATGATTGGCTCTATGACTAATGATCATGGTGAGTGAGAGTGACACAGTGGAAAAGAAACATGAAGTCAGGAAATGATTATGACGGGCCAAAACAAATGACAGCTACTCTGACATCACCCACTGCCCAGTGACACGCAACAGAGCGATGAGGGCAGTCAGAGAGATTGAGCTGTTGCCTGCCTTCTCTACTGTGATGAACAATGCACCATTTACCCTGGCTTCATAGCTTCACTTCACACTGAATACAAGTGCACACAAGTCGGCTATGTCAATATGGAAAAATCTGTTTACCTGAAATGATGCTCTGGGGCTTATGCTGGTGTCATTAGCTTTGCTCCGAAAATCTCTTTGTGTCATGTGCATACAGTAGCATGCAACACATAGCATGCATGAATTTTTGGTTACATTTGGAAGTGTTTTAAAATAGGTGCTATCAATATTTTTCAGTAAATTAAAGTATAAGTGACCAGTGTTGGGGAAAGTTAAGTTTAAAAGTAATGCATTACAATATTGTGTTACTCCGTAAAAAAGTAACTAATTATGTAATTTAAGTTTTTATGGGAGTAATGTGTTATATTACTTTTGCCTTACTTTTTCTCACCTGGGCTGGACTTGCTTGATTGTTTTTTAATTACAACTAAAAAGAAGGAAGGAAATGCAAATTCACATCTGTATAGTAAAGGGTGTAGCTCAAACAAACCTTTCAGCTGTGCTGCCATTCTGGATTGCAGAAGAATAGGTCGCAGGAGAGGAAAGTTTAACACTCTTACTTCAGCAATAAAAAAATAAACACAAATGTGATTGTTAACTAAAGTCATTTTGCTTATTTGTATGGTTTATTTGGATCTTTAAAAGTCAGCAGCGAAGCCATTGCTTAATAAAGTGAGATTAAATACATAAAGTATATTTGTATTATTTAACATATTTAATTATTGTCAGTTTGCGTAATATTCAGAGTTTTATTTATATTGAGGAATACTGAATCTTTTTTTTTTTGCAAGTGAGATGAGTAAATGCATGCTCACATTTCATCTAGAACTACAGTAGCCATCATGTTTACACAATAGCACACACAACGCTTCGACATTTGATTTCCCCCCCAAAACCATTTCAGCAGAAATCCCTCCCTGCAGCTAGTGTCATTAGTTAAGGCTAGGGTGAAGGCTATAGGGTATAGGGTTATGGATTAGGGTTTGGTGTAGGCAATCAGCACTGTGATTGACATGACCAATGGGGTACTTGTTTGAAAAAGTAACTCAGATATACTTGATAAAAGTAATCTGATTACTATAACTCATGTTACTCATGTTAACCCTAACATTTCTGGCATGCTTTTTCATTTTGATTAAGATGTCTCAATGAGCCGTTTGTTCGATTCGATTCGATTCGTTTAGATAGCCTTTATTGTCATTATACACATGCATAACAAAATTAGGGAGTGCTTCCCTTGGTGCCGGAAAAATACAAACACAAACAAAATTACGTATAACACAAATATGTAAACATATAGTACAAAAAAAAACTAAAAAGCATAAGTTTGTGGTGAACAGCACATACAAGGGCCCAGTTTATGGCCGGGCCCCTCTCTTACTGCAACAGTGGAGAAAGGTTTGCAATATTTTGATTGGATCTTGGTGGACTAGCACAAACAAATCATCAGATAACCAACACCATCAGATAAGGATGCAAGGACAATTGGCAGACAGGACAAGACTTCTCATTGGTTCACAGGCAGTTTCCAAGACTTAATCTCTAAGGTTTGAGCCAACCGCCATAAAAATGCAGCAGCAGTGGGTGAAAAATAGAGATGATCCATTCAAATCCATTCAGCTATGTTTGGAAACCTTAAAACTGATGTAAACTACACACATCAATTTCCTACTTATTCGGAGAAATAAGTATTCTCAGTGAAAACTAGTAGTGCAACATCTTACACAAATACCGCTGTTAATGTACAAATGAATAAATCCATGACAGTTCAATCTTTTTCCATCTTGTTTGTTTAGAAGATTGCCAAAGGTATTCTGGTGGTGGTTTGGAAAGTGAGCAATGCACATAGACTGTAAAAAAATATGGACGTAGTGTCCGTGACGTCACCCGTAGGTTTCTGAAGACCGTTTTTGAAGCCTAAAGTGGGCGTAGCCGACCGTCGCCATCTTGGCAGCGCTTTTTACAGTCAGACAATGAGCTGAGGTAATGTGACGGCTAACAGACAGCAGACAAACGGCTAATGATGACTAATGACCACAGCAGCGGGAATCCACCTGTCACTCAAAAGTGGACAAATTTAAGGCTTAATATAATTGAAACGGATGAGTTATAAAAAAATTCACCCCCCTCACAGTTGTCATGAAGGGAGAAATTAGCTGTATAGACCAAAGCCACTTTTTGCTCCAGGCTGTAAACATGTTTTTTTCTGCTGTAAAGTTGGGCATTTTAACATGGGGGAGATGCAGATTTGACTCACTTTTGCAGCGAGCCTCAAGCGGCCAGTTGATGAATTGCCGTTTAATTCACTTCAGTGCTGGTTTCAAGAGAGAGACAGGGAGGTTGCCGCTTGGCAATGCATTGGTAAAACTTTAAAGACACTTTAAAGACTTCTAACTGTGTGCTTTATGCAAATTAGTTCCACAGGGGAATGCAGGATGCACCACACTATCTCTAATGCCAGCAGCCAATCACAGCACTGGAATGGAGAAACACCAAATTGCAATCTCTTCCTCAAGGTACCCTTTCAACAGACACTCTTTGTTCTGAGTCTGTAGTCCATTACTGGGAAGACAGCATCAGATACACGTTCTGAGTCTCGGGCCTGTGAAGGTGAGACAGATGTCTAGCAATAAATTATTGCCAAGTTTCTAGCAATAAAACTTTGTAAGACCCGAGCTGAACGAACCATCAATCATTAATATGTCTTTGATGAGGATTCCCTTCTGTGGTCCTTGCTGGTGTGGAGAGGGGGTTTCCCAGGTTTTTTTTATTGGCTGGTGGTCTCATCATGTCTGGAGTGATGTCTTGCGAGGCCAATCACGTTCTTGTGTGTTGCAAATTAATATAGAAGAGGAGTCTCTGTTTGAAGTTGAAGTTTGAGGTGGGCTTTGCAGCCAAACTTAACTCAGAAAACAAGACTCTCAACGGACAAGAAAAGAAACTTAAGTAGAAGAAAGAAAAGTAAATAAGACGAGTAGTTAGATGGCTTCAATGAAGCTGCTCGAACTCGACCCCTTTTCATCTTCCAAACTTTTTAACTCAAAACGTTGTTCCAGTCCTTTGGAGGAGTTCTGACCAATTAGACCTTTTCTTAGCTCAGTGTGTGACTATTTCCCCTCCTCCCACATAAATTACATGTTATCTGACTAGTCACATGGGCTCTTAACTTTTTCTTTCAATCCTGTGTATATTTAAAAAGGGAAGAAGTTCTGTTTTAGGTCTCTGTCTTGGGGGTCAAACAATCCTTGGCGTTTTCCTTGTGGGACTCAAGCTGTGCCATCTGTTTGTTAAACTTGACATCTTAAGTGTTCATTCTCTAGGACCGTAACTTACAAGCATCCATTGTTTTAAAGCTGTGGAGTTTATTAGTTAGCTCAGACTGGATGGCGCCCAATTATGTTGACTCGGAATTTGACTTTTTTTTCTCCACAGTTTTGAGGGAGTTTTTTTGGTCTGATTCCCTCTCAGTTCCTACACAGAAATAGATCAACAAAGTTCTGAGTCTCCCATCGGGTGAGAAATAACAGATATACCGTTCTTAGTCTGTTCTGCAAGGGGATAGACAGAAACAAATCAACAAAGTCTCCCATCGGGTGAGACATAACAGATACACCACCCTGGGTCTCCGGCCTGCAAAGGTGAGACAAAAACAGGTTCCATGATCTGATATAACCTATTTTGAAATGTTTTAAATTCTAAATTGATTTAGGCTGCATGTCTTGACTGAATGTTTTTTGGCAATGTGGATATCTCTGTGTCATGTTCTCAGTTTAGTGTAGCCTACTGATAACTCAAGAAGTGTAACAACCATTTTTTTTGGAACCGACTCTTGACTCGAGAACTTCTGTCAAAGTGTACTGTTGGCTTGAGAACACATTATCACTTTTGCCACATAAGAAAAATAAATAAATCATGCTTTGGAGAATAAAAATTATGACATAAAAAGTTGTAATTATGAGATACTAGGTCATAATTAAGAGGTAAAACATCAAAATTACATCACTGATTCAAACGTTATCATGTTGCACGTAAGAAATGATCGTCTCTTCCTCTTCATTACTAGTTTTTGCTAGAAAAAATTGCGAATGAACATCAGGGGCTATGTTGAAAAATATAATAGGACCAATCATCTCTCATGCAATTGCTAAATCAGTGTTTCAACCTCGAAAATATGTCAACAAAGCAACTGCTTTTGCATGTTGCTCATGTCCCCTGAGTTTATGTTTGAACTTACCCCATGAAAGTAATTCAATGTCCATAGCTTGTTGGGTAGCTAAGACAAATAATTTTAGAGAAGAGCATATCACTAAAATTGTGAATATTGACAGTGAATACTGTTAATGCATAGTGCAATATATACTCGTGGGCAACGCTCCAACATGTATCGTGGATGCGCTTCGAGTGACCCGAGTCCTGGCTCGCAGACCTTTACTCATCTTGTTCCTCTCTCTCCCCCACTTTGCTTCCTGTCATTTCTCTGTGTTGTCCTATCTAAAAAAAATATTTAAAAAAACACTTTAGTTATTGAAAACTGACTAAAATGGTTTGAAATCATTAAAGTCCATTTTCTTTTTATTGCCACAATTAAAATAATATCTAGACAACGGTTTGAAGTAGACAATTATAGACAAGTAGAATTATATCATTGGAATTCAGAGACTCTATTCAGTGCATAAAATCCCAAAAGTGTTTCTCACGTATTTATAATGAACATGTGGCCATATTTGATTTATTGTCTTGTCGCAATGCATTCTGTCATTGACTTCTCTTTTAAGGATACATGTGATGTTTCCCTGGAATCTGGCCAACAGCAGTTTGCTATCTTAGGAGTCAGCATAATTAAGTTAGATACTATTTGAAAAAAAAAGGAGTGCGCCTATTATGCCTAAAAATTCTGCCTACGAATACACTATGTTTGTGTTTTGCATATGAGACCTGCACACATTTCTTGTGATTCTGTCGTTTAACACGACTTGGATGTTTTTTTAGTTTTTTTGATGTTTTCAAGGAAACACACACAAACACAGGTAAATACACACTTTAAAGGTTACAGCTGATAGGAAGCCCAATTTATTTTGTGATGGTAGGTGAAGACCGTCTGGGCCTCTCATCCGTCAAGCTCCTTTCAAAATGTCAATGTAGTTCCTCAGTCAATCACCCGCGATGGTAGAGGTGTCCCACATGCCAGTCTGCCAGGTACACTCAATGCATGAGAACAGTCTCTCTCATCTGTTTGACTGGCTGGCCCCTGCGCTACAGAATGTGAGAGCATTTATTCAAATGTAGCACACAGTCATGCATATCATTGTGTGGACTCAACAGATAACATGAGTGGGGAAGCAGTTATTTGACAGAACTGGCAAAATTCCCAACTATTATAAGTACTAGGCGAGTGCAGAGAAAATTCAAGTAGAATATCTTACTGGAGCAACTCTTAGATTCCAAATGTTGAATTTTCTCTGAAAGGAATAGTTCACACAAAAAAAATTACATCATCAATAACTCACCCTCATGTTGCTCCAAACCAATAGCCTGCAACTTAGTTTCTTCTTTAGGTATATGATGATAACATAACTTTAATTTTTGTGTGTATTCCTTTAACATATTGAGGTATACATCCATGGATACATTGATTTGAAAGTCTCAGTCAAAAGGCTTCATTGTCAATCCACACATGTGCAGGTATTATAATCTAGAACAGTTTCCTGGCACCCTGCCATTCATATTCCATCCAGAGAAATGTCAGGGCTCTGCAGTCTTCTCTAGGGTCAGTGCTCGGGTAGACAGACAGCCCAGAGGCTCAGCTGTGCCATCGCCAGCGGAAATAGAAGAGGTCACTTTCTGACCTGTGAAACACCTGAATGAAGATTTAGAAATCAATGGAACTCTCTCCCTCAATGTTTTGCCATTTTTATTTGGTCTGTTAGAAAATACAATCCACTCACAAAGACCAAAAAAAATGTAATAAAGTTTTCTCCTTGGTGGCTAAGGGTAAATTACGGTGACCTGATATATAGCATAAAAATAGCACAAAAAAGTTGCTGAGAGCAGTAATTTTTGGTAACACTTTGCACATATTTTGGTAATGCACTGGTTATAAGACAGCATAATATTTATTCCATAATGGCAATTTAATACACCATTGTCCATTGTTTATTCATGTTCATTCATAATGCATTAATTATCATGCAATCAATATGCATTACTATAGGTAGGAAATAACATTGACTTATAATAATAAATGCTGTAAAAATAGTAAAACTGACAAAACTCAAATTATAACAAATTAAACTCTCGTTATATACCATTCCAAAAAATTGATAAAAACAATTTAGATTTAATTTAGCTCATTGGGCACTGAGGAAGCAGGTTCTTGTAAAATTTCATACAGATTCGTTTTTTAACTATTAACATGAAAATATCCTTACGCTGTATCTCTTTTAATCAGTGTGCAGAATCAGTTATATGCTGATGGCATCACTGCCATGGCTTTAATAAAGCATGCTATCGTCACCAGAACACCTACACATGTTTTCTATAAGCTTTGGTCGAGCCTCAGGCAAACTTCCCCCAATTTACCTGTCAGGTACAGCAGGAGGGATGAGAGGATAAAAAGAGAACTACTTCAAATTGGAAGGAGTGCTAATAATAAAGATGAAAAGAGAAGGATGGAAGAAATGACAAGCAATAAGAAGAAGATGATGTGTTGTACTTGGTGTCCTGGTTTAGCCATCCCTTTCATGCTTCCGTCTGAGTGATAAGCTTTTTCTTTGCCCCGCAGAGAAAAGAAGCCAGCTCTTTGTGTCTATTTCCACGCTGCCGAGATCACGAGATATGCGTTCATGATTAGTGTTCTACGCAGCAGTGGCACCAGTAACATAGCATTAAAAAACTACTGAAAATAACAAACACGACCCGCTAGACTAATTGCATTGTGTAAGATGATTAAATTCCATAAGGCTTGAAACATGTTCTTTCTGATAATTATGAAACCATCTGGGATGTGGAACCAATCGCAATGTAAACACTCTCTTGTTGCTTCCCAGCTAGTGCATCATCAACACTCCTCAATACTGGAAGCGTGTGATTTGATGGGAAAGCTTGCCATTCAGTCCTCTGGTTGGAAATTGTCCAACTGCAGTGATAGGGCCATCTCATCAAAGGACAACAGCGGAACTGTACAGAGCCCCTGCCGGTATGCCATCTTGTGAACATGAACTGTATTCTTTTATTTTCTTTGGTGGTGTAATAGGTCTATCTTAAGCAGCTTTTGGAGATGGGACATCATATGGAAGACAGGCAATGTCATCGACATCCAGCCGTGTTTATGATTGCAAGGCCATTGGCATGGTACAGCCCGTCTTGAAATGAGATTGGTAACGGTGGTTCCGGGTGGAAAATCTCACTGTTTAAGTATTCACAATACTCAAGGTCATAGGATGTGGCTTCTTCAAGCTTACGTGTTTAGCTTGAAGTTTTAAATTGCATTTTGCTTTTTACTATCCAAGGTAAAGCCATCCTATCATAAGGGTTATCTTCAAAAGCAACACATTTAGCGGAATATAACTGGCTGGATATTACGTTCCTAAGAGCAAGACATTTCTCATGGCTAACGCAAGAGATATATCCAGGGCATAAAACTTTTTGCCACTCCCGCCAATGTCCGGTGACTTAAAAATATATTTTTTTTACCAGCCATGAAACATAGATTAATCCTTATTAAACTTACAAAAGTTATTCACTGAAGAGCAATGAGTGATTGTTCTTTGTCTTTTATTGTTTGATTACCATTAAATACATAGACAGCAGCAGGAATATTAGGCCACTGTCACTGAGGATCCAAAATATGTTCATATATATATATAGTATATATGTATATATGTTTACAAGGATACTTGCCAAGACAAGCATTTTGATATAATTGTGTTTGAATATGTCTATTCAAGTGCAAGAAGATGCGAAGGAGAACTCAATTCACTAGTCGTGCGCAGTCTGAGATGCAGATTTCGAGTAACGAAATAGTAAGTTCAGAAGAACAGCATTTTTCTGAAATAGAAATCTTTTGTAACATTATAAATGTCTTTACTGTCACTTTTGACAGAATTTTGCTTAATAAAAGTAAGACCTTTGTGAATTTTCTTATCACTAATTTACATATTCATGGATTTTTAAGCTATTTTAAGGCATGAAGAAATTATTTTCACAGGGGAAAAAAAGCATTTTAACGTGACATTTTTGTGATCAAAGATGAGATCTAAGGGATACAAATTATTGACTACAGGGGGACTTTAATTTCTTAAAAAAAAATGATTGTTGAACGGTATAGTGCAGGGATAGGCAACTTCGGTCCTGGAGGGTCACTGTCCTGCAGAGATTAGTGTCAGCCCTGATAAAAACTCACCTGCCTGTATCTTTCTAGTAATCCTGAAAACATTGATTGCCTTGTTCATGTGTGTTTAATTAGGGTTGGAGCTAAACTCTGCAGGACAGTGCCCTCCAGGACCGGAGTTGCCTATCCCTGGTATAGTGTTTCAAAAGCTTCTTCTTCTTTTTTTTTTACACAACTGTTTTCAACATTGATATTGATAATAATCATAAATGTTTCTTGAGCAGCAAATCAACATATTAGAATAGGATCACATGACACTGAAGACTGGAGTAATGATACTGAAAATTCAGCTTTGCAGACACATAAATAAATTACATTTTAAAATATTTTCAAACAGAAAACTTTCTGGGAAAAAAAAGGAATATTTTAAATTGTAATAATATTTCACAGTATTACTGTTTTTTACTGTATTTTTTATTAAAGGGGAAACCAAATTTGCCATGAGAAACCAAATTTGCATTGATCTTTTGGTATATAAGAGGTCTTTGTACCATTAAAACTTCCTGCAAGTTTCATAGCTTAAGACGTCCTCCCCAATATAAACAAAGCATTTTTTTTTAATCAAGCTCTAATTACAGCTCGTTGGGATCCATGGTAAGAAGTGACGTCATGGTACGAAGTGACATACCAGTCGTTTGCATATGACCGCCTCCAGCGCAAGACAACTACACCTCATTTCGCATCATCACGTTGTTGTCACGCCCACAGGTGTTCAGTCGACGTGCAGTGAGCATAGACAGTATAAGAAATGGACAGCGACCCCTTAGACTTCAACAGAGAAAAGTGAAGTCAATTAGAAGCACTCACTTCCTGATGGCTGAGCGTACTGCGCAGCCTCAAACTGAGCTTGATGACGTAGATGTAGTAGCTGTGCCAAGAGTAATCTGAATCATTCCCTTCTGAATCTTGCAGAGACGGAGAGGGTGAGTAGCTCCATGAGCAAGGAGCAGGAGCAACTTTATGACTCTCTATGGGCTTCTCCCTTGACTTTATGCCTCCACGTCCCTCCGATTGGCCGCGAGCTTCTCCTCCTGTCCATACGGTAATTTCTCTACTGTGCGACAGAGAGTCGCGTGGTTATGACGCAATCGTTAGCCTATTTTTACAAAAACTGCTTCTACGGGGCCATAACGTAAGACACAAGGTAATGGAGCCTTTTATACATTGTCGTGTTTCTTTAGAAATAAGCAATGGATAAATAGAGTCTTTAAGCACCTCAGATGTAAAGTTATTCGCTGTCAAAGTGACGCCAAAATGAATGGGAGTCAATGGAATGCTTAACAGCGGGTGATGGCTTGCTAACCAATGGCGGCCCTCAGGGACGGGTGCTGGATTACCCCCTTGGCAGCGAGTGGGTCTGTTTACAAGAAGATTGCGATGCCATGCAGATGTCCTGTGCCTGGCTGTGGACAAACAAAATGTTTGAATACGCTGCCGAACGATCCAGATGGGGGGGGGAAATGGATGCAGTTTATTTTTTGTGGACGTCCCAGTCATGGCAGTGTTAATTTAAGCGTGTGTTCTCTACATTTCAAGGATGACTGTTTTAAGAACAAATCGCAGTATGATGCTGGCTTTGCCAGAAAACTTTTGCTTAAAGATCAGGCCGTGCCGACTATTCTGGGCCCAACAACGACGCCGCAAACTGTAAGTAATGTATTTCAGCTTAAAACTACTTTTAGCCAATGATCTTAGCCAATAATAACAGTGGGCGTTAAAACTGAACTATTAAAGGGGAAACACCCCCAAAACAGACTGTTTGAATCAGAGGATGAGAAACAGGTTGGGAAAAGGTCATAAATCACTCAAATGTAAAAGTTTTTTGTCCAAAAAACTATAGTAATACTATAATTGCACCTAAGGGAACATAATAAAACAAAAACAAAAACCATGTCATGACCCCTTTAAATAAATGCAGCTTGGGTAAGCATAAGAGACTTCTTTCAAAAACATAAAAAAATCTTACCAATCCCAAACTTTTGAATGGCATATTCTAATAATTATATATATTCAATCCTGCACTGCATTTTAAATAAATAGTTTGCTCAAAATGACAGATGTGATGACTATGAACTAGAAAAGTGTGTCAAGATTCCAAAAGATTCCCTTTTGTGTTCCACTGAATAATGAATCAATAAATAACAGCACAACTTGGAACATTTAATGTTGAGTAAATTACATACTTTTTTGGTAAACTGTCACTTTAAATCACACAAATGAATCATTCATTTCAGTCCACTCACAATGCAGTCCTTTAAGTTTCTTCAATTGGCAGCCATCTTGGCAATGCCCCCAGGCAGCTATTTTCTATCTAGGCAACAGGCATGCAGTATAGCTTTTATTTACTTGGTAAGACTTCAATCTGTTGGCAAAGCTTGTTTCATCGTGTCAAATCACCAATAAAATCAGACAAATATTTTTCACATACATTTTGGAGTAACATTTTTTGGAGCAAGTGGTCACTTAAATATTTTTTAGAAAACCTCCATGCTTTTAATTTTAAGAAATGAATTATCACGGGGAAACCACAGGGTTCAACGCGGCTGGATTATTTAAAATATAGTCAATGACAGCTTAGTCAATGACAGCTTCCTGAACACTAACGCTTCCTAATTAGTCCCAGACCCACTGAAAAAAAAAAAAAAAAAAAAAAAAACCTGGATTCTCTCCTTTGTATTTTATCACATACACAAAAGGGACAAAAGGGACCCAGCACTTTCAAGGTAACACTTGATGGAATAACCTGCCTGTAAGAATAGACAAAAAAGAGAGAAAACAGTCCTTGACCTGTCTTTTCTGCTCGAAACTGAACCACTGAAATCTGTCAGTAATGGAAAACCCACAGTGCTCTATTCTAGTACATGTATGTTTGTCATCCTAAAGTTCACTTATCATGTACGATCATGTGTGTCTCACAATTCATCTACTCACTTTAAAAAAAAAGCAAAGTAGGTTCATCATCAATACAATACCTGGAAAGAATTCCCTGATAGATGACCATGTTCCTTAACATTAGCTGAAATATATCAGCTGATGCTTCCCCACTTCCATCGAGACGGCTCTCCCCCGATAAGGACGTCAACCCCACTCCAGTGCACTCTGCCACAGCCATGCATGAAATATGACACTGCAGACTGTAATAACACAATACACAGAGCATTCAATTACGGCACTGCCATCACCAAGGTCCTTCTCCTCGAGCCAGGGGCCAGTATTTACACCAGTCTGCCTATTGCTGTCCCCCCAGGCCTGAGTTATTGCCCCCACCCTGTGCACCGGAGCACAGATGAGTCTTACACTCACATCCTTAAAAGCAGACAAAACGTCTGCGCCAAAGCCCAGCATACTGATAGCAACCACCACACATTTAATTAAAAACACACAATTATTTCATAATGATTTATAGAGCTGTCAGCAAGCTAGGAAGGAGATAGAGGAAGGAAGAAAACCTCTCATTCTTTCTCTTGTTTTGACAGGTAAGGCAAAGCAAAGTCAATTGTTTTTTTTTCCCCTCTCCCTTTTATAATCTGACAGACTCTTGAAAACTTCAGCAAAATGGTGAACCACATCACATTGTGACCTGTTATTTGTATTCATTGGAATTCAGAAGGATTTTTTTTTTTTTTTTTGGTATTTAGAACTGTGGGAGAAAGATAAGACAAGCTTGCCTTTGTGGCCCTGAGCATATGATGAGTCAAAGAACATAATTATACAGAGATGGGCTTAACTTTCACAGTTAATTACACAGCTCTCATATCTAAAATTTGGGAAGATGGTAATATTTTTTGCTACTTTCGTACTCAGATCATTTCGGAAGCCTTTGACAGATGTGATGTGTTGGACATAAAGGAATTAACCCAAAAAGTGAGTGTTTCAGGACTCTGTGCCCAAGATGAGTGATCGCCTCAGCATAAACTCTCCATCCTCCCCAGACGGAGCACTACAATCATTCAGTGGCTGGGACAACTGTAACAAGCTAATGAAAATATGGAAATAAAACTTGTAGAGAAGTTGACAGATGAATCTGGCTGGGTGCAGCTAAGAAAAGGTGAAACTCGGTTCAGATATTATCATGGAAACAGATATACAGTAAGTAAGTGACATATATCCTTTTTGAAATGGTCCTCTACAGCCCAAACACACTCTCTATAGTTAGGGTGGATCTCATTCTTCAAGAAAGTGTAACATAAAGGTGCAGAAATGTTTTTTATTAATTGGGGTTTGTTTGAGTGACAGATGTAATTGTGTCCTTCCCAGTGTTCAAATGAATCTTACCAGTGCTTGCTAAAGCCGTTCCAGACATTTTTTTCCCTATTGAGAGCGACACTGTCATTTTCTTTCTTTCTTTTTTTTGTAATTGCACTGTTGATATCACTCAGAGTGATAACAATCTTTGCTCTACTGATTCTGTGCAAGCAACAAAATCTCCAATGATCCCTTTCTCGCTACAGATGTAAACAGTTGTCCGTAGGGTTATCTGTCATTGCTGTCAGATAGCAGATGCAGCCTCTGATAAATCATGCTCGCTGCTGAGAGTATCCACGTTTATCGAACTCGGGAAATCATTGCCTCAGCTTCTGAGTAAATAGATTAAATCTCACAAAAGAGCTGTGTCCCAGTTCAGGGGCGACGTCCTTTGAAGGCCACGTCCTTGGAAGTGCGCGGCCGACGCGGCCTTCGAAGGATGCACCGAGGCCCTGTCCCAAATGGCACACTTCATATGCATTTTCAGTCTTGTGGATATATATAATACAATAAAGGTTCAAATGTTGACATATGTTACCAGTATGTGATTTTACAAAGGCTTGTTTATACTATTTAGACTTTATTATGTACATAAATTGACCATGGTGAACATTTTTAGATAGGTTTTCAACCCTGTTTTGTTTTTAGGCAGTTATAACTATATTTATATATATACATATGTGACCCTGGATCACAAAACCAGTCATAAGGCGCACGGGTATATTTGTGGCAATAGCCAACAATACATTGTATGGGTCAAAATGATCGATTTTTCTTTTATGCCAAACATCATTAGGATATTAAGTAAAGATCATGATCCATGTATTTTGTAAATTTCCCGTAAATATATCAAAAATGTATTTTTGTGAGTGGATGCAGCAAAATCGCCAAAAGAAATGTAGAAATGTAGGCTTATCTAAAGTTTTATATATAAAATCCAGTACAAATGTTACTGCCGCTTGTCACAACTGCTGTCACTTGCTAGGCGACAAAACCAGACCGTCCCATTGAACAACTCCCGGGACACAGCTAGCAATAATTTGTAAATGTGACAATACATTTTGTTAGTTTCATTTTCCAAATAACCAGTGGTGGAATGTAACGACATAAATTTACTCTGGATTAAAATATAAATTTGAAGTACTTTAGATTGTTATTCAACTCACGTTTTACACATGGATGTTAGATTTTGATATTAGATATTGTTTAAAAAAATATGAACAGCATATAATAGAAACACTAAAAATATGTCTATGATCAGGGATAGGCAACGTTTGGTCCTGGAGGGCTGCTGTCCTGCAGAGTTTAGCTCATAGAACGGTTTTGCATGTTAAAATATTTTATGGTTTGATTTTTGAGTATGTGAGTTAATTTATTTTATTTCCTCTTTCTGAGAACATCTTAGTGACATGGCAGCCGTCGCCTGAGTCAGCCCTACAAACCTGTTAGTAGACAGTGGAAATATGCACTCATCCCAGACGATGTCCCGCTGGCAGAGGCTTTACCGGGGTCTCTATATCCAGGATCTCCTGCTCAGCTCAATAACAGTCCACAGAAAAAAAAAAAAATCTTCCAATCTGTTTTATGTATACTGTTCATTTAACTGTAACTTATCTTGTAAAAAGTACTGTAAGTAAAAATGTATAGAACAATGTATCAAATGTACAAATTAATTGACATGACAAAAATAAATGTACAGAATAATTTATTTATTACATTTACAAGTTATAACTTGTATTACAAAAATAAACAATGCACATAAATAATGTTTTGTTTCATTTACAAACTATAACTTGAAAAAAAAAATTATGTATTGTTTAATTTATACATTTTAATTCACATAACAAATCTGTCAAGAAGAGAAAACAATCTGTCCATTCTCTCCCTGCTGTCTCTCTGAAACTTCATGTCCTCCTTAAATATATTGATCAGCTCATCCTCTCGGTCCTTCAACTTGGGGCAGCCTTCGTCGCGCCGCTGTGACACAATCGGCCTTCATATGCGGCCTTCATATGCAGCCTTCGGAGGATGCAGCCCCTGAATTAGGACACAGCTAGTGTCACTGTCAGCCAGGCTCCACCATAGATATCCATATAAGGCTAGATGTCTTAAGGCGGAGTCTCGAACGGCATCACCGGCGGCCATCTTGTCACAGGGAAGCTTTCTGGCGAGCTCTGTGGTATCTGAAGTAAGATGAGTGATCAGCACGAACACAAATCCTCTTATCTCGCTGAAATCTTGACGGATTTACAAACGGTTTGGTTTCTTACAAACGTTATTAACGTGGCTATAATTCTGAACGCTGGAACATGTTGAAATTGCAGATTTTCTTAATTATTCATATGTATGCAGTGTCATAACTACATCTCTGACGTTTATAACAAACCAAACCGTTTGAAAATCGGTAGAAAATTTAGCAAGTTATGGTTATTTAAAAGTACATGCACCATTAAAACACAATGTTACGAGTGAGCGAGCTCCCTGTGGCAAGATGGCCGCCGTGTGCGAACGTCGACCTCCATTGGCCAGCAGCGCGGACGAGACGTCTAGCCTTTATTATATGATATCTATGGGCTCCACCACCACACAATCACAGAGATCGCTGTCACCTGAGTAGGCTACTAATCACCCGCACCTGCACGTCATCTGATCATCAGCACAGTCAGCACAAAAGCACTCAACACATTGTCTGGTCCCGTTTAAGTAAGGACTCACTTTCCTGTTACTCTTACCTGTCTACGGTTGATGTTTAGTGTGACCGTCTACTGTCCAGTTTCTCCGAAGTCTCCATCATCTTCCTGGTTCCTGTCATTACTACTTACCTCTCTCCGTTCCCTTGTGTGTACTCCAGCGATCTTTCACCACAGCATCTACCTCCTTCATCATCTGCAAAAGAACCACAGACTGTCAGTATATCTCACCATCATTATCACCCACTGGTGCTCACCGCTACTTGTTTCAATAAATCTGTCTCTTACCAGTATCATTTTGTCTTGAGTCTCTGTTCCATAACAGTCACTAAACGGAGCTAAGCAAAGAATTTTAAAAAGAGCTAACAGTATAGCAAACCTGGTTCAAACTATAATGGATATCCACGCACACAAGGAATAAAATATAGTGTTAACACTATGTATTCCCTGTGTGCGTGGATATCAATTATAGTTTGAACCAGGTTTGCTATATTACAACAGATAGTTACTGTTCTTTAATTTGATTGGACAAGCGAGGTGATAAAGATATGTCCCTTTTTTTTAGTTTTGTTATTTAGCAAAAAACTTTTTATTTTGGTTTTCTAGAATTTTTCATAAAACAAAGTTATTACGAAATTCATACATTAGATGTCTTTTTGAAGCCATTTAATGCTGCGTTACAGATCGATGCTGCTGCCTCAAGCCCTGCTCACATCTCCAGTGACATGATCCCATTAATTTTTAATAGAGAGCTGTTTTATATGACTTGTCTGTCAACATATTTTGTTGATCCTGGAACAGCATTCCTGTCTAAATATTTAGTCCTAACCATATCCCTACCCCTAAACCTAAACCCATAAGTTATCCCTAAAATCAGAGGGAAATGATAGGTGAATAAAAATGGTGTATAAGCACTTAACCCTGGTTGTAACTGTAAATTTGTCCCTCAAATCTGATTGGTTGATTGGAATGTTGTTCCAGGATCAACAAAGATGTTGATCCAGGAACATGTAGTACTTGATGAAATCATGTTTAGCGTTTCACACAAATGATAGAATTATTCACAAGTTTTGTTTCCTACAATAGATTATAGGCAAATATCCACATCATCCAGCACTCTTTTCATTTTCTGTCTTATTAATTATGCTGTTTTGGTGTGAGAATCACAGCAAACAATTCTACTGTCCAGATAAATCAAACTCAATTGTGAACAATTGCAGGCCTTTTTGCAAACCTGTTTGACCAATTATATCAAAAGAGTGATTCATTCGTAAATCTGCCAAGGCTAGTTCTGATTCCAAAAAGCTAACACACACACACACACACACACACACACACACACACACACACACACACACGCTCTAGACACACCTGGCAGTATGAGTGAGCTTAAATTTGATATTGATAGTTTGTTCATCTGGTTAATGATGTAATGCACTAGCACTTCTGTAGTTAATATAACAATTCTGTCCAACCTATTATCAGCATCTCACATGTAGTGGTGATTAAAAACATAATTATTGTGAACAACAGATAAAGCCAATTTCACCCTTTAAGCTAAATCATGTGGTTTTTATAGGCTACAGACACGTTTATGTCTGTATTCTGTGCTTTTGCTGCAAAACTTTAGGAAACTTTTTAAAGACGGATATTGCTAATATTTGTCAGTCCTATGTGATATCAACATGCAGAAACACAGAATGAAAGTGACAATTAACTTAAAGGGGACCTATTATGGAAAATTCACTTTTACATGTTGTTTGAACATAAATGTGTGCCCGCCGTGTGTAGACAAAAATCCACCCACTCCTATATTTTTTTTTTATAATTCTTTAAAAGAGTAATGTAGGGAATAGTGAATGAGGGTATAGGGGCGATTTCGAACACAGCCAGTGTCTCAAAACGAGCTGTTCCGTCTAATGTGATGTCACATTAGGGCAAGCACCGCCCACGACTGGTGATGTCTGCTCTATTAGCATAAATCCAGCCCTGAGTGAAGGCCCGTTATAACTAAAGAAAACTATGTTTTGTTTATTCTATGCGCATGCTTGTCTGTCACTTTGAAATGCTCAAGCTCGTTACAGTAGGATGGATTCTAATTGCCTGTCAATGTTTTTATCTTTCATCGGCTGGATAAAATCGTTCTGAAAGTGATTCTAACCATAGACATAATAAATACATAGACGCCCTATTGGTCGCTTTGGAACGTTGCTGCGATACGTCAACGTGTCCGCCATATTGCTGAGGCAAGACTGCGCTGTAAACAAATGCAAGTAAACGGGTGAGCTGCGGTTTTTCTGGATAAAAAAAACTAAAACAAAACGTTTACATTTATCAACCGATTTCAGTGGTTTGTACGTGGTGTTCAAAAAGTTCCATCTCTAGTTATTTAAAATCTCGATAGTTAGACTTATAAAATATTTTCAAAGGAATTGTCAAAGCTCAGGCTTCTTGGATAACAATTGTGAAGACCCCCATACTGAGATATAATTAAATTTTCACATTAAATGAAATAAAGTTTTCTTATTGTGGAAAAAGCATTTTCTGTCTTTAACCCCATTTTAGTTTTTCTTGTGCTTAGAATTGACGGCCATTGAGAAAATTAAACAAATCGGCAAATGCAAATCACACCGGAAGGCTGCTTTCTGTATTTTTATAGTCAAGTCAAGTCATCTTCATTTATATAGCGCTTTTAACAATGTAGATTGTTCCAAAGCGGCTTTACAGAGATACAAGGATAGTTTAAAGTAACAGAGATTGTTTTGGCTTTATAGCAGTTCTTGAATAAAGTTATTTTCCAGCTAAAGTTAATTTGATTGATTCACTTTGGTTGCAACGATCATTAGTTATTAACTTAGGGGCCGCTAACACAACACCGTTTTAACAGGAAACTCTACACAGACTTTAAACGCGAGACCTGTGAGAACGCTGATGGCGTGCACATGCATATTACGAGTTCAGTCTATTGGTATGCGCGTTTGAATATATGTGTGCAGGTTTGTAATTCCCTACAAACCAAGCCTTAAAAAACTACTTGTCTGGCCTTAACATTTTGATACAGAATTGTATCACTTCGGGGTAGATACGCGAACCGAATTTTACCGACAACGCTTTATCTGTAGAGTGGTAAAGGGATCCTCCATAAGGAGAAACTAGTTGGCACTTTAGCACCCCGCTATGACATCGGGTCCAGGCGCAGGTCCTTCATCAGATCTGGATACGGCAGGCTGTGAGAAAACCTCGGGATAAACAAAAACACTAAAATTAGCGTAGATGCCATTCTTCTTATGATGTAACGAGTACATCAGGATTTATGGGAAGTGTTCCCGGTTCCGGCTGACCTGATCTATGCAGCCTAACATTGAATTATAGAAGTCTATAATGTGTTATGCTAGGTCAAAGAGATGTGTTTTTAGTCTAGCTTTGAACTGACAGAGTGTGTCTGCTTCCCGGACAATGGTAGGAAGACTGTTCCAAAGTTTTGGTGCTAAATAGGAGAAGGATCTACCGGCAGCAGTTGATTTTGATATTCTAGGTATTATCAACTGGCCGGAATTTTGAGATCGCAATAGACATGAAGGACTATAATGCGTTAAGAGCCCGCTCAATTACTGCGGAGCTAAACCAGTTAGTGCTATGTAAGTAATCAGCAATATTTAAAAATGTATACGATGTTTAATAGGGAGCCAATGCAGTGTTGACAGAGCTGGGCTGATATGGTCATACTTCCTGGTTCTGGTAAGAATTCGAGCTGCTGCGTTTTGGACCAGCTGTAGTTTGTTTATTAAGCGTGCAGGGCAACCACCCAGTAGAGCATTACAATAATCTAGCCTTGAGGTCATGAACGCATGAACTAATTGTTCTGCATTTGTCAATGAGAGCATATGGCGTAATTTAGATATATTTTTTAAATGTAAAAATGCGGTTTTACAGATACTAGACACGTGACTTTCAAATGAAAGATTGGTATCAAAGAGCACACCCAGGTTCCTAACTGACGACGAAGACTTAACAGAGCAGCCATCAAGTGTTAGACAGTATTCTAGGTTATTACGTGAGGATGTTTTTTGTCCAATAATTATAATCTCAGTTTTTTTCAGAATTTAGTAGAAGGAAATTACTAGTCATCCAATTTTTTATATCAGCTATGCATTCCGTTAATTTTGTGAATTGGTAGTTTTCGTTAGGTTGTGAAGAAATATAGAGCTGAGTATCATCGGCATAACAGTGAAAGCTAATTCCATGCTTCCTAATGATATCTCCCAATGGTAGCATGTACAGAGTGAACAGCAGTGGTCCTAGTACTGAGCCTTGTGGTACGCCATACTGAACTTGTGATCGATAAGACATCTCTTCATTTATTGCTACAAACTGATAACGGTCAGATAAGTATGTTTTAAACCATGCTAATGCAATTCCACTAATGCCAACATAATTTTCAAGTCTATTTAAAAGAATGTTGTGGTCAATAGTGTCAAATGCAGCACTAAGATCGAGTAACACTAATAGAGAGATACAACCACGATCGGATGATAAGAGCAAATCATTTGTGACTCTAATGAGAGCTGTCTCGGTACTATGGTACGGTCTAAATCCTAAATCCATTTCTTTCTAAAAAGGAACATAGTTGTGAAGATACTGCCTTTTCTAGTATCTTTGACAGAAAGGGTAGATTCGAGATCGGCCTGTAATTGACTAATTCTGTAGGATCAAGTTGCGTTTTTTTAACAAGCGGTTTAATCATAATATACGGGTTTTTGGCACGTATCCTAGAGACAAAGATGAATTGATGATAGTAAGAAGAGGATCTATGACCTCTGGAAGCATCTCTTTCAGTAGCTTAGTCGGTATAGGGTCTAACATACATGTTGTCGGTTTAGATGATTTAATGAGTTTAGCAAATTCTTCCTCTCCTATAGCAATAAATGAATAGAATTTTTCCTTAGGGAGACTACAATGCACTCCCTGATGCGATACTGTAGTAGACGGTTGCATAGTTATAATTTTGTCCCTGATATTATCAATCTTATAAGTGAAGAAGTTCATAAAGTCATTACTGCTGTGTTGCTTGGAAATTTCTGGGCTTGAAGCTTTCTTTTTCGTTAGTTTAGCCACTGTTTCAAATAAATACCTAGGGTTTTGTTTATTTTCTTCTAATAGGGTTGAAAAATAAGCAGATATAGCAGCTTTTAAGGCCTCTCTGTATGCAATCGAACTCTCTCTCCATGAAATGCGAAATACCACTAGTTTTGTTTTCTTCCAGTTGTGCTCCATTTTTCTGGCTGCTCTCTTAAGGGCCCGAGTGTGCTCGTTGTACCACGGCATTGGACTATTTTCTTTCATCTTCTTTAAGTGCAACAGAGCAACTGTGTCTAAAGTGCTGAAAAAGAGAGAGTTAAAAGTTTCTGTTGCAATATCGAGTTCTTCTAAGCTATCCAGGATGCTGAGATGATGAAACTGATTAGGAAGATTATTAATAAAGCAATCTTTAGTGGCAGAAGTGATAGGTCTCACATATTTGTAACACGGAGTCTGCTTTGCAGCCTTTGCTAAATGTAATTTACACGAGACTAGATAATGATCTGAGATGTCATCGCTCTGCTGCAGAATTTCAACGGCATCAACATTTATTCTGTGTGATAATATTAGATCTAGAGTATGATTACGACAATGAGTAGGTCCTGACACGTGTTGTTTAACTCCAATAGAGTTCAGAATGTCTTTAAATGCCAATCCCAATGCATCTTTTTCATTATCTATATGTATATTAAAATCACCAACAATTAGTACTTTATCTGCAGCCAATACTAACTCTGATAGAAAGTCAGCAAATTCTTTGATAAAATCTTTATGGTGCCCTGATACAGTAGCCAGCACAAATCTCAAACGTGATTTGTCATTTACACTATATATTTTTACATTAAGCACCAACACTTCAAAAGAAGTATATTTAAAACTAGATTTCTTAGTGATTTTGAAAATATTACTATAAATTACAGCAACACCTCCCCCTTTGCCTTTCAGATGAGGTTCATGTTTATAACAGTAATCTTGCGGGGTGGACTCATTTAAAGTAATGTAATCGTTTGGTTTTAGCCAGGTTTCTGTCAAACACAGCACATCTAGATTATAGTCAGTAATCATATCATTATCAATAAGTGCTTTTGAAGTAAGGGATCGAATTCTCAGCAACCCAAGCTTTATCATTTGCTCATCTGTATTATAGCTGTTTTTTATTTGTTGAACATCAATTAAATTTTTAACCTTAGATGGGTTGAAACGTTTTTTTTTTGGATTTCCAAATTCAAGGAACTATGTCTCTATGTGATGATAGCTAGGTGAAAGAGGCTCTATGTGATGGGATTTATCTGACCTTGGTGACGTGAGACAGCTAGCAGACGGTCGGTTTAGCCAGTCTGTCTGCTTCCTGACCTGAGCCCCAGATTGTCATGTTTTATCTCCAAGACTATGAGCCATATTACTAGAGAGAAGAGCAGCACCATCTCTTTAAAACAGGTCAGGTCTGCCCCAAAAACTTTTCCAATTGTCGATGAATTCTATATTATTTTGCGGACACCACCTCGACAGCCAGCCATTGAGTGAACACAATCTACTGACTATCTCATCACTCCTGCGAACAGGAAGGGGGCCAGAGCAAATTACAGTGCCTGACATCGTACTTGCAAGTTCACACACCTCTTTAATATTAATTTTGGGAATCTCCGACTGGCGGAATCGAACATCATTTGTGCCGACGTGAATAATAATCTTAGAGAATTTACGATTAGCATTTGCCAGCACTTTTAAATTTGCCTTGTTGTCAGGCGCTCTGGCTCCCGGCAAACATGTGACTATGGTGGCTGGTGGCTCTATTTTCATGTTTTGTGTAATAGAATCGCCAATAACTAGGGCACAATCAACAGGATTCTCAGTGGGTGTTTCAATGAGTGAGGAGAACCTGTTTAATGTTGTTATCGGAACGAAAGAGCTGTGTTTTGTCCCGCGACTATACTCACCGTCACCCAATTGCCCTGCTGCATGGGCTCTACTTCAGCTGGAACAGAACAATGTACAGAGTTCACTAAGCTAGTCGCATCCAAAGCAGTATCTAAAGCCCTTGCATTCTTACTATCCTCAATTAAAGTTTAGATGCGTGTCTTTAGTTCTGAAATCTTCCCTGTCAGCTTTACTATCTCCCTGCATTTATCACATGTAAATCCTGTGCTGACAGAGAAGGATATAAACATGTTGCATGAGGTGCAAGTAACAATAAGAGGAGAAGATGACATGACTTACCGTGTTTGTTGACTGATCCTACTCACCTAAGTTGTTTGATGGACTCGTAAAAGGCGCGAGAAAAATAAATAAATAAAGAGCGCGCGGATGGCACGCTAACAGACTAGCCAATTACTGGCGTGTTGTGCTAGCAATAACTATTTAGTTTGAAGCTAGCTATGTCAGGTTAATGTGTGATGTTGAGTAAGTTATATTTAGCAGTATAAACAACAATGAATGATAGTAAATGATTCAAAACAGGAAGATATACGAAGCTTTTCAGATGCACACCAACGCAAACAGCAGCAGAAGCAATTGGAGGCAGACAGGAGCCACTAAAATTATGGATATTAATTATAGCATTAAAATTATAGATATTTACAGACAGATACTCCAAGATAACTGATGGATCCTTTATGGTAATATGGTACAGTGCAATGCAAATAAAAAAAGCGCCGTGTTTTTTAAAATGCTGTTTCATGCACGCGAGACGTTGCAAAAGCGAGACATAGAAAACGATGGAAAAACAGCTCAGTGCAATGCAAAAACCTGCCGGGAACCACTGTATGTTTGATATTTCATGTTTGTATGATGGTCACAGGCTAAGGTGCTGTTATTTTCTGTTTTTACATAATAAAACAAGTTTGCTAATAATCGCTTATGGTGTTTTACTTTTAGTCATTTTGAGTTAGAATTTTGGGGTGACCTCTGAAATACTCAATCCCTCGGTTTCACAGACAAGGTTTAAGTTAGTCCCAGATTTAAAAAAGCAATAAGCCCAGTGAAGCTGTGATTTACAGTGAATTTAGAACAGCTAAGGGGCGTTAAAAATCCCTTTGCTGTTCTGTCAAACACAGCTTCAAGGGGCTTATTGCTTAACATACAATACATACATAAAATATTCATATTAATATTTATTTTATTATTAAAATTAACACGAGCAACAAAAAATATAACGTTATAAGTAACACATTATTCCTCCGCCAAGCAATGTAGTTCCAAAGAGGTTGCCAAGCAACAAAGAATCACAAATGGCAGTTGCGCAGTAATACTAATGTAATGCGGTCACAGGTGTATGTTTGTTGAGTAATATACAACGCTTCGAACACGGCCCAAGGACCGGAACTAACCATGAATAATGCATGTTTAAGCTGTTTTAGCTAAAAGCAACTTGCACTGACAGATCTTAACATACAGTATGTCAGTGTCATTGTTTTGTCTCAAGAAAGATGCACAGCAGTAATGTTTTTTCCTAAAGGCACGTTTATAAAAGATACTTAAATTACCTAATTGAACTAGGCCTAATCCTGGATTAATCAATAAACCCTGTCTGTGAAACCGGTTCATAGTCTACTTGTTTGGCTAGAAATGTTTATCATTTTTCTTATTTTAGCCTATTGAGCATATAACATGTTTAAAGATAAGTTTGTTCATTATTTGCCTTCATATTTCATGCATATTTTCTGCAAAGATATTTAACAAATAAGTAATTTTACATTAACACCATGTTGATCACTTCAGGTGTAGTGCACTTGGAATATAACTTTTTTTTAACCAGATGGTTAATAAAGATTATGTTATTTGAAACATATTGTAGTTACGCTTTTAAGTTGACTAATTGAACATAAAACATTTTTAAATCTCGAATCGGTCAATCAAAAAAAAAAAAAAAAAAAAAAAACTCACATGAGAATGTTAAGACTATTTAAAAAATAAGCCAAAAAGATTGAGAAAAACTGTAAATAAATGGCTTGGACATACAAAATCTGAGGCAGGCCAGGTCCATCCATGTTTGCTGTGAGTGTAAAAAATGACCTATAAAATAACACTTCACTATTCACAGCAGTCCCACAGGTCAAACCCTGCCCCTGGCATTGTACCAAATTAACAAAAAGCATGTTAAATGAGAGCTATGATCAACTGTGTGTCCTGCTGAATTCCCATGTTAGATTTGGCTGTTGTTCTGACAGCATGATGAAACGTTGACTCACCAGTGGCTCCAAATGGAGATGCTAAATTAATAATTTTTTCAATATGGATTTTTCATGCCCCTTCTGCCCTGTCCCGTCTGCCTTAGTTTTGAAAAAAGTTTGTCCTACCCCAAACACACTCTATACAGGAGGATGAGTTCAACAACAATATATTGGTTTGGACTTAAATTAGCCAATGCCACCACAATAAAAAGTGTTTTTTCATCGTGTGAGCCACACTGGTCAAAATGTTTAATGTTTTTTCACCATTGCCATCAATCATTGAAATATTTATGTACAAATTACATGTACCTTTTTGTTGACACTTAGTGCTTTCTCTACTATACAAGAATGTCCATCTTGTGTATCACACTGAGCTTTTTAGATGCAGATTTCAACAGTAGGTAAAAATTTACTGGAAACATCAATACTGTCGTACACAAAAAGAAAATGAACACTTGTGTTTATACAGTACATTTATTTTCGTAGAAATGTTGCTTGTCCTTTTTTAGGCATTCTATTATTTCCTCCCCTAAAACAACCACCACACGTTCTTGTATATCATCCTATTTCTCTTCAATGAGCATGTAACTGCTGTTCAGGCCTGTGACGTTCCTCCATGTTCAAAAGTGACAGTGAATACGCTGGACAAACTCTGTATATGTACAGTATATATATATATATATATATATATATATATATATATATATATATATATATATATATGAAGAGTTCAGATGCAAAAGCCTCTAAGTGCCATCTGAAATTTTCTTCTAGAATGATCATTTTTATCAAGCTCGTATATTTAAGTTCAGTAATTTCACTTATATGACAATTAATAGGTTATTTTCATTGCCATTTAAGTGAAATTGCTGAACTTAAATATAAATACTGATGTTAGTCATCGGTTTTCACTTTATTATACAGCTCTGATCAATGTTACAAACCAACACGTTTGTTGACACGTTTCCTGCCTGGAGTTTTCGTGTCGCTCTGCAAAGTACGTCACCCGGATCGTTGGTCTGATTGGTTGTAGGACTATCCAATTGCGTACAGTCATTTGAACTATGCCCGTTGATCACACCTCTTGTGCAGTAGAAAATACATAGCAGACTCCCCAGACCAATGTTCAATCTTAAAAGATTGAGCTTGGTCTGGTGATAGCCAGACTAGAGCGGGGCTCAAATGAGGCCAAAATCGCCCAGCCCTAGTACACAAGCACAGTATTGGGCTCGATACTGGTATCGGTGCATCCCTAATTATCGGTATCGGCTAAAATCTTCATATCGGTGCATCCCTAACTCTTTTGCACATATATGCCAAAACACATGCTAAATAAGAAATTCAAATCTGGTGTGAACAAGAAACTAATTGTTTAGGGATCTGTTTTGAACTGTCATTTGAGAACTGAGCCAAACCGATTGAGGAAAAACTGTGAGTAACTCTGTTATCATTGCATTAACAAGGGCTACAGTGACGTAGTAATGTGCTCTGAACACAGGCAGCAGTGGGAGTGTTTGGAACAGTGTTATGAGCTGAAATGACATCAGCTCAGCACAAAGACAGTGGTGTGATAGAGACTTAATCACTGCTTTTTTCAATCATTTTGAGTCAGCAAGAGCTGGTCAAGAACATCTGTCGTTGATTTATATTCACAAAAGCAGATATTGTTTGAAAAAAAAAAGAGCAAGTACAATTCAAGGTGCGTTTTCTGAATTTTTTGGGGCTCTGGGGAATTTGCCTACTCACAGATCTGGAGGAATAAAGATCCATCTGTTATATAAGTCCATCATCAGGTTTATTAAATATTGATGTGTGTATTCTGAAGAATGCCTTTGCTTTAGCCCTTATCCGAATGAGAACTACATCAAGAAGCTTCTGCATCCGCTCAGCCCTTCAGCCATTTTCACACACTCATTTACATATGTCATTATTTTTAGTGAGTGATAATAGTATTCTTTACTAGTCGGGTATTCTGTAAATCATCTTATATTCATATTTTAATTGTTTTTAAAACCGTAAAAATGTGTACAGTGTAAAAAAAAAGACACATTTCCCTGACAAATGGGAAATATAAATACTATGTACAAAGGATAGTACATTTCCATATTATAAATAAATTATATGAAAATGGAAAAAGATATTTGGTTTAACTTTTGGAATGGCTTATGCACTCAAATATGAGTAATGAATGTTTCCAAGAAAATGAATTCAGTAATTTTTCATGTTTCATGTTATTTTTGCATAATGAAAAATTCATTCAAGTCCATTTATGTAACTGAAACATATGGGAAACTGTCTCTCCATTTTAAGGAATATCTTGGTTTAATTAAATATATTTTTAGACCCAGGTAATGAGAGCCATTCATTAAACTATAATCCCACCAAAATAGTTTTTTTATATGCCACCATTTACAGAACAGTAATGAATTTCTAACTGCTTAAATCATGTTCATATGCCAGGTCGATTTTAGATAGTGGGAAAAACATCAAGTTGAGGACAACAGAACATAATGTTATATTCAAGGTGCTATGACACAAAATCAATCATAAAGCACCTTCAAGGTGAAGCCTCATGATAAATGAAGTCAGTACTGAAAGAGATGCAGCCTTTTTCATATTTCATCCAATTTTAAAACCACGTGATCATTTCTGAAGATCAACGCAACATATTACTTGTATCAATTCTTCTTATGACACAATATATATTCTTCCACATTCCATATATTCCTTTGATTATCACAATTAAATAAATGCATCACAGAGGTTTTCTCAAGGCCGGCCGTGACAAACCTCCAGCCCAGCTGCCCCTCCCTCCCACACTCCCTCTGCAAAGTGTGTTGAAATGAGGCCTGATGAAAAGTCTATGGCGGGTGTGAATAATTCATGAATCATAAATTACAGCGCATGCCTCCCTGTAGGGGTAGTTATTTCACACCAGCTGTTCCGAAGCCTCCTCCAGTGCGGGAAATTAAAGAGAGGCGGTAGTCTGAACTGTCCACCGCCATGTCCGAGTCTCAGCGCAGACCACCTCGGCCAGAGCTTTATCGTGACATCTTGTTCTTTGATACAAAAAGAACAGAACTATGTGTTTTCTTTGATATGCCGGATCGATGGCTTCATTCAATATCTGAACACAGAACGACTGGCCGCTTAAGGCCTTCTGGGAGATTTTTTTTTATGTGTGAACCATAAAGAAGCACAGTTTTTGTATTAACAGGAAATCATAGTGAAAGAAAGAACTAGGCCTAAATGAAACAAAAAAGAGCCCATGCTGAGAAAAGGTAATATTTCTGATGCAAGTGGAGATTTAAAGGTGCATTGTGAAATATTTAGGAGGATCTGTTGACAGAAATGCAATATAATACACGTAACTAACTATGTTTTCAGTGGTGTATAAAGACCTTACATAATGAACCGTTATGTTTTTATTACCATAGAATAAACCATCTACTGTACATACATCGCGGGTCCCCTTACATTGAAATTGCCGTTTTTTCCCCGACATGTTTCTACAGTAGCCCTAAATGGACAAACGCGTTTTGTCATTGTTCTTCATGCAAATAAGCTAGCTAAAGTCAGCGAATAAAACACTGACACAATGATGAACAAGTTACAATAATATTTGCAATAACATATTGTTTTGCTGAATAATTAAGTAAACATAATTTCTTACTTTATCTTTGTGAAGAAACCTCATTGTTTAACTGGCTACTCTCTGCTGTCTCAGACGACGACATCTCTTCCTGTCGGCCACCGTAACTTCTGTTGGTTGCAATTCGCAACCTCCCCACCACTAGATGCCGCTAAAATTTACACACTGCAAATTTAAAATAGGGATGCACTGAAATGAAAATAGTGGTCGATACCGATAACCAATAATTCTCTATTTTTGAAAGCAGATAACCGATATATTGGTCGATAAATCTAAATCTGAATTTTTATATCATTTTTGAGAGCCTGATTACAAAAACAAAAGTCTCACCATTAAAATCCATGTCCCAAGCACTACAACATAAATCAAACATATACAGTACAGTAGCCTATTTGAACCAGTGTAAGATTTATAATAAATTTTACACTATGACCAAAAAAAAAAAAGAATAAAAAAATGTATATATATATATAAATAAATTCTACTGTCTTACAAATAAATAAAATAATATCTAAAAAATTCAAAAAAAGTCACTGGACAACATTACTTGCGTATAAAGTATGCATATGCAATGGATAAATAAAATGGAATCGCCTCCGCACGGACAATAATGGAATGATTTTAATTAAACCATATTGTTGATAAATTATATAACTTCTGAACGATTTGGCCAAAAACTGGTCTCTTTAGATGTGGTGCAGCATGCCGAGTTGAACAATACCCAGTTTTCCCATAACGACCATGTTGGGAGTCGGCCATTTTAAATTTGGCCGTAAATTGCCTTATTTTTACGAACGCATTGGCGTGCCGTTACAAAACTCAGTATGTGTCTTCAGGACCATGCCCTGAAGGTACTCAAAACTTTTTACGGAAGCACCACCTTGTGGCGGAAATATAAAAAAATGCTAATAACTTTTGATTAAATCAGCCAATTGTAATGTACCTGTTCTTAATAGATTCCAAGGACATAGAGACAAATTTTGGCATAGGCAACCGAACTTCCTGTCCGCCATTTATATTTTCTTCAGAAATCTACTTTTTCGAACTCTTCCTAGATTTTTGGTCCGATATTCACCAAAATCGAATCATATCATCTTCAGACCATGGCGGAAAAAGTTAGGGATTTTGTGTTGATAGACAAAACCGTTTTTGTATACCACATCAACAAAGTTGATGGCATGATGCCAAATCAAGGCTGTATCTCTGCAATGCTTTGGCATATTGACACTAAACTTTGCATGTGTCATTGTTACCTTACTTCGATTACATCACATCAATTTGGTCACAGCGCCACCTAATGGTTGAAAGCATATTAATAGTGACTGTATTTATGATTTTTCAGCCATTTTGCCTATAATCATCTTAATGTGTCTTAAATTGCTCATTGCTGCAGCTGGTCTGATTCTCCCATCCATGTTGGCATGACTAATCGTGCCTTCTTTGTGCTTGGCCCCTTAATGGCTGCTTGCAGATATATTTTCTGTCTTCTTGTCACCCTCAACCTGCTTCCCTTAGTGTTTGTATATGTAGAAAAGGCGAAAAAACTCCTGTTGTGGATGTGCTCTTCCCATAACAATGCACTGAAACATGGCAACTAAACCTAAAGAATTCACAATGTTTTATTACAATAGTGTTCTCATTATCATAGTTATTAATGTTGTGCATTGGTGTTTAAGGTGCGTGTGCTGAATGAACACCGGTAAACTGAAGAGCTTTGCTAGTGGGTTATTTAACTCAACAAAACAAAAGGCTAAATATGGGCGTACAAAGAATTCACATAATTTTTTTACTGTAGTGTTTTCATTATAATTTTATGTAGCTTATACAGTATGACAGACTTGTGTTGCACTTAAATGTATTTTCCTTTTCAAAGTGAATCCAATCATTTCAAGCAATTCAAAATCCTCATGGCGAACAGTGCGCATCTGAAGTGTCTCAGCTGAAGAAAATATCATTATTTATTGGTTTTAATATATCTGCCAAGTTTTCTTACCAGGTCGATAACATTAAAAATTATCATATCGGCTATTACAGTATACTGATATGGTGGCTGATATATTGTGCATCCCTAATTTAAAGATAAAAATTCAGCAAAGTATTTTCTTGTACCGTTGACTGAATATAACATGACAAAGCTCATTTCTTAAGATATATTAAAGTAAAAAAAAATAAAATAAAAAATATAATAAAATCCCAAACAAAACAACAACATGGCATTCTCTAAATCCTTGTAATGCGTTTTACAAAGACATTATAAAGAAACAAAGAACAAATGTTTTCATAGGTCTTAATATTTTATTTATTCATTTGATTTTTCAAAACTATTTTTTCATAATAAATCTTCACTTTGAGGTCATCAAAGAATTGTCACAATAAAAACAAAAGAAGGTATTATAGAAAAATTGTACACAAATAAAAAAAAAACACACAAAAACAAAAAGCAACATTTTATTCAGAATGTCATATAGTTTATACCTCTTGTACATTCCACACAGTACAAGATAGCAGAGAGGAGAATGTTTGCAAACACTTTTGAAGGGTTGTTTTCTCTATCTTTGTGCTTTTTTAGCTTTAGTCCAATACTCAGTTTTGGGGGGGCTGAATTCATTTGTTACTTTTTGAGATTATGATATTGTCTCTCGGTAGACTTGGAGTCCTAAATACCATGCATAATTTGTTTGGTCACTAAGACAAGCAAAAGGATATTGCTTAAACAGTCCAAAATCTTATTTTCCATATGTCTGTTTGCTTTCCAAAACCTATACTCATACTCTTGTCTTTTAATGTGGACACAACAGCAAAAAAAAAAAAAAAAGTTAAAAAATTAACAAAAAAAAAGGAGTATGTCAAAAATAACAGATGTTGGAGATGCACATAAAGGAGGGAAAATAAAATCTGTATAGCTAATGGCAGAAACGGTTCTATCGCTATAGCAACACATTAACATTTAATTTTCAGTTTTTCATTTGTTTTCGCCTTGGTTTTTTCTAAAAAAAAAAAAAAAAAAAAAAAGTTTGAAGAGCAGGTATACTGTAGTTGGCATCATCTATATAACAGGCTATAAAACACCACTTCAGCCACAGTCCAGAGAGCACACAGATAGTCTTTGCACCGTATATAAACATGTAATAAGATACTTTACGTGCATGGAGTTTTTCCTCAATCTATCCCGAATGGCCCCGGTATTCCTCGTCATCATCAGCGTCATCTGTCATCGTTTTGACAAACATACAAACAGAAGAAAATCCAACAACCTTTAGACGTGGATTGATATTTAAGGCCTCCACAATTCTCTGACACCTAAGTTTCTGTCCACCGAATGGAAATCAGTTCGGATCCTGCTAAGGAGCGGTCTTTTCTCATCCAAACGTGCAATACTGCCATCAGAAAAGGGAGTCAAGTACTTTGGCTGATTTAACAATCATAGGTAGCATCTCATTTGTAAGTCCTTCATTCCTTTTCCATCCGTCCCATCGGTGAATGTCTGTTTGGATTGTTGCAGATGGTTTTTCTGGCTTTTAGAGGGAAAATGTTCCGGCAACACATATACAGGCAACATAATATGAAATACACTTAATTCTAACCAGCGGCCCTGTGTCTCAGCGATCCACAGCTGGAGTGACTATGTGGAGTCTTCTTGCACAGTACCATTTCATTTTGTACACACTTTTCAGTAAAGTTCTGGTGTGCTTGGTTATAAAGTATGTTTTGTCGTTGTTAGTAACAGTATATTGTGCCTTAGTTCAAACTAAGACTTTGTCTTTTCGATTTTTTTTTCTCAATTACTATACACAGGTGGATCTCCCCTCCCCTTTTGCGTGAGTTCGTAGCACAGGATCTGTGGGTGGGTTGTAAGGGGGTAGGGGGGGAGAAAGTCTGTGAGATCAGACGTAGTACTCCTTGTCCTTGTTCTTTTTATCTTTTTTATTTTTGGGCACGCCAATGGGCTTTTCTTTGACAGCGGCTCCGTTGGGCTGCGTGGCAGAATTACTAATATAGTTACGGCTCTCGTCCACATGGTATGAGCCCTCATCGCGGTTTCGGTATTTGTACATGGCATAGAGCAGGATAAGAATGCAGAGGGCAGCGGCCGCGACGATGCCTACAACCATGCCAGTGGTGCTGCTGGACTCCCGAATCACCTCCGGGCTGGGGTAACCCTTGGCCTCGGGCAGCGGAGGGTGAGCTGTGGACACACAGAATGGTAGAAAGAGAGAGAGAGGCCATTCATTAAAGCAACAGGGCTATCCATTTACCTCTATATTTCCTAATATTCAACATCATCCATGGCAACTGTATATTAGTCTGCTCACTTGGGTAATTGAAACCGGCACTACTCATGTCTAATATTACACTACGGACTCACTCTCTCTGGTTTCATACAAATGCAAATGGAACTATCTTGCATTTCAATTATCAATTTGTAGTGAAAATGAAATACTGAAGTATTGAAGCCAACAATTCACCCAATGCATTTTCTAATCTAAATGCATCGTAAAAAGCTTATTTTGAACAATTTATCATGTTGCATTTTTTAAAATGAGTTTTGACTTAATTTTGAATCCAAATGTCATAACTCAGTCTTCCTTTAGAATGACAGACTTCTCTTTGGTGATGTATGCAGGACTTCTCCAATCATTTAGTGTTTATTTTATTTAATTTATTTGTGTTATTTTTTTTACAATTGACTGCAAGCTCGCATTCAGATATTTCTCCATTCAATCAGCAACTGATGGATAGATCCATGTCTGCACCCTACATTTTTTTATTATTCGATAATGTTTCACTCTGATGTACGTCACAATATGGAAGAAAGAATGCTACTTCCATTAAATCATCTTTAATATTACTGTAATATTGCTGCTAGGCAAGCGGCAACCTCCCTATCTCTCTCTTGAAACCAACACGGAAGTGAATTAAACGGCAATTCATCAACTGGCCGCTTGAGGCTGGCTGCAAAAGTGAGTCAAATCTGCATCTCCCCCATGTTAAAATGCCCAACTTTACAGCAGAAAAAAACATGTTTACAGCCTGGAGCAAAAAGTGGCTTTGGTCTATACATCTAATTTTGCCCTTCATGACAACTGTGAGGGGGGTGAATTTTTTTATAACTCATCCGTATAAATTATATTAAGCCTTAAATTTCTGTATAATTAAGGGTGTGTCCACTTTTGAGTGACAGGTGGATTCCCGCTGCTGTGGTCATTAGTCATCATTAGCCGTTTGTCTGCTGTCTGTTAGCCGTCACATTACCTCAGCTCATTGTCTGACTGTAAAAAGCGCTGCCAAGATGGCGACGGTCGGCCACGCCCACTTTAGGCTTCAAAAACGGTCTTCACAAACCTACAGGTGACGTCACGGACACTACGTCCATTTTTTTTTTTTACAGTCTATGCTGCTAGGCCAATAGTTTTGTATACTAATGGACATTTTTTATTTTATATCAAGATATGGAGGTTAAATTATTATAATAATTTCAACTCACAGTATTTCATGTCCATGTCTTTACTGTGTGTTGGGATCATTTATTACCTTGTCTGGGTCTATTTTGCAATAACATGCAGATTAGTGTACATTGCCCCTTTCTTAAAAACCATCCAAGTAATTGTTCCGATCGGTTAATTTACTAGTTTTCTCTACTGTAATGTCAACATTGCAGCTTCTTTCCCAACAGTAATAGAATTATTCAGTTTTAAGCCAACGAAAAAATACTAAGAGGGTTGAAACTAGAAAGAACTTGAAAGAAACCCAAAAATCAATATATCTTTGCCAAATTGATTCCTCTCCTGACGAGATGAGATATCCCACTGAGAAACTGCTTCACAGCACCGTATAGCCACTTCAGTAAACAGGATATAAACCACAATAACAACACTCAACCTTGCAATATATGTATGTACTGCTGCTGAACGGAAAAACTTGTTCTGTAAGCTTGTGCTTACACACTTTGCTTATCAAACCGCCACAAAACACATCTGGCTGACACAGATAGAGCGATCAGAATGGATATGTCGCGCATTTTCCATGAGCCGTGACCAGTGAGTGAACCTCGCATCCTGGCTATTTATTCCTGGCAGGGAGAATGACGTGGTGGGTGGAATAGTTTGTTCTGATTTATGTCTCTGGGAGAGGGGACAGTAACTGCGAGACAGTGCGACTTCAGGCTGAGTGTAAACAACACCTGTGACAATGCCGTTTACAGTTTCGGTCCGATCCGCTGCAACTCGCAGGTGCAGGAAAGGAGATGACAAAATACAGCAGGGAATTATGGATGGCGACCTCTGCTCACACATCTGTTTTTAGAAATGTCGCGTGGAAGGAGGACACAGTTTGAGGAGCTGTAACATCATTTATCTGAGACCTTTCAGCTTTGGCCAACATTTTATGTTTCTGCTTTTTTTCTGTGCTTATTAGCAAGATCTTTGCATGATTTGTCAGCATATTTTTTTCATTATGTCATGCACATGCTTTCATTGCTCTATGTATAATATGAATGCTGCATAGGCCACTAGCTGCTGTAACTAAGCCAGCTGAACGAATCCAGATTGGGTTAACCTTTGTGCTTCATTTTTCATGTCGAAAGTGGTTTGTGCAGTCGACTGAGTAGCCAGGATTTCTCTGAATGGAGAAATAGGAAAAGCAGTATGTGCTACGCAAGCATGCTCGCTGGCCTTTTCTGAAATTAAATCTCAACGAAATACGCCAGGTCTCACAATAAGTGATCATGAGAAAAATGATCAAAAATACAGATTTAGCCTATGTAACGATCTATAAAACGGGTAAAAAATGAAATAATGTGAGCTAAAATTATACAGAAGCACAAAGAATTTTGATAGGCACAAGTTTAAGTTTGTTTAATATAATGACCTATTTAAAAACTCATCTAAGAAATGAGCTCCCTCTGTGCCTGAAAGAAAATTAAAATACTATATTTACAGCACATACACAGGGTAAAGGATTTAATGAAGTAATAATGTCTGTTTAAAGAGGCAAAGGCAGATTTTACAAACATATATTTCGGCACGCACTGTGAACACTTTGATAAATGAGCACATAAGCAACAATGCAACTCAGGTAACAGTGTTTCATAACCGGCAACAAGATCATAAAAGCCCTTTCAAGTTAATCTGAGCTCCTGTTCGAACCAGCTGCGACAACCGCCGAACGCGCTAGATTTTGTCAGTCGCTCGGTTTCTATTTCTGCACCATAGCGCTGGATTATTGAACATCAAACATGGATGAGCCTAGGAGAGGTTGTTTTTTGAAGTTGAGAAACCTCAGATATTTAAAATCCCTCAAGATCCACAAGAAACACCATAAAATGGATGCTACCCGAAGACGCATCATGGAAGTGGCGAAAATACAAGATGTATTCTAGGTTTGACGCTCTTCTGCTCGCCCTCGCTGTTCTGATTGGCTGTGGTTTTGTTGGGTTGAATTCTCACATTCAGTGTGGGCAGAAAAATGACTTTTCGCTGGAATCTCGTCGCGGATGTCACGGCGGACACATTATTTCCCAGACTGTTTTCATTTTTCTGGTGTACAATGTGTCCGCTTGGCTGGATATATGAGAAATTATGCCATTTGGTATTTTAAACTCTTTTTTTTTTTTGTGAAAGTGTTTGGTAAAATGTTAAATATAATGATTGTTTTTTCCAAAATTATAGTGATGGCCACTACACAAAGTAATTTTCCTTTCTTTTAACTTGTACAGACTGTGTACACGCATGTGTGCTTGTTCTTTTAACTAGTAAAATAATCTTGCATGGAGTGGTTTCAAACAGAACAATGAAAAATGGAGAACATTTTTGGTGGAAAAGAACATGTGAACAGTAATAATATAAAAGAAAGATGACTAACCTAACCCACCTGAACTTGGGTCGCAAGGGTCAATGTCCTCATCGTCACTGGGACATTCTGCCGACGCTACCAGAAGATCATCCTGTACCAAAGAGACATAAAACAGATAGAGGGTTAGTCAAAAACACCTTGTAGGATCATTACAGTTTTATAGGGCTGCTGTGTCATCTAAGGCCTCATGCTGCGAGAGAGAGAGAGGAACGAAAAGGAAATGTCCTTTCCACGTCCACTCTGACATCTCTCACAGGTCCTCTGAGCTTTGACTCTCAGGTGCGATCAAAGGTGTCCTAACCGTAAAAGGCCACAACTTTTCCACAAAAACGACCCTTTCTGTAGATTACAACATGCCAAATCGTCTTATAGTACAGTCTTGAGAGACTTCCACATCAAGGCAGTTGGAAATATCGATCAGAGCAGCACAAACACACATACACACACACAAAGATTTCACAAATCCCCTGACGAATAGAATTTTGCCGGCAGTTGCTTTATAAAGACTGTCAACGCAGAAACATGGTGCGAGGAGCATCAAATCCGCTCACATCCGTCCGTCCCGCTGGAAAACAATCTCATCAAACGTGCCTTTTAATCTGAAATAAAGCCATAGGAAGCACTTCTACAGACAAGCCATATCAAGAACAATGCACGGCGCTGAGACGCGCACAACAACACATTCTGAAGAAAATCTTGCCTCTGCTCCTGTGATGGTTCCGAAGGGAAAGAAAGCCATGTTGAGATTTCACGGTTTGAATCCCAAAGATGGTATCCGACAGTGGTTTAATAGCTCAGAAAGTCTCTCCGTGCAGGAATTCTCCATCAACTATGCAAAAAGGCAGCGAGCTCGACGTTCCTCTCAGCGCTACGGCAGAAAATTCCATCTGACGATGTCGCTTTGGTGGCATCCATTTAGTGTCTTCACACTTCTCTCTCTCTCTCTGCAATTAGCCAGAGTGTGTATACATTTGCCAGCTGGCCAAACGTGTACACGCATGTGTGCTTGTCCCAATAGAAAAGCAGGGCTGAGTGTGTGTGCGCGCACAGGGAGGAAAGACATCGATTTGTCTCTCTGAGCTCACACAGTCTGCCCACAGGCTGCGGGGCAATGCCCACGCCAATCAGGACCTTTCACCATCATCACAGCCATGCGGACCACACGAAACAACACGGAAAGAGAGAGAGAGGGAGAAGAAAGGGAGAGGAAAGTGGGAGTGGGAGGGCACCCTGTACAGTTGTTTCAAAGTGGTTGCCATAACCACATGGTTGCCATTTTCCTTGCAGCGATATCTGTTCAACTCCCAGCTCTAAAACACCCTGCAAGTAGGTCAGTGCGGGTGAATAATTTAGATCCCTGACGTTACAGTGCTGGTTTGTGTGCTGCTGCTGCTGCTGGAAGGCTGGATGTGTTGCAACAGGAGTGCACAACCGAGCCCTTGCTAAAGGCCGGCAGCGGTAACTGTCCGACTCTAGAGAGAGAAAGGATAATAACGCAGAGATCCTGGGAGCCTACGCTGGATGAAGTCATCTATGCCACGCCGTCTCTCATTCTGTGACCTGACATGATGTATAAAAGACTGCAACTTATCATGGACCCTGAGATTAGAAATCAACCGAAATGTGGTTACGTGTCTGATAAAAGGGCTTAATAATGCATAGGCTTGAGCATGAGACGCAACTTAGACTCAGCGTTCTCTTCATTGACATGACCACTGAGAGAAAGGAAGGAGTTCTAGAAGAGGGATGAACGCGTGGTTTAGCGGTTAAAGATGTAGAGAGGTAACTGAAAGATGGTCCACAAGTGAAGATCCATGAGGTTTCACCATTGTGCCTGAATAATCATCCCAAGTTGTAAGTAAAGCTTGGCGATATAGGTTCGGGATTAGAAAGATTTTGAAGTGTATGAAAGTCTCTTCTCTCTCATATATATATACTCCAGTCTTCAGAGTCAGATTTGCTGATTTGGTGCTCGAGAAATATTTCTTATTATCAATTTTGAAAACAGTTGTGCAGCTTAATATTTGTTTTCTTCTTTGGTGTATTATTGTAGTCTTCTTTGATGAAGAGAAAGTATAGCTGTTTTAAAAGCATCTCGAATGTAATAATGTCAATAGCAAAAACACAGAGTCTGTGAATTAGTTAAAACTATCCATTTTGTATTCATATTTGGCTACAATTACTCTTTAGGTTGCAACAATGATAACAATATATATCCAATATATGTGTAATATAGATAGAATATGATAAAAAGGCATAAACTGATATATCGTTCAGCCCTAACTGTATGAAAGGGAAAGGAATCTGTTTGAATGACTATATGCCATTGTGACTGGCGGCTTTACATGAACATGCTCCACCCAAACCTTTGTTTAGATCTCTATTTGAATTCATCTCACACAGCTGAGCTCCAGAAACCATCCTTCTCTTTCCTCTTTTGGAAACACTGCCCCTCAGCAAAGTGTCAAAACTCGGATAAGTCCTCAGATGTGGCGTTACACAAGCGCTTGAGCATGAGGCTGTTTTCTGCAGAAAAGTCACATATGACTAAGACTGAGCCTTCAGCATCCATCTGCCTGAGCTCGGCGCTCTCCTCCATCCACTGCCCACTCAACAGCTGTGCTGAGGCGGACAGAAGCGGCCTACATTATAACTGGCCATTTTCCTCAGAGCATGTCAAACAGGCTGGGTGTGCTATCAGACCATCATTTGCACACACACACACTCACATACACAGTGTTAGACTCCCTGTTTTGCTTGCTCTTAATTACTGCACTGCCAACAGGCACAATAAGTGACAGAGTGCCAAAATAGGCGGGGAGAGAGGAGGGTGAGAGAGACGACGCACACTTCACCTGTGAACACAGAGGGGGACCCAGCTGTGCCCTAATGAGAAAGGAGTTGCCTCAACTCAAACACACACTTTTCAAACTCCACCTCCATTCATCCCTCTCCAATTATCTCTCAGCTGCCAGACTGATCTACAGAGACAGACTAGAGCCAGCTGTACATGCCCTGGATAAGAGAGGCACAAGGAGTGGGTGGAACTGACCTACTGACCTCTCCAACCATAAACTTATTACATTATGTAAGTAGGATTCAAAATGTATTTCTTAAGTCAGCTAATTTTGCAGCCATGAATTTTATGTAATGGCTATGAAAATGCATTGCATTATATATATATATATATATATATATATATATATATATATATATATATATATATATATATATATATATATATATATAGTAGCCTGTGACCAACATTCCACAGGCCACAATCAACAACCTAGATCAACTCTATGCGAAGGAGATGTGTTGCACTGCGTGAAGCAAATGGTGGTCACACCAGATACTGACTTGGTTTTCTGTACACACACAATAACTGAACACGCTGAATAAAAAGCTTTCCATTGATGTATGGTTTGTTAGGATAGGACGATATTTGGCCGAGATACAACTATTTGAAAATCTGGAATCTGAGGGTGCAAAAAAATCTAATCATGGAGAAAATCACCTTTAAAGTTGTCCATTTATGTTCGCGATTTTGCTGCATCCACTCACAAAAATATTTTTTTTTTATATATTTACGGTAGGAAATGTACAAAATATCTTCATGGAACATGATCTTTACTTAATATCCTAAAGATTTTTGGCATAAAAGAAAAATCGATAATTTTGACCCATACAATGTATTGTTTGCTGTTGCCACAAATAGACCCGTGCGACTGGTTTTGTGGTCATATTTTATATATATATATGTACACACACACACATATTAAATAAACAGACTTATGTTAGAATCGATTAATCATGCACGATTAATCAACTTGACGGCACTATATATATATATATATATAACATCATATATTATCTTCCAGAGAAATTTTTGGTGCTCATATTTGGCTTTTTCTCTTACTTTAAGACTCTCTAACAGGCCTGTTGTGTAAAACCATTCCCTCAATTTCCAATTTCCTATGGAAGCTTGTTTCCATCATGAAATAAAAAGAATTAAAAGATTTGACTTAAATTTATTTTTTAATTGTGACTATAACTTGCAATTGTAGGTTTATATCATGCAATTCTTACCTAAAAAATAAATAAAAATAATAATAATAATTCAGTGGCGGAATAAAGCTTCCTAACTTCTCAATTCCTTGTTATTGTAATAATTTGCACTCAAAAACCAATATAAGTTTTACAGCCAGTCTGAGCTCAGACACTCACATTCACCTCTATCTTTCCATCTCTTTCAGTCATGAAGATTCTAGTATTCCACCAAGAATACGAATATCTCAGAACAGTGCACCGTCTATTGTTGTTGCCATGGTGACATGAAGATTCAGCCTGTTCAAAATGATAGGAAATAAAAACCGAATCGCCTCGGTGGCTCAGCTGGGACCTGCAAAGCAAACCATTGATTTCTCGCTATCTGTTTTTCTTCTTCTTTTTCTCCATATTCCTTTCCCCCAGCCAGAGTGAAAGAAAGAAAGGGTGAGGGAAAGCACAAGAACATTAAAGTCTGCCAGCTAACTTAGCAGCCTGCTAATGAAGTGTGAATATTCATAGAGAGGTCCTGGTGCTAAATGCAGCCTCACTTCGCTGAGAGCTGTGTGTTTAAAATACCGAGAGCTCATACAATGAATAAAAAATGGCCACTGATGCACTGCAGTATTCTCTAACAAGAACGGTTGAACAAAACAAAAAACAGAAATCACAGGAAACACAATAGAGATACGCCTGCTAGTTTACAACTAGCATGTACAGGAATATATAGAGCTGGCCCACAGGGCCTCCATATGCGCTCACTGACATTCTGTACAAGAGATTCAACTTTTTAAAGATTCAAAAGGGCTAAAACAACACAATCTGACGTGCAGGTTGAATCTCTCCATTTTCCATCTTCAAATGCCGTACTAAGATGAATAATAGAGAACCCAGACCTTTCATGGAAGATGGAAATCAAGATGGCTTCCTGTGCAATTATTCACATATCGATCAAGAATGATTATCTTTTAGGTATTATATTGTTTCAGCACATTCAAAAGCTTTACAATATCATGGTTAATTATAACACTTAATTAATAATCTTTATTAAAGTCAACATGAAATCAAAATGAACCTGATTTATTTTTTATTTCATGTTTCTGGTCATATTGTGAACGCCACATTGGTGCATTTTATTCCAAAGGAAAAAATTGTTTGTCTTCATATATTTTAATCAAATGTTTGATACCATTAACTAATAGTCAATTAGTTATTTAGACACTGTTTTAGCAAACTCATTCAGTCCGTTTACAATTTTGGTTTACAACTTTTCGTGGTCCAGTCAGTTCCAGATGGATAAAATCAAGTCTCGTCCTACTTTTTTTCTCGCTTACTATCATGTTTCACATAGAAATATGAAAAATTGTTTAAGTAAAATGGCAATACACATTGACTTTAAAAATAATTTGAACAATTAAAAGCCTTATTAAATTAGAATTTTAAGTTAAGTATAACTGTGTTCTATATTATCTGCAAAGAAAAAAAAAAGAAATATAAAAAAACAGGCAAATGCATCAAGACTGACCGAGAAGTTCTCAAAGTACACTTGACTCACTCTGAGAAGACATGTGAGTCACTAGTAGCCATTACAAGCAACTCTCAGGGGTCATCCAAGTGGGAATAAATAAATCTGATCATACACGCTGCCCACAGACAGAACACGCTGTTACAGACTAAAGCTCTAGATCTTAAACAAAGAGAGAGAGAGGGGGCAACCTGCCGACTTCACAATACACACACACACTTGTTCAACTTTACAGCTTGATCTTCACATACTTTTAATGATGGGGAGAAAAAATTAGATGCAGATGAAAAAAGGACAATACAAACAACAGCATCAATGGGCAGTCGAGATGACCGGAGGAAGCGTCTAGTTAAGGATGAAAAGAAAACCGGCATGCCATGAACGACTCTGGAAACGCGAACTCGCTGCAACAGATGTGGACATCGGCGACGAATGGCGCCAGCCTCGTGCATGCTCACAAAAGCACTGCAACTTTTTGTTCTTTTCCCGTAACTCCCTCACTGCTGCCCCAATTCTCTTTTCTCTCTGTCTCTCTTTCTCTCTCTCTCTCTCTCTCTCTCTCACTCGCTCTACGTGCAGAGCGCTGCAGACAAATGGTGCATGCCTCTTTCACTGCATGGATATGACAACATCAAAGACTCTGCATGCGATGATGGCTGGATGGAGAAGGACCGTGAGAAAGAGAGACTACCTGGGATGAGGAACAATGCCACCTCGCATCCATGATGGCAGCCTGGCTACACTGTCTGCTTCCTCTATACAGATTTGCTTTTCTGTTAAGGTGAGAGTTTGTCCTCTCCCCCTCTCTGATCTCCCCGTCCCTGCTCCTAGAGCAATAAAAAAGCCCCACACCAGTAAAAAAGTCCGCTCTGTCAGATCAAAAGTGATGACTGGAGAAGTCCTACTTTGGTAAGCAGATAGGGATGATAAATTGTCTGTGCATCAGGAGAGACTATGAGTGCCTTCTACAGACTAGAAGAGAGAGAGAGAGGGAGGGAAGGCGTAAGCAAGGGAGAAGAGAAAACGAGAAAGATACACACGGATAGAGGCGGGAGGGAGAGAGGGAAAATACGGTACGACTGCAAGCCGATCACCTGACTCGTTTCAGCCAATCGCCATCGCCGCTCAGCTTGAGGTTGCTAAGGGTTTGCTCAGTTGGAGATATTTTATTATAGCATTTTTTAGAAAGAGATTGATGTGTGTATGTGGAGAGGAGGGGGGTTGCACACCTTCAGCCCTGCCATGAAACTCCACAGAGACACAACCCACAACCTAACATCAAACACACATGCACACACTCAAAATACATCTCTCCACAGCGAGAGAGCGAATGTTACACAACGGATGGCAAAAAGCTCCACGTTTTCATCTCCACTGGCCCTCCTGCTCCTCTGGGACCTCGGGTTATTCGATTCCATCTAAATGCCTCCGCCAGCTAAACTAACCAGCGTGAACGCTCATTTCAATAGCATTCAAATGCGTGCTTTGGGCACGTAGACGCCCACTGAGAAAGGAGGGGTGGAACAGATAAAGAGAGATACGCGGTAGGCGTCTGTTTTTCGCACCATGGTCAGTCTCAGAGGACTTTATTTGTCCCCTGCGTCTGCAGAATCTGCACACGGCCACCAAACGCAGCTATACATTATGAATGTGACAGAATTTATAAAAAAGGAACATAAATGAGCTAAGGTCTAGACGACGACATGATAGGTGGGAATATCTGGTTTATCATGAAGACTATCCAAGCAACATAAAAAATCCTTTGTGAGTTAAGAGGGTCATCAATACCCAAAAGCACACAAATTAACAAACGTTTACAATATCTAACACCTCCAGAGAGAGAGACAGAGAGACAGAGAGACAGAAAAAAAAAGAAGCCCAGGAAAAGTAGCTGCAGCAGCAGTCCATTTTATTACTCGCTTTGTGCCAGCTCAAAGAAACGTATTGATTGACTGATTTAAGCGGTCAGTGTAAATGAGCACTGGGACAACAGTGTATGCAGAGCAAGTCACAGGATCCATTAATTGGACAGAAGTGGGGGGAGAAAAAGCACAGGAATCTGGACCAGTTTAAACCCATCCGTGCAGAACATTGTCCTGCCCTCATGATGCAACAGAATGAAACGAGTTGGTACCTCATTATAGAGTACATGTGAATCTTGATGCTGGACTGTTGTATTTTGGGAATTGTGACACACATAGATCACAAATATATGCACATCTAATTGAGGTCATTTAAATAATAAAGCTAATTATAATTACTACTAGCACTGGGTAATACACATCAGATATTCTGGCAATATTTCTGGTGATAAAAAAATAAGCAACATTATGCTATTTTATTTGACTACTTTGCGACTGACCCTTTTCACATTTCCGGGTTTCTCAGAAGCGGAAGTCGTCCTAGTTGGGTAATCTTCTATAGCGGTGAATGAGAGAAAACATTAAATATATTATTTGTGTTTCCATTTGCTCAAATAGCTAAAGAAAAAATCCACAACAGTGTTTTCACAACTTTCAACGGCAGTCAGAAGAGAGAAAGATGAACATTTTACCATCACTCCCATAGCCGCTATATTATAAACAACCTTACAGCAGCGTACATTTTTTTGTAATTTGATGCAAAGGTAATATGATACTAAGTATAATGTTATAAACGTACAATACATGAAACATTTGAATATATATATATATTATTATTTTTATATTTTTTTATATATATATTTCTGGATTTTCGATGCTGATTAAACGCGTTAAAAAGCATCTGTGAAAAGGGTCCATTGATTTGATTCATTTTCTTGAATCAGTTCAAAATACCAGTTTCAATGAATTAACTAAAAACTGTAACTTTACCTACGGGTGTCTATGTTTCCATCAACTTGTCAATCGAATTATCTGAAGTTCGGTAAAAAAAATCATGCGAATAAAGCTGGTGAAAGTGTGTTTCCATCAAACGGCTTTAAAGCGAATAAAAACCTGTGCGTAATGACGTCACATGCTGTTTTGCGATCAAATTGGTATATCGAATTGATTTGAGACATTTTAAGGTGTTTCCATTCATTTTCGCACTGAATCGCACAACATTCAAGCAAACATTTGCGAATAAAGTTTTGCTAGACAAAATGGATCGCGCCATCTACCAACAAATGATCAATATTGCACAAGTTGTAATAGTGCAGAGTCCTGCACGGGTCCATTTTTGGAGACCCGCCCCCGACCGTACCCGCAAAGTTCAGCACCAGATCTGACCCGTGCCCGCGATAAATCGCACACAAGCTAAAATCATTCCATTTAAAGTGCTTTATTTTTTATCTTGCACCTCTCTCAACATCACAATAGCCTCATGAATGGGCTAATGAGCGCAAAAGTGCGCTTTGTTTTGGGCCATTCAAGTAGCTACCTCCAGTTCACGCGCGGGTGCCTCTCCGTGTCCTGATTATTGCCTGCTATATTTAGCTCTTATTTATTAAATCCAGGAAAATGGTTGATTAAACATTGATTAAAATTAAGATACAATTAATACAAACGAAATTCACTTTAAAGAAAGTCTTTCTACAAAAACAAACTTAATAAAGTGGTCAAAATCATGTCTGCCCACTCCATTTGTCTCCCGATATTCGGGATCATCTTATCTTATTCATGCATTTTTCACTTTTCATATAATCAACATTAAATATAAAAAAAAAAAATTATAATAATAATAAAAAAAAAAAAAAAAAAAATATATATATATATATATATTTATATTATTTTATTTAAAAATGAATATGAAACTAAATCGTTTTTTAATGACTGGGCTACAACACATAGGCTTATTAGCCTGCCCTACAATCATTGAATATTATTTTGCTTGATTGATTTTTATTTAAAAGAAAGAGCGTAGCCTACACAATACTTAGGCCTACTAAAATATAATTAATATTATTTTATTGCATTTGTATTAGTTGTTTGAAGAGTAAAAAATAAATAAAAAAATCGGTCGATCTTAACGCAAGTTTACAACCGGCCAGTCGGTCGGACTAAAAGGGGGAAAAAATGAATTGGGTCGGTCCTAAATTGACAGGATCGGTCGGGTAACGGCAAACAAGAATATTTTTAAGGATGCCCAAAACACATATTTGCGAGTGTGTAATGGCAATTTAGACATATACATATTGCACATATTTTTCATCCGCTACCCGCCCGCAAGGAGTTCATTATCCGCCCGCATCCCCGCCTGTGAATTAGGAATGTCACAAACAATCCACCCGTTTTAGCCACTTTTATGCGGGTACCCAAACCATTGCAGGACTCTAGGTGCTTATGTGACAGCTGATAGCGACATTATTTGACTATTATAGATTTTTGCTATAATAGCCGTTTTATTTTTCTGTTAAATTAAATTCAAAAAGTATCTCGTCTCCTCGTTTGTCCACTTTGTTGACACCGGCCATGTGTGCAAACCAGACAGTATATAATGGGTGCAAACTGGGTGGAAAATAACTAAAACTTCTTCTTTTGTGGCGGGTTATACCCATAAAATGAGCTAAAACTTAATCGCAATCCATTATTTATTCAGCAAATAACGTTTCCATCAGCGTTTATCGCATAAACCGTACATCGATCAAGATAAAATCCGATGAGACCGACCGTATTTCATTTTAGTCGATATTCAAGAAATTCAATCGAATTTTACTGTTTCCATAAGGCATTTTTCATTCGATATCACATAATTCGGATAAAAACGTGTTGATGGAAACACAGCAGTGTTACTTTATAAAAACGGGTGACTTTTACATTTTTTAATGTCACATTCTGTAATATTTGAATTGTTTTATTTAATATCGATTATTTTCTCATCCAGTTTTTTTAGTTGAGTGCACCATTTCAAATCATAAAGGTAAAAGAAAACAAATGTAACCAATTTTCAAATGCAATTTCAATATATATTTCCACTATGCAAGAACTGATTTGTAATGACACCAGGACCACATACTGTAAACACATTACAGTAATTCAGAATATTTTCACCAAGAGAGAAGAGAAAAAAAAAGCCCTATTTTGCATCTGATGGATTCAAATCCACTCAGCACCAACACAGGGCATCTATAAACGCACCACTCTCACGTGGCACACGCCCACGCTGCCATTTTCTAGGCAGAAAAGTGGCGCTTCACTGCCCTCTGCCCATCTCTAGATCTAAAAGATACCCCGGGGTGTTTAATGACATGCACAGCTCACATAGGAAATGCTCATTTATTATTTAAAGCCCAGCATATAGTCTATGGCCCGCCACAGCAAGATGTCCCTGTAGATCAGAATAAACACACGGGTTCCTGCCATGCCAAATCCCATTGAGCCAAACACCACGGCCACAGATGTGAAGGGATATCAGAAACACAGCATCAAAAACAAGACAGAACAGCCAAATATCCACATATAAACATGGTGATACAGGTAAAATGCAGAGAAAGTATACTTTAGAGAAGAAAAAAACAAAGAGGAAGAGTGGGACAGAGGGTAAAGAAGATAATAAAAAAGCTGTCACTTCTGAACATCAGTCGTGAGGGTGGTAGTCACAAAGGAAATCAACTTCTGATAGAAATATTAAACATCTCATCTGTCAGTCACAAGCAGACGGTGCATGCATGTGTTTTTCTAAGCATGTTGGGCTCCTTTGAGACGACCTCAGTTGTTTGTTTGTTTCGGCTGCTGTTTGAACAGAAACGAGTAAAACACGATGCTTGGCTTTCTATCATTAAGACTTCTTTTTAAAAAAAAATGCTGTGAGCGGCAGTGAGCCAGTGTCAAACAATAGCAAAACCAGTTTATCTGAGGATAATCCAAACTCCACACGTCATTTTAAGATTAAGCATGCTCACAGAGCAGATCTGAAGCCATTAAATGAAAAAACTGGTCATGCAAAGTTAACAAAATCATTCCAAAGACTACAGAACTCATTTACATTACACACACATTTGCTGTATCACAAGCAAATCAATTGGTCTGCATGAAATATTATTTCCTTCTGAGCCATTCATTTGTAAACCATTTGTACAATAAAAATGATCTCTATTATCTACAACGCCTTTATCTTCAAAGGCGACGCTGACAATCTGGGACTCAAAATCTCATTTAAAGCTGGGAATGAAATGAAAGTTTTATGATTTTGAAATTTAAAACAAAGCAATAATATGTAAAACGAAACAGAACATTTAAAATTCATCACTACAGCTCACTAATCAAATAATAATTACACGGGTCAATTATCGACAATTTTTTTTTCTTATCTCTTCGTTTATTCAAAAATATATAAAAAATGCAATTCATACATAAAATGAACATAAAATTAATTTTAATCTTTTTTGGTTATTCAGATTGTAAAATTTATGAAATAGTTAATGTTAGGAATTAACTAACAGATATCGCCGTATTTCATCAGTTGATTGATTACATTAAGAATTGGAAACCTTTTTTTGTATTATACATTTCTGAAATGTTATGTTTAAATATGCAAACGAGTCATTATCTAATTAAATCTGCAATAATTGGCATACATTTCTAGAAAAAAAAAAAATCGGAACGTTGGATAAAGCCAGGTTCAAAAGTTTTTTTTTTTTTTTTTTTGCCATATTAGAGTCAAAGGTTTCTACAGAGGGGGTTTTGGATATCTCTTTTATCACTCCATAAATCAGAAAATACGGTCAACAGCCAGAAAAAAATATATTTAAAAAAAAATGTAAGGAATACAAATCTGACAAATAAGTGAACAAACCCCTCAATAAAAACCTTCAGAATATAGATAGGAATAAAACTGTAATGTTTGGTGAATGTAAGTGCTGCTGAAGTGGAGATTTCTGACTGGCAGGAGAAAAAACAAATTTTTAGAAAACGTCCGAAAAGGGTTAAAGATATATACTGTAATTGAAATCTACAGACACAAATATATAAAGTGCAAGATACACTTAACTCTTTCCGCACCAGTGGTTTAAAAAAAAAGTTCATTCATTCGGTAAACATTAGGCAGTTTTGATTTATTTGCTGTTTAAAGCTCCAAAATGTAATATTTTTTCACCACAAGAGGGCGCAGTTTCCAACAATAACAGAGGCGAAGCTTGATGACGCTATGAAGGAGGTGACGATGGGAGATGTCGTTTTTAATGTGTTTTCACTATCTAGCGATGTATCTAAATGGAATTAATGAATCATGATCACGGATAAGGTAATTTATTCGTTTTTGTATTACCTGTATGTCTGATCGTATTATTTTATGTCATCATAATTAATGAACTGCAAGGAACGGGAAATGTTATGCTATATTATTACAGGCATGTGGTGTAATTCATATCTATTAAAATCATCTTTACTGTAACTATTATGTTACTTGTACAATATATTTTTTTATTTGCTTACCTGTCTATCAATACACTCGCGAGAGCAGAGTCTCTGTCAAGTCCAAGATTGTCGCGCAGCTCTCTCCATCTCGAAAACGCCTGGCCGATATTTATCCGGGTTTTATTCCTCCGTTTTTTTGTCACACAGTCTGCGTGTATCCGAATATGGACGCTTTCGTTTTGTTGGCACTTCAATACTCGCCAAAGAGAAATCGTGATCCATAACAGCTAGAATCATGAGCCAGGACAAAACCACTGTGAGGCAACGGAGGGGGACTCAAAATGTTTCTAATCATATTTTGCATTTGTATTGTTTAACTAGTACTTTCACAAACATTTAGGCCTATATAAAGTATATATTATGTAATTAATTTTACACATGCTTTTAATGATATTTTTTACCGACCCCCTTGCGATTTCCGCCTGTGCAACTCCATATGATGGACGATTTTATAAGTTGTTAATAAGCACAGTTAAAGAAAGACGGAAAGATTCATGTCGCTGCCAGAAGCTAGAACAGTGAACGGGGCTTGAGAGCGTGTTGTGAGTGAGGGCGCGGGTGCAGCCTCCGTGTTGCCAGATCCACCTATTATACGTCTTTTTGGACTCGTTTTTCCAAAAAGTGGTGGAATATCACATGGTCCACACCGGGGAAAAAAAGGATAGTGCGGACATTGCGTCACTGAGAGGCGACATTTCTTTTCCGGGACGGACAGTTATTTAAAATCGGAATTTCTCTGAAATAAAAAATCTTTGGAGACTTTTGAGATATTGTAAGTACACAACTGGAGGAAATATATCACACTGTACAAGTTATTTCCGGAAATTTTATTACAAAATTGTTACATATTGGACCTTTAATGTTTGTGATTGCGCTATTTTACATATGCATATGATTACATATGATATCTCTTGTTTCTGCTTTTTCTTCACATGTCTTTTGATCAGGAGATTCAGTACTCTTTCAGAAGATACCTAATAGCACCCCCATACTGTATAACAGTAAAAACACGGAAAGCCGGAAAATTCCGTCAATGGCGGGGAAAGAGTTAAAAGTGTATTTTGGAGCTTTTCTTTCCACTAGTCAAAAAAAAAAAAAAAAAACTCTCTATGAAAAGCCCAAAAACTCAAAATTGACACATGCATGAAAAAAAAAGTTTTTGCCTGTAGTGTCTCACCTTAATGATATTTGGGGGGAAAAAACGGAAAATATATTTGAAAACATTTGGAAATAATAATGTAAAAAAGTAATAAATTACATTACAATTTTATTAAATCATTAGGTGAATAAATTGAATATTTTCTTGAACATTTTTCAAAATCATTTACAAGCCAACATACATTGGTACAATAAAAACCATACATTTTGTAAAACTTGATTTTTCCCTTCCTTTTAAAAGATTTTCCTTATCTTTATGTATGTCACTCACCCATATTATATTATATAATCAAATAATAATTCATGTAAATTTTTCAGCTAGTTTAATTCACAAACTTTTCATACAGATTGAACAATTACGTATCTATGCAGCTAACTATTCCTTAGCGCGCTGCACAGCAATTTTCACGCTCTCAAGTGACACTTAAATTCCTTCAGCCCTTCTTCCAGATCTCGGCTAATTCGAGGATGTTTAAGGGGGAGACCTCGGCGGACACTCTGGAAAAGTGTTAAGAAGATGGAGAGCCCAAGAAGTTCCATTAGCTCTTATTACAGAGAGCTCTCCGGTCTAATGGCCGCCCCCCATCTAATGGGCATCACAAAGGCCTGTAATCAAAGAACCACAAACTCCTCTTTGATTTCATATCCCTCTCAATCCAGCTTTTATCATTAATTAGATATTAAAAATCCATCTTAAAAAAATGAAGCGGCTGATTTGGACAGCGCAGCTGTGCAGAGAAAGAGAGAAAGCGGTTGTAATGGATGATAATGGAGCGCAGATGGCGCAAACTTAGAGAGTGGCGTAGACACCGCTGTGCTGAGAAGAGAGGAGTCTCATATTTCCATGGCAACATTTACCATCATTGTCGGTGTGCGGAGGGCGGCAAGCCCACCATTTTGTAATGCAATCCCACAGACGAGGCCATGATAAGCCAACCTCGCAATCGGGCGCTAATAGATCGAAATATGTTATTGCACAACTATCACTTTCACACAACGTGCCTGGAGTGCCCTTGAGCAGGGAGGTAATTTAATATGCAGTGCCAGAATCAGTTTTAACCATATCAAATTACGATTTTATTGTTGTGGAGGCTAAATCACAGTGTGTAAAGTCACGCACGAGGAGACGGGACTGAACTGGCCTTGGCAAGCCTGTCAATCACGCGGCTCAGCCTCCTGCTCTGACATGTAATTACAGTGCCACCGTAATTAGAGCTCACTGTCAGAGCCCTGAATGATGAGAGAACCAGACCGACCGGAGAGAAGTAGTAAAGGAGAAAAGCATGTCCACCTACTGCTCATCTACCCTACTGATTTCTCCCCTTTATGGCCCCGTTCCATTTGCCTGTGGGTTCTTCTCTCTGTTCACACAGGCTTATTGACTGACTCCAGTCTCCCAGCATCCCCCAGCACTCGGTCTCATCCTGAGCCACAGCACATCCACAAAAGAAATGGGCCAATCACTTTATGTCTGAAAGCAATTGAACTATGCCGGGCCGAAACCCTTTGTCGGTTCGATAATGTGCGATTCAGCCGCGGGCACGTCTTTAAGTGTCCTGGTCTTAGACTCGAGGCCTCTTTTGCTTGAAAGAGCACGGAGTTCAGTTTAAACCGGCCTCGTTGCTGTCTGGGTCACTTATTGAAATGCCACTTATAATGTTTTGGATGGTAAAAGAGAAACTGAGCGAGTGTACGTGAGAGGAATAGAGAGAATAGCTGAGAGTAATGATGTAGACAGCCAATTACAGCACAGAGCTAAAACACAACACACTGACCCAGACAACACACAGCCTGTCTGCTTCAATCTGATTGCACCAATCGGTTCCTACACTTACACGGAGCCAATGAATCCTCATGACTTCTTCCATCTTCCATGGCCTTTCAAGTTGTTTATGGTTACTGGATAAATCATTCAAAGCCAGACCTATTCGCTAATAAATCATTTAGACCAATTTATGAAGTGAAGAAGCATTTGCTTAAAGACCGCACAGCATAACTAGCATAACATGTTTCATTACATTAGAAATTTCCAAGCCTGGAAAACACAATTTTGAAGGTGCTCTCAGCACCTCATTTTTCCTCATTCAAAACATTTTATACACAAATAACAAACAAATATTACTTTGTTCCAGCCCAATACTCACACTTGTGGTCTTGACCACTTGAGAGCGCGTGTATGCGACAGGAAGTAAGTGCACAAGACTGTCCCAAGTCAGAAAAACACCCTTAACGCACACTAAATCCACGTTGGAGCCGTATTTGAGGCTAAGCATATTCCATCATTCATCAAGTTCAGGTACTCACGTGTGCCAAAGTCATTAGAAACTTTACATTTAAATTAATTTGATAAATGAATTGCAATTTGGTAGTACATTTTAGTATTGGTACAGAGATGAGTATATTTTGTAGAACATTTTTACAAAGGCAACTGCTTTTTATCATTTAATTAGAAGCACCACAATTAATTTGTGCCATCTGTTAAATAGGGACTACTGAATAGACATTTAGAAGTGCCAAGTAATGAAATTAAAAATGTGTTAAAGCTCTGTAAAAAAAAAAAAAAAAAAAAAAAAACAAGAAAAACAAGTGTGTAATCAAAATTTCTACGCACACTTATGGTCTTCACACCCACTGAACACTTGGGCTAAATACACGGTAACCCACCTGTTCTTAGACAATTTTACTTGTGGAATTAAGCAATCACGTTTGAATGTTAACAGTGCATTTTTACTAGGGCTGGAACCATGGTTCATGTGACTGATTACATCGATTACGCACAGTTTATGTTCATCCCTAATCCCCTATCATGTTTCACACAAAACAAAACACTAGAGAAAATGCTAATGGCTATTATGGAAGTGACGCTTAATGGGTTAGTTCACCCAAAAATGAAAATTCTGTCTTTAATTACTCACCCTCATGTCGTTCCAAACCCCTAAGACTTTCATTCATCTTCGGAACACAAATGAAGATTTTTTTGATGAAATCTGAGAGTTTTGGACACTCCATTGACGGCTATGCAACTACCATTCTGATACTTAAAAAAGTTCATAAAGTATGGAAGTAGAATAATGTCAAATGTTTTTGAAATAAAAAGCCTGTTGAATTGCACTACTTGAAAAAAAATAGGCATTGCATTAACCATGCTTGCATTTTAATGCATTGTATTTTTAGTGCTTACATTTTTATGGGCTGAAATTCAACATGGTTGAATATTTAAGCTGTGAATATTTCAATTAAAAACATTTCAAACACCTTTTCATTATTAAAAATTCAATAATCCATATTCACCTTTCATATTTCACTTCCAAAATATTCAAACTGTTTAAAAATACAACCAATAATATTCAACAGGCAATTTTCGGTCCATTTTATTTCGCTTTGCAAATTCGCTTCCACAAATTCAGTGGTTCAAATTCGACAGTAAATTCAACATTGACGTCCAGGAACTGCAGGAAAAGCAGTAGATTGCCGAGCATACTCTCCATCTGCTGTTAGTCTACCTCACCATCAGATGGTGCAAAAGCGCTTGTTGTTGACGAAGACATTCATTCATAAAATGAAAATGATTATCTGTGTCAGTATATGCGGAAAAGATGATAAACACACAAAAGCTGTGTTTATGTTTCATTCAATAACTTCATTGTTACTTTCCCTGTGTATTCTACATGTCATCAGCTTTCTCTACCATGAACAGGATTATAATCGGTTTCCCTCAATACCTCATACTCAAGGATTTCCCTTCCGTTGATAGTGATAAGAAAGACCAATCTTGCACCTTATTAGGGAAGTAGGCTGTAGGCTATTATAGGCTACACTACAGGCAAGAATATGGACTCAGAATATGAACTTAACGCTTAAAGTTTCATGCTGAGCGTTTCGTGATATACTGGCATAAAATCAACACATACATACATATATATACATATATATATATATATATATATATATAGTATGCATACGTGTATTGCATTAGCTTAAACTGTCACAGCACTTGCATATTGTCCTCCTATTGTTAGTTTAACTGTAAATCGCTTTGGATAAAAGCGTCTGCTAAATGACTAAATGTAAAAATTGGCTTGACATTGGACATTCGCACATTTAGGGACCGTCTCTAAAGTTGCATACAACATTGGCATACACGTTTCTAACTTCAATAGCAAACTTAAATTTATTTGAATAAATATAACAAATCCAAAGGGTGCGCATTATGCCTGACACTAAATGAACACTTTACAGTAGGTTTTATGACTGTAAGTCGTTCTATTCAAATGCTATCGGAGTTAGAAACGTGTATACCAAAGTCGTATACACTTTAGAGACGGTCCCTAAATGTGCGAATGTCCAACATCAAAAGCCATCTGTATGCCAGTCTATCACTGGGAAACGCTCAGCATTAAGCTTTGCGCGTTATTCTGAGTCCATCTGCTTGCCTGCGAGTTTGGTCTTTTACATCACTGTAGTCCATTAAGCTACGTTAAGCGTTGTATATGTCCAGCAGGGGAATCCTTAAGTATTGAGGGAAACCCTAATAGCCTGCATGCAGCACATCGCCACAATATAAAGTTAAGGCAACTAAACAACCAAGAGAAATATATGTCAACCTAAAAAATGTAACATTGGATCTGTACATCCGCATCGGGGAATAACATTATAATCTCGTTCACGGTAGAGAAAGATGCATGTAGGCTAGGCAGGTAAAGTAACCGTGAAGACACTGAATTTAACATAAAACAGCCGTCATAATAATCACAAATACACTTACATTGCTGTACATTTTTTTTATGAATGAATGACTTGTTCTAACTGTTGCTGGTCTTCAACACGCGCTTTTGCACCATCTGATGGTGAGGTCGACTAACAGCAGATGGAGAGTATGCTCGGCAATCTACTGCTTTTCCTGCAGTTCCTGGACGTCAATGTTGATAACTGTCGAATTTGAACCACTGAATTTGTGGAAGCGAATTTGCAAAGCGAAATAAAATGGACCGAAAATTGCCTGTTGAATATTATAGGTTGTATTTTTAAACAGTTTGAATATTTTGGAAGTGAAATATGAAAGGTGAATATGGATTATTGAATTTTTAATAATTAAAAGGTGTTTGAAATGTTTTTAATTGAAATATTCACAGCTTAAATATTCAACCATGTTGAATTTCAGCCCATAAAAATGTAAGCACTAAAAATACAATGCATTAAAATGCAAGCATGGTTAATGCAATGCCTATTTTTTTTCAAGTAGTGCAATTCAACAGGCTTTTTATTTCAAAAACATTTGACATTATTATACTTCCATATAAAGAGATCGTAAAACTAATCCATATGAATTGAGCAGTTAAGTCCAAATTCTCTAAAGAGACATGATCGCTTTATATGATGAACAGATTTATTTTAGGCTTTTATTCACGCAGAAACATTTATCAACTCACACATCAGCTCAAGCATGTTTGTTTGACATGTGAGAACCAATGAGGTTCATTCTCGTGTTACGCAACACTTCTGCAATAACCAACGAGGTTTGTTCTCACGTGTCAAGCAGATTGGGTTGAGCTTCTGTTTATGTTCGCTGATCAATATTTATATGTGTTTTTATCAATGTTTAGCTGTCTATAGAGGGAAAGAAAACATTCAGATTTAATCAAAAATATCTTAATTTGTGTTCTGAAAATGAACGAAAGTCTTACGGGTTTGGAACGACATGAGGGTGAGTAATTACTGACAGAATATTTGGGTGAACTATCCCTTTAATATAAGCCTGCACACTTTCAGGACTCGCATTCAGCAACAGTATTAAAAAAAGTTTTATCACAACTGACAGTGTGTTATTAAATAAGTCCAATCGAAGCATGAATTCATCCATCAGATATTTTAAGGACATTAAGCGCTTACTAACCGAGTGCAGAGTGTAGGTTTGAGCCGCGCGCCTCACAGCACGGCGGATCTGCGGATGAACGCAAATCATTTCTCCATCTCTGTGAGTAAATTAAACTCATAATGCTTATACAGTTCACTGTGGCTCTCACATTATATGACGTAGCAGACAACTAGTTGTCCACGGTTCCATTCATTCAGCGCAGGTTTGTCGAGAATGCGGTTGTGAGTCCTGAAAATGTGCAAGTGTCAGTTCAGACGCTACCATAATAGCCATTAGCATATGATCTAGAGTTTTGTTTTGTGTGAAACATGACAGGGGATTAGGGATGAACATAAACAGTGCGTAATTCACGTAATCAATTACGTCGACGCGTCATTCCAGCCCTAATTTTCACAATGGCAACGTTAACTGAAAACTTTTGCTGTTCCATGATAAGTCCAAAACGACTGCCATAAACATAATCATTGAGTGCATCTTCCCAGTTGATTCTAAGTTTGTCATGAACGAAATAACCCTAGTGTTTTCCAATCCATGTCACATTCCGACAAGGAAGAAAATAATACATCAAACACTCAGCATCAGCTTTCACAGGATCTTGAACTAGAATAAAGTGGCCGCTGACCTGTGGAGTTGTGGTCTGCTTGCCCTGGCGGTTGGATGCAGTTGTAGTGGTGATGTCGGTGATGGAGGGCGACGTTTCTGAGCGGTTGCCCGTTGCGGAGGCGCTGGACTGGGGCGTAATAGAAGAGGAGGGCATATCTCCCACCAGCCGGGCGCTACCCTCCACACGCACGTTGGGGTCGCCCTCGGCAGCCATGTTAAGCACTTTTAGGCCATTGTAGTAAAGCCCTGAGAGCTGGCCCTGGAAGGGCCGACTGCCCTTCTCCCAGCCTCCAATCTTTATGGTGGTCTGACTGTTGAAGATGGTGAGCTGCCGACCTGCCGGAGAAGAACGTTACAGAAAATACAAGAGTGTTCAACGTCCCGCTCCCCCACGCCGTAGAGACGCACACATACACATGCACACGCTACAAACATAGACGCGCACACGCACGCACGCACACGAGAAAACAGAACTGATGGAAGTCCTGATGGTAAAACACACAACAACCGTAACCTTATTTTCCCTGGGGATTATGAAGCAATAAATTACACTAATGCTAACAGCAACACTGGTAATTTATCGACTGTAATTTAATGGCTGCTGTTGGCACAAAGTAAATAAATGAAGGGGATGAGAAAGCTGGGTCCCAAAAAAAATCAATGGGACTTTGCTAAAAGGACAATCAAATACATACTAAGATGAGAGAAAAAATATTCTGTATCTATAAAAACAAATTTCCCCTTTTACGTGAGAAAATTACTTTTATTCTTTTAATAATACAGTCGTTTATTGCAAATTACAAAGCCTGTATGCACAGGTCTAGTAAATTTTATTGAGATTGCCTTTCAGCAAGGGCAATGGCAATTAAAATTAATTAGACTGAAATAAGGTTTATGTGAGAATGGCTTTACAGCTACATGACACATTACAAATGATTCATCATGGTTATAATTCCATTGAAAAGGGAAAGCAAGAAAACAAGCATACTTGAAAACAAATCACTTTGAACGATTCAATTTGTTACATACATTGCAGCATGCATTCAAGTCTTTTCCCTTCTTGTGTGTTTAACTTGCTTGTTAAAGGGACTTCATATCTGATGCCAATAATCATTGAAGCTATTTAAGAGACATTTGCTTTGGGTTTTTAACTGTCCACTTTAGCAGTTTCCAAAAGAAATATGTTTAGCATGACAAGTAGATATGTATAAATAAATTAAATAGTGTGTACATCACTATGAATTCAAATGGACATACTTTAATTAGTCATTTAGATTATTACAGCTGGACAATAACATTATTTAAATAAGTATTTTAATGATGTAAACATATTTTGTTAATGATTGAACTAACTTCAGTTATCAGTATATTACCAGTCCCTTTAACCTCTGACAGGTTTACAAGTACAGTATAACAACACATTATTGAACTGTACAGTGCAAATATTACAAACTACATTTGTTTAATTTTAAACTTGGTTATACAGGGGATTTATGTTTTAGATGGTTTATTTGCTGTGCAAAATATCACTTGCTTATGATCAAATTATCTTTTATTTAAAGTTTTAATCAGTGTTTTTACCTTTGTCGAGTAGCCATTCGTCAACTACTCGACCAAGCCGATATGGGATTCGCTGTCTAGCAATCGCCAGGCGTTCGTTATCAATGTTGCCTTTAAAGTTTAAAGAGACATTTCATTGTTAAAAATCTGAAAGGTCAAAGATTAAAACCTACAGTGAAACATATGCCCTAACTGTCTGTTTTTTTTCTTTTTCCTCTTCTTTACTTTTTTCATTTTTTTTATTTGGAATACCAAGGTTGCATACATAAGAATGATGAAGCTTTACAGTCAATTAACTCGTAAAATTTAAGCAAACAAATTAAGCCTATTTTAAGCTATGTTAAATATGCACCTACTCTTCTTGTGTTAAGAGAAACCAACCAAACTCAATCACGTTTATACAACATATCACTCCTTTACATAATACATTTACAAAATAGTAATCCTTTTAAATCTTTTTAGCAGATTTTTCATCTAGTTATACATGAAAACTAGCTCATTTTAATCTAAATATTGTCATTACAGTACATTCCAGCGTTTTGCAACCAATTTGATTTTAGCTTCACATTTGCTATCTAATCTAAGGTATTTTCAGTCATTTTTAATATGATAAATTTCACATTATCAGATCACAATACATTTAAAAACATCAAAGTAGCAGAAAAAACACTCAAAGGATTAAAGCAACAGGAAGATTATCAGTTCATCAGTAATGCATGTAAAATCAGTCACTATTCATGTTCATGCTCCCCATGTAAATTTGAAATTGCTCTGACAAAAGCTTTGACCTCAGAGATGCCATATGCGCACATTTAGAAACTAGTTCCCTACGGGGTGCGCCATGTGACCTCGAGCGGAAGCTGTGCTTAAATGTAGATATTTATGCAACATGTCCAGGTTGAGCCAGCTACAGTAGCTCTATTGAATTGAGATTATTTGAAAACATTTACTCCTCTCCCATTACGGCCCACACATAATTACCACTCCTGACTTCACTGGGAAATGCAACACGAGCCTGACTTGCTCAGATTTCCAAAGAGTATAATTACGCCTCACATTTTTTACCCTATGAGCCATTAACTTGTTATTTGTCAATCAAAAACGAGTCTCGCTCTCTCTATATGCGATTAAAGAACGATTAAAATATGATCGGTATGAAAATGCTGCCTCGATGACATTTACATTTACATTTATGCATTTGGCAGACGCTTTTATCCAAAGCGACTTACATTGCGTTATCCTATACATTTATACATAGGTATGTGCAATCCCCTGGGATCGAACCCACAACCTTGCGTTGTTAACGAAATGCTCTTACCACTGAGCTACAGGAAAGGATGAGACATAACAAGAGTAGAGAAGCAAGTCAGCCTGAAGGCTATGATGTGAGAAATTCAGCGAGAGAATTAATTGCAAATTTCCATTCTAATGTGTCCTCATTTCCCATATACATGTGCACAAATACTGTACACTAACTTTAAACTGACAAAACTTAAAATTCGGTCTTCAACAAACCTGTATGACACTCCTCCTTCAATAAAAAAAACAAAAAAACACTCCACTGTCTCTCATGTAATAAAAGTGAATATAAAACATTTTTGGTGCTTGTTTGTCATCTGAGCTTGATATCTGTATCTCTTTACTTGAATTATATGGAAAACAGTGGCAAAGACATTATTCAAACCTCCTTTTGTGTTCTACAGAAGGAATAATGTCATACAGGTTTGTAACGACAAAGGTGATGCCTAAAATTACTTTTAGGCACCAAAGCTTATATCACCTCACATGAGTATGGCTGCTCCATTCGACTGCACTTTTGAGGTAAAGCTCTTTATTCTGACAGTGAAATGGCATGACTAAATTGCTTCTCAAACACAGTACAATACTGTTTTTGATAGGTAATTGCAGAAGGAGAACACCCGCGGACAGGGAAATAAGGCTTCCTCAGGGCTGCACATAAGGACACATGGAGTGTTTGATTCTGGACATGAGACTGAGAGTGCCAATATTCTGCTGTGAGAGCAGAAAGAAGGCCGAAGCGCAGTCCATTATGATTCCCTCTTTCTTTTTACTTTAATTCATTTGTATTTCCCCCCTTCTTTAATTCTTTCCTTTTCTGTCCCCTACCATGTGCAGTCAGGATTAACTGTGATTTATGTCTACTTGTGCACTTTACCTAGAGTAATCAAAAGTGAAAGGTGTAATTTGTCTCAAATCACAGCTTAAAAGAAACCAGACAAAAAGGGTAAAAAAAACAAAAAACAATAGGAGTTCTTGAAGCGGGATGGACTGGATGACTAAGGGCAAGTTATGTGCATGATTGCTTGAATGCACATAAACACGCACGCACGCCCACCCACTCATACACATACACACGCAGTGGTCATGTTCTGTTTAAATGAGGGGGCAGTTGCCTGAGGGCCTCTCTGTAAAGTGAAAATGACTGCCTAGTTAGCTTAGCATGCTAACAGTCTGACAACTCTTGCCTTTATAAGGCTAAGACACTTTCCTGCTTCCGCAAAGGCAGTTAAATAATCCAAGAAAACATTGCTGTGCTCTTATATATGTTCTACATCCATTTGTAATGTTAGGAACACAGTGATTTTCAAAGACAGCATCAACACCTCAATTTATCCGCCCTGTCAGTCTAAACCTCATGCTGTGGCCATTTTGTGCCCAGCAGTAGCTGTATATGGCAGTAATTCTGTCAGGAACATTATAGGAACATTCCACTTTTGATTTTTTACTAAATATGGAAAAGATCCACTTAAATATTTTGCGTCCACTTGAAATCTCTTCAGATGGACATAAAGCATAGGTGATTTGCACCTACATGACACATTACAACTCTTTAAATTTGTCATCACTTTTGCTTAAAACAGTGACTGTAGTAAAGATATCTTAGTTTATAGTTCAGTCAAAAATGGAAATTCTGCCATCATATACTCACCTTCATGTCGTCCCAAACTTGTATGACTCTCTTTCTTTTGTTGAACACAAAATAAGTTATTTGTCTTTTTTGTTTTTGTCTATACAATGGAATTCAGTGGGTGTTTATTTCAGTCAAATAATTCAAAAGAAAACTTGATTGTATAATTTAAATTTTTTGGTGAACTATTGCTTTAAGCATTATCATTCCCACTAGTCAGTGCCGGACCTCCCCATTCTACAGAAATCAAGATCCATTTACATTTAGATGCTATTTTGATTTAATTTAAATTTAAATTTGAGTTCATTTAATTAAAAAAAATTAAATCAGACAAGACCTCAGGGAATATATGTATTTGATTTTTAAAACCCAATCTCTTAGTTTAATACTTACCTTATAAAGCTACTATATATAATTACAACATATAAATACAATCATTTATATGTATACATATACATATATTATATATAACAATGAAGATTACTTGTACGCTAAAGCAATGCTAGTTACAGAACTAATTGTTCAAGATAAACAAGCTGCTCTTTTTGTTCTCCCTCGAACTGGTTGTCAATTTAAATTCTATGCATTTATTATCTCGTCTAATGCGGAGCTGAGTCAATCAAGCGCTGATTAAAATGAAGCGGTCATGACTAATTTTCTTTTTTAAATATTTCAGTGGAAAAGTTTCTTCCACTCTGCCACGGACATAAGATGCATTAGTATTCAGGCAATCACATGCGCACTTCTCACTAAATCCACCGACACAATGGAAACAGAAAGCCGAGAGAAAATGGCACATTACAATGGCTCCATTTTAACAAGCAATTGTCTTCCACTCTAAATGAAATATTTATTTGGGTTGTTTGTTTACACTAAAACAATGAGAGGGTCTCGACTAAGGTAAAACAGTTTCTCTCTATGCCTCGGTTTCTATTTCTAGACGTCTGCATTCTTTATAGTCTTTATAAACATAAACTATGTTTATTTCTACTATATTTTGTTTCATCGTATGTCCTAGTTTGCCTAAGCTGTTGTAAATACAAAATGTCAACTCTGGGATTTGGATAATCCTGTTAAGATTTGTATTGTTCTCCAAATTAAATAAAGCAAAATGCAATGATATGCAACCCATGTATCTACAGCTGAACCTAGTGTGTCTCACGAGTATACATTTGCATTTTCCCTGCACATTTAGAATTTAATGACGAGCCGTATTGAACGCAATGATGAGCAACGGACGACAACGTAGCACTTATGGGAAGCACAAGATTTTCCAAGCTTCATTACCACTTCAGTCGTCGAACACTCAACATTTACCATCAACCATCATCTCTCACGTCTGCTCTCAAGAAGAAAAGAAGTTTGCGAGAGCAAATAATCTCTGTGATGGAAGAGATGGTTTATGAAGAGCTTGAAGTAAAATACAAATTAAAAGACTAATACAGCCGCCTCCTTTTCATCATGATTGACAAACGAGAGCAATGGGATTATTTCTCATCTCTGATCTCTTGTCAAGCTTTTGTCAGGGCTTTTCAGGCGACTGAGAGGCTGGTGAATTTGATAACCCTGGCTCTGACATTTTCAGCCTTCTAAAGCCCCAAGAGCAATCATCTCTGCTGACATTTGGAAAGGATACCAGGGTTACCTTTTTTTAACTGTGAGAAACCACAATCACAGACAAAGGAATTTTGTCCTTAACCCTGTGATTCAGACTCTTTTCCCTGAGCCCTGCCAGCCTTTTATTGTTCCCATTGTTTATAGCTGCATGGCTTAGATTGTGTGTGAATGTGTGTGTCTGTGTGAGAACATGCGTATAAAGGCTTAGAGCTCTTACCTGTTGGGTAGCGCTCAATGACTGGCAGATCATCCACCTGCAAGGTGGCGTTACCACCACTTCTCGTAAAGCGAACTATGTGGTACTTTCCATCATTTACAAACTTTGAGGTTTCTTCAATGTTTATGTCATCGGTGCCCACATTGAACACCACTCTGATATTGCCTTTTTCCTGTAAAGATAGAGAGAGAGAAAGGAAAAGAGAAAGAAAGAGGGAGATAAAAAAGAGGAATTTAAGATTCTATCACAATCATTCTGTTCTGATTCGCTTCGCCAAAATAAAGCGGTCGAGTTATATTCTCTGCCTTATTTTAGCACGTGAAGATCACACTTAATGAACATCATTCTGTGTTTGCAACCTTTTGGAAGACAATTTTTGATTATTAATAAAGGCCCTCATATAAAGAGGCAGTTATACTCTATCTTAACTGGCAGGATAACAGATGTCCCAAATTTATTGAGGACCAAACAAGGTGATAGTTTATCAGACTGTGCACAATTTCTCCTGACAGCACAATGCATCAGAAAGATTTACCACCACTTTAATTCACCAGCAAAAGGCGGCATTCATATTTAATAACAAAAATATCAATTATTTATGTTTATTGAGGTTATTACATGAAGGAAATGAATAGTAACAAAGAAACTGATAATAATTAGTGAGGATATATTTGTTATGTCTGTGTACATTAAGAGAATGCAACGGTTTTGGTTCATACATTTGGTGAATATTATATTAAATCCAATTTAGTATGTGATATGCAAGTGATAATGTACAGTCAGCGACTCATTATGACAAAATAAATCCTGACAGTTTGATTAGGACACCACAGAGGGAGGGTATTGTTTCATCCTGAAGTAGTTTATTTCATATTAATGACTGGCTGACTGTACACTATCCTGCTCATTACATGATTACTTACCAATTTAAGAAATAAATGGACATCAAATATTGATTTTAGCTGAAATGATTTAATCACATGAGAAGAAAGGAAACACTGAGTGATATGAGAGCTGATGGCCGGTGCAATGTACTGATTATACAAAAACATTATATGGATTTTTTTGGTTTGTAGAATATTGAGGTCAAAAATGTTTAATAAATGACCGCTAAACTGTATAACTGCCTGTTGTTGATATCCTGCATAGCTATGCAAGTTTCATGTCTCTCGTAACACCCGTGTCCTATTTCTTTTCACATCGTAAAATAATTTAAACTCAATCTCTTCTGAATCAGTCCTTCAGTGTGATACAAAACTCCTCAGCTTTCTTTGGGGTTCTGATTTCATATATATATATATATATATATATATAAAACATGACTCACAAGACTCACATGCCATTTTGGGGAAAATAATATTACCAGCAGCAATCTGTAATTTTAAAGGGGGTGGCACGACTGCTGCAGATGTCAAAATAAAATTTACTGTGTCACACATTAAGCCTTGTAAACTAAATAATACTAGTTTTTCATTCCCGTTCATGTTCAAAAGTTTCGCAACAAGCCTGCAGGCAGATAACATAATCGAATCATAGGAAATCACAGGAAAAAAATAACCTTATAAGATTTTTTCCCCCCTTTAAATCAGCGCCTCAAGGCAATATGCTGGTCATACAGAATAATGTGTGACAGTCTCAGTGAAACGGAATCTAATCTGTATTCTGATGCAGCACTTGTCATTTTCTGTGTAAATTCTCATCAATGCATGTTGCTGTCTTATTAATGCGAGCAGTGAGAGTGAAATCACTCTGTGTGCTTCACATTCACACCACTAGATGGCCTCAATCCTTAATGGTTTCCTATTTGATGCAGCTCAGTGGGTGGGATTCACTTTTGCTAATTACAATAAAATGTATTCATGTGCAAACAATCTCTTCTCATGAAAGCACTTGCTTATAATAATAACTCGATCCACGGTGCTCGTCTTATATAAAACAGTAACTATGCCCACTCTGTGCTCTGCTTGATGACCTACGTGCCTACATGCACTACTTAGTTAACAGAAAACTTGTTGCAAACTTGTTATGAAAGGTATTACAAGCCTTGACATGAGCGCAGATAATTGTGAAAATGGTTGTTTGACAAATTTACGACAGATGGAAGCCATTAGCTTAAAAACACTGAAATAGTCTGCTGTGGGAACGTGTGGTCCTTCCGATTGATTGGTTGCAGATTGCAAAAGCTACATGTGGCATTTGAAAATAATGAAATGAAGTGTGTGTGAGAAGATCCCTCTGCGAATTCCCCTAATTCACACCTATCTGCAGGAAGAGAGCTAGCAGAGGACAAATCGCAACACCAGACTTCATTATACCCTCCCAGGAGATGTGTGTTTTTGTCTGGATACTCTCAAGCTTTCTTTTTCAGTCACACACGCACACACACACACACACACACACACACACACACACACACACACACACACACACACACACACACACACACACACACACACGTTATCATCTCCAGCTGGGCCGAAGCTGGATGTTTCTTCCGCCTCTCACACCCCATAATGAAGACAGACTCTGCCCGTTAGCCCTATCCTCTTCCCATCACCGGGAACAATGGGGCAGCGTCTCCTTCACCCTCCTCTGTGCTCTCTAACAGTGTTTCTCCAGGGCCAATCTCTCCCTCCCTGCCCATCTTTTCAGCTTTGTGGTCAGAGAAGTGATGTGAGAGCTTGGCCTGCACTCCAACGGGTTGTGACACCCCACGCCCCATTCTAATTGGAGAACGACCTCTCTTTCACCCTTCCGGTAGCTGACCTCGTCCTTCATTCGGGGTTCGGTGGCTGGCCAACAGCAAGAGTGGCAGGCCTTTTGAAAACTCGTAAATGACAGAGTTGAATCATAGGGGGAACATATACATGCTAATAAAGTCTGTAAGCAAGGCCTAAAATTAACACTCGCCAAGCCCCAAATGTGGGTAAAAATCGGCATTGAAAAATCGGTATATGAAACGGGGTCAATCGCTAGTTGGCCGATAACAATTTTATGAATCCTACAAGTTCATGAACAAGTTGATGGGCCAGTTCTGCATCGTCACGAATGTTTGAGCCTTGCCAATTTAAATATCACAACTATGTGCAAGAAGATGCGAAAATGAACTACATTTTTTTAGTGCACAAACATCCAAAGCGCACGCCAAGAAAGCCATGTCTCATACAGTGTGCGAATTGAGCTCTCTTTCACGTCGTCTTGCGCTTGAACGGACAAATTCATACGAAAATTATGTAAAAAAACAAAACAAAAAAAAAACTGTCTCGGCTAGTATTCTTATAAACATGGTCAGTTATGGCTTAAGTGAATGTAAACAGCCGAGAAAGACAATGCATGTGTACAGTTTCAGTATTTTGGATAAGACCATTGCAGAGGGCTTCTTCCTGCAATCTTAAAGTGGGCATGGTTTAAAAGAGACACCCTACGTCCTACATTCAGTCTCGGGTGTAATAATGTCCCAGTTTCACAGAATTTTCAGTAAAAAAAAAAAAAAAAAAAAAAGGAAGGCGGCTCTATTATGAATGCCTCAGGGGCTAAACATACGGGAGGGGAAAGCAAAATTGAGCCGTGACACCAAATCCCAGATTACCACAGAATAACAAATGTTTTGGGTGATGTGCTCAGGATTCTGTGTTCACTAAACGATCCCTAAAGCGAGCGAAGGATGAGGTGTCATTTAAAAGGAGGGCCCAGTTCCACACCACTGCATCTTAGCTGTCCCTGTCCGTCTCCAGCTTCGTATCACCTCTCCACTGAGGCCTGCAGTGCTGCTCTAAATATAAAGAACTAATACAACTGGATTCTCATTAGACTCAATGGGGGTTGTTATAGCAACACAGTTCTCTAGAGTTCTCTCGTTTCTTGTAGGCAATTAGGTGACAACCACGGAGCCATCCTGATTGACAGAGCATTTCATCTACACCAGAACTGTGAAGATCTCGCCAGACACAAACATAATCTAGTTGTTCTGAACTTGAGAATATGGATGTAAAAAATAAATTAGAAATAGTATAGAGGAGTAGGTTTCTCGTGCTGCTAAATATACTTTATAGTAGTAGTAGTTTAGGGAAGAGTAAGTTTATACCATATTATTTAGATATACAGTACTTACCAAATATTTATTTTATTACTTAAGACAAGACACTGTAGGTGAATAAGGTAAATTTTTTATACTTTTACTTCCCCAGTCACGGTACATTAAGACAATATATTTTGTATTAAAGGTATTCTGAAATATTATGTTTAAATATGCAAAGGATGTATTATCTAATTAAAAATTAAACATACATTTCCAGAACAGAAATTTGAACATTTGATAAAGCTAGTTTCAAAATTCTGGTTTCATTTTGTTGACATACAAGTTTTTTTTGTTTTTTTGGGGATATCTATTTTCATTCACTCCATATATCAGAAAATACTGTCAACAGCCAGGAAAAAAATTAGCTTTCACCATATTTTTAGGAATAAAATGTTACAGTATATAAATCAGGCAAATGATATTTGAACAAAACTAAAGAAAACTGGAAAATTTGATGTAAGTGCTACTGAAGTGGAGATTTCTGGCTCAGTGCACAAGAAAAAAATATTTTTAAGGAAACGATTTATAGGATATGTATAGTAATTGAAATCTACAGATGCAAATAGATAAAGTGTAATAAAATAAACACTTAAATGCGTATAGTATTTTGGATGTTTTCTTTCCATTAGCCTGAAAGAAGACAAGTTATTGGAGGCGAAATAGCCCCAAATTTCAAAAACAATGGTTTTGCCTGTAGTGTCTTGCCTTAAAGTGATGGTTCACCCCAAAATGAAAATTCTTCATAATTTCATTCATCATTTACCCTCATGCAATTCTAAAGCTACCCTGGTAATCCAGAATTCTCACGAGAGCACAAGTTGAATTTGCTCAGCGAGTTACTCTGGTGTTGAGTAATGATGCTCATTAAATATGCCCCTCGATCTGAGCTGCACCAATCACATCGGGTTATCTGATATAGGCGGGCCAGAGGCGAGCTAAACAGATGACGACAGCGCTGTGACGTCGAAGTCATTAGTAAACTTTGCAAGACGGCTATGGATGAATACCAGTTGTCTGAAACGGCTTTGGCCGCTACAAGGAACGAGTAAGACTTGGCTTTTTATCTAAAACAGGAACAGAAGACGGCGCTCGAATCGTTCCTTTGCAAGAAGGGCGTTTTTGCTGTTTTGCCGACCGGATACGGTAAGAGTATAATCTACCAGTTAGCTCCACTGGTAGCTGGGGTTTATTGTTGTGATTGGTCGTAGTGTTATCCAATTGCATGCAGTGAGATTTTCAAATGCACGCTTGGTGCCGCCCCTCGAGCTGGGCGATTTTCATCAGTCGACGCCAGACCATTAATCTTTTAGATTTAGGTCTGGATTTCCAGGCTATTCTAAAGCAACTTGAAGAAGATATTTTGGAGAATGAACTGTTTCCAAATCAATCACAGTGACTTCAAAATAACTTATTTTGTGTCCCACAATGAAAGTTCAGGTGCAGTTACAGGTTTGGAACGACATCAGGGCGAGTTAATGACAGAAATTTCATTTTGGGTGAACTATCCCTTTAAGCTCTAAATAAATCAATGAAATAATTGTGATAAAGGCAAAATGTTCCATCAAGAGGAGCCAAATACACACACAAAGGGTCGAGGCGGTTGCTCCGGAAACCTGGAGGACAGAAGAGCCACTAATGATGTGTCTTATTTAGGAAAAGGTGCAGGCAGAAGCTTATGGAGTATGACGGAGTGTGTGTGCCACAGCGGGGATGCTGATCTGCCATGGCATTCAGCTTAAATGAGCTGGTGCATCCAGGAAACCTCAGCCACTTTACATAAAGAGCCTCTCAGTAATGCTCAAGCTAATACCAAGGGAATGCGCTTAATTGGATAGAACACCCAGACATGCAATATACGCTCTCATAAATAACTTGTGTTTGATATTAGATCAAAATATCACACCGTGTGTGACACGCTTCGGAGTGCATGTGCCCTTCTGTTTGAGTACTGCAGGTTTGGTGAAACAGATAAATTTGTTGTGTCCGCAGAATAATTCCACTTTGGCAAGCAGTTCTTGTTGTTTCACCCCCTCCTCCTCTCTTTCTTTGTGTCTCTCTCGCTGTAGCGTTCGTTCGCTCGCTCTCACAATCTCTCTTTATCTTCTGGTAAGGGCTGGTTCTGGTGAGATCATGAATCTTTTTGGCAGCAGAGAATTCTTTTCCAAGTTAAAAACTGAAAATAGCACTCTGTCCTAGTTCCTCTCGAACCTGAAAACCACATGCACTCTATGGGCGTTGTCTACACAAGCCATCCAAGAAGTCACGCATATTGTCTCCCTACTGCAGTGCCAAGTTACGAGTTCCCGAGGAAAAAAAACAACAACAAAAAAACAAATGCAAACGGCGGCCTGAATGCAATATCTCTCGCAGACAATATCATTTCATATTACAATCGACAAATCCAAGGCGTACTGAAGTGCTGCTATTTTTGTAGTGATTCTTGTCAACCCGTCACTGGTCTTCAATGGTAACACGTTCTTTCATGCATTGACTCTAATCTGAAGATAAAAGCGTGGTAAACATTTTTTTTTTAAATGCAAAATGAACGAGTGGGTTGAGTTTGTCACAAAGAGAGCGTTTAAAAGAACACCTGTCTTTTCTTATTTTGATGAATAAATTTAAATATTCGGCTTTTACTTCTGCTGCCATCTGTCTGCTTATCCTTTCAGATACTAAAGATAGCAAAGTCACAGTTTGCCATATGGCGCACTTATTCAAGAAAAAATGGCTGACGAAGACCAAATATTAAATCGTCTGTGGCCAGTCAAACTGTTCTCCACGCCACTCGTAAATTGCATAATGACCTGGCATATAGTTTGACGGTATGTAAAAATGACAGCGTGCATGAATGACTTGTACTCAAATTATACGGGCAAGTGGATGGAGGAAATAAGTGTCGTTGGGTTTCGACGGAGAAGCAAAATGGCATTTTTCCAAAGCACTGGCTGTTTCCATCTAAGCTGCTGGGTGGAGACAGGCTTAGTCTGCACTGACGGTATGAGGTCAACAGACACTTTGCTGTCACTCAGAGCCATGTCACACGTCACTCATGTCTGACCAGGTATGTCCTGCCCACTCAGACACAATTGAAGCAGAAAATCAGCATCTGTCACTCTCTTTCACTTTCACCTTCATCCAAATGCGTGTGTGTGCGCGTGCATGTGTGTAAGCATACGAGTCTCTTTGGCTGCCCGGAGTCATTTTGACTGGAGACATCTAATATATACAGTATATTAATACATCTAATATATACATCTCTCTCTAAGTATATATGATTCATTTACATATTCATTTTCAATTACCTCATTTTAAAGGTACAATTCGCCCGAAAATGAAAATTATTTTACCTTCAGTGGAACACAAAAGGTGAATTTTTTTTTTATAATATCCGGGCTGTTCTTTTCACAAATTAAAATGAATGGGGACTATGTCTGTAAAGCAGCAAAAGCAGTAAAACAACAATAAGCACCATAATCATATCATGAACCCGCTATATTCCAAGTCTTCTCATGCCAAACTTTAGATTTGTTTGATGATAAGACTGAATTTTAAGTTGTAATAACACTGATCTTCTCTTCTTCTGAAGCCTTAAAATGCACTACATAAACTTACACTTCAGCTTTGCTATCACAGGAATAGATTTCAATTTTAAAATATATTAAAATACGCTTGTTGATAAATTGTAATAATATTTCATAATAACTGTATGAATGCAGCCTTGGTGAGCATAAGATACTTCTTTCAAAAACATTATAAAATCTCAAACTTTTGAATGTTAAGTTTCATTCGAACAATTCGAATGAACTATAAAAATGGCACATTGATGCTATATCTTTATTAGTTCTCTCATCACATGACCAAATGTCTATGGAGGTAATGATGAAACGGAGATGGTGATATTATATGGCTCCAAAACACTAGGAATATAGCACACAAGTCACATGGACCACTTTCATGATCATTTTGTGGTGATTTCTTATTATTATTTAAATGGCCAAAAATTCACGCTTTGTGCATCACGGTAGCAAGAAAGTCTCAAAACAGAGTGAGTAAAATGACAATATTCAATTTTGGGTGAAATATCCTTTTCACATGGCCTGTTATCGCTGACATCTCAGCCCAGGTGCTCTCTGAAGGCTGTTTATATTCACCTCCTTTCTCTCCTTCCCTCACACACATTCTCTATCCCCTTGTCAGTACTACCGTTCACACCTCTGTACCTCTCACTGCTGAGTTAGCTGTGATTGTCACCATTCTTCAATTGGACTGATGTGCTCATTAGACTGCCCACACGCTCACACACTCTTTTGGCATGGAGAGTGTGAGAGGTCAGAAAGTGCTAATGATTTGGTCAAACCCCAGGGGTATAATCACTTGGCTTTGACTCGTTTACAGTCATCATCCTTTTCTCCTTCACTCCTGTCCTGCTTGGCGCCTTGCATGGCTGCCACAAATGGCCGGGCCGTCCGCAGGGCATTTGGCCATGGGTTCGAGCAGCTGGCAAGCTCATTCTGAGCATAAGACATGTATTTAATAGGCCATTACCCCTTAAAATGCAACATTATGGTGAGTGAAAGAATGCATACGAATGTTTTCTTTTTCTGTACAGTGCCTGTCTCACCATTCCTTACAGTTCTTGCTCTCCGTCTAGTTATTTCTCTCTCTCTCTCTCTGCATGAGCAAGTGGCTCAATGATTTGGGGTGAACGATGACTAATGATAATCCCCAGTGATGGTGATATGATGAGATTTAAATGAACTCTGTCACAAGTGTTTAGGGTCATAAGCAGAAACGGGGCGTGGGGGGAGGGACGCCACTGTCTGTTTGAAAAATCAGGACATCAAGGGCCGCTCGTTAACATGGTCAATGATCCTAAGTTAATTCACTTTCAGAAAGGCAGTCTCTGGATAATGATATCCTTCCCAGTCTACAGACAGGTTTATCAAAACATTCCGTTACATCACCGAACAGTCTCGCCATTAATGTCAATACTGACATGCTTAATCTAGTCAGTGACTAAATATAATTAACGGAAATGGAAGGGAAGATCTTTTTTCCCCCCTGTTAATTATGGGGTAAAAATGATACTGGATATCTGTAATGATTTCAACTGCTTTATAGACGGTTAGCGATGTAGGTACAGCTAATTTACCCTCCTACACAACGCTGATTCATTTAGTAAATACCTTTTATGCTGGCTTAGCAGTCATCAGTCCAACAAGCATCAAAAATGGCAGACTTAGCACTGCAGAGACTTCACCAGTCACACATTAGAATTAGCCTAGATATCCACCGCTAATCGCATCAAGACATTAAGGGCCTTTAATTTGCTCATAAACATTCCCTGCCATCCCTATGCCAAAAAAACATATATCAGTCATGGATGCCTGATTAATTGTCATGCCAATATATGGAAATATATAATCTGTGATAATCTTAATTACATGCATTATGTAAAGTGTTACATATCTTGGCCTTACGCAACTCCGGCAAGCTCATTTTAAGACACATTTTCCGAAGACATCATTACTACCTACCACCTTTAATTCCCAAGCTAATATCTGAGCTGAAATGCGAGGAACACTATGTTCCAAGTACATGAGAAGGTAAATCATAGCCACAGTCTACAGGGCATCTGATATCATGCTTGCGCTCGGAGCTTCTGTGACGTCTGCTGATCGATAACTGATTCAAACTAAACTTACTGTTAATACTTCAGATTTGGTGTATTAAAGAAATATTTAATAGGTATCAGGAATTTAAATTCTGTAATTTATTTACCCTCATGTCCTTCCAAACCTGATTTTCTTTCTTCAGCGAAACACAAAAGCAGAACTTTTTAAAATGTGCTGGACGCACCATGCACTTAAAAAATTATGAGGATTGGAGCTTTTCAGCTCCACAAAAACATAATAAAAGTAACATATTTTTGTGACAAACATGGTATTTTTGTTCATTTGTGTGTTATTTTGGAGCTTGACAGCACTAGCCATTCATCTACTTTTATTCATTATATTGAATATATTAGCCAGGATATGCTTAAAAAAAATTATTCATACCACTTTGAAAAGACATGAGGAGAGTAAATAACGACAGAGTTTTCATTTTCAGCCGAACTGTTCCTTTAAAGGAAAGTGTGAAGTACGTCGGGGCATTGCTGCACTGTAGCTGAAGTCTTCTATAGACAGCAGCATCGAGGGCTCATCTGGAGAAATCATTACCTCACCTCGATCGCAACGCATTTGTTGAGGCAGTCGTGCAACAGTCACGCCATGATGCCACCCCTGAGAGAGCTCGCTGATTCTTCTGGGAATCAACTTTGTGATTACAGCAGGAGTGGGCGTAAAAAATAAAATAAAATAGAACGAACGAAAAATAAATAAATAAAAAACATACATAACTCTTCGAAGCTCAGTGCCAAACACTTTCCTGTCCCCCTTGCCTCCACCTCCTCCACCTCCCACTCCTCCAGCACAGCATGTCATAGGAAATGCGGGTTCTATCAAATAGCATCCTTTGAGCAAGCGTTGGTAGAGCCTTCTATTCTGAACATTATACAGATTTTATTCATGAGGGCGGTCTGAGGCGCTGGAACTTTCTAAAACAGACCAGCACTTTGAGTGTCGGAGGAGGCGTAGAACACTATGATTACCCTAATGATCATTCACAGGGTTCTTCGGGGGCACGGTGCTTGGATAATTTCTACGCTGGGGTTTGTGTGAGAATGAATGAACACCAGGTATTCTCAGGAGAGTCTGTGTAGGTTTAAGCAAGTTCAAACAGTGGGGACTGAAGTCTGAGATCGTACTGAAAATCTGTGATTTTTTTCATTTAACTCTTTACCCGCCATTGACAAGTTATCTCGTCTTTTATGAGAAAAAGCCTCCCTGTCATTGACGAGTTTTTATTGGTTTCCGTTTTATCTCTGTTATAGGGTAGGGGGCGCTATTACGCCTCTCCTGAATGAGTACAGTATATCCAGATCAAAACACAGGAAAAGAAGAAACAGAAACGAGCGATCTCATATTTAAGCAGATGCATATGAAAAATAATGCAATCATCAACAATAAACAACATGTAAATCAAAACGGCGTGAAATGTCGACCTGGGAAGTGGTTAGGACTGTGCAAGCTTTGGGGGTGTTGATGAACTCAATCTACTCCACCTATGTTTTGCTCATTGCTCATTGTACATTGTATCTGATCCAGACGTAGTTTTTGACAAAAACTGGATTTTCTCAGATTTTTGCTCAAAATGTAGCAATTTTTTATAAAACGTACCCACATTCAAGTGTTTATAAAAATAATAATAATGCATGAAGCTAGAATAAAACGGAGGCTCTGTTCTTTCTTTTGATATATTGCATGTTCAGATATTCATACAATCAAATATGGGCCATGACATTTTTTCGTGAAAACGACCAAAAAACGCTGGCGGCGGCTGGCAACTTTAAAACAAAAATGCTGGAACGTTTTCGTTTGATTTTTTTTAAAGCAAAAAATTATGACTCAAGATTCTGCAGTATCTTGGTCTAAACGAGTACATTTGTGGCATTGATCGTGCGACTCTTTGTACAAACGATCAGATGTTCTTTCAGCTCACTGGATAATTCTCCAATCATGCTGGATAACACGATCATCAGGTTTGACACAAACTTGAGGAATTCATGCAGCTCATTGCTGTTGTGTTAAAGGGAAAGGAGTTTGTACTAAATACTAAGAACATCTGGAATCTATTCATTTCAAATTTCCCTTAAATTGCAATGCTGATAGTATAGTTTATAATGAAAAAACTGTATTACATTAGTAAAACAGATGCATTTTCACTTGTGTTCTCAGACTTTGTGACCCAACTATAAGTGTTTGTGTAAGACTCACAATCTGAAGCTGCAGGTAGTCTCCCAGGCCAGAAGAGCTGTCCACCCTAACCAGCACTGCATCCTTCTGCTGAGTGCTAAACCCGACAGCCAGTCGGTCAGCTCGTGTGCTCGGTCTGTCGTTGGGCGGCCATGTGTACACAATGAGCCCTCCATCACGTCCGAATATGTATGTGGTTCCCGCTGCAGAATGAGAAAGAGAGAGGAACAGAATATTAAGTGTAAGAACATCAAAGTAAGTGAGAAAACTATTTCCATTTCGCATGTGTGTGCGTGCGTATGCGCGGCGCTGCTCCATTACACAAAGCGCGGGAGTATCTTGATGAACCCATCAGAGTGCCAGACAGCCCCTGCTGGTCCCTGATTGGCTAAATTATAGCCCTTATGTGACCCTCGGTACGCTGATGTCACCAGGAGCACCTGTGTCTGCTGAAGCATGTGCTAAACAGAGTCACTCTTGCTACAACCACTCAACGCCCCATCCGAGCCCTGTGCTGATTGAGCTGATTATACCCGCCAACACACCGGACAATCAATCCAGCCTCACGGCCCCCAGCCCAGTGCCTACTTCTGCATGCATTTATTCTGCAGAAGGTGGGCAAACACGGCATGGACTAGACAGCTATTCCTGCTCAGCGAGACGCATGCTAATGCCTGACGGAGCTAATTACAGTGTCAGAAGCAGGTAGCTTACTGTGAGCGGGGTCACTGTGATTCAACGCCTGCAGGAAGGTTTCTCGGATAAATCGGCATCGCTTTTTTGCATGGAGAGATAGAGAAATTGTTCTAATGGAGTTGATCTCATTAACTGGCGGACTGCGCCAGCTCTTTTGATCAGGCGTGACTTCAATAGCAAAACGGGCGAAAGTGCTTCTACTGTGGCAGGTGCAGTCAGGGCAATGTTCGCAGAGCAAAGAGCTCATCAACCTCAAGATAACAGCCTCGGGAGATGTGAGACGCACTTCAACACTCACTCTCCGAGGAGTGTGACTGCTGCGCTTCTGAGCTCCAGATGCAGATAAGACGGGCGGCGAAGCAGCACGGGGAAAAAAACCCAGAGGAGGCCGGAGCTCTCAGAAGAGCGAGACGCCCCGAGTTAAAGTGCTGAGAGTGGTTTCAGAAGAGCTGGGTTATTTCCTGGCACGTTTCTCTATTTGCAGAGCCGTGCTCATTAGCTCTGCTCTCCGTGATTTTTACCAGCGGGCTCTCGTCAACCCCCTTGACCGCATCTCAATGAGACTGTTTCACACCGTGTCAGCGATCAGCCTGACCCCCTCCAAAAACAACACCCTTGGGGCAGGCACATTCGCTGACACGGGTACACAAATGTTCACAAACGCACACAGATTCATGCGCGAACTAACGCCCGGTTAGTGACGACTCCCTTGACGGGCTTGTTCGAAACGCAGGGAAATGAGCTCTGCTCATTAGCGGGGCTCAGATGGTTGAACTTCACACACACATATGCACACAGGCCATCATAGATGTGAAGCGGATAGGGAGAGCGAATGGATGAGATTTAGGCTCTGTTGAAATCTGTTTCGTGCAAACCGCTACGGCTGCCTGCCTCATATCTGTCGCTCAGTATGGCGGCAATTCACAGCTGTGGGTGAGTGAATGGATTTGCCAGGAAGGGAAGCGTAAAGCTGTGCAGAGATTTACGGGCACAAATGGGCAATGCACGGTGCACTGAAACTTAAAATCAGTGCAATCAACTTTTAAAAATACAAGCTGACATCTGACTCATAAATGTATTTAAAGGGACAGTTCAACCTTAATTCTGTCATCATTTACTCACCCTCATGCTGTTCCAAACTTAAGACTTTTTTCTTCTGTGAAACACAAAAGATATTTTGAAGAATGTGGGATTCTTGTAAGAGAATCTTGTAGAATGTAGGAAATCAGTGGGCCCTAAAACAACCTCATAGACTTTTATTTTATAGATAAATAAACAAAGACGTAATTCAAAATTCCTTTGGTTACACTTGATTTAGGGTGTTCATCTACAGAGTAATTAATATTATTAACAAAATGTACTTACTAAAGGCCAAAAGTTGGGGTTTTGTTGAGGTTTAGTTGCTGGCAATGTTTACAGTTGCATGATTGCATACATTACTGTTATTACTATAGTATAAAAAGGACACTGTAAAGTATTGCCATATCTTTTGTGTTTCACACAGGAAAGGAAGTCTTAAAGGTTTGGAACAACATGAGAGTGAGTAAATTACTTTTTGGGGGATAAAGAAACTCTAGACAGGGTGATCAGGACTTCATCCAAAGGGGAGTTTATTCGTTAATAATGATAAGCTGACTGAACATTGACTGTTTTTTAATGCAGCTACTAAGTAAATAAAGTGAAAATGAATTATTGATTTGAGCTGAAAAGATTTTATTCTATTAGAAGAAAGCACAATGCAACAAGTATTGCAGAGAACTGTGAAACAATTCTGTTTAAATGCCCGCTGGATTCTTGGAGACGTGGCATAGCGACACAGACTTCAGACACAAGATATGGTGCACAAGTGGGAAATATGGGTTTAAATCTGGCCTGCGTCAAGCCTTGATCCTGTTCTCCCCTTTTCTCTTGATAATTTTCTGTCATCTCTCCTCATTCTGCTGGATTCTGTGTTCGTGCAGTCGGCACTTATCCCAACTACTCGGGCGCTTCTCCAAGACACCCTCTTTTCTTTCTTTCTTTCTTTTCTTATCTCCCTCAGCCTGACTTTTCACTCCCATCCCTGATGTGGTTAAGGAGCTTGCTGCCCTCCCTCTAACAGGGTTAAACCTCTTCTCTGAAGTCTATTTTCTGATGCTGTTAAATGAGGCAGGCTCTTTGTGCAAGCCAGACCATTAGCCCCTTAAATATGTTCCATCATCTCGGCTGGGTGGGCAGCTGGGTCTGGGTTTTAAAGAAGACCCTCGCTACCTAACAACCGTGTGGGTCTTTCCACTCCACCGCCCTTCTAAGGTCAATCAGCAGGAACAAGCAAAGGAGAGAGGGCAGACTGCCGCCCCATAGAAGAGCTGTGTGTGAATGCTTGGGAGAGCTGTTCTAATGAGATAGATATTACCTGGCCCTCTGGAATCCCATCATAGCCGTAATCTCCTTTATGTGCTGGAGAAATTAAATTACGTACCAGTTTCTTCTTCTGCCAGGGTCTCGGAGTCTCCGTACAGATCCCTCTCTACTCTACAAAAGCTAAAATACTATTTTTGCTTAAAAGGGATGGTTAAGCCGAAAATTTTTATTCTGTCATCATTCATTAGAATAATGACAGAAGTTTAATTTTCAGGTGAATTAACCCTACAAGTCTCTTTATTTGCACAAGGCTGCAGAAGTTTCCATGAATGTTTCATCATTAACACTCATGTTGCTCTAGCATACAGGTTTGGAACAACATGAGGGTGATTACATTTCAGAATTTTAATTTTTGGATGAACTATGCGCCTTTAAGACTCTCTATTTGCATAAGACAGCAAAAGTTCCCGTTAATGGTTAGCATATGTGCTCTGACATATTGAGTCATGGTGAGTTGGAATCAGCATTGCGTAAAACCCAGATCCCCTCGTCCCTTCTTCAAACAATAATTTCATGTGTAAAAAAGTTATGAGGATGGAACAATTCATACTTCATCATCTGATTTCTTGGATCCATGTTTAAATGTAAAATCAATGACACCCAATACCGTCATTGTCTTGGGGGCTTATAAGCAGCAAATCATACTGCTGAAAACACAATATTTATAAGCTGCACTGAGCTTACTTTCCATCAATACACGTTTCAGAAACACAAAACATTGTGCTCGTGTCTCGGAATGGGGAATGAATTGAGCTCTTACTCTATTCTGCTTCATGTCCCTGGATGCCTCTTTCCTGAGAACAGACGTATTGTAAGGACCATGGCAGTTTGGTCTAAAATTACGGTGCATTGTGTTGGGATGCCCACCTCCTACTTGCATGCTAGAATGAGGAACATCAGTCAAACTCAGCAGGGTTGGAGCCATTCACCCAGTGGGCAAACACGCACACACACACACACACACACACACACACACACACACACACACACACACACACACACACACACACACACACACACACACACACACACACACACACACACACACACACACACACACACAAACACGCAGTTCTGCACATCTAGTGTGTACACACAAACACACAAATACACATGCACCCCACTGGTATGAAAATACTGTCAAAATAAACAGAAGGCAAAGTGAAGACCCCACATAGAGAAGTATACAAAAATCTAAAAGTAACACTTCAAACCACTAAAAATGAAATGACATGCTGTACTGTAACCTTCATGAGTTTCAAGAGCATTGCAAGTGACTTATTCATGAGGTTATTCAAATCTATAATCATCTGGTAAAAGGTTTACAGTGGGGGTGTCTACTACTCCATATAACATTTTCCTAAAAAAAAAAAAAAAAACTGTTAAATATGTGTAAAAAAAACTGTTAAATATGTGTACATGTGTGTGTATATACATACATACATACACACACACACACACACACACACATTTTATATATATAAAATAACAATTAAATTGAACAACATGCATTTCAAAATGTCTTAATATACGCTTTGTCCCCTGCAAAAAATAAATAAAAATCTTTTAAAGAAAAAAAATCCTAGATATTCAATGTGGTCTCAGATATTTGGACACGACTGTGTTTTTTTTGTTTTTTTTACAGGTATGTGGCGGATTGTTTTCTGTGTATTTTGTTAGCTCATCCACCTGGCAAGTTATGGACAGGATTTATTTATTTTTTGTTCCATTATGCTGAAAAGAATAGGTGTGTGTGTGTGTGTGTGTGTGGGCGAGAGTGGGTGTGTTGATGGTTTTTTATGTGAAGCAATTATAATGTTTACGTGAAATATGAGTCTGTGACATTGTATTTGTTTATTAAACATTCAGTGTGAGCTGTGCTGCAACTACAAAACCGAGGCTTCTGCAATAATAAACAGGCAATTAAAAAGTGAATTACTGCAGCTCCAATTACCAGACTGACACCACAGAGCTCCACACCAACTGGGTAATTACAGGCAACAGCTCGAGCGGAACACTGGCCAACCTAAGAGCGTACGGATGTGTAGACGAGTGTGTGTATCTTTGCATATGTGTGTTTGATGCTGTTAAACTGGCCGTTATCATCAGCAGAAACAGCAAGAAAGAAACGTTCATAAATCTGAATGCAGTTTCTCCCTCCCTCACCAGGAATCAACTTAAGAGGAAGGTTTCAAGACGAGACGTCATGTTTATGACGGGTCTAGTGCAGCGCATGGTTTTATTGTCTGCCTGTAAAGGAATCCTCCGGGTGACTGACAGAGACAGAGTCTCCGGTTTCGAGAGTTTGGGCTCTATGGTGGGTGGGTAGCTGCCTCGGGACGCTGTCGAGAGTCTATACGGACAGTTCTAATACTGTTCAGTTCCTGCACGCCTCATGGGTTTGATTTTTACATGCATCATTGGCACTGTCAAAACATTTTCCTTTCCTTTCTTTAATACTCTCTTCAGTTTTTATTGTCAGACCTGAGGGGGCTGAATGAATCAGATCTAATAAAACAATAAAACCCATTGTGAAATGTAAAGTCTGCTGATTTATTTCATGTTTAGTGCAATGCAATTCAAGGACAATAGTCTGGCACAAACTGAATTTTCTACAAATCTGGAGAGCAGCGCATCATACAGCACATTACGACAATACAATTTACCTTTGGGGATATTTGCCGCAGCCGACTCTATGCTGCTTCGCAGAATCATTCAATCCAATGAGGCCTGGCTGGCGAAAAACCAGCAGTTCACACGTGAAAAGAGACCACTAAGAGTGAAAGACGCAGGGAGCACTGGGGTTTGTGGTCGTGGTAGAGCTCTGGTATTTCTCCTGCTGACCTTTCCAGGGCCAATTAGAACAGAGCTGAGAAAGAGCGGTCAGTGCTGTGCTGGCTGAAAGCCTGTCTGCTGTGGCACTTTAGTGGATGTTGTTTTGATTTGCTTTGTGTTTTTATAACGAGCTTTCGGCTCATGAGCACCTCCAGGGGGTTTAGGAGACGATGAGGCTTAAGCTGAGGGTGTATGAGCGTGTCCATTCTCCTGTGAGTGTATGTGTATGTGGTGATCTGTGTGTATGATTTGCATTTTACGTTTGCAATAAGAAAAGCAGAGAAAAAAAAATCAAAGATGGCATGACAAAAAAAAGGGAGACAGTAAGTAAACGTTTTTAGGAATGAGAAAGGACAGAAGGAAGGAAAAACAGGTAAAAAGGTAGGAAGGAAGGAAGGAAGGAAGGAAGGAAGGAAGGAAGGAAGGAAGGAAGGAAGGAAGGAAGGAAGGAAGGAAGGAAGGAATAGACAAATGAAGGAATGTAAGCAGAGGAATTGGGGAAAGAAAGAAAGAAAGAAAGAAAGAAAGAAAGAAAGAAAGAAAGAAAGAAAGAAAGAAAGAAAGAAAGAAAGAAAGAAAGAAAGAAAGAAAGAAAGAAAGGGAAGACATTAAGGAAGAGATGAGGAAAAGAGAATGAAGGAAGGAAGAAAAGGGGGAGGGAAGAAAAGAAGAAAAATTAAGAGGAAAGAAATGAAGTAGGGAAGGAAAAAGGAAAGAAGCATGAAAGGAGGAAAAACAGGAGAAACGGAAGGAGGCAAAACACGAAGAGGGAAGGAAGGAAGGAAGGAAGGAAGGAAGGAATGAAGTAGGGAAGGAAAAGGAAAGACGCAAGGAAGGAAGAAAAACAGGAGAAATGGAAGGAGGCAAAATAGAAAGAGGGAAGAAAGGAAGGAAAGAACGATGGAAGGAAGGAAGAGGGAAAGATGGAAGGACAGAGGGAAGGAAATTAAAGAAAGGGAAAAAAAGGAGGAAAAAAAGAAAGTGCTGTGTCGACATTGAGGGATGAATTCACAAATAACTCTTTTATTAGACGGAAGCATGTGTAATAATCTTTGCAGGTGTGTGTGTGTGTGTGTGTGTGTGTGTGTGTGTGTATGTGTGTGTGTGTCTGTGTGTGTGCCAGTACGTCCAGTCTAAGCCTCCCTGAGCCCCATGTGTGAGCTATAGTGACATAATGAGAAATCTCTCTGGAGGTTTGGCTTGACTGGGTTTAGATTACACACCCCAGCTATTGTTCTTTCTATCTCTCCCTCTCGTTCTCCAGATTCTCTTAGGAGAGAGTATAGCATTTAAAGAATCAATCACCTCCATACTATCAAGGGGATGATATGTCTTTCTCATATAAACTCGCACACACACACACACAATGCACCCACTATAGAGTGCAGCTTGCAGCCCTGTGCAGTCACTCACTGTCTCACTGTGTTTGGAGATGCTGTATTGTTCCCGCTGGAATATCACTGTCAAGTGCATGTAGTCTTTGACCACTCTGCTCATCCCTTTGCCTCTTTTAATTCCCTCTATCTTCCTCTTAGTCAGGACATCCTACGCTTTGAATTCTCAGCCTCTCAGAGTATCATATTTAACCAAGCACATCACCATTCACCAGCAAATCCACATCATCCTTTCATTACAGCAATTCGGGCGTCTCAAACTAAAGCTCTGACATAAAAGAGTGCAAAAAAGATGGAGCGAAAGATCGAGGGAGATTACTCAGCCCCATCAGCTCGCTTACTCCAACCCTACTCAGATTTGCAGTGATGGAGAAGAGAGAGGCAGCATACTAACTCATTAATAGCCTTCAGAAAAATATGCAGGCACACAAACATGTTTTTTAAAGAATGAGGGGGAGTGATGTTTAACCTACACTGTTCGATTTTTACACTGCAAGTTACATACGATTCATTTTTTCTGTAGGTGTGAGAGAACGCAGCGTTCTTCTACTGTATAACTCCATCTAAATGTAGCTTGTGTTATATTTGTCAGTGTAACTGTGGAGGAAAGGGGAGATAAAGTGCAAGACTGCAGCAAAATGAGTGGGGAGAAAAAAAAGGGGATGGGTTTGACTTTAAAAACACTGTGCTGGAGCCCAGGGTAACTTCTGATAATTTGCCTCGCTTTCTGCTTTCATTTTCAGCTCCCGTCCAATCATTTCGGTGGGGGAGAGGGCACATTTACTGGTGCACACAGACAAGGGCGCACGCACACACTTTCCTGCACTCCACATAACCTACTGTTAATGGTTTTTAAATGGTAATTTTGCTGCAACAACAGAACTCGTGCTGTTCTCAAACTCCTCGTCGCGGCATACTAAAACAGGGCTGGAAGCAGGTAGGGCTGAAAAGATTTGCAGTTCGGCTGAGGTGGTGTCCGCTGGTGCTGTAAATAGCGTAGCAGACACATAGCTGGAAGCGGCTTCGGTTTCAGTTTATTATTATCAGAGCTCGTGAATTATGCTCAGCTGTGAACAATGTCGCCGAATATTCCCGGGCAAAAGGAGTCCGGAGGTTTGAGAGGTTTAGATTAGCTTGGCCGGGAGGGGGGCGGACGCAGAAGCAATGGACCCTGATGCGCTGCCTCGCTGCCTGGGGGGACGCATACGAGCAGCGGGGCTCTGTGATCTCAGCACACCCTGCCATTAGAGACGCCAGCTGTGTCACACACACACACACACACACACACACACACAGAAAAGAAGAATATGACAACGACAGAAGGAAAGAGTGATAGGGAGAGAGGCAAGGAGGTAGAGAAGAAAAACTAAGAGCCTTTCAGAAAGGATGATAAATGACTCGTCTCACTTCACAAGCTTCCGCTCACTTCCTCTTGCCTCTATTCAATAGTGTGTGTGTTTTTTTTTTTTTTTATCAAAGCATAATCTGTGAGGATAATGCTGAGAGGCAGCCAGGTCTCGTTATATAAGTGCAGTGGATCACACACTGACAGCTCAAGCCCCTCTGCACACACAGCGTGGAAATCGCCCTGATAGTTTTAAACAGCCAGCCGCAACGAGACATTACAACACAAACTGGGAGGAAAGAAATCTGGTGCAATAAAGCAGAAGGTGTTCAATTTATACAGTATACCGGTCTCAGGAGTAGTGGCCAGTGGGATTTAACAGCAATGTAGAAGTAATAGAGTTTCAAAGGAAGTGTGGGGGGGTGTACCAGTGTAGAAATCGCTGGATGGCCCTGGGGTCTAGTATAAAAGCCTGTCCACTGTCCCTTCTAGACCTAATACATTCAATTTGGCTGGTTCGCTGAATTAAATCCACACACAAACACACACACACACACACACACACACACACACACACACACACACACACACACACACACACAGCATGGTACAGTGACCACGATGTAATTTGAATATAATTTCATCACGTCAAAGGTCAGCTTAAGTCATTTGGATGAGGCCTTTCGAACAGGAGAGGTTAAGGATGTAGCCCCGGTGTTTATATAAACACAGCCCCCTTGATGGCCCCTAGAAACGCATGTATTCGAGCATAGTCAGCGTAATGGGAGGCTGAATCGCTTGTCGCAAAGTGATTGTGGTGCAGCCAACATTATGCTCTCAACATTTGTACTCTGCATAATGCATCTGCATAATGTTCACAAACACCTCTTAAAGATCGCATTTGCATCCTGACCACATAATTGCACAAGCACACTCATAGACCTCCAGCTATTACCATGAGATTACAAGATGTTGCTTCTTATGCAGGAATCTCGACACACAGAAAGCAGAAGCTCTAGGAATGAAAGGTTACCGAATGGCACAGCAGTGTGAGGGTGAATGTGGCAGTCAAATAAGCTACGCACCATGTCCTGCCCGCAGGGGGGCGTGGGATCTGGCGGCAGGCACGAGGTGATGAGGCATATGTTGAGGGACGTAGAGCTCCCCAGGCCCCTCTGCCAGAGCCAGGGCTGACCCCAAAGTCAGCGGTGGCAGCCAGAGAGCCAGGCGTAGGTTGATGCGGAGCAGGATGGAAGCAAGACCAGCAGGAGCCCCGCCGGGCCACAGACGCAGCATGCTACCGGAGTGCAAGGACTTTAAAGAGGGGCGTCCTCAAACCACCTGGCAACCCATGTCCTGCTCAAGCCTCGGATCCTGACCATGCAACAGCCCAATCACTGATGGAGGGGGATAGGAATGTTGGATCCACATGGAGAGGGAACTTCCACAGAGTTCTCCGAGGTATGGATTCAAAAAAAGGGCAGCACAGAAGAGGTAAACTTCAGATAATGATCCTGGATTAAATTCCTCTCTTCATGGTATTCAAAAACACAAAATCCTGCTAGAGAAAAAGAAAAGAAACCACGGAATCCGATCCAGTACTCCAGTAAGGTAGGCGTAATGGTGTATTGGAGAAGAGGGAGAAAAGAGCGAGCAGCCTTTGCTACAGACCTCCCAGCAGTCCTGGACTTTTCCAGTGCACTCTATCGCCTGAATCCCAGCTGTATCCCATGAAGACAAGGCTGCATCACACGCTATCCTCGTGGAGAGTATAGGAGAGGAACAGGGAGACTACCAGAAGCGATGGCACACACAAGACGAGATCGCCGCTGCAGCATTTAACTCAATACAGAGTGCCTCTCCCCCTCCCCAAACGACAAACACACTCTCTCACACACACCACACAAGAGCTGCTGCTGCTGGCTGCCTGGCTCAGTCCGCACTGCCTCAGAGGAAACATTAGCAGACACACCAAAGGAGAACAGGAAGAGAGAACCAAGAAAGGGCAAGAGTAGTCAAGTGGTCCTCATGTGAAAAGGGTGGTCAGAGTTTCTGAAAAATGTCAGCAAGTCCTTCCTCTTCTCTTACTTCTTACAGCGCCTCTGTAGCGGAAGCGTTCCTAAGCAGCATGCTTAGAGGAAAAGACCCTCTGAATGTAGAGAAGGGGAAACAGAGAACGGTGAGGCTCGGCTGAGTTTTCCTCCCCCTCTTTTTCTCTCTCCCTCCCCCTCGATCATCAGGGAGGCGCGTGCAGCTGTGGAAGGGGGGTCTCGTGTCTCGTCCTCCTAATCGTTGTTTCTCTCTTTCGGTCTTCGTTTCTCCTTGACAGAGGGGTGGCTCGAAGAGAGTCCAGCTAGAATTCAGAGAGTGTGGGCTCCCTCTCCCTTCACAAACTAGTCAAACCTTGATATACTCCTCCCTCTTCGGCCATTGTGTAGCTGAATGAGTTCTCTTACTGGAAGGACAATCATTGGGTGTATTTCAGCACCACGGACAGCGCCTGGCTTGATTCAATAACAGTCTTTCCTAACTTGCAAGATGCAACAATAGCTTCAAGGCATCAGGCAAGGCTTAAGATGTAATTGTAATATTTGTTTTATCTAAATCTAATTGTTTTTTAGTTTGACATTTTGTTTTCAATTAAACTAGCACAACGGTTCTCAACTGATTTTGCTTCATAACTCAAATTTGGTGGTGAAATTTATTAATTTCAAGTTTTTTGAAAACGAGGGCAAGTCAGGCAACCTGATCATGTTGCCATCTGCCTAATTTGTCTAGAAGGTACCAAGTGACATGCATGATAAGTCAAAATACTGCTTAGATGGACACCCAGACTTTGACGTCAACAACAAAAAGACACAGGCCACGTTTTCTTAAAGGTACAGTTAACACAAATATATATAAATTCTGTCATCATTTATTCACCCTCATATAATTCCAAACCTGTATGACTATTTCTTCTGTGGAACAGTACAATTAAAGTCAATGGAATACAAAACAATGTTGAATCCCACTGGCTTTCATTGAAAGGACAAAAAATAAATACATTTTTAAAAACATTCTTCATGTTCCACAGAAGAAAGAAAATCACACAGGTTTAGAACGACTTATTGCCTTTATCAACTTTGCACAATATTTAGCATTGTTTTTGTGTTTTGTTTTTTTAACCCTGCTGTGCATGACCGGTCACAATCCAGTAGTTGAGAACCAATGGTCTATTTGAAAACCCAATCTAGTCTAGCCTATCAGTCAAAACCCCTAAATCTGTTTTGTTAGTGTGAGTTTTTCCCTAACAAAGGAAACAAAAGAAAAGAACATACTAAATTAGCATCTACGGTGAATGTGTCAGGTTCACCCTTCTCCCTAATGTGCACCCCATGTTGTGCGTGTGTGGGTTATAGGAGGAAGTCTGCAGGTGTGCTTCACCATTGAGACTCCAGCTGGAGTGTGAAGAAAGGCGCTATGAAAGTGACACTGGTGTCATCTCCTCAAACACAAGGAGATCGTTGCTTCTCCCTCCTCTCAGCTTTGAGCATTGTTAGCACTGTATAATTAAAGTTGACAAAGCAGGGTGATCAGAGCCGCCTCGCCAGGGGCTCAAAGACAGACTCCAGCAGGAGCCCAAACTGCTCTATTTGGAAGATAATTTTATCAGTGTGACTTTAGCAATACCCAGTGTTGTACATAATGAAACATCATATCACAGCTCCAGAGGTTTACGAAACAATTTGGAAACCAGTCTGCCGCATTTATAGTGAACTAATTATTCTCTGCAATATTAAAAGAATGTGCGAACCCCACCTGCAAAATGAGCATGTGTTTCATTTTCTGTTTACAAGGCTGCCACCTAATGGTGAATTAGGGTGTCGCTTTGAGCAGAGGACCCTCGCCGTTCTCCGGCAGTCACATGTTTGAGCCAATCCATTTCTTTTTTCAGCTGACCTCAAAAGCAGATTCAAAGGAAGTAGAGCATGTTTTAATACTGGTGCTTCCATTCTGTGGAGGAAAAAAGGTTTCAAGTATTTTAAACAGTAGGGGAGAAATAAGTGGATAGGTCTTTTTTTTCCTTTCTTCCTCTCGTTTTACTTCAGCTTTTGTGTTGAATTTTATTATGTTCTGTTGTTCTGCCCTGCTTTTTCTTTTTTTTTTATAAAGAAAGGAGGAACGATTCACAATGTGAAAAGAGAACAAATAAATAATAAACCCCACAATCATATTCCTCTCATATATCCATTGATTACAGGAAACAAGAATCAACCCCCACCCATGATGCTTTAGTAACCGATTGGATGCTGTTTATTAAGAAACAAGATCTTCGATAAGCAAAAAGCTAATTAAAAATGAAGCACGTCTTTAAACACATATTGTTTGGTTAGAGAACCGACGAGTGTGTTGCCGTCATGAATAGAACGATTCATCAGATTTAATATCACATTTCTCGCGTGAGAATCGCGTTATCTCTTCACATTTGTCTCTATAGCTGTGGTCATTTTTTAATCACGTAATTCTTCCGCCTATTATATGCGCTCTGCGTCATTAATTGTATTCACACTGAGAAAATCAGTTTAGCTTTCAGTGAAGACCCTGCCATTTGTCTCTGCCATTTCTCCTTGCTAGTTACAGTTCTCTGAAATGCTCTTTGACAACCAGCTCATACCAAACTGCTCATGTCAATAGTAGACAAACAAATTTGAAATGTGTCCATGCTTGATGAGACTAATGGACAAATGCTCTGATCAAACATTCAAATGTAACTTTTGCCATAAAGGCCAGTGACGCAAAAATTCGGAAAAAATAGATAATAATAGATGTCATGAAACCATTTTTTCCCCCGTTTAAAAATAAATAAAAAACAATAATATTAACAATTAAATATTCCAAAGAATATAGAGACAATTTACCAGCCTAATATTTCTTACAGGCCATGAAACCATATTATCTGCATTTTTATAAAAAATACGGGAATGAATGATTAATAATTACAATTTGCATAATTCATCATTATGAAACTTAGACTAGCTGTTTTTTCCTTGCATAAATATAGAAATTAAGACTTAGCAGCCTACATTTTTCTTATTAAATTATATGAAATTATTAATTAATCAAAATATCAATAATAATTATATTAATCTCTCAGGGGAACCAAACAAAAAGATGATAATAATTTTGTTGATATTTTTATTATGGTGGATGATGCAAAGACTTTTTGTCATATGTTCTTGTGAAAATATTTAATCAAACTATGTATTATATTTCATTGACATTAAAAATGTCACTGGTGAGTAACTCTCAATTTCACTCGCATTTGGCGCGTGGCAAGTATTAATTCTGGAACCTGCACCCTCCCCTGCAGGGACTTGATGATCAGTGTGCACATGTGCGTGTGTGTGAGGGAGAGTTTGCATTAGAGATGGGTCTATAGTATGTATAGTGCAGGTCTTAAGGTGGAATGTTTTGTTCATGTATGTCCACAGCTTGTGAGCCTCAATCCCAGGCTTTACTGTCTGCCACTATGCTTAGACAAACCCTCTTTCTCTTTGCACTGCCTTCACGGCCTGATGATCACTAGGCTTGGGCTTCTACACATCTAAATGAGCCTGTGTGTTTGTGTGCGCATGGGCATAGGACCGTGCAGGAACATTAATATTGTGTGCACATATACTGTGATAATTGCACACTCTGCACAGTAAAAGATTCAGTCTGTAATCATTAACCCATGGGCTTACATACAATAACAAATGTGAACAGTGAAAATCCACCAATTTACCAATCTGAATATCACTGTATATATATATGGGGGGAACTCTTTATAATTCTAATTAGGTAGCAAAAGCGATCCTATCTTCTTCTCCCGTTCTCTTTTAAAAACACACACTGAATAGATTCCAGCGAGGTGTGGGGATGCGGATGATGTAATGCAAGCTGTCTATGTGGTTTCTTCCTCCTGAACAAAGGCGGGCTCTTATCAGTTTGGCAAACCCGCAGAATGGATTAGCTGTGCATGGCTTGAGCCTGTAATAGATCTTCTCCGTAAACCATCTCAAGGACTTTCACTCTGCTTCAGATTCCTGGCACTCAGCACTTTCACAGGCAACAAGCACTGGGGCTTTTCACACCAAATTCAGTCAATGCTCTTCTTGCAATACAGCTCAATATTACAAACCCATTCATAAAAGCCCACACACACAAATCCAAGAACACTTGTTTCCTCTAGATATAATTTATATCCATGAAAAGAGTCTATTAAGTCTATTTTTTGTCGTATATAACTTGGTACAGATCCCAGCTATGCACTGTCCACTAACCCCCTCTAGTGCTGTAGCAGAAGACTGCAATATTTTGGCTGTATGCATGCAGTAAGCACAATATGACTACGTTCAGAAAGGAATACTAATTCATTTACTGAATACTACACAGCACTTTGCCTTTAAAAACAGTAAATGAAACAATAGTCTTTAGTAGCATCATTGTCACATAATCTCATCCATGTTGCATCTTGAAATAAAAAACAAAAAATTGACCTTTTTAATTCAGTTATGTTTAAAAATGTATTTTTTCATTGAGGGATACAGTTTCCTCTACAGTATGATCACTACATATATAATGTACAGTAAGATTATTATGGTAGATATACATTTTCCTGTATGCATTAAACAGGATGGTCTTTTATATTTTCTAATGTGTATATTGGCTGCAAAGATTTCAAATACACACTGGGTGTGACAAATAAACCATAGTTAATATCAGCCATGATTTTATCTTAATAGCAAAAAAAAAAAAAAATTTGTTTTACAAATGCAAAATTACAGTTTTTACTTTGAAATGATAACTGGACTTGCTCTCTGAATAGGCTATGTGACAATGTAGCTAACCACTTTTTAAAATCTGAAATGTTATTGTTCAAAATGCATACACATACTAATTGCACAGTATTGTACTGGGAGCATGTGGTGTATTCTGTGTAGTATGCAGTACACAGTATGCTAGTATTCACTTTCTAACTGTACGTTCACACCGCCGCCGACTTGAGCTTCCAAAGTTACCGGAAGTCATTCATTTTCAATGGAAGCTGGCTTCTCTCAGCTGCAAGGAGCGTCAAATCCATCGGCGTCGCGTTTTGGGCGTTTTGAGCGTCAATCAGAAAGTTGAAAGTATCTCAACTTTATGGTAATGAGCTATGACGCGGTTCAGCGGCAAGCAGCGGCAAACGCCAGCAACCAATCGGAATATAGACGTCCTTCGCGCTGGCTGATTCCGGAGAAACATGCGATGTAAACTTTCGTTCCTACCAAAACATTAGTTCCGAGAAAATGGAGGAGAAACTGATAATCGTTGTTGCTGGGTTTCCTATCATTTATGATATGACGTTATTTTCATATAGGGACCAGTTACAAAAGAGAGAGAGCCCCGGCCGCGCGCGCGCACTCACTTTCACCGTCTTCAAACAATACGTCTTGCTCTCTCTCCCTCGCGCATATTAATCAAAATATTTTTTTTCCCTACCAAATGTGACCACAACGGTTATAAAAATGCTGTCATTATAAAAGGTTCCTAGTATCAATGTATTGCTTGTTTTTTTTTTTCTGTTTACATTTCATGGTGTGACACAGACTTCAGAGCGGCCAAAGCGTCAACAAGCTTCCCCGTACTTTTTTGACAAGCGTCCTTGACAGGGCGGCCAGAGCTTCTTTGCAGCTCAAGTCGGCGGCGGTGTGAACGTACAGTAAGGGTCACTGAGATTCCATCTTATTAATTCAATATGACATGTCACATCAGATGCATCAGTAGAATCTCATATCTTTTGATCTCAATCTTTGTATTAAGGATAGTGCATGAGGTTTGAATATAAATTGGTCCGTGTTTATTTTTGTCAGTTTACATATTCAATACCATTTTCCAAAAATATAATAGCCATCAAACTGACTGATGTTTTAAGAATCCCATTAATAATAGCAGCACAAGTGCTCTCATCCACTGAAAAACTAATTTGGGTGATTGTGGATCAGTGCATGGGGTTTTTCTACAGTAGTTGAAAAGCAGGAGAGGTGATAGACTCACGGTCATTGCAGAGCGGCCCTCCAAATGATGTCATGCTGCAGTCGCAACTGAAGCCCTCCCACTGCTGCAGACACACGCCCTGATTGGAGCAGGAATCCTCTTGACAGGTAGTGCTGGGGCCTGAAGAGACCGATGACAGAGTAGAGAGAGAGAGAGAAACAAACAGACAGGAAAAAAAGAGAAGGGTATATAAATTAACTGGCCCCTCACAACATAAAATCCAGACTAGTGAAAGGCTTTTATTGCAGATGAAACAGCCACACAGAACCGTCCCATCTGCTCACTCCCCATAGATGAAAAAACAAAATCTTCTGTTTTAAAACTCTTAAGGGAACAGAATTAGGCCAAGAAAATACAATATACATTCAAAATGCACAAAAATGTGTTACATTCAAATATTACTTCTAGAAAAACATATAAATCTTTTCCATTTCAATGTGATTACATATAGCATAATGAGTGTGCTTATTTTAGCTTACTTTATGTCATTATCTTAGATTTATGAACCATGGTGATCCCTAAATAAATTCCTGTACAAAACAGGGCTTATATGGTACACTCAGTAATTTTTTATTTTGTTTATGTTGCACTGGATAATAAGACAGCATCCGAAAACACATACTGTCTGAGAATGTACTGCATTTAATGAACTTACTTCATGACCGTTAAAAAGTACATTTTTAAATGATGCATATCAAACATTTATCAACGTATTTATACCAAACGTATTAATACAATCTGGACACAATGAAGGTGATGATACACAGGGCAACTTTTTGAGCAATGTTGTTGGGCAATCTTGCCGAGCGATTGTTGCTTGGGCACTTTCCCACTGAAAATGGGCAATACATTTCTATCTGGATAATTTAGATCGGTCATGGGCCCTGTCTCTCACCTGGTTGCCCGTTGACGGCAACATTACCCAGCAACATTGCTAAAAAAGTTGCCCTGTGTATCATCACCTTTAGAGTATGTTGACAATGACAGATGATGTTAGCTGTGACACTGTGACTTCCGTGTTAGACCTATACTGACACCTAGTGGTTTAGATGTACACTACCGTTAAAAATGTTGGGAGCGGGTACATTTTTGAAAGAAGTTTCTTACGCTCACCATGGCTGGATTTATTTAATAAAAACTATAAAAAATAAAATAAATAAATAAATAAATAAATTATATATATATATATATATATATATATATATATATATATATATATATATATATATATATATTAAAAACTGAAATATTACAATTATTGAAATATTTATTAAAATGTAATAAAAAAAAAAAAATTATTGTGTTATGTTTTAATATATTTCAAAAGGTAATTTAGTCCAGGGATGGCAAAGCTCAATTTTCAGCCATTAAAGTCTTCAGTGTCACATGATCCTTTAGAAATCACTCTAATATGCTGATTTTGTGCTCAAGAAATATTTCATATTACTATAATTTTATCAACATTGAAAACAGTTGTGCTGCTTGAAATTTTGGTGGAAGCCATAATTTTTTTTCACTGTCACTTTTGAGCAATTTAATCTATCCTAGCTGAATTTTAATATTAATTTCTTTATACATTTTTTTTAAAAACTATTATTTTGTTACTATATTATGTTACTCCCTAAAAAAGTAACTAATCACATTACTTAGTAACTTTTTATGGAAAGTAATGCGTTAGGTTTATACTAATACTTTTTCTCACCTAGGCTGGGCTTGCTTGCTTGTTTTTTAATAACAGAAAAAACTAAAGTTCTATTCTAAAGGCCCTTTGACACCAAAAGTGAAATGAATAATCCACAGACTGAAGGAAATGCAAATTTACAACTGTACAGTAGAGGTCAATAAATGAGAAAACAAAGTAACTTGCGTTACTTATTTGAAAAATGAACTGATATTTTGTAGTAAATTTAAAAGTAATGCGTTACTTTACTTGTTACTTTGAAAAAGTAATCTGATAACGTAATTACTTGTAATGCGTTACCCCCAACACTGGTCATGATTAACTTATTCCACAAGTAAAAGTATATAATAATAGGGAGGTTACCAAGATAAATGGATCTCAACATGTCTTTAAAGGAACACGCCGACTCTTTGGGACTTTAGCTTATTCTCCGTATCGCCCAGAGTTAGATAAGTCCATACATACCCTTTTCATCTCCATGCGTGCCGTAACTCTGTCTGACGCACCCACCGCTAGCCTAGCTAGCTCCAGTCTTTGTGCTAAGTTAGGCTAGCGGTGGGTTCGTCAGACAGAGTTACGGCATGCACGGAGATGAAAAGGGTATGTATGGACTTATCTAACTCTGGGGGGTACAGTGAATAAGCTAAAGTCTCAAAAAGTCCTTTAAAAAGTATTACTGATTTCATTAAGTGTAAAACTTTTTTTTTAACAACAAGGTTAAAAAAAACAAATCACTGAGTGCACCTTTAATCGGTCTCATTACTCAAGAAGACATTAAATGTGGACAGGAGACTTGATTTTAAAGTGCAATCCAAGCATTGCACCAGAGGCTGTGACAGAGTAGCATTGGCGGTAATGCGCAGTGTATTGGCTGCAGTAATAATACAGGCCCCGTGTGATAATAACATCTGCTCCTAGTATTGCTGAGGTGAGTTTAAAGCAGCAGCACTCCCTGGGGACTCGGGGCTGTAAGATAAATGGGGGCCGTCTGGAACAGCTCATTTTGTGTTCGGTCTACAGAAGCGAAGCGACGGGGCGACGGGCCAGGCATATTACAGCCTGCGGAAACACTTCTGTTCTCATTTCTCTCATTACTTCAGCCGGCATGTAAAACAGGCCCCTGGCCCTCAAACGCTCCCTCCTCTCCATCACTCAACCATTTGGCCAATCAGTCGCACATTTGCAGCTTGGCCACTTGACTCGGAAGTGAAGCGAGTCTGGCAGGGAGGAGGAGGAGGAGAGAGAGAAAGCTCTACGACGGCCGCCGGTGCGATCCAGATGAGCGCCGCTCCTCCTGTCTCACCTGATCTGTCTGAGCGAAGCTCATTTAAAGTCTTGGGCAGAGAAACAGAGGGTTGGCTCATTCCCCCGACGAGATTCTCTCAAACCAAGTGTTATGTATCTGAGCGGAGTAATCTGGCTTCCAACTCATGGGAGAGATTCCCTAACCGCTTGGGAAATTCCATCTAGTTTTAAGGCCTTTATCAGGGGTAAAGGCTACAGACTATTTCCGGCGCTTTTTCTTTTTTGTGTGGAAGGAGTTAAGACTGCATGCAGTGGGTGGGTGGGGGGGGCACTGTCGAAACAGGGAAGGGGGGACGCATGCCTCCAGTAAACCACAGAACAGATGTACGCTCCAATGAAAAGAGAAGTGACAGGTAAGTGAGGGAAAACTATGACACAGGACACTCTGAGACATTTTAAGAGCGGGGGGCTGTAAATACAAGGTGTGCGGACTGTGCTTGTATTTACGGTGATGGAGTTACTAGACCGGCTGCTGGTTATCTAAAGGTTATCTACGACATCAGACGGTCACACTGGAGGAGGGGAGGAGGGGGCATCGGTTAAGACACACATATGGCTATCTACCTTGCAAGTCAGCTTTCAGCAATGCAACTTTTGTCAGCCAAACGAATAAGAAAAAAAACAAAACAAAATATAAAAGATGTTAGTAGAGGCACTGGAATGTCTGTGATTATAACAAATTAAGTTGTTAAAATGTAAGGGAACAGAGAGAGGAAATAAGGAAAGTAGATGAAAGTAGACAGAGACCCAGGGAAGAAGAGAGGTGGAATTAGAGATGACAACAACAAAAATCAGGAACAGACATGATAAAAGCCAGTAGGTGTAGGTTTGGTTTGAACAGAAGGACATTTTTCAGCCGTGATCATTCCTTAAATTTTTTTATACTAAAAATGAATATATATATATATTCATAATCAAAGGTTTATATGCACTTTTAATCTTGTGGTTCTTAGCAAATATCAGAGACTCTTTTACAATGAAATATTCTGATGGATATAAGCACTGTATGTGTGTGTATTTTGTCATACTTTCAGACTAAATTGCTGAAAAATGTTCCAGGAAATGTAGCAAATAGGTTTTCTTTTAGTAGTAGGGTTACAGTTAGACTGTAGTTAAGATTTATTAAAAACATTTATGTAAAAATAATAGCAGTCTATGGAAAGCAAAAGCTGCTACTTTTGTTTTGATTTGATGCATTCTTTTAATTAATGTTTTGAAAGTAGTCTCTTACACTCACCAATGCTGCATTTATTTGATAAAAAAATATGAAATATTATTACAATTTAAATAAACCATTTTCTTTTTGAATATTTGAATAGCCTTTTATTTCTGTGATGCAAAGCTGAATTTTCAGCATAATTACTACAGTCTTCAGTGTCACATGATCCTTCAGAAATCATTCTAATATGCTGATTTGGTGCTCAAGAATAAGTTCTTATTATTATCAATGCTGAAAACAGCTGTGCTGCTTAGTATTTTTGTGGAAACCCTTAATTTAAATATTTTTTTTTCAAGATTCTTTAATAAATTGAGCCAGAAATCAGATAAAAATGTCACTTTCAATAAGCAAGTGTAGTAAAATATATATATATATTTTTTTAACCTGTAGAGATCTTATATTCCCATTTGAAAGAGTTTTTCCTTTTAACAATGAATAAACTGCATTCAATTTGACTTCAATTCATCTTTTAAGGACAGAAAACAAAATAGGCTATTTTTTCTAGCCTTTTGCAGCAGTCCAAAGGGCCATTCTCAGTTGTGTTCCACAGATGCTTCGCTTTTATATCTTTCTGTGCTTTGATGAAAAAAAAGATTCTAGCCCTAATTAATATGCTACTAACAAACTGGCAATAACCAGTCTCTTTACTCTCATATATTCAGCTTCACCACAGTTATAGCTTGGGGAAAACACAAGGTCTCTTGACATTGCTAGGGACATGTCCGTATCGTTCATCCCTAATCTACACCAGTTTCAGAGGAAAAGAACACAGAAGCCTGAAACCTGTTAAAACTGGCCCAGCATGAAGAAAACACAAAACAGATAGTGAAGAGAACAAGAAGCAGAGAGGATGAACACGAGTGCATGAGATGAGACAAGGATTGAAGATTGCAGTCATCTAGTGAAGGACCGCACTAAGCCGGCTTTGTGTCTGTGCCATTCATACCGTTTTCCTCACCTTCGCATCCTCTCTCCACCTGGCCGGCGTTGGACAGTGCGTCTGACAGCAGGTCTGGCAAACGGCCGTTCAGGTCCACAGATGCCAAGCACCCCTGGAAGCCCTCTTTAGAATGCACCAGCTTTGGCAAGTCCTTATACATCTCTTTGGCCACACCTCCCACATACAAATCACCTGTAGAGACAGGAAATATTATGCTCTGACTGACCATGTCTTTTCATTTCAACTATCAGGGGAGCATGTTTTGTATATATCCATAGAAAAGGTACACCACTTCCCCCTGCTGGTCCTTTTGTTTATTGCAGTACACAACATGTGAATACAACTTGGCACTAAGGTAAATAACACATATATACTACCGTTCAAAGGTTTGGGGTAAGCAAGTTTTTTTTTTCTGCATTAAATTGATCAAACGTAACAGTAAGGACATTTATAATCTTACAAATGATATATATTATTTATTTATTTCCAAATGCTGTTCTTTCAAACTTTATTAATCAAAGAATCCTGAAAAAATCTAACCAAACCAGCATATTAGAATAATATCTGAAAGATCATATGACACTGAAGATTGTACTAATGGCTGCTGAAGCCTTGGTGAGCAAAGGAAACTTCTTGAAAAAAACATTGAAAATATCTTACAGATCCCAAACTTTTGAATGGTAGTCTACACCCCATATAATATAATATAATATCATATCAGATAATATAATTATTGTATCTAGTTCAGCTTAAATGATCAGTTGAAATCAAAGAGAATATCAAAAGTACCTTTCAGATCCAGGTTTTTGGCTCCCATGGTAGTCTGTGTGGTGATTTTGGTGTCTATTTTAACTGTGTGAAGGTTGTTTGTGTCTCTTGAGATCATCACATTGTGCCAGTGATTGTCATTCAGAGGTGTGTTGGAATTTCCCTTGATGAGATGAGCTCCATTTCCCAGGTCTGACACATAATGGAGATATCTGCATGCAAACAGTCATGAAAACATTCAGTGAAGGACTTATCACATGTTCTAAATGTATCAAACATGGCACATTAAAAATGAATTGAGCTTACCCTTTTACCAGCTCTACTACTATAAAGTCATTGCCATCTCCTCGGTTGTACAGGACGAGCCCATCTGGTGAAGTGGTCTTAAACTGGAAGAACAAGTGCATGGAGTAATAGGCCTGCAGGGTGGGCAAGGTCACATAGCTAGAGCGAGACTTGAAGGTAACCGGATCTGCCACGATGCTCCTGTAGCCGATCATGGCGTTCAATTCGCAGTAGTCAATGTCGCCGTTCTTGCACAGGTCAATGTAGGACATGCCATTGAAGGCCAGACCCTGCAGGTGTCCAATGAAGTTGGAGGGCACGGCGGGCATGTACCGCTTCTCTGTAACGATGCCCGTCTCCACATTGTGGAACTCCAGCTGTGTATGGTCCCCCGTGATTTGACCTTACCAAGGCGAATAATCGAAAACAGATTTAATACAGGAATGGGTAGGGTGTCAAAACACAGGCCCTGTCCCAACTACCGCCCAAGAGTGACGTAATGCTGAATACATATACAGTCATGAAGTAGACAAATGGGACGTGATACGGTCTTGTGGGCTTGACAGACACGTACAAGCCATGGGCAAGACCACATGTACATATAAAGTGCGCTATTCAGGACAGGGCCGTGGCGTTGTCAAGTGGGTCATCTCAAATCTACTGCAGCAAATTGAGATTTTTAACAAACATCAGAGACTTGAAAACACGAAAGCATAAAGAGTTGTAAGAATGTCAGAAGTATTTCAGGCAATTCGAAGGAAAAAATGTGAACTTCATATTTCTGTAAACCAGTGGAAGAGAAAGAGGTCTTTAAATATTTTAAAAACCTCTTTTAAAGCTTCCCAAGAGAAAGCTCTTTGACTCTAAAATCAGGAAGGTTATGTGAGTATAATGTATTCCCTCAGTGGTTTGGTCTCCGAAAGCATCAGCATTAAAGAAAATACCAAGTATATTTCAAAGTGTCGACTACACACTAGTAAGTTCAGCAAGAAACTAAAGATGATTGTACTGCACTGTGGGAAAGCACTACCTTTTTCATTTGACGATAATTTACTGGGCAAATTGCAAAAGGTGTTTTTGCCCCTTGAGGAGCACTGAGGGAAGGCTATTGGAAAGTGAGCCACTCAATCCCTTCATGAACGGCTCTTTCATAAGACTATTATTAGCAAAGTGCAATGATTACTTAAAGGAAGTAATTATGATCATGTAATGCTGGGTGGCATGTCCCATTCATTCTTCTTCAAACTACAGGTGGTTTATTTATCTTACATGGGATTTTAAAACTCTCTCTTACACCCAGTAACTTTATCAACAAAGAAATTATTTATTATTTTATATAAATCAATTTATATATGTATAAAATACATGTGGTTTCATATTTTGAAATCACAGGTGAGTTTTGTTTTTTATCTTACATACACCTAAGGACTATATCAGCAAGGAAGGCATTACATATTTTATATAATTTATATTTATAAAATTACACTACTGTTCAAAAGTTCAGGGTAAGTGTTGTAATTAGAAATAAATACTTGTATTCATCAAGAATGCATTACATTTATTAAAAGTGACAGTAAAGACTGCACATTAATACTGAAGACTGGAGTAATGGCTGCTGAAAATTCAGCTTTGCTGTCACATGAATAAATAACATAAAAAAAAAAAAATAAAAAAAAATATATATATATATATATATATATATATATATATATACTGTATATCAAATAAATCTTATCGACCCCAAACTTTTAGATGGTAGTGTATATAATTTTTTATACATACATAAAGCAGGAACATTTCCATATTTCCATAATCCAAGTAAAAAAAAATTTTTGTCAGAGACGCAAAGAGGTCATATTTGAATTTATTTTTCTTTCTTTTTTGGCCATAGCAATCTTGAATTTTGTTATGTTAATGTAAGTTAACTTTTTAATCCAAAACAAAGTATCGGTGACGTATATGTTCGTATAGGGACAGACAATAATCAATAATCTATCCACTTCAAGTGCTCTAAAGGGCATAGGATGCTCACTATCAAACTCAAATACTTGACAATATGATGTACCTTCAGATGGCTGCAGGTCATCCACCATTAGCTTCAGACTTTTGCCTCTTCTGACGACACGAACTGTGTGCCATTCGTTGTCATTCAAGTTCTGGCCCGCAAATATGGTCTCTGGACCTTTACCTATAACATGTCCCACACAGCGGTTAACAGAAGGTAGAAAGACAGAGAGTGATAGAGAGACAGAGGAAGCAAGGGGTTGTGAAACGGGATAAACTAAAAAAGGGGGTGTAGAGAGGTGACTGATATCCATGTAGAGAAAAAGAAAAGAGGGTTCATAGATAAACAGCAGAGGAAATGATTCTGTCACACATCACATTCACGCATTTAGATCTATCTACTGAATGGTCCTGTGGTCTTGTGGCCAGCCCTGTAATGAATTCGGTCTCCCCTTTTAAAAAAAACAACAACAAAAAAATGATTTGTTAGCAGCATACAATACATGAAGTGAACTCAACTGTTTTATCCCACTTCAGCCACCAGATGGAGCCATTCAACAGTTTTTATGACGGCCCTCCTTGAGGAAACCGACCTGCGTCTGTTATTTCAGTCGAGTGATGTTCGGCTGCATATGCTTCTCACGTCCTTACAATTCCTGAGCGGTTTAGGAAGCACATCCAAAAAACCTTCAGACTGTAAACTCAATTCGAGAAAGCAATTTCTCGGCTATAGAGCCTCCCCCTTGTCCCGTGAACACGTGCGCCGGGTTCGACGGGGCCCCCGGACCTCCGGGCTCCAATCGAGCTTCCACTAGATGATCAGAGCGTGCGAAGAGGAGCCTGCAGGCTTTGTGATTTCAGCCGCTCTGGCTCTCTTTGACACGTCGTTGTCTCTCCTCATCAGTCAGACTGCCGCTAAGAGGGCAGCGTGTCATTGTCAGGGGCCCCTGCAGCCCATCTCACTTGATAACAGGTAAAAAGAGTTGCCATTAAAGAACTGCCAGGCTCCCAATCGATTTTCTATCCCTCCCTGCTCTCAATTACTATGAATCCAGATCAGCCAGCTCTGAGGGAAAGAAAAGCAGCAGCATGTAAGGTCTCAGACTGCGCAACAACGCCACCTTAAGGAATCTCTGCAGATCTAAGAAAAAGCCACCACTGAGAGGAAACACTAAGGGGCAGCACTATTAAGCCTCTGGCAATATACAAGACATGACATGTGCTTTTTTTAGGCCTCTGACCATCCCTGCACAAAGGATATATGTGAAAAGGTGACAGCGTGTGATTGGACAGCTGGAGAGACAGCTAAAGGTCCACGGCTGCTATGCCTTTATTAGGAAGGAGTGTTCAGATAAACTCGCAAGCAGCAAAGACAAAAAGCCTCTCCCTCTGTCTGGGAGGGCAGCTTGTTGCCATGGAACTGGGGCAGATGGTTGCGTGTGTCCGGTCACTTTGATTCTCATCTCCCAGGGTGGAGAGAGAGGGCAGAGTTAAATAAGACAGAGGTGGGCAGAGGCAGGCTAGAGAGCTCTGACAGGACAGGGCTAGCAGGAGAACACAGACTAGACGCGCACACACACACACACACACACACACACACACACACACACACACTCTCTCTCTCTCTCTCTCACACACACACACACACACACACACACACACACACACACACACACACACACACACACACACACACACACACACACACACACACACACACTCATCTAGGCCAGGAGAGATGAGATGCATTGATATCTAGCTCATCCAGCTGAGAACGATACCCATGTGAAACAAGCGCAGGCAGCCATTTTGAGACAGGACGATCTTCATATTGAGGACACAGTAATTCAGCTCTACTGGGACTGACTAATCAGCAATGCTAAAGTCATTTTAAAAACTCTTTGATCGTCAGACAAATTTAAAATATGGATGTGTTACAGCTACATTTTTCTATATATATACATATACACACAAAAACATATTTTTTATAGGTAATTACTCTTTACCTTACATTTTTATATATTTATATAATTGTATTCTTTATATTTATTATAAATTGGTTCAAGATGGAATACTGTATGTTAAAAAATAAGTATGGTAGGTAAACATTTACAAGTACAAAATAAAGGTAAAAAATGCCGCTGAAGATCAATTCAAGGAGGCAAATATTGACCCTTGCCTTTATAATAAAATACAATTCTGACACTGGTATTGACTGTGTCCTCCGCACCTGTCCGCGACCACCCATGTGTGTAAGGGGTTTAATTTATTAGGAATTATGGTTACTGATAATAAAAGGAAATGTTCTGCTAAATCATAATTCAAACAGGATGAAACTGTCTTTTTTGTTGTTTATGGTGCAGAGCAGGTTAAAACATTAACTTTCAAATCACAGCATGATAAATAACCATAACATAAAACTACAACCTTAAACCAATACGCCTCACATTTCATTCTGTCGTATGAAGCAGTTTTTATAGAAAATAATTTAAAGGTCATCAAAATCCGAACAGCCGAACCATTTCGATGGTGCAACTATAAATGTCAGAGACCCAAGGTGGAAATATGGATCCCTGAAGTGCAAACCTCTAACTAGCCAAAATGCTGCTCTCAACCTATAGCTTGATTTAGCCAAGAGCGTATAGTGACCCCACTGGTTTCTAAATATACATCTTTCATCCTGCTGACACTCAGACCATATTAACAACCCATGAGCTGATGTGACAGCACTCTCTTGGTTGAACACACTGTCACCCTGGGGGAGGCAGAGTCCCTAATTGGCAACGGCTTGTTCTTTGTGTCAGAAGAAGAACAACGCTCATAAACACACACACACACACACACTCACACACACACTCACACACACACACACACACACACACACACACACACACACACACACACACACACACACACACACACACACACACACACACACACACACACACACACACACACACACACACCAATGACAGGAGTAGCTATGGCTGGCACAGATAATTAATGAGGATCCAAAAAACAGAGTTGAGAATAGCAGGCTGTTCAAACATGAAAAGCCCCTGCTTCTGTTTCTCCACGGGAGATTAAATAATACATCTCCTTTTGGTCAGAATCCCTAATTCTGTCTTTTTGACATAGATACAGACAATAAGAAGCCGTGTCCTTGAGCACAGAAAAAGATGCAACAAGATAGATATCACCATACATTTTGAGGGTTGAATTGACTTAAAAATCTATGAACGCCTACATGTGCTTGAAAAAACAAAATGGCCACCATCCATGGCCTGTTTCTTAAATTTACCAAAAAGGGAAAGGCTTTCTTTTCACTTCCTAAGTGTGTGTGTGTTTCTTTTTTTCTTCAAATTTGCTAGGAAAAAAGAAAATGGCTGCAATCTATGCCCTATTTTTTTATGCTTAATGTCTTTTATGCTCTCTAAGACTGCATTCATTTGATCAATAATACCGTAAAATTGTAATATTGTGCCTTATTTTATTATTAGAGTTTAAAATAACTGTTTGTCTATTTTAATACATTTAAAAATAAAATGTATTCCTGTAATGCAAAGCTGAGTATTCGACATCATTACTCCAGTCTTCAGTTTCACATGATCCTTCAGAAATAATTATAATATGATAATTTGGAGCTCAATAAAAGTTTCGTATTATTGTCAGTTGAAAACAGTTGTGCTGCTTAATATTTTTTTTTGTGGAAAGCATAATATTTGTTTTCTGAAGAATCTTTGATGAAAAGAAAGTTCAAAAGAACAGCATTTATTTGAAATAGATTCTTTTGTAACATTATACATGTCGTTGCTGTCACTTTTGATAAATTTAATGCGTCCTTGCTGAATAAAAGTATTGATTTCTTTAAAGAAATTCAGGCCCGGTTTCACAGACAGGGCTTAGATTAAGCCAGAATTAGGCCTTAGTTTAATTAGGACATTTAAGTAGCTTTTATAAACGTGCCTTAGAAAAAAAACATTACTGGTGCGCATCTTGAGACAAAACAATGGTAGTGACACATTTTAAGATATGTCAGTGCAAGTTGCTTTCAATAATGTTCAGTTCAATAATGCATTTTAGTCTGGGACTATCCTTAAGACTAGTGAGACTGTGAAAAAGGGGGATAGGCTATATCAAAAAAACGTACTGACACCAAACCTGTGATGGCCACCCTGTTTCTGATGCACACATTTATCAAACTGATACTGTTTCCCTTTCAGTTCCTCCGCGGAGAAAAAATGCAATAAACTCAAAATGAATGACACTGTTGATAAACGTTCTGGAAAAAAATCGTACTGAATCCGCTTCCTGAGTGACTTGTAAATTGAAATAACAGAATGTAAACAAGAACCACACAGTGCGTCAGACTCTTCTTCTGTGTGTTGTGTTAAAAGGTAAACTCCCTGCAGGGGACTACCGTGCGAAACGTTTCCATTTCTGATTTGTTTACGAGACCTCTTACCCAACCTGTATCGACGGGTGACAAACCACTCGTCAGAAATATCCAGGCTTCCTTCTTCACTATCGATGTGGAATTGGTTCCTGTGGTTTTCATGGGACCATTCACACCTTTCCCAACTTCCTCTCTGTTCATAAGTAGTTGTGTATAATTATCTCCCAAGGCTCCTTACTGTGTGGGTAGATGCCCAACTGTGAGGGAGATGTGGAGGATCCTGACAGCTCCCGGCATCTTTGTGTTTCGCACATCGTCAAGCGAGAGCTGTTTTGCTTCTTCAATGCCAAAACACCCAGTGTAATCAACAAGACACTGTGCTTCGTGAAGGTGAGTGCTTGATGGCTTGGGCCCATTTCAACAGTTCTCCCCACAACCCTCCTAGGAACAGATTCAGGTGAGGATGTTCTGTTCATTTTATTGAACGTCACCAGAATGCTAGTCCCATTGGGGTAAAAGCACATACATTTGGTACACAAATGAGTTGTTGAGAGGACAGAGTATCCACTCGAACTCCTGGGACTCCTGATGGCTCGCTTTCGGAGACAAAATTGGGCCTTCATCAGGAAGCAACAAATCATTTAAAGAGCCAATCATGTGGGATAAAAGGCTTTGGGTCCGATGCCCAGTGGTTGAAACAAAGTCATCCATCCTGCCCAGATCTGAACATCACTGCGGCAAACTGGGATACTGAGGCTATGATGGAATGGGGGACATCATGATGTGACCATCTGCTCTATCACTCAGAAATTAGGCCAGGTTAGGGCTGAGATTGTGGGACCTTAATAAGTAAATAGCCTTTTAATACTATTCTCATAGGACTCAAAATGTGAGACTTATACAGTCAGCCACACCATGTAAAGATCAGTAAATACAGACAAACAAACACAGTGAGATCAGGCTCGGAGGGCTAGCATTGCTATTCACCCTGTCCGCCGTTCTATCTGCATCACAAATTAAACAGGAGCATCGCCACTGCATATTTATGAACACTACCGCTTCAGTAAATGGCAACCCTACTGCATATTTATGGAGGAGGCTGTTTCAGAGAAATGAGGTCCTTTTGAATTCACATGAATCTCTTGATTCTAGTAAAGGATGCTCTGAATGCATCGAAATGTCGTCCCCTTGTCGTCGGTAAATGCCGTTCTGCACAAGGTGTTATTAAATAATCAGGCTGGAGTTTGTTCATGAGATCTTCTGTTAGGGGACATGCAAGGATTTGTTCACACAGGATGTGTTCTTGCATTTCACCTGAGCTATTTTTGAAACATATAGTTCAACTTTTGATATGCTGCATGTCAGATCAACGTCAATTTAAAAAACATGGACTGGATCAGATAATTCTGAGGATGACATAAGCATCTCAAATGTATTCAGTCCATCTGGTGCATGGAAGTTAATGCACCTAAACATATTCTGTTCCATTCCGCAGTGGTCTGTCTAGCCATTTTTAATCAAGAATCCATCCTTTGTGAATCTCTCCTATGTGCAGTCCATCTCTCTGAGCATTTACATTGACAGTTATAATTGACCTACAGCAGGTTATTGCGTAGTCGAGCTACAGTCTTTATCTGTCTAAGCATACATGAAAATGTGTAATCAAATATTTGAAGGATTAAATACACACTGTGAGTCACCTCTGTCTTTCAGAACAAGAGCAGAATGATGAGGACAATTGTAGTCCGTTTTATGTGCGTATGCTATTTTTCAAAAGTTAGGGGTCAAAAAAAAAAAAACGACCACTTTTATTCAGCAAGGATGCATTGCAAAATACATTTATAATGTTAAAAAATATATATTATAATTTTTTTTTTTTTTATAAATTTCTATTCATCGAAGAATCATGAAAAAATATAACAGAGTTTGCACAAAAATATAAAGCTGCACAACTGTTTAACTGTTTCTGAATGACTGAAATAATTTCTGAAGGATCATGTGATACTAAAGACTGGAGTAATGATGCTGACAATTCAGCTTTGCCATCACAGGAATACATTACATTTGACAATTTATTCAAATAGAAAACAGTAATTTTAAATTGTCATAATATTTCATAATATTCCTGTTTTGACAGAATTTTTTATCAAATGTTTAAAAACATTTAAAAAATCGCATCAAAGTTAAACTTTCGAATGGTAATGCACATGCTGGACGAGGCCGAGCTACAATCACGAAAATAAAAAAAACAACAGCATGATTTCAGTTAGTCTAAAGCGTTAACATGACATTAAAAGAGAATGTCATAAGAATTATTGATTTGGTCAAACTGAATTTTTTTTCAAGTGCATGGAAATGCTTTGTAGCTACGAATCAGCTTGTCAGATCGCATGATATGAGCCAAGTGAGAAAAGCCAAGACAGACTGTGAGACATCAACAGATTTTACGATATACATCATTGACTGGGCAGTCTGTGTCCGGTCTGACATCCTTATTTGAGGACAGGCATGTCATACTAAGAGATTCAAGACTGCTAAATTTGCCCAATGACGAAAGAACTAGAAAAAACATATTTCACAATCTCTGGTCTCAAACAGCAGAATCGTGGCAAAATATCTAACAATGTGAACCCTAATTTGTCACTGGCCTGTTTACAAGACTGCTGTGTCTCGTAGTGTGTTGTGCTCCCATTATGCAGAGGGAGTAGACGAACGGATGAGGAAAAAAGCCCCCCGAGGAAGCTCAGGTGCTTTGTTATCTTGGGCATTCAGGTTAACACAGACAACTGCCTCATTGTCAAATGAGCCAATATACTGAGCTCAGGGTTGCAACGAAATAAAACAATAACACGCTCACAAAAGCCTGTTAAGACGCACAAACAAAATACACTCGGTAAGACCAAGAGACAAAGCACTTTATCAGATGGTAAAATCCTTGAAATCTCTGGATGCTTTTGATTGGACAAGAAACTCTGTGAATTAACAAATGAGCTATTATTACTATGCAACAGCACGAAGCAAATATTTCTGAAGGCCAAATTTGGATGCAGAGCCGTATTAGTTTGATGATGAGGGAACTGATCATTACGTTCATTCTTTGAATATGAATGAGCAATGGCAGTTTGGGGACATAAGACTCTATGATGAGTCACTCAAAGAGATTTGTATCGGAAACAAGCAAACACAAAAACAAACAAAGACTCCTTTGAAAGAGACTTTAGAGACTGATATTAATTACCCTGAGGCTTTTGGAGAATCAATGCCATGGTAGGCTAGAGTTCTCCAATATAAAAATAAAATAAAATAAAATAAAATAAAAGAGATGAAAAAAATAGATTGGCAAAGCCTGCAGAGATGGAGAACACCTATCTTTCTCCTCACATCACTTTTTTTTTTTTTTTACTCCCTTTCTAACACAAAACGGCTGTTTCCAGTTAAAGGGATATTTCAAGCAAACAGTAGAAATCTGTGTTATTTATTTATTTTTTGGCAAAATATATTAGTGATAGTTCATAGTGACTATGTTAGAATGCACTAACAGCCGGGTGTGTAT